>NC_090439.1:1005109948-1005734948 GCF_031143425.1 Pleurodeles waltl | reverse complement strand
ACTCCAGATGTAAAAGGGAGGGCTTTGTAGAGACATTACCAGCAAAACAAATTCCCATACCTTACAAGAACTGCAGTTGAAGAAGAATTTAGGAAGGCCTGCAACAGACGTGGAACCTATTGTGCCCTGCCTCACAGAACATCAGTGGAGTGAAAGCCTGCCACAGGACATGAAAGGTGGTGACGACATGGCCATAAAGATGCAGGACATCATGAGTTCCAGTCTGCAGAGCTACAATCTCAAAACAAACCCTTTCTATAGAACCCTACAGACTCAACTGACAGTCTTTAAGGAGAGCCTCTGAAATGGTTCCAGGAAATAGGAAATAAAACAGAGCACAGAAGGCATTGGGAAACAGTGGTATCACCAGAACCTGACATCAAAAAGAAGCTGCAGAAGAAAATAGGAAGGCCCAACCACCAAAACACAGTATCAAGAGGAGGCGCAATACTGGTTCGTAAAGAAGTTCAGAAAAGCAACTCTCAACCTTTTACCATCAATGAGGAGGATACTCAAACATGTTCAGTTAATAATGAATTTAAACGTTTATTGGCAAGGATGATTAAAACTTGAAGAATCCACAGGATCCACGAAAACTAGGGGCCATATGGCAACTAAAAAGGCAGAGATCTGCTGAAGACATAGAAATGAGGCATCCAGAAGTAAAGTCCAAGGAACTCTCATCAGCCAGAGAAGGGAAATCATTTTAGGAACCAGACAAGGGCCATGTTGTCTGGAAGAGATTATATTGGGAGATAGCAGATGAAAGCACTGAGCACAGATCATTTATCAGGGCCAGTACTCACAAGTTGTAAAAATCCAAAATTGATGAGCTATAGGCAAGAACCAAGCCCCAAAGACCAGGCATCTCCTGGCCTAGACTGAGCAAGTTGATGTACCAGAGGACTGGAAAACAACCATGAAGGAAGAAGGATATAGAGACAGTGTTCTACTGCTTGGAGAAGGAATCAGGTAGCATCCCCAGGCACACTAATCAAACACTGTATCCAAAAAAGAGGAAGAGCTTGCCAAACCCTTATTTCAAGAAGGGATTGGGAAAGAGATGCCACTTTAAGAACCCCCACAGATGGCTCCAACGAGTAAAAGAAAAATAGGTAGGGAACAAGGTCTGAAGACTAACAAATGCTACCTCCTATTGAGCGCTTTAAACTCTCTGTGAATTAATATGAAAACATGCCACAATGAGTTGAAGATGATCTACAACCCCTTGTAAGAGTAATCTTTATGTACAGACCACAAACAGTGTAAAGGCAGTTAGGGAAAGGGCACAGAATGGACAGCCAAGAAGATGCCAAAGTCGGAGAAAGGCTTATAGTACCACATGCTAGAAGCAGAGATGTCTTTGAGAAAGAAAAAACGAGCAGAGGATAGAACCAACATGCCCTCTGTAAAAGACAGACTTAAGTGAAGTGCAGCCTAATTACACTGATCAGTGAGTCCTAGACGGGTTGACTAAGAAGAACATCAAGAATCGTAGCCCTGGGGACAGCCTTCAAGAAACAAAAATCTTGATTGGAACCTACTGCTAAGCCACAAACAAAGTGCCAAGGGCTAGATGGCAAACCAGAGATTAATCAAAATGAACATGAAACAGATAATGACCACTGCCATTGACTGGGTGAAGTGCAGCCAGATCACACCACGAATAACAAGGGCTGTTAATGTTCTTAGATATAAGACAGAGATTTACTGGAGCAGAGATACAAAAAAACAGACAGCAAATAGCTGTTGAATAGCTGTGTCACACCCACAAATCCTGGGGACGTCAATGGAGGCTTGAGACATGGCACAGCATCTAACAAGAATACTCATGTGGTCGGTGACAACAGGCGCTAGCAGGGGCCAGTTGATTAGCCGAATGGCAAAGTCTTAAGGTACTTTCGGAACTCTGGAAGAGATGGGTCTGAACGTGATTGAACAAAACACCACACCAGATAACCACAGCATTTCCTCCAAAAAAATGAAGTTCAAACCACAAGGGACCTTCAGGCATTCAGGGCAAGTAAGCAGTGGTCAGGCCAAACCAAGAAGGAGCTTCCTGACATACTGTGATTTTGGTTGCACAGAAATCCTGTCTCCTAAGAGAGTTGGTGTATACTGCTGAAACATGCAACCACAGTGTCCTGGTATAAACAGCCACTATTGCAGCCTGAGTGGGTTAGACTTCTTTCCTGGAACCACCACAGAACAGGAGCTATGAAAGTGATGAACCTGGCTCCTCTGCCAATTACAGGAGAATGACGCTTAGGGATCGGAAACAAACAGCAGGTGAACTAGGAGAAGAATCCCAGTCACAGCACACCCATCTTCCTAGGAAAAACTCAGAGGAGGCAGGAGAGCAAAGAACAGGTGGGAGTGCATAGCAACAAAAAAAGCTTACCTTTCTCTCATTTGGTCAGCAGCAGCAGTCAGACAGGAACCACAGCAGCTGAAGAGATAAACTGAAAAGCTACTTCAGGTTTTGAGGGTTTTAGAAATGTCATCAGCATATGTTTCCATGGCATGTGTTCTTAAAATTAAGGACCAACCACACCTAAATATAAGCTAAATCAGATTTACAGCCTGATGCAGAATTTGGCGAATATCCCATCCACCGTATTACAATCCTGTTGTAGCCTATGGAAATCTTAACAAGGCGTTTGGGATATCTGTCACGGCTGTGACGGGGTAACACCTGCGCCAAATTCTAAATCAGGCCCTTAGTCATCATGCATGGTATTACAATACCCGTAAATCCATGCCCTGTGTGCGGCACTAGGTCTGGAGAAAGAGAAAGTAATAAATGTGGGCCCCCTTGAGGTGGGAGGGAGTCAGTCGATGGACAGGCACAATAACAGGAGTTTTGACTGGATGGCCTCTTAACAGAGGGTGCGTGGAGTGGGGTAAACCTCCCACAGTGAGGGCCGCAGCCAGATAATTTTCTTTTGGGTGGCCAGCGGCATGCCTGTCTGTCTGGGAGGTGCACACACCTCACCTTAGAAGGAACTTCTTTGTGGAAGTGGATGAGAAGGTGGTATAGTTTAGTTCCTTTGTTAAGCAAGTAACCTTCACTTAACCTCAACGTGTTTTACGGAAAAAATTTACACGTGTGGATACAGCGTAAGCCTTAAGAATCAATCAAAGTTTTAACAAGGGGAAGTTTGCTGTTGTATTAAATGGGCACACTGTACGATCAAGTCCAAGCAAGAATCACTTATATAGCTTGCAATTTTTAATCTTGATAAAAAAAATGCAGGAGTCAGTTATGTGCAAAGTTCTCTTCTGTACTTGTGTTACCTGCTTTTATTTCCTGATGCTCTGCTGAACGTTATTAACCGTGTTTTTCTTAGGCATATTAATTTTTGTTAAAACCCATCCCCACCCCGCCCCCGAACTATTCTCCTGAGGATACAAAAAATATCATGGTTGTGAATGACTTGTTGAACGCTTGTTCATGGCAGGGATTAAAGCAAACAGCGTGGAATAAATGCTTGTTAACTGGTGTTACAAAGATTCAACGCCATTTTGTGATGCTCGCTGATCGAGCAATGCTTCGAAATTAAACATTGTTTGATCTTGCCCATTACTAACACCTTCCGAACTCTGGCTTCTAAAAGGCACAAAAGCGACAGTAACGTTTGGAATACAGGAGCTGTATGTTCAGAGATGGGGGCATTTGTGAGATGGATGTTTTCTTGGAAGTGGGGTCCGTCTTTACTAGGCGGCCATTTTCCCGCGGGATTCTTTACTGTGGCCTATTTTTATGGCGTCGTTGCCTAGTGTGAGTGCAGTCAAATGCACAGGGAATGATTTGAAGACAAAAAACTGCCAAATGGACGTTTACAGCTCTAAGAAGCAAAAAGGATTTATCTCCCTGTCTTCGTTTCTTCACAAGGGTGCGCAATCACATGGTTGTCTCAAAGCTTGATAATTACTGTAATGCTTTTCCTGTTTTTATTTCACTTTTGACTTACTCTTGTATTCACAAGGAGCATTTACTTTCCCCAGGATGGTGAGTGCCTGTAGTTTTTCCATGTAGCGTATTGCTCATGTATAATGTGTGTGTGAAAAGAGTCGCTCCTGTCCGAGTCAAGGCTGTGGGTGGGCCATGATTGACAGCTGTGGAGTTCAGCCAGAACGCAGCTCGCAGTGCCTATCTGTGGGTCATAAAGGGTTTCGAATACATGCTCGTCCAATACTTGGACTCACTGCAGCCCACGGAAAGAAATTGTCAGGTGTGCCAATTGTAATTGTAGTTATGTGAGAAAGTCTGTAATGGAGGTAAACAACTGTCAAAATATTAACCCCTTCCCTGCCAGGCCTTTTCCCCCTCTGGTGGCAAGCATTTTTTTGGCTGGTTGGGGCAGTTCACGCTTAGGCCCTCATAACTTTTTGTCCACATAAGCTACCCACGCCAAATTTGCGTCCTTTTTTTCCCAACATCGTAGGGATTCTAGAGGTACCCAGACTTTGTGGGTTCGGCTGAAGGAGACCAAGAAATTAGCCAAAATACAGCAAACATTTCCTTTTTTTTTTTTTTTTCAAATGGGAAACAAAGACTACAGAAGAAGGCTTGTGTTTCTTCCCTGAAAATGGCATCAACAAAGGGTTTGCAGTGCTAAAATCACCATCTTCCCAGGTTTCAGGAACAGGCAGACTCGAATCAGAAAACCCAATTTTTCATTTTATTGGGACATACCCCATTTTTACTATTTTTTGTGCTTTCAGCCTCCTTCTGGTTAGTGACAGAAATAGGTGTGAAACCAATGCTGGATTCCAGAAAGCTAAACATTTCTGAAAAGTAGACACAATTCTGAATTCAGCAAGGGGTAATTTGTGTAGATCCTACAAGGGTTTCATACAGAAAATAACAGATGAAATAAAAAAAATATTGAAATTGAGGTGAAAAAACAGCAATTATTCTCCACGTTTTACTCTGTAACTTTTTCTTGCCATGTCAGATTTTTTAAAGCAATATACTGTTATGTCTGCTGGACTCTTCTGGTTGCGGGGATATATAGGGCTTGTAGGTTCATCAAGAACCCTAGGTACCCAGAGCCAATAAATGAGCTGCACCTTGCAATGGATTTTCATTCTATACTGGGTATACAGCAATTCATTTGCTGAAATATAAAAAGTGAAAAATAGGTATCAAGAAAACCTTTGTATTTCCAAAATGGGCACAAGATAAGGTGTTGAGAAGCAGTGGTTATTTGCACATCTCTGAATTCCGGGGTGCCCATACCAGCATGTGAATTACAAGGCATTTCTCAAATAGATGTCTTTTTTACACACTGTCTTACATTTGGAAGGAAAAAATGTAGAGAAAGACAAGGGGCAATAACACTTGTTTTGCTATTCTGTGTTCCCCCAAGTCTACCGATAAAAAAGGTACCTCACTTGCGCGGGTAGGCCTAATAATTGCGACAGAAAATGCAACATGAACACATCACATTTTTACATTGAAATCCGACGTGTTTTTTGCAAAGTGCCTAGATGTAGATTTTGGCCTCTAGCTCAGCCGGCACCTATGGAAACCTACCAAACCTGCACATTTTTGAAAACTAGACACCTAGGGGAATCAAAGATGGGGTGACTTGTGGGGTTCTCACCAGGTTCTGTTTCCCAGAATCCTTTGCAAACCTCAAAATGTGGCCAAAAAAAACACCTTTTCCTCTCATTTCGGTGACAGAAGGTTCTGGAATCTGAGAGGAGCCACAAATTTCCTTCTACCCAGCATTCCTCCAAGTCTCCCGGTAAAAAGGGTACCTTACTTGTGTGGGTAGGCCTAGCGCCCGCGACAGGAAATGCCCCAAAACACAACATGGACACATCACATTTTCCCAAAGAAAACAGAGTTGTTTTTGCAGGGTGCCTAGCTGTGGATTTTGGCCTCTAGCTAAGCCGGCACCTAGGGAAACCTACCAAACCTGTGCATTTTTTAAAACTAGACACCTAGGGGAATCAAAGATGGGGTGACTTGTGGGGTTCTCATCAGGTTCTGTTTCCCAGAATCCTTTGCAAACCTCAAAATGTGGCCAAAAAAACACTTTTTCCTCTCACTTCGGTGACAGAAAGTTCTGAAGTCGGAGAGGAGCCACAAATTTCCTTCTACCCAGCATTCCCTCAAGTCTCCTGATAAAAATGGTACCTTACTTGTGTGGGTAGGCCTAGCGCCCGCGACAGGAAATGCCCCAAAACACAATGGGGACACATCACATTTTCCCAAAGAAAACAGAGCTGTTTTTTGCAAGGTGCCTAGCTGTGGATTTTCGCCTCTAGCTCAGCTGGCACCTAGAGAAACCTACCAAACCTGCACATTTCTTAAAACTAGACACCTAGTGTAATCTAAGATGGGTTGACTTGTGGTGCTCTTACCAGGTTCTGTTGCCCAGAATCCTTTACAAACCTCAAAATTTGGCCCAAAAACTAATTTTCCGCACATTTTGGTGACAGAAAGTTCTGGAATCTGAGAGGAGCCACAAATTTCCTTCCACCCAGCGTTTCCCCAAGAATCCTGATAAAAATGGTACCTGACTTATGTGGGTAGGCCTAGGGCCCCGACAGGAAATGCCCCAAAACACAACGTGGACACATCACATTTCCCAAAGAAAACAGAGCTGTGTTTTTGCAAAGTGCCTAGCTGTGGATTTTTGCCTCTAGCTCAACCGGCACCTAGGGAAACCTACCAAACCTGCACATTTTTGAAAACTAGACACCTAGGGGAATCCAAGATGGGCTGACTTATGGGGCTCCCACCAGGTTCTGTTACCCAGAATCCTTTGCAAACTTCAAAATTTGGCCAAAAAAACACTTTTTCCTCACATTTCAGTGACAGAAAGTTCTGGAATACGAGAGGAGCCACAAGGCCTGGTGCTCGCGACAGGAAATGCCCCAAAACACTATCTGGGCACATAAAAATTATCAAATACAAAACTACCTGTTTTTGCGGGGGGTCACCTGCGTTTTTGGTCCTGGGCTCAGCAGCCATCTAGGGAAAACTACCAAACCCAGATATTTCTGAAAACTAGACACCTGAGGGAGGCCAGGGAGGTGTGACTTGTGTGGATCCCCCAATGTTTTCTTACCCAGAATCCTCAGCAAACCTCAAATTTGGCTAAAAAAATCACATTTTTCCCACATTTCTGTATAGGATCACCGCACCGGGACAAATATCCTACCGCCCAACGTTCCCCTCAGTCTCCCGGTAAAAATGATACCTCACTTGTGTAGGTGGGCCAAGTGCCTGTGACAGAGAAGAGCCAAAAACATGTCTAAATTGAGGGAGAACCAAAAGGGCAGTTTGAAAATAAACATTTTTAGGCTGACAAGTGCAGCAGAATTTTTATCGGTATAGATGAGACAATGTTGGGTGGTAGGAATTTTGTGGATTCCTGCAGATTCCAGAAGGTTCCATCGCAAAAATGTGGGGAAAATGTGTGATTTCAAGCAAAGTTGGAGGTTTGCAGGGCATTGTGGGTAAGAAAATGGTGTGGGGTGCATGTGAAGCACACCACCCTGGAATCAACCAGATGTTTATTGTTCAGATATGTCTATGTCTTGTGGATTTTTCTACATGGCAGCGTCCCACAGGCAAAAAAGTACAGCCCTCACCATTCCAAATGGGACGATTTTGAGAGTTACCAAGCTCTCATGGCCCAAATGTAAAACCTAAACCCAAAATAATCAAATGTCCTCTTGCTTGCCATGGGATAAGATGTTTCAGTGTGCAGGGGGGGGGAAGCTGAAAGACTGTTACCCCCTTCAGTTGGGGTGGGAGCATAAAAAGGGCCCATACTGGTTGGTAGCCACCACCCCACTACTTTTTTTTTTTTAATTCCCTGGCATCTAGTAGACTTTCTGCCCCCCCCCCAGGGTGTGGATTGGGGGTAATTGCCCCATCTGCCACCTGGTGGGCAGGACAACTTTGACCCCATTTATTTGGGGTGGGGGCATGGCCATATCCCCACCCTCTTATTTTGAATAAAAAATCTTCCCTGGTCTCTGGTGGGCTTTCTGCCCCCTTTGAGGGCAGATGGGCCTTCCAAAAATAGGCCTATCTGGCCCCAAGGGGGGCAGATATGCCCAACAGTAATGTGCCCCCATGGGGAGTGACCCTGGCCCAAGGGGCTGCCCCCCAAACAAAACACACACACCAATCCCTGGTATCTAGTGGTTTCTGCCCCCCTCGGAGGCAGATTGACCTAACAAAAATAGGCCGATCTGCCCCCAAGGGGGTCAGAAATGGCTTAAATACAATTTGCTCCCCAGGTGAGCGACCCTTGCCTAAGGGGTCACTCCCCATACATAAAAATATAAAGTAAATAAAAAAATATATATATCCCTGATGTCTAGAGGTTTCTGCCCCCCCCCCAGGGGGAAGATCGGCCTAATTAAGGGGGGGCTGAAAAGGCCTGAAAATATTTTGCCCCCCCCGTGGGGAGCGGCCCTTGCCCAAAGGGCCATTCCCCTTATGCGTAAGTATATATAAAAAAAAAAAAATCCCTGGTGTCTAGTGGTTTCTGCTCCCCCGGGGGCAGAACAGCCTAATTATATTAATATTAATTCCACCTCGTTTTCCCATGCTACGGCCACTCCTGGGGTGGTGTTAGTTTTTGGCACTGCCTCAGGTTTACAACAACTCTTAAATCTGAGGCAGCATCAAAAGTAATGGGTGTTGCACTGGACCGCCCACCCCAACACCCATTGCACGCCCCTCTGATGCAGAAAACTGCATTGTATGGGCCCATATTTATAAGGAGGCGTAACACAAAAAAAGGGGCGTTACACCTCCTTGTAAATAGGGAGCAGTGCATAGTGCCACCGGAGCATCACAAAAAGTGACGCTCCGGTGATGCTAGAGGCTCTTTAATATGCCCCTGAGTGTTTCAGACAGATATAAGGAGAAAAAGAGCACACATATCTAAGAAACAGAATTCAGTATAGAGTGGTGTAGGGAGGAGAACGAGAGTGCCTGCGATGCTCCGAAGAGCTTGTCCCTTCCACTGACCGCAGTAATGATTAATTCACAGTCTGATTAAAATGTTTAGGACATGCCTATCTTTTTTATTTACCCATATCTTTGCCCATAGTGCGGAGTCTACACAGTCGTAAAGTTACTATTAATTGTTTATAACTACAGAAAAATAAGTAAACTTACACAAAAGTGTAAGTTTACCTTTGTGATTCCATCCCTATAAATGTGGCACTGAAATGTACGGAATTTATGATTATACGCCAACTGACTAGAGCACAAAGCTCTAGTCATTTTAAATAAAAATCTGTACTTAAAATATTTGATGCTTGCTATTTTACTATGCTATACTATACTATAAGATTTGTAGAGCGCATGGTGACCCAGAGGCATCCCAACGCTGCATAGGAGAGGTTGCAGCATACAAAACTAGGAAGATACCTAAGAGACTAAGGGCATGATTTAGTTCCTGACAGAGGGGTTTCTCCATCACAAACGTGACTGATATCCCATCCACTGTATTTCGGTTCCCATAGGCTATAAAGAGATCGTAATAAGGTGGATGGGATATCAATCACATTTGTGAAAGAGTAACCCCTTCTGCCATGATCTAAATCAGGCCAATAATCTATCTGAAAAGCCAGGTTTTAATAGCTTTTCTAAAGTGTAGCTCATTGTCTATAACTCTGATGAAAAAGGGAAGATAATTCCAGAGTTTCCTGCATTGAAACTAAATGGCTCTTTTAAAAGCAGGGACCGTAGCCAGATGGAGGTTCAACGATCAAAGTGATTTATTAGGGTTGTAAGGGGTAACAAACTGATGTAAAGTTGGCAGACCTGGCCTCCGTATAGCTCGGTCAGAGATGCACAATGATTTGAATTCTATTCTTTGGGCAATTGGGAGTCAGTGAAGATCTGACTGAAATCGAGGAATTCCAAATACCTTGCATGCGGATACATTTTGCACAACTTGTAAATTCTGAGTAACTCTTTTGGGTACCGCAGGTAAAGAGAGTTGCCATAACCAGGCGAGAGAGAACGAGAGCCTGAACCACCTCCCGCGTCAAGGTCTGGGGTTGCAAAATCAGCAACAATCCAAAACAAATGGCAAATACTTTATTGTCCTGGGCTTCCATTGTCAAGGTATCTTCAAGCAACATCCCCAGGCTTTTTATGGCAGCCTTGGGGCTGGGGGCTGAGGCCAGTAGACCAGCTCAAGCCTTGTTAGATAGAGGGGTTATTTCCAAGAATCATGAATTCTGTTTTAGCTCAGTTGAGCTTATGACAAGACTTGTTCATCCAGGTGGCTACCTGCTCCAGGCAAGGTCCAAGGATGGATCTTAAGGGATCCGAGAGAAGGCCACCTGGGTGTCATTTGGGTAGAGATCCCAAAGGGAGCTATAAGGTGCACCAGCATGGATATGTTAAATAGTGTAGGACAAAGTGAGGACCCATGAGGACCCCACAGGTGACGGACAAGATTTCTGCTGAACAGTCTTTATCAAAGACCTAAAAAGTTTGTTCCTTTAGAAAGGAGGCCTCCCAATTCAGGCCTTTCCTTGCAACTCTGGTCTTATGAACCCTATCTAGGAGTGTAGGGTGGTCAACAGTCTCACAGGCTGCACTGAGATCCAGGAGTACAATGGCCACTGTAGCCCCAGATTCAGTCTCCTTTTAGCCTCTTCCACTACAGCCAGAAAGGCGGTCTCTGTGCTATGCTTAAGCCAGAATCCCATTTGGTGGATGGAATTATGTTTCATGAAGTCTGAGAGATATCTGTTCACGTTTATCTGCCACCTTACTTACACATGGGAGCAGATAAATTGGGCGAAAGTTCCAGAAACAGGTGGAATCAAGGTTGAGTTTCTTTCATTCCACTCTGACCATCCAAGTTGGTGGCACCATGCCAGTCTCCAAGGAGAGGTTAACTATCTCCAACAAAATAGGGAAAAGGATTTCAGGCTCAAGAGCAAGAATTCTCAGAGGTACCAGATCAAGGGGTGACCCGGATTTGATTTTCCTAAAAAAAAGCAGTGAACTCATTCGGAGAGTGGAGAAGGAATAAGGAGAGGGAAGGTAAACATCTATGCTACCAGAAGGTGGTGCACTGCAGTAATACAGAGAACCATATAACAAAAAGGCCGAGGCCAGTGTAACGATGTAGAGAACAAAGATTATTACGAGTTTATTCAGTCATAAGACAATCCAAAAAAGTAAATCATTAATTGCCAAACAAATAGGCAAAGTAAATAACAAAAAAGGAAGAAAGAATTATAATGTACAGTCAAGGAAGCAAAGAAAACAAAAAATCCTTATGTCCTTGTGGTCATAGCGAGTTCATAGATAAGTAATGAGTTCATGATGAATGGCCAACGCGTTTCGCCCAGCATGGGGCTTCTTCAGGGCTGAAAACATAACCAAAAGAAACATGTGTATTCCATAATATGGTGCAACATGAATACGTATGATAAACCAATAGAAACTACCAGTGAAACTGTAATTGTATAAGAAGTGTGTCAATAGATGATGGAGATTAGCCAACCCGTGCATGATAAGAAAAAAATCCATATAATAATTCTAATAATGTGTGTGTGACAAGTTAGTAATTCATGTCAAAAAGAAAGAAAAAAGTTATCACAAGAGTGAAACAGCCAGCAGTGAAAAGAACGAATATCAAGTAGCGTAACAAGAAATTAAGCGATATCATACCCAAAGCAGTATCCAGTCAGTAGTAATAACGCAATATGTATTGGTATATGAGTCACCTGAGGGAAATATTCCAATGGTAAAAAATGGTAAGTATAGTATGTAACAGATATGGGAGTAGAGACCCTCATGATAATGAGGGAGAAGGAAAAGACGGGGAGAGGCTTACCGCAACAACGAATAACTGAGCGAGACACACAGCAAAAAATAAAGGGACCAACCAGTAGCAAGTCCAAAAAAGAAAAAATAATAAATAGATGTTTGGCTCACAAAATAATATCTGAAAAATAAAATAAAAAGACCAAAGGGTCTGAATTAGAAACTGAAATAAGTAAAATGTAATAAATGCAAGCAAAACAAGGAATAAAGGCGAAGAGCGAGCCATAAAAAATGCCGAAGACTTACCAGCGGTAGCAGAGTGAGTTGTAAAGCGGCAGAAGTGCGGCAGGAATACAAGTAAAAAATGGCAGCAGTAAAAGACAGTGTATTCAGCGCAGCGCGCTGATCTGAAATGCCCGCAAGTGCAGTCGTGGTCAAAAACCGCGAAAAAGGATCCAAATAACAAAGGTGTATTCAGCGCAGCGCGCTGATTAGAAATGCCAGCAAGTGCGGTCGCGGTCAAAGACCGCGAAAAAGATCCAAAACGAAGGTGAAGCCGGTCCCGAGGCACAGGATATGTGCCCGGGAACCGGAAGTAAAAACAGTGAAATCCCCTAAGGGAGGGAAAGTGGAGATGAAAATAAAAGACAGACAAAGGCGCCCGCCATATTGGGAGGAAGGTAGTCAAAACGGGGAACAGAGGGAAGATGTGTAAATAGAAAATACAACATATACCAATACAATTGTGAGCAATCAATAAAGAATAAAGAAATAATGAGTATATTACACAGGATAAGTAAATAGAAAAGGAAAGGAAAAATAAATAAATACGAAAAGAATGTATTAATGGAAATTGTGAAATGAAAGAGAGTAAAAGAGAAAAAGAATTTATAACCATAGGAATAACCCCAATGGAAAAAGATGTGTCATATAATAACTCAGGTACAAATACATATTCATAAAAAAGGGGACCAATGAAACATATAATATAAAATATATAATATACACAGAGTAAGTGCGATATAACCAAATGTCCACATTAATGTAACATAATATACAGAAGACAAAAGCACAAAGTAACATGTAACAGAAAATAATGACAACATATATAATAGTTGAAACATGACGGAAACAAGAAATATATGCCAAAGTATAGCCATAAGAATAATGATAATAAGATGCACAAAAATAACAGATTACAGAAAATAATGAAATTCATGACCGGTATTATGACCTAGGTCTACCGCTTGTAAGCGGCAGATCCAGGCCGCCTCTTTCTGGCGCAGAGTCAATTCTCTGTCGCCTCCTCTCGGATTAGCAGGAACATGTTCAATACCTTGAAACCATATTGTAGAATCATTGATATGAGCTAGTAACATATGTGTAGCAAAAGGATATGTAGAATCATGGTTTTTTATAGCTCGCAGGTGTTCCTGTATCCTTAGTTTCAAGGGGCGTATAGTGCTCCCCACATACACTTTATTACATGAACAACCCAAAATATAAACAACATATTTCGTATTACAATTAATAAATTGCTGAATAGTGAAATTTCTTGAGTTGTGGTAACAGAAATCCCTAATTTTATCACAGCCAAAAATACAAACATTGCAACCATGACAAATGTAAAACCCTTTTGGTTTTGATGGAAGCCAGGTGACAGAGTGAGTAGGAGTAATATAACTAGGGCACAGATGATCTCTAAGGGTTAACCCTCTGCGATAAGTAATCTTACGTTTGCAAGATATTATACCCTTCAATCCCGGAACCTCAGTTAGGAGATGCCAATGGCGTCTAAGGATTTTGAAAATACCCGGGCTATGGGCCGTATATCGAGTCACAAATGCTAAAAAGTTTTTGGCAGTCTGTCTAGTGCTCTGCGTGTTGATAGCCAATGTGTTTTTCCTGGGAGTTTTTGTAATACGACGAATTGCCTGTGTTAAATTATGGGCATCATAGCCCCTAGTGATGAAACGATCACGAGTATGCTGAATATGTGTCAAAAAGGTGTCATTAGTACTGCAATTTCGTCTAACACGTACCATTTCCCCAAAAGGAATATTTTGAATCACCAAAATTGGGTGAGCACTGGTGGCATGAAGTAGACTATTAAATGCCGTAGATTTTCTAAAAAGTGCACTCTGTATGCTGTTGTTTTGTATAAAGAAAGTAATGTCCAGAAAGTCAATAGTATTCTCGTGATATTGTAAACTAAGTTGTACATTATAGGGATTGTTGTTGAGAAAGGCATGATATTCATTGAGCTGATCGATAGTCCCTTTCCAAATGATAATAATATCATCAATGTATCGCCCCCAGAAGACGATCAAGTCATTCCATGGTGATGCTTTTTTACCCCAGGCATGTGTTTTTTCGTACCAGCCCATAAATAAGCAGGCATACGATGGGGCAAATTTCGAACCCATCGCCGTTCCTTGGGTTTGTTGGTACCATTTATTGTCATGCATAAAATAATTCCTAGATAAAATAACGTCAATCATCTCAAGAAGCATGTGATTGTGTGCAAGACAATCGGCAGTCCTAGTGTTGAGAAAAGTGGTAACTGCTTGGATCCCAAAGGGTTTACGTATACATGTGTAAAGACTGTTAACATCCATAGTAACGAACAAGAGGTCTTCGGACCAAGTAAAGTCATCAAATTTGTTCAAAATATCTTTACTGTCCTGTATATATGAAGGCAGATTGATGACAAATTTCTGTAAAAAGAAATCTACATATGCCGCTATTTTTTCTGTGGGCGAGTCAATTCCAGAAATGATAGGTCTTCCGGGGGCAAAAATACCACCCTTGTGTACCTTAGGAAGTATATAAATGCACGGAAATTTGGGGCTCGAGACACGTAGATATTTAAATTCATTATTAGAGAGTAGCCCTAATTCATACCAACCCCAAAGTTTGTTATTGATGAAATCAGTTACATCACCAATAGGATTATATGTGAGGTGTTTATACCACCAGGTGTCAGCCAGTTGTCTGTCAATTTCATTCATATAGTCCCTGTAGTTCATGATCACCACGTTTCCTCCCTTATCAGCCTCCCGTATAACAATAGATTGGTCATTCTTAAGATTCCAAAGTGCTGCCCTTTCAGTGGCTGATAAATTGTTCACCTGATGCCAGTTTTGGATACGAGTTTTTAGTGTATGATGTAAGTCCAAAGAGACTCTTTTAGCAAATAGATCAATGTTACCATGAGTATGGGCCGGTATAAATTTGGAACGGTGTTTGAAAAGGGTTGTCCTTTCAGTAATCTCAGAAATCCCTAAGTCTGCCCGAATATCTTCTATCGTCCTCATATCATCATCTAAGGACATAAGAAGCTGTACATCATGGAGATCAGAGACTAGTTGGGTGGAAGAGTCGGAATCAAGAATAGGAGTCGCTAAATCTGCAGTCTCAGGTCGATGTTCACCTCTACCTGTAACGGGTACAGATGAAAAGTGATTTCTAAGTTTAAGAATGCGTGTAAATTTGAAAAGATCAACAAAGACTTCAACAGGATCATTGGTCTGAGTAGGGCTGACAAAAAAGTGGCCAAACTACAGAGTGACTTTGAAGCATTAGAAAGAGAAATCAATGATATTACTCAAAAAGATCTGGTTAACAAGAATTATGAAATTCTTGAAAAAATAATTGATGACTATCAATTGTATTTAAGGGATAAGAAATTACGGAAGGTAAAACGTGATGACCTGGACTACAAACTGGGCAGAATATACACTTTTGCCCGTAAATATGATAATGTGAAAACTACTGAACCATTAACAAACAGAGGACGTAATATTGGTGACACTGACATATACAGTGGGAGTTCCACCTCTTCTATTGATAGTCGTACTTCCATAGTGGCGCAGACTACTCATGATACTTCTAAGAGTACTTTTTTAGTCAAAATGGAACGACTAAGCCAAGGTACCAAAACAACTCGCACAGACACAAGACCAGAAGGGGTGGGAAACGATGGAAACAGAGACACTGGCATCTCAGGGGTCAGAACCAGATCCAAAAAAGATTAACACACACTTTAACTGGTACCACCGCCACCGAGGGCGATCTGACAGTCATTAATTTATCTGATCGAATTCTGAGTACTGCTGAATGTAAGCTTTTGAGCAAGGGCCTCGGATTTTGCCCTACTCAGACCAATGATCCTGTTGAAGTCTTTGTTGATCTTTTTCAAATTTACACGCATTCTTAAACTTAGAAATCACTTTTCATCTGTACCCGTTACAGGTAGAGGTGAACATCGACCTGAGACTGCAGATTTAGCGACTCCTATTCTTGATTCCGACTCTTCCATCCAACTAGTCTCTGATCTCCATGATGTACAGCTTCTTATGTCCTTAGATGATGATATGAGGACGATAGAAGATATTCGGGCAGACTTAGGGATTTCTGAGATTACTGAAAGGACAACCCTTTTCAAACCCCGTTCCAAATTCATACCGGCCCATACTCATGGTAACATTGATCTATTTGCTAAAAGAGTCTCTTTGGACTTACATCATACACTAAACACTCGTATCCAAAACTGGCATCAGGTGAACAATTTATCAGCCACTGAAAGGGCAGCACTTTGGAATCTTAAGAATGACCAATCTATTGTTATACGGGAGGCTGATAAGGGAGGAAACGTGGTGATCATGAACTACAGGGACTATATGAATGAAATTGACAGACAACTGGCTGACACCGGGTGTTATAAACACCTCACATATAATCCTATTGGTGATGTAACTGATTTCATCAATAACAAACTTTGGGGTTGGTATGAATTAGGGCTACTCTCTAATAATGAATTTAAATATCTACGTGTCTCGAGCCCCAAATTTCCGTGCATTTATATACTTCCTAAGGTACACAAGGGTGGTATTTTTCCCCCCGGAAGACCTATCATTTCTGGAATTGACTCGCCCACAGAAAAAATAGCGGCATATGTAGATTTCTTTTTACAGAAATTTGTCATCAATCTGCCTTCAAATATACAGGACAGTAAAGATATTTTGAACAAATTTGATGACTTTACTTGGTCCGAAGACCTCTTGTTCGTTACTATGGATGTTAACAGTCTTTACACATGTATACGTAAACCCTTTGGGATCCAAGCAGTTACCACTTTTCTCAACACTAGGACTGTGGATTGTCTCGCACACAATCACATGCTTCTTGAGATGATTGACGTTATTTTATCTAGGAATTATTTTATGCATGACAATAAATGGTACCAACAAACCCAAGGAACGGCGATGGGTTCGAAATTTTCCCCATCGTATGCCTGCTTATTTATGGGCTGGTACGAAAAAAACACATGCCTGGGGTAAAACAGCATCACCATGGATTGACTTGATCGTCTTCTGGGGGCGATACATTGATGATATTATTATCATTTGGAAAGGGACTATCGATCAGCTCAATGAATATCATGCCTTTCTCAACAACAATCCCTATAATGTACAACTTAGTTTACAATATCACAAGAATACTATTGACTTTCTGGACATTACTTTCTTTATACAAAACAACAGCATACAGAGTGCACTTTTTAGAAAATCTACGGCATGTAATCGTCTACTTCATGCCACCAGTGCTCACCCAATTTCGGTGATTCAAAATATTCCTTTTGGGGAAATGGTACGTGTTAGATGAAATTGCAGTACTAATGACACCTTTTTGACACATATTCAGCATACTCGTGATCGTTTCATCACTAGGGGCTATGATGCCCATAATTTAACACAGGCAATTCGTCGTATTACAAAAACTCCCAGGAAAAACACATTGGCTATCAACACGCAGAGCACTAGACAGACTGGCAAAAACTTTTTAGCATTTGTGACTCGATATACGGCCCATAGCCCGGGTATTTTCAAAATCCTTAGACGCCATTGGCATCTCCTAACTGAGGTTCCGGGATTGAAGGGTATAATATCTTGCAAACCTAAGATTACTTATCGCAGAGGGTTAACCCTTAGAGATCATCTGTGCCCTAGTTATATTACTCCTACTCACTCTGTCACCTGGCTTCCATCAAAACCAAAATGGTTTTACATTTGTCATGGTTGCAATGTTTGTATTTGTGGCTGTGATAAAATTAGGGATTTCTGTTACCACAACTCAAGAAATTTCACTATTCAGCAATTTATTAATTGTAACACGAAATATGTTGTTTATATTTTGGGTTGTTCATGTAATAAAGTGTATGTGGGGAGCACTATACGCCCCTTGAAACTAAGGATACAGGAACACCTGCGAGCTATAAAAAACCATGATTCTACATATCCTTTTGCTACACATATGTTACTAGCTCATATCAATGATTCTACAATATGGTTTCACGGTATTGAACATGTTCCTGCTAATCCGAGAGGATGCGACAGAGAATTGACTCTGCGCCAGAAAGAGGCGGCCTGGATCTGCTGCTTACTAGCGGTAGACCTAGGTCATAATACTGATCATGAATTTCATTATTTTCTGTAATCTGTTATTTTTGTGCATTTTATTATCATTATTCTTATGGCTATACTTTGGCATATATTTCTTGTTTCCGTCATGTTTCAACTATTATATATGTTGTCATTATTTTCTGTTACATGTTACTTTGTGCTTTTGTCTTCTGTATATTATGTTACATTAATGTGGACATTTGGTTATATCGCACTTACTCTGTGTATATTATATATTTTATATTATATGTTTCATTGGTCCCCTTTTTTATGAATATGTATTTGTACCTGAGTTATTATATGACACATCTTTTTCCATTGGGGTTATTCCTATGGTTATAAATTATTTTTCTCTTTTACTCTCTTTCATTTCACTATTTCCATTAATACATTCTTTTCGTATTTATTTATTTTTCCTTTCCTTTTCTATTTACTTATCCTGTGTGATATACTCATTATTTCTTTATTCTTTATTGATTGCTCACAATTGTATTGGTGTATGTTGTATTTTCTACTTACACATCTTCCCTCTGTTCCCCGTTTTGACTACCTTCCTCCCAATATGGCGGGCGCCTTTGTCTGTCTTTTATTTCCATCTCCACTTTCCCTCCCTTAGGGGATTTCACTGTTTTTACTTCCGGTTCCCGGGCACATATCCTGTGCCTCGGGACTGGCTTCACCTTCGTTTTGGATCTTGTTCGCGGTCTTTGACCGCGACCGCACTTGCTGGCATTTCTGATCAGCGCGCTGTGCTGAATACACCTTCGTTATTTGGATCCCTTTTCGCGGTTTTTGACCGCGACTGCACTTGCGGGCATTTCAGATCAGCGCGCTGCGCTGAATACACTGTCTTTTACTGCCGGCATTTTTTACTTGTATTCCTGCCGCACTTCTGCCGCTTTACAACTCACTCTGCTACCGCTGGTAAGTCTTCGGCATTTTTTATGGCTCGCTCTTCGTCTTTATTCCTTGTTTTGCTTGCATTTATTAAATTTTACTTATTTCAGTTTCTAATTCAGACCCTTTGGTCTTTTTATTTTATTTTTCAGATATTATTTTGTGAGCCAAACATCTATTTATTATTTTTTCTTTTTTGGACTTGCTACTGGTTGGTCCCTTTATTTTTTGCTGAGTGTCTCGCTCAGTTATTCGTTGTTGCGGTAAGCCTCTCCCCGTCTTTTCCTTCTCCCTCTTTATCATGAGGGTCTCTTCTCCCATATCTGTTACATACTATACTTACCATTTTTTACCATTGGAATATTTCCCTCAGGTGACTCATATACCAATACATATTGCGTTATTACTACTGACTGGACACTGCTTTGGGTATGATATCGCTTAATTTCTTGTTACGCTACTTGATATTCGTTCTTTTCACTGCTGGCTGTTTCACTCTTGTGATAACTTTTTTCTTTCTTTTTGACATGAATTACTAACTTGTCACACACACATTATTAGAATTATTATATGGATTTTTTTCTTATCATGCACGGGTTGGCTAATCTCCATCATCTATTGACACACTTATACAATTACAGTTTCACTGGTAGTTTCTATTGGTTTATCATACTTATTCATGTTGCACCATATTATGGAATACACATGTTTCTTTTGGTTATGTTTTCAGCCCTGAAGAAGCCCCATGCTGGGCGAAACGCGTTGGCCATTCATCATGAACTCATTACTTATCTATGAACTCGCTATGACCACAAGGACATAAGGATTTTTTGTTTTCTTGGCTTCCTTGACTGTACATTATATAATTCTTTCTTCCTTTTTTGTTATTTACTTTGCCTATTTGTTTGGCAATTAATGATTTACTTTTTTGGATTGTCTTATGACTGAATAAACTCGTAATAATCTTTGTTCTCTACATCGTTACACTGGCCTCGGCCTTTTTGTTATATGGTTCTCTGTATTATTGCAGTGCAGCACCTTCTGGTAGAATTTTCAGTGGAGCTTTCCTTTAGCTCTGCGTAGTTCTTTATTGCAGTAGGAACTAAGGTGTAGTTGCACGCTCAGTGTATTCTTTATTGTTGATTTTTTTATGTTTTTTACTTATGCTTCTTACACTTAGGGGATATATATAGGGATAGAGCGTGTCATAGGAGCTTACTACATATCTTCTTTTCTGTAAGGTAAACATCTATCCCTACTATTTTTCAGTGAAATTAAATTGTCACTTTCATTGACCTCTTGAAACGGTCGATAGATGTCGGGTATTTTTATATTGAAGTAAGCAACTAAGGCATTGAACCCGTCATTAGAAGGTTCAGAAACAGGGGAGTTCGCGGTGGATTCCAACAGGAATTTTGTTATTTTGATCTCTCTAGGGGAATTAGCAGCTTCATTAATTCTAGTCTCAAAATATGAGGCCTGAGCTTGTCGAATTTCAGTATGGTTTATCCTCATTTCCCCTGGTACAGTGATTTTTAAATTTTTTTCCTCGTAATCCTTTCTCCATACACTTCCTGAAATCCTACAGCTTTTTCATAGGG
The DNA here is from genome assembly GCF_031143425.1 of Pleurodeles waltl. Classification (NCBI taxonomy): domain Eukaryota; kingdom Metazoa; phylum Chordata; class Amphibia; order Caudata; family Salamandridae; genus Pleurodeles; species Pleurodeles waltl. The sequence continues at coordinate 1,005,714,207 of NC_090439.1, read as the reverse complement.
TTCTGAGGTGGGGAGAATACCATGGGGCAAATTTATTTTTTAATTTTTGAGTAATAGTGTTTTGGGGGTAGTTTGATCTAAAGAATGGATCAGCCATTTCGAGATCATGTTATTAGCAATGTGAGGATTCAAGTCCAAGCAAGGTGAGGTCAGACTCAAAGTACGTCTCCAGCAATCTCGGTTTAACTTAGACCAGTGCCGATCTTCCATTACCTTGCACTTTTGGAATAAGGTTGGGTCAGAAACCCTAAGGATCACCCGGATCAGATAGTGATTAGGCCTTGGTGTAGAATTCCGCTCTGCTGGCAAAGTTTGTGGAATTCAGGCACTTGGCGCTACGTGGAGTGGTGCGGAGATCACAAATTCTGCACTCTGGTGAAGAGCGGAGTTTGTTTGTGCTCGCAAGATTGGATCTTGGTACTCTTTTGCGAGCGTGACACTACTTCATGGCCACTAGCGAGAGACTTCGCATTCTCTTGCGTTGCTTATAGCCAGGCTGGCCGCCAAAACGGGCAGCTCGCAAGCGCGAACTCACTTCTGAAGTAGATTTTTTACTCCATAGCCACTAAATCTAGTAAAAAAAATGTTTTGACTAGATTTTCTCCTCCAATGGACCCTGCATTTTGTTTTTCAGATTTAGAAGCCTTTTTTCCAAACAAGAAGGAAATGTGTCAGAGACTCCAACTTCCTGTTCCTGTCTAGCAGGCTCCTCTCAGTGTTTTGTCCATCCCCTGGTCACTTTTCACTTGGATTTCGAGGTGGAAGGCTCACTCTCTTTGTCTTCTGGATATACCTTTGGATTTAAGGACTTTGTTTTTGTGAAATCACACAAGTACGTTCTAAAACTATATTTAATAAGGGTGTTGTTGTTTGTTTGCTTGCACATGCACCAGTATTTCTTTGCACTTTAATTTGATTTTAAAAATGTAAAGTGGTAGGTGGCTCGGAGTTTAAGTATGGGCCTAGTTATTATTTATTTAGCATTTCATTGATATTTCACCTTTTGTGAAGGAAAATTGTTGCACAGCTCTGTACCTTTTTACATGTTTGTAACATTATTTTAGCATGTGACCTAGATTTATAAAGGACCATTATGCCAGTACTAGTAGTCATCAGTGCAATTTAATAAATGTTTCAGTGGTATATGTTTTTAAAACATAATTTAGACGGCATTGGATTATATTTAAAATGTTGGCTATTGTTTGCATTTCATTGTTTTTGCAAAAAGTGTTTATATTGTGGGGTAATAATATTTGAAGGCATAGGAGAATGTTGTTTGACCATGTGGCTGGCAGCCATTTTGTGCTAGCAGCCAGTGTTCCTTCGCTTTAGGCTTGAATGTGTTGTTCTTTGTTCTCCTTGCTCCTTGTTGTTGTTGTTTGGCCATTTTGCTGGTAGACATTTTGTACATGCAGCCAGTGTCCCGTTGCCACAGCCTTGCATGTGTTCTTTGTTTGCTATGCCTCCTTGCTCCTTGTTATTGATGTCTGACCATGTGGCTTGCATCCATTTTGTGAATGCAGCCAGTGTCTCTTGCCATAGGCTTGCATGTGTTCTTTGTTCTCCATGCTTCCTACTTGCTCCTTGTTGTTTGACCATGGGGCTGGCTGGAAGCCATTTTATGCGTAAACTGTGCAGTCAGTGAGTTTTTGACATAGGCTTGCATATAAACATTGTTAATTCAGGGATGTGGAATTCCTATCGCCCGACACATCTTGTTTGGGGTCAAGTGCAACAAGTTTTTATGTTTACTTAGTCCTTGGGACAAGTAGGCCCAACCCTCTGCAGCACAAACCCTTTGGCTGCTTGTTTACAGAGAGTGGAACTCTCTGCAGTTGAGGTAATGTGTTTCCAAAAGATAATGCTGTTCGAACTTGTATTTATGGTTCATTATTTGAAATCCTTCATTATTAGGGTGAGTGCTGTAAATAAATATTTTAAGGTCACACTTCACTACTGACGTTGGTTCCAGTACAAAAAAAAAACGTGTATACACATGTTTGAAAAGTTTAGGCTATGAGGCTAAGTATAATGCTCCCAGAATGCTCTCTGATTAGATGCAAATGAAGTGTCATTTAGTAAAATGTGTTGGTGCATGCTAGTATTTCCCAAAAATATTTCTAATGGAAAATCAGTGTAATCATTTTCAACACGATTATGGGAAGCATGAAAATAAACAAACACTGACAAAGCCAACTGATCTGACATATTTTTATAAGTCTTTTAGTTTCATCAATGCGTGTCTTGTTTTGACATGGCTTTTGTAACACTTTATTGTTGTGGGAGCTATCAGGCCCTCAACACTGTAACAAACACTGGCAAAAAAAAAACCAAAACATTTTTGAACTCTAAAAGCACACGTTGCCACCAGTGGCATAACAAAGGCCCGCAGCCGCCCTCCTGGGGGCCCCTTCAGCACAGCACCTGGCCTGAGTGAGTCTGGAGAGGGGGCTCCTCCATGTTCTTTTCAAAGGGGCACCCTCCAGTTTCGTTACGTCACTGATTGCCACTGTAGTTCCTGACACTGAACAAAACTACTTTGTGTGCCAATATGCTCCTTGTGGAAGAGCAGAATGCGATCGCTCACAGTAAAGCCAGCCGAAAGAGAGAGAAATAGAAGTTTAATAAAAAACAAAATGTTTTGTTAACACCAGACCTAATTAGGGACCAAGACCCACATGTAGGTAGCTTTTTGCATGTGGCAAACAGCGACTTTCACTGTTTGCGGCGTGCAAAAAGCACATTGCGATGCACAAACCCAGTTTTGCGATTCGGTAACCTGGTTACCGAATCGCAAAACAGGTTTGCGACTCGCAATTAGGAAGGGGTGTTCCCTTCCTAATTGCGACTCGCAATGTAGGATTGTTTTGTGACCGCGAACGTGGGCGCAAACCAATCGCAGTTTGCACCCATTTCAAATGGGTGCTAACACTTTCGCTAAAGGGAAGGGGTCCCCATGGGACCCCTGCCCCATTGTGAATGTCACTGTAAACATTTTTTCAGAGCAGGCAGTGGTCCTGCGGAACACTGCCTGCTCTGAAAAAAATGAAACAAAAACGTTTCATTTTTCGTTTTTGTAATGCATCTTGTTTTCCTTTAAGGAAAACGGACTGCATTACAAAAAAACAAAAAAACTGCTTTATTAAAAAGCAGTCACAAACATGGTGGTCTGCTGTCTCCAGCAGGCCACCATCCCTGTGAGGGCCGCCATTCGCAAGGGGGTCGCAAATTGCGACCCACCTCATGATTATTCATGAGGTGGGTATTTGCGAAGCCCTTGCGAATCACAGATGGTGTCAGGGACACCATCCTACATTCGGATTTGCGACTCGCAAATTGCGAGTCTCTCTGACTCGCAATTTGCGGGTCGCAAATCTGAACCTATTGACATGTGGCCCCAAATTCTTAAAGAAATTCACAAAAGTGCACCCATGGTATGGCGTACCCCTATAAAATATTTGTGAACTGTATTTTAGCATGGGTAAATACGATGTGTAGATTTGCTCATGTGAAAATCTATTGAGCATTTGCAAATTCATTTTCCCTCCAGCCACTTTCTTCCCAACCCTGGAAGAAGTTCTAATTCTGCCATTGTCAGGAGTAAATGTCCAACCTTTCTTATTATGGGAAAATATTAGAGAGAAGCTGGTGAAAATCTTTAAAACTTGCAGGTTAGTAGGTTTGCAGACTCAAAGGCATTCCAGCCCTGGAACTATTGCTTACTGCTTCCTCCAGCCCCAGTATGCAGATCTGCAGAAAGGTGGAAAAATAAGGAAATTGCTACAGTAGGGATTGAAACTGCAAGTATTCAAGCCCTACTAAGGTAGTAGCCCTGGCATAATCAGAGACGCTATTATCAGAGCTCTTACATAATGAGATTGCTGCCATAATTTGTCGCCACACTACATGGCACCAAAGGGACAAGTAGATCTTTTTACAGGACAAGTAGATTTGAGAAGCAACCTGTCCCCTGGACAAGTAGATATTTTAATAAATTCCACACCCCTGTAATTATTTGTTTTTCAAGTTTGTATTTTTTTTTCAATTTTTGTTTTACAATTACATTTTTAATTTTAATTTTTATGCCATTTTTTATTTAATTGTTTAAATAAATTGTGTTTTTTCAAATTTGTATAGTTTATTTTTTGTTTTACTTTTTTGATTTTTAATTTTAATTATTTAATTTATTTTTTATTTCAATTGTTATATTTTGTTTTTTATTGTTTAAATATATATTTTTAATGTATTTTCCTTTTTTTAGTTTTAATTTTAATTTTTTAATTTCTGTTTTATTTTTATTTTCATATTGTATTTTTTATAATTTTTTTATTTGAATTTTTATATAGTTCTGCATTTTGTCTTGATCCACCCATTCGATCCATTCCATTCCTCCATCCATCCATCCATCCATCAAAGATGCACAGCTGCACTACAGCGTTCAGTTTCTTAGGTGTAATTCCATTTCCTCCAGGACACTGTGGCTGTGGAGCACGGCAGACAAATCAACAGCATAATTCATTTTGTTAGTGATTATTACATTTCCCCTAGACCACCTTGCCGCCATAGATCATTTAAAGGATTATTCCATTTACCCATTCACCTCTATCTGACTACCCCAGGTGTCTCCTAAAACAGATGGAGATAAATCAAAGAGCTAGATCTGCCTGTTGTGCTGTCTGATTTTAAATGATTTTTATACGGTATGTTGGTGTGGTTTGCCTTTACAATGTTTGATTAAATACTAGGTATATTACCTAAGTAACCAACTGCACTAAGGTTGCATTTTTCTGTACTATTTTCAACCTGCTGCAGCAATGCCAAGTTTCACTAACTACATGTTTTTTTTGCTTGGTTGTTTTTAGATGTACAAGAGAAGAAACCCCACATCACCTGCAGTACTGCCAAAGAGAAGGCCTTACAGTTACTTTGGTCCACAGGCACCAAACTCTTTCGCTTGTGCATCTTAGTTCCACTGGCAACCTAGAGCTTAAGATGGCCCCAAAGAAAGTTGCTCCCAAGAAAGTGACGAGTGACAAGAAGCAGCTTTCTGCCATTGGTGCGCCAACTGCAACCTTTTTCAGGAGATGCGTGCCTGCCACACTGGCCTCCGGGGAGGATCCTGGGAACACTCCTGCATCAACAGCACCACCCCAACCCAAGCCCAAGCCCATGTCCGTCAGTGAGATAGTCACTGCAATCATGGTGACGCTGACGAGCAGTGATGTTGAATTGGATTTGTCTCTTTCTCAAATAGTACGCAATCGTTTCAGGATACATAGTAAAGGGGACAGCAACCACAGCCAGATTTTCCTGAAGTTGGAGCAGAATAGGAGGTTGAGCTTTCTGTCAAGCAAGAACCTCCTCTTTTAGGTTCAAGGGCTCCTAGTTCGCCAGCATGAAAAAGGAAGGGTACTACTCTACCATCTTCTATAAGCACCACTTCCGATGATGATGAAAGGGACATGGAGTGGACCCCGGCAGAGTCGGGAGATGCCAGGAGAAGCAAGTGAAAACAAAAGTTCCAGAAAGCCTTGGAATCTTGGAAGTGAATGATGAGGATGATGACAATGACACAGTCATTGTGGAAGCTGGCACAGAGGAGTCTGACATTACTATCCAATGTGCTTTGAGGGATGTGGCACAGGCAGCACCACCGTCTCCCATATTTGTAAGGCCCCAGCAGAGACCTGCAACAGCCCCTATCTCAGTACAATTATGCACTGCAGAGAGGCAATCGACACACCCATGACAACCTACATCCAATTCTTCTTCAGGCATTGGCAGTGGCCCAATTAGAAAGGGCTCCTCCCCATTTTGGGACTTTTTACAATTAGCAAACAGAAAGAGAACATTGCTATATGCTCCATTTGCAACGCAAGTGTTAATTGAGGTAAGCCTGGTTCACATTATGGTACTAGAGGCCAGAGGACCCATATGAAAAAACATCACGCAATCCGGCGGGAGCTGCACCTTAAACAAACGGCTCAGCGTGGTCATGGTGAGGAGAGCCAGGAAACATCAGTTACACCTGGTCAAATCATGGTGGAAGGTAATGAAAAAGAGGGTGACAACATCCTCATGCAAAGCAGCCCTGTCCCCAGCAGTGCACCAGAATCACCCACCTCAGCAACCTCACACTGGCACAGGAAGACTCAGACTCAGATGGAGACACCACAGCATATGGTGACAGCACCACAACGTGCATTGAGTCTACCACCACCTACACCTGAAAAGTCGCCTGCGTCAGTGGCCCCAGAAAAGAAGAAAATCCAGGCTACATTTATGGGCAAGTTTAGGCAGCAGGGGCCCTACGACTGCAACCACCCCATGGCACGTTTGTACAATGGCAAACTGGAAAAAATATTATCGCTGGACCTCCTCTCTTTTTCTTTTGTGGAAGGAGTGGGATTCTTAGAGTTTGTGGTAGCCCTCTGTCTGAAATGGAAGGTTCAAAGCCGTACCCATTTTGCCAGAGTTGCTGTACCAGTGCTGCATCATGACGTGCTGCAATTGGTAGGAAAAGCTTTGCAGCAAAGTGTTGCCCACACTATCCAACTGACAACATACATGTGGACCAGTTGTCAGGCGACTAATTAGATGTGCATTACTGCACACTGGATCTCGTTTCTGGTGGTAAAGCAAAAGCTATCTCCAGGTCTCGGCACTGAAGAAGTTTTTGAGAGCCTTCAGCGGCATGCAACAGTAGCCATGTTCGCCATGGAGAAGTCACACACAGCTGCAAACATCTTGGAGGAATTTAATAGCAAGGTGTCTGAATGGCTGTGACCCAGAGGTCTTCAAGTTGGATTTGTTGCCATGGACAATGGTAGTAACATAGTCAAGGCCATGACAGACAGTGTTTATTTCAGGGTCCTGTGTTTGGTGCACTGCATCAACCTGGTTATGCAAGACTTTCTTAAAAAAGAAGACATAGCAACATACCGACCAGACGCATCTGTACTAATTTCAGTTATCCTTTTAAAGCCCGGAAACAGTTGCGGATTATTAAGCATGATAACATAGTACTTGTTAAAGCCCTGATACAGGAGGTGCCAACACATTGGAACTCACCCTATTATATGTTGCAACATCTGTTTGAGCAATACAAACAGATCAAAGACTATGGCCCTCATTACAACCCTGGCGGTAAATCCAGCTTACCGCCGTGCTGAAGGCCGCCTACATACTGTGGGCGCGGCGGAAATCCACTACAGGTATTACGACCCAATTCTCGTAATCCGCCACAATACAGACACCCACACAAGTCCGCCACACCAAAGGTCAGTGATAAACTAGCAATACCAAAACCCACACCATCACGCCAACAGGAATACGCCCACACTATCACGACCCACAAATCAACACGGCGGTCTTTAGACCGCGGTACTACATTGGCGGTACACACCGCTGCGCTCAAAATACACACACACTTACAAAACACAACCACATTGGACAATTCAAAATACACACACCTGATACGTATACACACCACACACACACACACTCACAACACTATAAAACACACACCCACATTACCCACAACCCCTTACAACAACATTTTTGTGAAGAAGCAGAGAGAGAGAATAGCAAACACTACACCAGCATCCACAAGCACACAACACCATCACTCATACAACATCCACGCACCTCAAACAACACACCCCAACACAACATATCACACAGCACAACAAACACCACCTCACACATTACCCACACCACATCATGGCACCTCAAAGACACCCCAGGTTTTCTGAAGAGGAGCTCAGGGTCATGGTGGAGGAAATCATCCGGGTAGAGCCACAGCTTTTCAGAGCACAGGTGCAGCACACCTCCATTGCTAGGAAGATGGAGCTATGGCGAAGAATCGTCGACAGGGTCAACGCAGTGGGACAGCACCCAAGAACACGGGATGACATCAGGAAGAGGTGGAATGACCTACAGGGGAAGGTGCGTTCTGTGGTATCCAGACACCAGGTAGCAGTACAGGGGACTTGCGGTGGACCCCTACCTCCTCCCCCACAACTAACAACATGGGAGGAGCAAGTCTTGGCAATACTGCATCCTGAGGGCCTCGCAGGAGTAGCAGGAGGACAGGACTCTGGTAAGTCATATCTTAACTACCATATCCCCCTGCCCCACCTGCATGCCATCACATACCCCCATCCTCACCTTCACCCCATCACTCCAACACCTCACATGTGCCCCACTATCACAACCCACCCATCCCAATACCAAGCCCTGCATGCAACACCAAAGCATGGACACCCATTACCAAAGCATGTCCAGCACAGATACCCACACAGACCCCAAAACACTAATCACACAGTGGCAAATACAACAGTGCAAGCACAGGAGTAGATGGTAACTCACCCAATGCACAAGATGGCACACACAGATACAATAACTATGCATTTACACCCCAACAGGACCCCTATCCAACGTCACCGGACAGGAGGTGCCAGACATATCCAGTCCTCCCACAGAAGAGGCCCACAGTGACGACAGCAGCTCTGCATGTCTGGATCAAGATTACCAGCCCGGCCCATCAGGGACCTCTGGACAGTCGGTTCCCCTGCCACTGTCACAAACCACCACAGAGCCTCCCCCCTCAGGAAACACCAGCACAGCACCCACCCAGTGGGCCCATCCCTCTGTCCCCAGGACATGTCAATCAGCAGTGTGTCCACCACTACAGGGACCCCGGGCAAACCCACCAACCCAAGACAATCAGGGACCTGGGGTCAGTGGCAGTGGGCACACGGTTCAGGGGACAGAGGCACAGGATAACAGGGAAACTGGGAGAACTAGTGTGCGACAGGGGGAGGACAGGCCCAGGGAACCCACTCTCCACGAGGCACTCTCCAACATCATGGGAGCATGCCATCATTCCCAGGAGACCATGGGCACGGTACTGGCCAAGTTTCAGGAGATCCAGCGGCTGCAGGAGGAACACTACCTGGGGATCAGGGAGGACTTGAAGTCCATCAACACCACCCTGTTCACCATTGCAGGGGTGCTGGCAGACCTGGCCAACACCATGAGGGACACAGTGGCACACAAACGGGCCCCTGACACTAGCCTGAATGATGAACAGCCCTCCACCTCCGTCGGCACTAGTGGACAGGAGGTCCCGCCACAAAATCAACAGGCCACCAGCACCCCACCCCCTGCAGAAAGAGAACCACCATGCAAACGGTCCCTGAGATCCAGGCACAAGACAGAGAACATTGCCAAGACCCCCACCAGGAAATAAGACTCTCCTGATTGTCACCCTTTTGTCCCACTTTGTCACCCTGACAACTTTGAACTGCCATTACTCCACTTCCTATGCCCTCTTGGACAATGCACCTGTGAGACCAAGAGACTGAACTCTACGATGGACATTCCTCCACCATCACCCCAGCCCATTGCACACACCCTCCACTTATTAGCACAGAAATAAACACCCTTGAATCACAAATCAATCTGGAGTCAGTCTGCACTTTCACAAATATGTAATTGCAACCTCTCAGAAATATAGCAATGTCAATGTTCATGTTCACATACCAATGTTACATAGTTGTTGGGCAGCAGTACACATAGCAGAGGGCACAAAGTGGGACCCAGATCTGTGAAATGGGAAGGCAAAGTGACATGTCAGGGTCCATACACAGAGGTAAAAAGGCACGGACAATGATTGGACGCTATCTGAACTTGTGTAGTTGCTGTACATATTTGTATATACTGATGATTTTAAGTTCTCTTGCCCTATCTGAATTTTTGATGATTACACTGGTTACAATCATTTCATTTTGTCCTTGCGTTCTTCCAGGCGGTGACGGGGTGTAACTGTAATGTTGATGCATGTATTTGTGTGTATGTTGTTGTGGGTGAGGGTGGGGGTAGGGATGTTGCGTGTTGCGTGTGTGTGTCACTCTCTCTTTCCTCCCCCCTCCCCTGTGTGCTAGGTGCAGTACTCACCATGGTCGTCGCCGCCGTCTTTGCTGCTCCTGGTAGAAGAGGAGGTAAACCAACATTGGTAGCACCTGAAGTTCGGGCTCCATGGTGTCCTGGTTCCTCGTTCCGCCATGCTTTTGATGGCGTTGGTACCACCCTGGTAAAGGTGGCAGATAAGCCTGTTGTAATACAGTGGGTGGTACATTGTCTTCCGCCTGTCTGTTGGCGGTTACCGCCGCGGTTTTGTTTCTACCGCCGTGGCGGTCGGAGTGTTAAAGTGTCTGTCTGTGTTGGCGGTTTCTGCCATGGTCGTGATTCCATTTTTTTTCCCGCCGGCCTGTTGACGGTATTACCGCTGCTTTAACACCGACCGCCAGGGTTGTAATGAGGGCCTATGTCTTTCAAAGAGGAGTTGATGCAATTGGGAAAGCTATGACCATAGAGGTGGAGAAATGGGGCCTAGTCAAATGCCTGACACAGATGCTGCTCCCTTTTGAGGTTTCCACACGGGAAGTAAGCAAGGAGGACAGAACAATGGGCCAATGTATCCCGGTATTGCATCTGCTACAGGAAAGCTAAAGAATGTGTCTGAGGGTTCGCATTCGGGGTGCGAACAAAAAACCCAGAAGCGCATGCCTTGCTTACTAGCCTAAGCTATCGCTTGACTTGTAATGCAAGGCTGCAAAATTACATCATCTTGTCCAAAGAGCACATCTGTACCAGACTACTTTATCCACGCTATAAAACAAATCTTTCCACTATCATTCCTTTTTATGAAGGGGATGTTTCACAATACAAGAGGTGGATTGTTGCCCATGCAGGAGAACTGGAAGAAGAACGGCTGGAACTTAGAGTCCCACTCCGCAGTTCTGGTGTGCCGCCATCACCTTCCAGAGAGGGCAGTCTTGTCTCACATCCATCAACCCCACCACAAGAAAGCTGGGGACAACAGCAACCGAAGCTTCGGACCCAACCTCTGCATTGGCTTGGTTTCAAGTGGCAGGTCTTCAATCCAGTGCGGAGGTGAAGGAAAAAGCAGTCAAGCATATGGAAGCACCAGTTACCATTCAGAGGATGTTCCAGGAGTATCTGGATAACCCGAAAGAGGTGTATGTAGATTCAAACCCATTGGTGTATTGGTATGGGAAGATCTGCCAATGGCCAGAGCTCATCAGGCTGGCAATAAAGTATCTGGCTCGTCCTGTAGCCAGCATGTCTGCTGATCGTGTTTTCAGTGCATCTGATGCAGTTGTAACAGTCAGAAGCACCAGTCTTTCACATCAAAACATGGAAAGATTAACTATGATTAAAATGAACCAGCATTTTATACCCCCTGATTACACCGCTCCCGAACCACCATAGGAGGAAGAAGAGGATGATTGGTCAGAACCAAGGGCCAGATGTACGAAAAAACCAAATTGCGATTTGCAATTTGCGAGTCTCTGCGACTCGCAAATTGCAAGTCGCAATTTGGGATGCAGAAAGGTGTCTCAGACACCTTCTGCAAGTCGCTATGGGGTCGCAAAGACCCACCTCATTAATATTAATGAGGTGGGTCGCAAATTGCGGCCCCATAGCGACTATGGGCACTCGCTAACATGGAGGCCTGCTGACGTCAGCAGGCCTCCATGTTAGCGACCTGCTGCTCAATAAAGCAGTTTTTTTTTTTTTTTTTTTAAATGTAGCCCGTTTTCCCTAAGGGAAAACGAGCTGCATTTTAAAAAAATCCGAAACCTTTTGTTTCGGTTTTTTCAGGGCAGGGAGTGGTCCCTTGGACCACTCCCTGCCCTGAAAAACTATTTTTGGGTGCAATCACAAACTGGAAGGGGTCCCATGGGGACCCCTTCCAATTTGCGATTGTGTTACCATCCACTTGAAGTGGATGGTAACTGCGATGCCATTTGCGACCGCATATGCGGTCGCAAATGGTATTGCATACCATTGCGAGTCGCAAATAGGAAGGGAACACCCCTTCCTATTTGCGAGTCGCACATGCATATTGCGAGTCGGTAACGACTCGCAATATGCATTTGTGCATTGCAAACCCACGTTTGCGAGTCGCAAACGGCGATTTTCGCCGTTTGCGACTCGCAAAAGGGTTGCTACATCTGGCCCCAAGTGTGTTAGCTGGCCAACTTCTGTGGGAACCACCAGAGTTTGAGGACAAACTCTACTTCCCAGACTGACTATGCCAGTGCTACCATAGAACTTTTTAATTATTTCTCGTTAAACTTCTTTTTGTCTTTCTTTTTTTTTTACAAAAAAAGTGGAACATTATGTCTGTGTCTGACTTATGCTGCTCCACCATTTTATAGTTACATATTATAAACCCGGATTGGAGTTGGACACATGTACAGTGAAGAAGCCCCCACATACCGTTTAGGACATTGGAGAAAATACCTGCCTCCTTCACATGCCATTTCCTATCCTATTTTTTTACATCACCTAGCATGGCTTTCCTAGAAGATCACTGATTGGAACAAAAGACTGTAAGTGCCAATGTCAACTATGTGTTGAGATGCCATCAAAGAAGAGATATTTTGTTCAACCACCGTGCTTGGATTGGAAGAGGTAATTACTACTAGTACTAAAGTAACTCTTTTGCGCCAATGAGTCGTAATATATTGAGTGGTTGTAAAAAAAAAATTGAGTGATGACTGATGTATGTGGTGGCTGACAATGAGGGAGTGGGTTCAAGAAATTTGTGAACTTGTTTCCGAGCATTTGCAATGTTTGGGGGCTGATGGATAATAATGTTTTCCTGAAGGGGATTGGTCTTACAAATTTAGTGAAATTAGCCTGCAGGGTCCACTCCTTTTTTCTGGTTCCTTAGAATAGACCAGCCACTTTAGTTACCAAACACAAATCTACACAAAATACTCCAGTCCTGTTTCTCTATTTGTTCTAATCTTTATTTTAACTGCAGTGCACTTCACAGGTTTGCCTTGCTGAGTTTGGGACTGGAATGGAGTTACTCAGAATCTGGAGGAGAAGGATAGAGGGACTCAGGGCGGGACTACCTCAACAGCTAGAAGGAGAAAGGTATTGACTTCAAAGAAAAACCATGATGATGGTGAAGGCTCGGAGGCCTATTACTCACTTAACCAACTCTGTGAACTGGAGAGAGGTGTCTTGATTTGGAATGCTGCTATGTATGTGTTTGCTGCATTGCTGGCACAAACATGAAACTCCTTATTTTCTTGCTCTGCCTCTGAGTCTTCTTGTTACACTCAGGACTCCTCATTATGCTTACCTTGCTTTCTTTTGTCCTTCTCCTTTACTCTATAATACAGCTACTGTTTTTTCTCAATACGCAGACCTTGTCCTAGTCCTCTCCTGCATGAACAAAACTTGCGGAAAGCTCAAGACTCCAGTTTACCTACCGGACATGTGCAGACTTCAGACAGGCACCCAGGAGTGACCGACATTCTCAGAAGAATGGAGAGATGCATTGCCCAGATTGGCACTACAGTATTATTTTCCTTTTAACAATAATAATTTTTAGAACTGTGTGGGTTGTCTTCAATCTTCCATAATTTCTTTTATTCAAAAATAGAAGGCATAACATTTAATATATAGGCCTCTCTGGGGCATAAGGACATGTTGTTGCATGCATTTAATTGAACTGTGTCCTACTTATCCCTTTATTTCCACTTTCCTTCCGCAACAGATTGGTGATGGTGTGCTGCTTAACACCCCAATGAATATTACTGAGGTTCCTTTTGTGTAGCATTTGTCTTTGTCACACCTTTCCACAAATCCCCTTTCCCATCCATTTGTCAAGCCCATAACCCTCTTCCCTCGGGCTGTGTGATTTATTGAGATGTGATTTAATTTTACACCATAAATGAGTAACACACTTGCTGTGGTGGATGTGGTGAAAGCGACACCAACTCATTGCATGACCTTTTGCCTTCTTCTACCTGAGCAATATTCCACACCGGCCCAATCAAATCATAATCATGCGTGCCCTGTGTGTGTTTCCTAAACACTTAACCTGGTCCAACCACTCTAGTCTGAGCTCACTTCTCCTGACTTCATGATTTCATTTCCTATGTTTAGTTTATATAGCTACCCAATATTGCTCAGAAGAAATCGATATTGCTAGATTTTATTACCATATCAGGTCTGACTCTTCTTTGCTGTGTGTCAAGTATTGTCAATGTGGTGGTCTGGTCTCTGTCTTCCTAAAGTTATGATAAGATGACTCACTAACTCTGTTTTACTTTTCTTTCAATCGAGTAGACAGTGATTCATAACCCTTTGATTAATCCTGTAATTGGAGTGGAACCTTCTGTGAAGTTCTGTCTTCCCTGTTAGCATGCTAGCCTGCTACTACTACCACCTACCACCCCCTTAAGAGTTACAATGCCATCTTTGGAAAAACCTTGCAGTAAGAAGAAGACAACTCTCTAGTTACGTCTATTCAGGTAGAAAAGGAAATATGGATCAAAGTAGTTAACTTGTTTAGTTAGTCATTTAATTCCAAATAAAGAAGATGCCATTTTACCTGTCTACGTGTATCTAGTTTTTTTTAAGGCAACATAGGCAATGGCAATCATCCACTAGTGATCAATATAGTGTAGTTGTAGAGGGAAATAGTGCAAGGGTAACCGTAAAAGTAAATGACAAAGTAGGCTACACTAAAAGACGGCAGTGCAAATTAAAAAACCAAAAGAAACATTTGACTGAGGCATAATTAAAGTAAAATGAATTATCCCCTTTATTAATCTACAAGATACAACACCCACCCTTTCCACCCACAACAGGTCCACCCTCCCCCCAAACAAATACCCCTGTCCCCAAGTCCAATGATAAGTCCAACTTGAAGTCAAATGATCAAACCCCATCCCAACTCTCTCCCCACCCTCTCCAGGAGCCTGTCCTACAATCAGTCCTCTTAGTATTAACTACCAGTCTGCAAGATATATAAGGGGAAAAGGGAAAGATAAGCTTAGTAAATAGTAACAAAGCAGAGAAACCTAATACAAACTGCAGATAGGAGTAAGTCAGATACAGAAGAAACATGTAAATAAACAGGCACAGTAAAACTAAAAGAAAAATTATTTGAAATGAGGAGAGGTGAAAAATAAAAGTAGGGAAATAAATATAATAGGAAGGCTTACTGCGGCCAGCTGATACACCAGCATCTGCACTGGTGGGGGCACGAGAAGTACTGGCACCCTCTCCTTCCGGGTCCGTGGGTGCTGTTGCACTCTTCTTTCCATTGGGTACTACGGTAACAAATAAAGCAAATAAAATTAAAAGATTAGTGGTACAGTTAATCTCCCCAAAAATTATTTTTGGCAAGTGGGGGCAAATACAGTAACATTGTACTTTTCTATATCAGATTGCCTATTGTGATGGACTCAACTCGAGTTGACCTATTACTTTTACTTTCCTAATTCCTACACCTAAGCCCTACTCCAAATTTCCTAAAATACAAGCCATGTTATTTACAAACTTTTGTCTCAGGGCAGAGCAGCAAGCCTTCTTGCAGTGCTTCCTGCGTCAAAAGCAGAGAGCAGGAATTTGCAGTATCTAAAATAGATGTGCATGCTGCAAGGGTGCCTGCCTTGAGGGGATGATTGTTTTAGTCCAGGAAGTAAAAAAACAATTGTAAGAGGAGTTTTCCACTGTAACACCCATCGCATGCCTCCCTGTGCCAGGGTGAGTCAACGCAGTTGCTGGTAACTTGCGTTGTGGAACAACAACACACACAACAATAAATAAATAACTATTACTCACCCAGCGCAGACACTTCAACACCCAGCGGTTCCTGTTTGTGGTTGTTGACGTCCACCCAACAGTGCAACAACTGCTGGTGGGTGCGCTGGCTCCCAGTGTGCCGACGAACCAGCCGGTGCATCCTCCCCCACAGCAGTCGATGCTCCCGAGGGGGTAACCACAACTAGGCCTGCCGCCTGCTGTCAGCATGGAGGGGAGGTGACGCTGCACACAAAAAACGAGTGCTGCCACCTCCTCCTTGCTGAAGATGGGGCAAGGCTGCACCACTTGGCGGTGAAGCTGCCCACAAGGTAGGCAGCTGCTGCTACCGTGATCTGCTATGGTGCTGGGTGGGGTGGGGTGGGGTGATGAGATAAGAGAAGAAAAAGAGAATGAAGGAAGAAAGAAATAGGAAAAATAAACAAAAATACAAATAATCACGAAAAAACAGGAAAAAAATTATAAAAAGTTAAAATATAAATTCAGTATAAGAGAGGCTAATAAAATAAATAAAAATGGGGGTAGAATAATTAGGAGGGTGAGGATTAAATGGATAGAAAAGGGATGGAAAAACAGGCCCAGCACCATAAGCAGAGAGAAAAACAAGAACCACTTGCAACCACTGCAAACCACTTGGTGCAGTTCAGACGCAATTTTCAGCGCGATTACAGATGTAATGTTACGTTTGATGCCAAATGCGACCGGGCACCACAGAGAACTCTGCCCACTCATGGAACTCAGCATAACGCGGCAGAGGTTTTTTGCAACTTTGCAGAGTTCCACGTAGTGCAACTCCGTGCACTCCACCCACCCCTAATAAAGATCCGTCCATGACACTGGTACAGGATCCAAGGCCTGTAAAGAGAGATTGTTAGTAAACATGGGGTTTAACAGATGGCCCCTTATATGAGTGGGGCCCTAGACCATTCGCTCCAATTAAATGGAAGCTAAATCAAGCATGAGGCTAAGTGCTTGGGTGTCATTAGCAGCTTTAGGTCTCACAAAACCATGAAGTGAGTATGTTTTGTGTCCAAACTTGCTGTGGGTTCCGGAAAAGAATAAGTTAATTGGCCTGATGGGACTGGGGGGTACAGGGAGGTGATAAACTAAGAATCACAAATATATAGTTGTGTGGGACAGTCAAATAGCAAACCCAAGACTTTTTCATTATGGAAATGTGAGGGAGTCAGTTCTACAGGTGAAGGAAGACTTCAAAATAGTGGCCAACACTCCATCCTTTTTGTCTTCTCTATCCCTACGTATTATATAGTAGTCTAGAGAGAAAGCCTGAATGATGTCAGGACCTGAATCCCCGTGGAGCCATGCCTCTATGAAGAAGATCACATTGGGCTCTGTGTCATCCAAAAAAGAGAAGATATCGAGCTTATGGCATGGAAAGGACCTACAATTTAGCAAAAACATGTTCCCCTAGGGTTTGAGTAAATTTGTAATCCTGAGTGAGAGGTCTGGGAAAAAATCATAGAGCTAGTGCTTACAGTTTTTTCTCCCTTATTTAAGTCCACTGAGTGGCTACAACTATCACTGAGATCCCCTCTTAGGTTGAGCAGAGAGTCTCTTGAGTAGACTTGTATGGGGGAGATGGCGCAGACTGGTGCAGACTTGCCTTTGGTACGCCTTTCGCACACCAGCGGCACACCCGCAGCCCCGTCATCTTTTTATCAAAGGCTAAACCAACCACTAGAGCATCAACCTGTTTTGGCAGCTCTATGGTTGGATTAGAAAGTGCAAGTGCAATTCAAGCTTCCCGGTCCAGTGCGGCAGCCGCAACTGCCCAAAGGTTCCCCAACAAAGTTTCCCAAATAATTAAAAAGCCTTAAAAAATGCTCCCCAAGCAATTAAATGTGTGTTGGACATCTATGAGCTTTCCTGAGTGTCGGTTTTCTTTTACACAGTGCATGTATATCTCTTACGTATAGAACTTGGAAACTCAAACAGCTGCCTTTGAATCATAGTTTTGCTCCAACGCTTGTGAAGTGACAAGGTAGGTGGCTTTGTTTCCTCAAAGGCATTGTCATCAAGGTGTTAAAGCACCAGCTAGCCCCAGTTAGGACGAAATTCAAACAGAAGGACTCGTAAAGGCCAAGTAACTGAGGCGTTAGTGTTTGGCTCAATTGGAATTGAAAATAAGATACCTCCTTCACACGCTGCAAGTTACTGATCTGAACTCAACAAAGGCAAAGTGTGGGTGCTGCTGACTTTGTCCTGATGTCAGCAAAGCTTAACAAGACAAAGTCAGCATATTTAATTGAGAATGGCCTGAAATCCGTATGCAGCTCAAAAATAGCTGTTGGATATGAGATCTGGATGGATCCCATCATTTACAGTGCTGTGTAAGCAGACTAAACACAATACATTTTTTCTCAATTTTCATTTTCTCAGTGCCTAGGTGTCACGTGTCAACACGTGTCAAGGGTGTGGAGGTGGTTTGGTGGTGTCTTGCAGCTCACACTAGGCAGTACCCTCCATTGTGTCCAATAAAGACATTTGATAGTCTGATGCCTTTCTTATGGATTACTACATCCCAAGAGCCTTGTCTCCTGCTTATGCCAGCCTCTTGCCGAAAACAATGAGACACAGCTTGTCTGTTTCTTATGGGAGGTTGTGAGTGTTTGCTTGGCAGGTCCAACAGTGGGCCTCCGAAACCAGCAGCTACTGTAGTAGGGTTTCTATGTTTGATGCTCATCAATGAACAAGTCGGTGGTGTGTGTGCAAGATAGTTTGTGTATGTCCTTAATTTTATCAATTTTAACACCAAAGTTAAATGATGAGTTCAACATACTGATCCAACATAAAATTGCTGTTATAATTGATGCTCTGTGGCCACACTGCATGAACATATTGCAGTGTCCAATAGAAATAAAGAAGCAGTATTCCTGGATCAATATTTCATTCATAATGTATGTCATATTTTTGACTTTTTGATTGGTGGTGTCAATGAGATCATGCGTGTGCGCCGGCAGCGATATCGCTTTTGGTGGAGAGGGCTTGAACCAAATACAAGAAAAATTGGATGTTTCCTCAAAATACCACCTTGAGCCCACCACAACCACCAACATGCAAAAAAAATATCAACAAAGGCATTCTACTCATACACCACACGCAAACCTCATACAGATTTCAATGTCACAACAACCACTACAAAACCCCACAACCCACACCTATACACAATTCTACCACAAGTACAACACTATGGCACCTTCCTTCTCACACAAAACACAACTCTATCCTATAGCACTAATAAATCCACACATCACCAACACAACACAAAGCCACATTTCACATAAGTTTAATGCATCAAGACACACACTCCCTGTTCATACAAAACACCAGCTCTATCCTCTACTTCCTCCTAACAGACTCCTTTTTATCATGATGAAACCTATACTGAGTCCTACATCACACTATCCACCAACACCCTCCTGCTCTTTTTACAAATTACACACAACCAAATAATCTGTACACTTCGCTCCACCACACATATTACCTCTTCCAGTAATCATATCGAACTCAAACACTCAACTCTTGTCAATCCCCTCTTATACACCACATATACTCTTCTCCAAAACACATCACCACCCCCATACTATTTAAATACCACTTACCAGCAGTAACTCACATAGAAATCCTTCACAGAAAACCGCTACATCTATATCTTCTCTCACTACTCCACAAAAACAAAACAAAACACACACCAGCACATAAAAATTACACACACTTCCATAACACTTCCTGTCACACTCACTCCCATCCTCATGACTACACAAATATTACAAATCCTGAACCAACTTCACTCCTAAAATTCTCAATTTTCACCAACATCTGTCACAAACACCCCAACACAGTAACATTCATTCCCCGCTTCTCATTAATTGCACAATTTAGAGCCTTAGAATATGACCAACATGCTCTACCACCATCCCTAATCTATACTCTTCCGCTCTAAACAGATGCAAACAAAATAAAGAACTTGCCACTCATTCACATCTCCATGTCTATTACACAACAAGGCTACTCTACAAAAAGAACACAGCTCACCATGTCACTAGCAACCACCATCTCCACCACCGACAAACACAGACCCAACAAAATGCTTTCTACGCCTGCTGGATAAGGAAGCCAATATAGAAAGACAATAATGTTGTGATCCACATACAGTTAATATCAGCACTAATGAAACACCTGCCACAGGTTCAAAAGATACTGATCACTCTCCCACAAAACAAAATCAAACCTCCACCAAAACACAATTTCTAAACTGCCTACTCATAAATGCTGAATCACTCTAAAAACAAGCACCACATCTACGTCCTACTCACTGACACACAACCTGACTTACTCTTCATAACTGAATCATGGTTGGGAGATGGCATACAGAGCACGAGTTATAGTTACCTTAGGGCGCAAGTTTTAGTTACTTGAGGTAACTCTAGCTATAACTGGTGAATTTCTATGGTTTCCACTTTTAAAATGTGAGCCTAACTATAACGTCCCTGTAATCTTTGTTTTTTTAAGTGAATTTCCATGTTTTTTTAAACTCTATTTCCTAACTATAACGTCCCTGTAACCTTTGTTTTTTTTCAGGGAATTGCTATGTTTTTTAATGTATAGTAATGTTCATTACTATATGTTAAGCCAACCACTGCTGTGCACCTCCTTTGGCTGTGTGTGGCGGTAGTTTGCCACAGGGCCTGGCCGCAGGCCAACCCCCTGTAAACACCCAACCTTGGACTGTGCATGGCCTTCACCCAATGCGCAGCAAAGATTGCCCGCAAGACCTGGCCTGCCATCAGACCCTGCGGCGAACCCTCCCCTTAGCTACCAAACCCCCTTTGGGCGTGTGCTGTGGGAGCTGGCCACGGCCTCTTTGGGTGTGAGAATATGTGTTAGAGGGTTATCTGGGGGTCAGAGTGGCTCTGAGAGTGTCTGTCTGGGTGTGAGAGTGTGCATACATCATTGTTTTAGTGTGTGCGTCAGTGTGTGCGCAGGTCTGTGAGTGGCGGTTCTCTGAGTGGATGTGAGAGGGTCTGATTGGGGCTGTAAGTGGGTGCACGAGGGTGTGAGTGGATGAGTGAGTATCTGAGTGGGTGTTTGAGTGGGTGTGTAAGTGTCTGAGTGGGTGTGTGAGTGGAAGAAATTGATTGAAAGAGAGACAGAGAGAGAGCGAGAAAGTGAGAGGGAGAGATAGCAAGTTTTTTAGGTTTTGATGTATGATATATTTAGAATTAGATATTTCTGAACAAGTTAAAATGTAAAAAGTATCTGTCATTTTTAATAAGTAAAATAATGTGTACTTCAAAAAAAGAGTGAAGCAAGTCCAGTTGGACTTGAACCCTGAATGCTGATTATGACCTTCACACTGAGCTATTGCTTTCTCTTTTCTTTTCTTATTTTTTTAGCCCTTTATAGGCTATCTGGGGCCGCGAGGAAGCCCTCAAGGGCTCCCCCGCAGTCCCTACATATTTATTTATTTATTTTATTTAGCAAAAAGCCCTTTACGGGCTATCTGCACCAAGGAGTAACTCTCAAGGCTTACCTCGTGGTGCCATTGCTTCAGCAGCTCCCTGCTTGCTGAAGCATGCAGGGGACAGAGATGAAAGCTCCGGTGTTTAACAGCGGAGTGTTTGCTGTGGCTTCAAAGCTGCATCCAAGCCACAGCAAACAGCTATGTCCCGTGGTTAGGCACCCTGGGAGTTGGCCCTGGGGGGTGGTGGCTGTGCCCAGCACAATCTGTGGCTCCATGAGGGGGGGTGTGGCCCCCTCCAAAATGCACATAGCCCCTGGGTGGTGGTGGCTAATGGGGGTCCGAACCAGACCCCCTTTACATTATTATGGGGAGGTGGTGATCTCAGGGCACAGGGTGCCATGAGGCCTCCCTGCTCATAATTCATTGTAGCCCCGGGGAGGTGGTAGTTCCCGGCGCTGTGAGGGAGGCCGTCGGGACACCCCCACATAACAAGAGCATTTTTGCCCCAGGGATGTTGGTTGCTGGGGTTGCGGGGGGCCACGAGGCCCCCCGTAAAAAAAGAAAAGAGTCCCCCTGTGACCTGGCCCACCCAAGGGTATTTTTTTAAAAACAAGAGCGTGAGCCAGCACTAGTTTTTTTTTTTTTACTTTTTACAATGGATTCACAACACCATCACGTTCTGCGGTAAAAAAAAAATGTACATGCTTTTTGGGCCTGGTGGGTCCTTTTGGGACCCCAGCACCAGAGCTGGTCAGGGTGTTCATACCCTGGCCCCATTTGTACTTGCTATTCTTTTTTTTCCTGGAACTCGGCTCAAGCTGAGTCCCAAGATGGCTGCCAACATTTCCTGGTTTAAAGTGATGGCAGCCAATCAGATCTCAGCACGAGATCAGAAGGGGTTGCAAATCCTTTGTGTCCCTAATTATAAAATTGGGATGTCCCTAAATTTCTCAAAAACTACTGAACAGATTTACACCACATTAAAAAGGGGCTCTTTGTGGACCAAGAGCTACCTTTCTGACAAATTTGGTGTAATTCTGTCCAGTGGTTTTTGCGCTATTGCTGTTCAATTTTTCCTATCGGGAATTAACATTGGAAACACTCTAAATTTCAACCATCCCCTTTATCTCGACCCCCCTCTTGAGGGATCACCCCAAAACCTTCCAGACAGCAGCTCCCATGACTGTTGAACATTTTGGAAAATTTTGTGAGGATTCGTCAAGCGGCTTTAAAGATATAGGCAAGCAAAAAACTGCTTTTTCTATAGAACCCAGGTCCTAACTATATCTACCTTGTGGTGACTGCCACTAGCTAATATATGTATATATATTATGTATATGTGTATGTATGTGTGTGTATATATAGATCTATATGTGTGAGTGTATATTATTCTACCCTTAACATGTTCATAGGTCATAGCATAGTTTCAATATAAGTTGTTTGATTAAATGCTCAAGAATTTCAGTTTTTGTTTGATCTGTCACAGTAGGTAAATATTATCTTAAGTTTTTATCTACAAGCATTTCACTTCTGAAATATGGAGGAAAGATAAAGTAATGTTGCAAAGGTACACAAATAAATTCTCTTCAAATGCTTCAGCTCTTGAAAGTCTGTTTTATACGATACAGCTTAAAACTCATTATATTACATTCCTTACTCATATGGAGGGTGATTCCAACCTTGGTGGGCGGCTACCGCCGCCCGCCAGGCGGGAACCGGCAAGCGGCCGCCATGCGGCTGCAATAATGCGGCCCCCATTCCAACATTCCCGCCTGCCGGCCCAGCGGGAATGAGGCCGCAACACAGGAGCCGGCTCCTAATGGAGCCGGTGGTGTTGCGGCCGTGCGACGGGTGCAGTTGCACCCATCGCGCTTTTCACTGTCTGCCATGCAGACAGTGAAAAGCAGGCCAGGGCCCTGTTAGGGAGCCCCTGCACTGCCCATGCCAGTGGCATGGGCAGTGCAGGGGCCCCCAGGGGCCCCAGGACACCCCTTACCGCCAGTCTCTTCCTGGCGGTGTAAACCGCCAGAAACAGGCTGGCGGTAAGGGGGTCATAATCCCCAGGGCAGCGCTGCTTGCAGCGCTGCCCTGGCGGATTATCACCGACGGGGGAAAATCGGCGGGAAACCGCCGGCCCCGGCGGTGCGACCGCGACGTCAGAATAGGGAATGAAGCACCGCCAACCTGTTGGCAGTGCTTCCGTCATTCGTGCCCAATGACCCCCATAGTCCCTTACTATGTAATCAGGTATCTATATATTTATTACTTTAGTCCTACTGTACATGAGGAAAAAAATTACTCTCTTGAAAGCTTTACTCTATCTCACCATCGCCCTATACCTCTATCAATTTATCCTCTATCTCCATATTCTGACTCATCCCAAACCCATTCTACTACTATGATCTCCAAAATAACCCTTCCTAGATTCTTCCCTCCTCTACCTTTCTTGGATCATACCAAACCTCAGTTTACTACTAGGATCTCCCTAATCCCTTCCTACAGATTGTTCTCTCGTCCATCTCTCCTTTACTTATCCCAAACCTCATTTTACTACTATAATCTCCCAATTAACACTTCTGCATTCTTCCCTCCTCTATCTCTCCATTATTCTATTCAATCCAACTAACAGACTTACATGTCCTCCGCCCAAATTAAATCGCACCTCCCTATACTAATACGGTACTCACATTTCCCTATACTAATCCACCACTAATCCTTGTGTGTTCCGGAGTAGTATGCCACCTGCCGAAAAGCACTTTGACGCCTTGTTAGGGGTCGTAAGTGCTATATAAATACAATTACAATTTTTAATATATCTTCATTTCACCATTATTAGCCAAATATTTCTACGGGCAGTAGCTCCGTATTTAAAATGGTGGCCTACTTTTGTCAAATAAAGCATGTTCTCCCCCTCCAAGATCCCGTAAAAGAAGTGGTGTGATAAACCAACCAGTTGGCAACGTTTGAAAGGTTAAACAGTGGGTAGCGTAGGTGGTCTAGGGGTTAACTTGGTGACTTTACAATCTAGAAACCAGATTTTCATGCCACTCTTTACATTTACACCTACAGAATAACAGTTTTTCCAAATAGGAAATTCTTGTGAAAACTTCAAACAGTGCAACATGGTGCACACCCGTGGCCCTGCTAAGAGTTAAACCCACTGGCTGGGTTTCCCCTACCAAGCACAACATAATTCGACACCATATATCTACTGTAACACTCGAGACAAGGCTTGCTATTCGAGGGACGTCAAAAGAACATATCTTCACTTTTTACTACAAAAGTGTGATACAAAATCATTTTATTAAACTTAACAGAATTTCTCGAGATATCTTAAAAATATATTATCAGTTGGATCTTCTTTTCCATGACCATCAGCCAACCCATGTTTCATGGAGTTTTGTCTTTTCTGTTTCGTCAGAGCTTCAGCTTTAATTCAATTGGAGGCGGCAAACTTTATATTCATAAACGCTTCTTTTCGTTACAGTTTTCTTTGATTTGGTTTCACACCATTATTTTTCCAGTCACTTTCTTATAATTTTGTAAGTGTTCTTGTCCGGGGTCTTACATTGGAAACCACAGAATAATAGCTTCACTTATAAAGTCAAAACTCTTTTCCTATAGGGTTACTCCTGGGCTGGGTGCAAATACCTGATTTATTACCAATTCACGAAGAAACTCAACCCCATTTCAGCTCATCTTAAACAGTCAGATTTCTTGGAGCACTCCAAAGTGAAAATGTACATGTGCATAATTGACACCAAGCTGACAATTCTGCATGTGTAAATGATACAAAATATGCTTTAGCATATGCAACTTTTTAAAATTGCGTCTCATCACTGAGAGACTTAGGGCCAGAGGTAGCAAGCATTTTGCATGGTGTAAACTGCGAAAATAGCAGTTTGCGCCATGCAAAATGCCGAATGCGATGCTCATTCACAATTTGCGAGTCGGTACTGACTCGCAAATTGTGAATGCGACTCGCAAATAGGAAGGGGTGTCCCCTTCCTATTTGCGACTCGCATCGCTATGCAAAATTGCTTTGTGACCGCAAATGCGGTCGCAAAGCAATTCGCAGTTACCACCAGTGTCACACTGGTGGTAACCCATTCGCAAAAGGGAAGGGGTCCCCATGGGACCCCTTCCCCTTTGTGAATGTTGCCAAAAAAGGTTTTTCAGAGCAGGCAGTGGTCCAATGGACCACTGCCTGCTCTGAAAAACAGAAACCAAATGGTTTCGTTATTTTTTTTATTTTGCAACTCGCTTTCCTTTAAGGAAAACGGGCTGCAAAATAAAAAATAAAAACTGCTTTATTTAAAAAGCAGTCACAGACATGGAG
This sequence comes from Pleurodeles waltl, assembly GCF_031143425.1. Lineage (NCBI taxonomy): Eukaryota > Metazoa > Chordata > Amphibia > Caudata > Salamandridae > Pleurodeles > Pleurodeles waltl. The sequence continues at coordinate 1,005,688,720 of NC_090439.1, read as the reverse complement.
GTCTGCTGTCTTCAGCAGGCCACCATCCCTGTGAGTGCAGGGACTCGCTATGGGGTCGCAAAATGCGACCCACCTCATTAATATTAATGAGGTGGGTCTTTGCGACCCATAGCGACTCGCAGACGGTGTCTGAGACACCGTTCTGCATCCGAATTTGCAATTTGGAAATTGCGAGTCGCACCGACTCGCAATTTCCGAATCGCAAATTCGGATAATGCTACATCTGGCCCTTATTCCCCTATAAAAACGTTGCACATAGATGTAGTCCCTTCCCTTCCCCACAATGGAAAGGTTCTTATTCCTACTTTTTGCCGAAGACTATTTAGCTGTGCTTCCGTGATGGGAAATTCCAGAAAACGATTTGTGAGCATTTTTAAATTTACGAATTTGCAAGTTTTCATCTATTTGCAGAAAGCATCACACCAAGGCAACCCCTTCCCTAACCCTAAGTTTGCAGATTAGGTACTTCCGCCAATAAATGGGATTTACTAAACACTTAAGTGCACATCACGAGCATAAACTTCCACCCTCATCGGAACCTGGTGATTCAGAATGTGCAATCGAGATTTATAAAGGTTTTTTGATCACCATATTGTTACCTAAATATGGAAAAACGTCCCTGTATGGAACCCATTGAGGTTCTGAGCAGAGCACTGCATTCCTGTTTCTCCCAACGTTCCACTAAGCTGTGCAAAAACAGACATTTGCTAATCAAATTCCCAATTAAAAACTCAGGTGTGGCAGAATTTTACCACCCTCCTCCCCCATGACATAATATAGCTGTAGCGGGCTCTACCGGCTATTAAAGGCCCGCTCCCGCGTTAAAGGCCCGAGCCGAAGGCGAGGGTCTTTAACAAGGGAGAGGGCCTTTAATAGCCGGAAGAGCACGCTACGGTGGGTTCTAAGGCTATTAGAACATTCTGCCACTTAGGGCAGAAGGTTCTATTAAATAAAACAAATTCCTCACGAAGCCCGAGGGGATTAAAATCCCCTCGGGCTCCGTGAGGTTTTGTTCACAGCTCTTACTGTGAACAAAGAGAACATTTGAATGTTGACGCTGCTGCTTGGAGCACTCCATTGTTTTCAATGGAGCTGCCAACGTTCCAATTTTCTAATTAGTAGAAAAAATAGGATTATGGAGAGGTTTCTGGGGATTCATGGATGGACCTGCTTGCAAAATTAATTTCATATGGGTTTTGGTGTGCACATGCCATATGCACCCAGTGAAACCTAGTGTGAACATTTAATCCTATCAGAGCTGGGGTAAGCGGTTCTTTGCAGGTGCTTTTCCAGTTGAAACATTTTAAAGTATAAAATCATTAGTACGGTGGGCTGGCTTTTCTCCCTCAATTACATGTATTATGTATACTATTTTGTTCTGTCTCCCAAGCGTAACTAGTCTCAGTCAGATTATGCACAAGCCATCCCATCTAATGAATGAATTAATCAATCAGTCTATTTGTAGAGCGCACTACCACCCGCGAGGGTCTCAAGGCGCTGATGGGGGGTGCTGCTCTGCTCGAATAGCCAGGTTTTGAGCCGTTTCCTGAAAATCAGTAGGTCTTCGGTCTGTCACAGGGGCAAGGGAAGGGTGTCCAGGTCTTGGCGGCGAAGTGGGAGAAGGATCTGCCTCCGGTAGTCACTCTTCGGATGCGGGGGACGGTGGCGAGGGCGAGATCGGCTGAGCGGAGTTGGCGGGGCAGGGTGTAGAAGGTGAGTCGTTTGTTGAGGTAGGCTGGACCGGTTTTGTGGAGCGCCTTGTGTGCGTGGGTGAGAAGCTTGAAGGTTATCCTTTTGTTGACGAGGAGCCAGTGCATGTTTGAGATGCTCCTGCTGTAATAAAAATGTTCTGTAAAGCATTCCATTTCTCCTTGGAGCTAGCTCTGTGGTAACCGAAATACCAAAGTTGATTTCAAAACTAGAGTAAGAATAGTGGCAAAACGAAACTTGAGGCCCCCCTGCACAGTTCATGCAGCCCCGCCGGACTCAGGAGCTCTCTGGCCAGGGTACTATGCTGCGGGGTCCCCCTGGAGCTCCCCCCCGCACCACAGGGGCTGTGGGGGCCTTTGTTGCACCACTGAGTAAGAAGGATGTACAACATAGCAAGCCTTGGTATGTGTATTGCTGCTGAATTGCCATTTTCTGTCCACTGGCGTCGTTATTCCAAGCATTTGACTTGCTTGGCCCAGTCCTGCCACTGTGCCCATTTCTACCCATCCATTCCAGACCAACAGTTTGTCACACTACAGGCAGTTGAAGTGGCAAAACAAAGGTTTAGTGATATTTAAATAAAAAGAGCGGAAAGGCGCACTCTAGTGATTGAGGGTTGTATTGTCCTACTTCAAGCAGTGTTGCCAGTCTCCGGAGCCTAAGACTCATCATTAAATGAGACCCTGAAAAGAATGCAGGTGAGGTGGTGAGGAAATCCTACGATCCTGAATTGTAATATTCAAGGATTGAAGGCAAGCACTTCTATTCATTTTAGGACAGTAGAGCCACCAATCAGAACGTCTAATCACGGCTCACCGCCGGGTTCTGTGCAGTCTTCACAACCTTTAGTTAACCCGGCCATTTTTGGGTACCAAAAGGTGCAGATCAAGGACTTGAGACATTGTAAGGCCAAAAAATGAAAAATGTTTAGCCCAGGATTGGTGCAAACTGGTCAGAAAAAAAAACCCAAAGTTATTAATGTTAAAATTGTGGTTTTCTGTGGAGTGAGGTGTCAACGTACAGAAGCGTAAATATGAATATATATGTTGTTATGTTTAGTACATGTGTTGTATGTAAACAATGCACAAAGTGTGGAATGCCATTTATTACTCTTGTTAGGCATGAGAAGGTGCCAGGATTACCAATAGGCGAAGCATTGAGCAAGCCACTAGGTCCTTGTCCTGGTCCTCGTGCGAGTGCTATACACACGAGTCTGTTACCTGCACGTGCAGCTGGAGTACAGACAAAGTGAACTTTAAATAATCTGCTCGGCCATGTGATGTTGGCCCTCTTGCGGGCTTCCAAGCCTCCAAAGGCAGTGTCAGGCAGCACTGGGCTCCCAAGCCTCCAAAGACCTTCTCGAGGGTAGGGGAGCGGCAGCTCCCCACCTGCTGCGCGCAGGCAAAAATAAAATGTCAATGAAAAGATTTAATTGCCATTTTTTTTTACCAGCTCAGTGCGCACCAGCCTAGAGACATGCTGGGCGTGTCCTCTGCTACTGATTGGTAGCAGAGCACTGGAGCATTGTCTTGACTGGACACTCCTAAGTGCACACCACTTTGGTCGGCTGTTTTGCATCAGCCAAAGTGACATGCGCACTTTGGAGCTTTCCAAGCACAGGTCTATAGGGCCTGAAGGAGCGTATAGCCAGGCTGCCCCATCCAATCCAGGTGCATATTTGTGAGTATCTCCATCTCGGAGCTGAGGCCAGGCCTATTCCTTACCTGCTTCAGACTGCTCACTATCAGGTTTGTGCTCCTGCAGATAATGCTAAGAGCGCCGCTGCATCTTTCGACCTACTGCTCAACCCATATCATGGTGGCGATATTTCAACCAGTGCTCCAGTGGTGGGGACAGGTCTCTACAAACAGCGGTGCAGGGCCACAAAGTCATTGGTGCTGCCACCTCCTTTGTCTCCATTATTAGTTTATTGTTTGCTTTTTTTCAACGCATCTTTGCACTTTTGAGTAGCATTTGCTGTTTTTCTGAGCGCTTCTCTTGTGTTAATAACACGGATATAAGAACAAGATACCACAGACTACACAGGGCATGTATATGTCCTGCTCGCCACGGAAGAAGGTTATAGGCTTGGGGCTGTGTGCAAATATACAGTAATGATTTAATGGAAGTGTTGTATTATGATATTAAGGTAATAAAACGCATTCCTTTCTTTTCCTATTAATACTCTCACCCTTTTATGACTGCAAACCCCATCTTGCTTGTAAGCACTTTGCTTGGGATACGAAAACTGCTGCTATTGCCAACATATGTATTGAAGGTAAATGATGTGGCAGTGTTTTTTCAGGTGAAAAGAATGGATTACAAACATCTTCAGGATAGGCGAAAGGTATTTTTCAACAGTTCTTTCGAAGAGGAGGCCTGCAAACCCATTAAAGCCTCACTGAAGCCCTGAGAGATATATCTTGGGAACTTTCCAAGAATCGGTGTTGACATACCTCCTCCCTGGTGAGCAACAACTTATGAAATGGGAGTGTTAGCACTGTCTGGGCAAGAAATATTGAAGCAGAGCCAGGAGACTAGGACATGCTCACTTTTTTCTTGAAGGGGTTCAGTGCATTACATTTGACATGTGTCCTGCCCGTGACTTGATCCTGGAGTGACTTTCATTGTACCTTAGATAGTGTGATGCCTTTTATTGACTAAAATGCTAAATACATACACAAAATACACACAAAATACCTACGACCTGCTGCAAAAAGAAGAGAAGCGAGCTAGCACAGTGGTTCCCAACCTTTTGACTTCCTTGGGCCCCCACTTTATCGTTACTGGAACCCAGGGACCCCCAGCAAATCAGTTTTGGAATCCGGGGACCCCCCACTGAGTCATCACCGAAAGCTGGGAACCTAATCTCTTCATATTATTTAATTTTCTGAGCAGTCACGGACCCCGTGAAGCGGCTTTGCGGACCCCCGGGGGTCCCTGGACCACAGGTTGGGAACCACTGAACTAGCACACCGGGCAGTATGTAGTAAGCTGTAACACTGCAGTGCAAATTACCACCACCGGGCAATTTATGTAATCAAGATGCATGCCCCCAGACAACATATTTTCTCCTATAACCTATATAGGAATACGCCACTCTGAACTGCCTACTGAACATTAACACATTTGCTTGCGTGCTACAAGACACAGATGTTTTTGGCATGTCTTAAAAGCAGACGCCGAGCACCAGCAGCTGGAAACCAGCAGCCAGAATGGGGCCAGGATGCAAGGTTTTTCAAGGCTCAAGTCAGTCTCATGACCGCTCCTCTACCCCATGTCTTTACTTCTTGAAAACAGCATGAAATGTTTTTCAATTGCATTCTTTAAGTCTCTGCTGAAAACCGTTCAGAGGTTTTTTGCGTGTTTTTCATGCATGTGAAGCATGTACAAGAATGTTTTTAATAGACACGTGGAGTTCCTTCGTGTCCATGGACACACACAGCGAGAATGGAGTGAAGACCCACCAACGGACAGCAAGGGAGAGAGAGACCTTTCATCTTTGAGGAAGTACCCGGCCTGTTTTCACAGAACAGTTTCCGAGCTTTTGTGTTCTGTTATTCACTTGGTTGTTTTTTGCCAGGAAGTGCTAGCTAGCCATTCCTAACTGTCTGAAAGTTGTGAGCCATGGTTTTGTCGGTTTGCATTTTGGGACTGTGTCCCCGTCCTCGCCTCGGTGCTGTGGGTGGAGGAAGTTGGAGGGACGGGCGCCCTGTATTATGAGGCAGTCAAGCCTCACGCAGTGACTTCACGCCGTAAGTGCCGCACGTGAACCATGAATGATGCTTGAAGGTGAAAGAAGTGATCGGATGATTGATTACATTTCTAAAGGGATCAATGAGACTCAATTAGCTGCCAAGACACTTGCAGATGGAATGAGCCTAGCAGGCCCCACCGTAGGAGTCAAACACGGGCTCGAAGCAAGCGCTCCACTCCCTAAACCAGGACGTGTTACGATAACCTTGGTATTCTCATCGATGATAAATATTACCGATTAACTGCGCAGCCGAGTTATTTTCCCTATACAAGTTTTGTCAGGAAAACCTGTAAAAAATTGCAAGGCAAAATGGGTTCGAAATAAGAAAAGCGTGCGGAACTAAGGTGCTCAAAACTCCAAAACTCTGACAGCATTTTACACTCCAACTCTCCCTCGCATCTTGGAATCTCCGAGTTATTCCAGCCTATATTACAGTACTCCATGGCGCCAGTATCGCCCCTGGTGATGTCACCGCAACCAGTACCGGGGGCACGCACAGGGCTCCTAACTGAGAACTCTAGGAAATATGATTGATGCATAGACATAGTGTAAAACACATCAGGAGAGGATTGCTACTGGACATGTTAGGGCAGTGGGAAAACTGAATAAATTATTAATGGCTAGGAATTAATATGAATCATGCTAACATAGAGAAATCGAGCGCTATGAAAAGGTGCCCACCTAGGTGGTAATCATAACGTGTAGGACATTAATAAAACAATATTTACTGCTTAGAAATAATATTCATATTCTTCAACAAAATGTATTAATGAACCATATAAACATATTAAAGAAATGTTTTGCTTAAAATTACTAGGCATCGAGTAACAGTGAAATAATGGACCTAGTCGACAAGGACTCATGTTAAGCTTCTTGGCATAAATAAATGTTCGTAAATGTTTTTCTGTCTTAACAAAAAAAAACACTAGTTCATTGTTTCTTGTTCACACAGCGCTGACCAAGATTTGTAAATGTTGCAATGTTGTATTAGTTGATGCCTCAAACTTTCTTGTGTGAACCATGAGCTGTAATGCTATGTCCTAACCGTAGATACATTTGTATCTTTTGTGCATGAGAAACTGATGTTCCCAGGACCAGACAATAGTACTACTGACTGGAGTTATGTTTGCAACAAAATGTTACCTGACTACAACTGGTGATGGAAAGGAGAGAAGAGGAGCCAATCAATGACGTGTGAAAGACTGTCCAACTATATCACAGATTTACAAATTAATATTTATTGGTTCTACGTGAACACCGTATATATGCACCAATGAGCGATCGAGAGACTGCTTCGTGATTTTGACTTATCCGGACTGCACATGAGCAGAATGAGCAGAGGAGTTAGTAGAGAATTCTAGATGCCCTTCCTTCCTAGCCTCTAGCCTCATCGCATAATTACTGTCATTGATTGCTAATGCTATTGATGCTGTTTCTACTGTATAGTTTGATGCCCTTGCTAAACTGTTTTAATAAACTTTGAGCCTAATCGTGGCTGAGCCAATCCCTTTTACTTTCCCCTGCCAACGCTGACCAGACGGATGCCCAGCTGACGAAGAAGTCTATTCTTGCTGATTCATACAGGAGAGGTATAACAACTGCAAATGTCCTTGTTATAGGTTTTTTGTCCTTCTTTAGGTACCAACCGCTAATTATGTAGAGCCATAAACATATATTTTCCAAATTATGTTTTCTATTCTTTTCTTTTGCATGAAGTCCAAACTTGTGCTCTGAATTAGAGGGCTAGTTAGCGTGTCACTGTCACAATAATCGTTATCAACAGGGGATGGGCTTTGTTCGCCTGAAGACAAATGTATGCCATCACCCTTACTCAGTTACTGCTATTGTTGATTTGTACTATAACCCTTGAATGTTTAATGATAAATACGCTGTCTAAATTGAGATTTTTCCGTCGTTTTGGTCAGCCTGTGTTGTTTGTATATGCGTATCATTTTGTATTGAGATTGATTTGCGTCATATTAGCATTGTTAATCTAGGAAAATAAACTTTCTAATTTTACTAAAAGGTGTGCTTATTCATGACCACATGGGTCATGGTGTGTTAGACAATTACTGACTCCTAAATGTTGATATGATGTATTGAACTTGTTGTCCTATTGCTAGTTAGCGTTATGAGAAATATTGCTACCAATGGTGGAATCACTCTAAGCGTAATCAAAAGGTCCATCGAACCTCTAACGCGTCCACTTATCAAATAATATAGAAGATCAAATAAGGATAGACATGGTCACAGCAGCTAATGAGGAGAATGTGCCAGTGGCTGGTGACTAAAACCCCGGTCAACAAACAGACACAGCCTTGGCGTTAAAGGGCATGGGACACTGAGTCTACTGAGAAGACAAACCAAAGGCCCAGCTGACTCAGACATGTGATGAGGGAGAAGCAAGGAATGCAGGAGACACAAGAATCTGCAGTCCAGCGGATTGTCCTGAACCCAAGAACTAGAAATACATCTGTATCAGGCAGTGCTTAATTTGTAAAAAAAAAAAAGGTGCTGGTGCCTAAAGCTCTCCTCTGAAACATGCAGCAGCTACAATTAAACGTGGGAACATGTAATACTGAGGCATCATAATCCTGAAACCATCTCAGGCCTCGTTGATCTATTTACAGGCACTCCCTGCCCCTTCAGCTCATTCTTGCAGCTTTCTGCCTTCTCCTGTTGTAATGCTTTTTCGTTTCTCTTCCTCCATCTTTCCATATGTGTCTTTTGCTTGTGGTAAATGCTTGAGATTGAAAAGTAAGTGCTGCCCTCAAAAATAAGTGCCAGTTCTTTGCACCGGAAATAACAAGCACAAATTAAGCTCTGGTATCAGGATCAGGAGAGGGTCATATTAGAGATACCAAAAAGCTGTGCATCTTTTTTGTGAGCATGCACTTCTACTCAAGTTGACCCATTTAAAAAAACTGCACAGTTTGTAGTGAGCAGGGTCTGTGATATAGAGGTGAGTTAGTGATGGGCAGAAGCATGAACCAAGGAATGTTAATACATACCCTGTTGATCCTCCCGGAGACTACATAACTCTCTTCAAGAGCATAACTGGGATGTGAGGATTTCCTCCTACCTATCAACATTGAACTCTGGGGTAAGTCATATTGTCTACAGCTGATCACACTGGAGCATATTGACAAGCCCCGGACGGTGCATCACTTTTTGTGATGCACCAGTAGCGCATAGTGCAGGCCCGTAGCTTCAAGGCCATGCAAAACCAATTTGCCTGGCTTTTAATGGCCTGGTAGGTAAGGCGTAAGGCAATGCAGCGCAAGTCGATGCGTTACCTTACACTGTGTCAGGCAGGCATTCCATGGGTCCTGCAGTGGGTTTTCCCATGGAGCTCCCATGTGTTTTGATGCATTCTCAGATTTAGAAGAATCTTTAAACCTTGTAATGCGTAAAAAATGTATGCCTCCCCAGGACAGATGCAACAAGGAGAAATATCTTTACTTCTCTTTGTTGTTTCATCTTTCTATGTGTGCTGAACACATAGAAAGAGGAAACTGCCTCCACGGATTGTTTGTGTGCAGGAAGGTGTCCCTTCCTGCACAAAAACAACCCAGGCAAAAATAAAGACACACTTGCACCTTGGTGCAAGGGTGCCTGGGTTGGTGCTAGGCAGCAAATTGTGCACCAGTGCAGGGGTAAAGATTAGAAATGCACAGAATCTTGTAAAAACAATGCATTTCTACCCTTTCCGTGTAGGGCGGGACAGCGAAGCAAGGTCACTTGCTGCGTGGCCTGCACCATGGGGCTTGTAAATGTGCCCCACTGTCTTTTTAACAGTGGGGCACATTTACAATCACCTTACAACACCACAAGTATAGTGAAAAGATCTGATTGTCCCCTACCTTTCTCTAAGGGTTTACCACACATAAGGGGCATTAAAGAATTCAGTAAGTGCAATGTGAATTATTGTCTCCCATCAGGTGGTTTCAAGATACAGGTCTATGAGTTTGTGACTTCTATTCGGGACTGATCATGAGATACCAATTAATCTCATGGTACCATTTGGCACTTGGAACATTGATCACACCCTTTTCTGGCTTACCTTGGTCCCTTGAACTATGGCACTTATACACCCTCCTCTTCCAACCAATTACTGGCAACAGAGCTTGGAAACCTGGCACAACAGAAACCCGGAAACTAACGACCCACCCAGTTTCACTTTGCCAATATGAAAAGCCCCTATTTTGTGGCTTGACTTCAGAGTTTAATTTTGAGTTGTTGCCTACTGGGTATTGGGTTCAGTGCCACTGAGCAATGTCGTTTGAGCTTCAACCTTCAATGGGAATGTGGAGAAAAGGCAGATATATATTGACCTTTCCTCTATTTTGGTTTACTTGGTTGAGTTATAACTGATACTTCTAGTGTAGACTGAGGTTCAATCGAGGAATGGGGTACTGAACTGCTAAAAGCTCTCAGTAACAGTGATCACTGTAACAAATAATAATGCATTTGCCCTTGTTTTTATCACACATGCTAACACTTCTAACATCCAGAATAATGTTTGGTATTATATCACTTCCCTATATAATTCTTGTAATAAAACTGAACTCTAGGTTAAAATCCAGAAAATTGGGTCTCTTCGATGGTTAGCAGGGTCCTCACATCAGCAGCAATTGCAGAGTCTTGCGCCAATGCCAAGTTCTGATGGCAACCTGCAGTTTGCACCAAATAGCGACCACCTGCATCTCCTGCCAATGAGAAGCTCCAGCTATGACTTGCTCATCTGGATGACAATGATCTCCTCGTGGCCCCCACCAATGCGAAGCTCCAACTGAAGCTCCTCTTGGATTCGGACTTTGAGATGTTAAACTCCTCACCAGGATTAACATGGTCCCTGTATCCAACCTGCGCTCAATCTCAGACAGTCTAAACTTGTTACTTTGACCCAGTCCAGTGTGACCAGTTAACCATAAGCATCTCTTTTTGGTGCTATTTTCACTTGAAACTTTAAAAAGATCATAATTCTGGTTGTACTGATTGGATTTTTGTCATTTAGATGCCATTTTATTTATTACAATTTACTCTATTTTTCTAAATTGGTTTGGGATTACGCTTCTGTTGTGTTTTAATTTTTGTTTGAGTGTTGCATATTTTACACATTGCCTCTAAGTTAAGCATGACTGATTTTGTGCCAAGTTACCAGATGGTAAGCACAGGTAAATTTAGTGACTTTTGTGGTTCACTTTGACAAGGACTGTGTTTATTATTTCAGTGAGGCTCTCGTCCCTCTCAGTTAATAATACAATTACTTACACCTATGTTAAGAGTTCTAAAAATATTGTACAAGGTTGAAGTAATAGGGGACATCCATTAGGGGACATCCATGTCTAATCTAGTCCAATGTGTGACATTTTTATAAATACCAACCTATTAGTAACTATGATATTAGTTCTGGGCAGCATATTTTAAACTTTAATGTGCTGCAGTACAACTCTAGACTAAAAGATAAATGGATCACAATTTGTAACAAAATATATATAATAACATTTATTTATATGAATAACAAAAAGGAAACTTGTAAAGAAGATGCACAAGCTTTTGGAGGAAAAAGGAAACAAATACATTAATATGGTTATTGGGTAAATAACTTAGTTTGCTAATTAAATGCAGAATGTATATACGTTTATTCAGCAATAAAAAAGGCTCTCAATTTATTAAACACAAGAGAATTGGTGGGAGGAATGCTTGCAATACATCTAACCACTGATATATTTCAGTGCTATCTCAGTTTATTAAGGGATAAAAGGCCTCATTTACAACCCCCTTGTGCCGCTGCTGCATCATTGTTGTCTGTGCTGCGGCGGCACTAGCAGTGCTTTACATTGCTCCATATTTGCAAACTGACACATTTTGCCCAATGCTTCAGTTTGTAAAGCCCTGCGTCACAATATACCTGCACCAGGTATAATGTATGCAGGGTAGGCATTCCCACAGAAAAAGTCATGTAGATCAGATGCAGTGGAATATACAGCTTTTCACTGCATCCCTCTATGACTTCATTGCATCATAAATTTACTGCTTGCTCAAACCAGGAGTAAAATTGATGCAGGGTTTTTTCCAATGGGACTCTCCTTGCCTTGCTGGAGTTGCATCGGCCTAATGACCCAACTCGAGCAATGTGTCACTTCAGCGCCAACAGATGCGTCAGAATTTCTGATGCATCCATGAAAAAGTGCACCATGGCACTCTGTATTGTAAATACAGCACTTTCATGGCATTGTTAGGGGCACAATGTCAGTTTCTTGTAGATTAAGCCTCAAATTCAGGGGTACACATAATCTCTTAAATCAGAAAGGGCCACATATGTTTCCATGTGTACAAATGATCCAATATCTAAATGGAAGCTATACTGCAGGCACCACTGTTAGATTTAAGGGGACAGTGAGTGATAAGGAGAAAGCCTAACATTGTTTTGACTAGTTTTTAAGGACTAATGTAGTTATCCTAGAGATATAGGCCCTCATTATGACACTGGTGGTAAATTCCGCTTACCACCATGCTGACGGCCGCCAATTTACCGCTGCGCTGGCGGATACCTGTTCACCATATTATGACACACACACAACAATCCGACAGAATACAGCCACATACACAAATCCGCCAAACCAAAGGTGTGCTCGCTGATAATTCACAGTTCTTAGGATTCTGGGGTGAATGTGGGGAAAAGGAAAGACAACAGTCGGCAAGCAATTAAGCAAGAGATGCTCAGACTCCCCACAAGAGTTTCACTCAGAGATCTGCAAAACACAGGAGGGGGTCACTGTGGCTGCCGTCAGACACTGAGGCACCCAGCCTAGTCAGACAGTTCAATGTTACCAAATAGTTACCAATTGTGGCAGCTCTGGAATGGAGAGGCACAGTCAGGACTTGAGTCACCCTCAACACTTCCTGTTATACACAACAAGTTACTAGGCCAGCACCTCCTGTACCAGGGAATGCCATGCCTGGGGTACGAAAACTCAAGTGACACCAGACGGTTATGATCCCATGTGAAAAATGCTCAGTGCTGTCCCTTCACAAAAAGGAGGCAAAACATAAGGGGACCAATGATCTGAATTGCCCTGACACTACATTCATTCACAAGCCAATTTCTCAAGGTGATACCTCCTCGTACAGAGGTACCAGTCTGGTACGTGATGACTTGAACCGCACCAGACAATCCCAGACTCCCTCACAAAGGATGTAAATCCTGCACCACTCTGGGAGGCACTACGTCTAATATGCGATGACTTGAGTCGCACTAGACCAATGATTCCCAACCTTTTGACTCCTGAGGACTCCCACTGAATCACTACTGATAGCCAGGGATCCCCAAACAATTTGTACAATTAAAATTTCAAACATTAAAACAGTAATTCATAAAAAATACACAAATGAGTATATACCAAACAAATACTCGAATTACTAAAGATATAATTATATTATATTGAAAAAATATGCAAAAATGTAAAACAAATTAAAGCGAAGGTTGGTGCTGCATCTCGGCAACTAACTTTTCAATGTTTGGTTTTATTTAGGAAAGCTGAATCCCCTGGTCAGAGTCTACATTTCCCAAGCAATTTTTGTTTTTAAGTACATAAGGTCTAAGAAAGCTTTTTCAAATAATATGTGGCATGGAAAGGAATTAAAACCATAAGGGCCTCAAATCTCTCTCTAGCCTCTCTGTCACATGTATTTTTTAGCAGCATAAGATAATGAAAGACTGGGAAAAAACATAACTGTCTAATTTGTTCCATGCAGTTTGCATCCACTTCTTTGATGGCAGTTCATAGCTCACTGTGCTAGATTACGATTGTAACTTATGAACTGCAAAGTAACAAATGGATCCCTATGACAAAAGCAGTAACCCACTGTGCTATGCTCATAAAATACTTTTCTTTACATGATACATGTTATTTGCAGCAGGCATATTAACAGACTGCACTACCTTAGATCAGTCAAAACTACCACTAGACAAAACTCCCATCTGTCTTCAGCAGGGATATTTATCACTAGAGTTATTTTGATGCTTTTTATTTTTGCCGGAGAGCTTCTGGACGTACAAGGAAGTTTGCAGTGCCTTTAAAGCTGTTGCACAAATGAAGTAACAAATATAAAAAACATTCATGTGTTTCTGTAGAGGCCTCAGCTGGAGATGTGCCTTCCTGCCGGCCCAGGCCTGCGGACCCCCTGGGCATGTGTCACGGACCCCTTGGGGTCCGCAGACCACAGGTTTGGAACCGTTGCACTAGACGATCCGGTCACACTTGCAACGTGGTTTCCGTACATCTCTGTAATGAGGCACACTGTCTAGAACACAATGACTTGTAGTCGCACCAGACACCCCGGTCACATACTTCGTTGCAAGTTCAGCAATGCCATACGAGGCCAAACACAGCACAACTCAGGTCGCACCCCCACCTCTGAGAGTTGCAACCAATGAACAGGGCACAGCACACAATGAGCATGCAGATGAGGCTTGCATGACAGAAATGAGACACACATGACAATAGCGGGCCTGGCGGGCTCCCGCACCGGGTGATCCTGTTCATACCAACATGCTTCGGCGTGCAGTGATCCCCATGATGAATGGCTAGTCATCTGAAGTGCAGGCAGTCCTTAGCAAGCTCTGCACCAGTCGATTCCAGTCTCCAGAAAGAATACTTAGGCCTCTGTAATGCCACTGCTGCCAGGTGAAGTCCAGCATTTGATGTAGGCACAGCAGAGGGCACTGCTCTTCAGATATTACCGTTCGTCATTGTAAGTACCTATCAGGAGGTCTTTGATGTCTGTGAGACCTCCTCAGAGAACAGGGGGCAAGCCAACCTACCCTTGGAGAGTTCTCTTTTTGGATGCTACACAGCAGCAGGCAATCAACACCGGCCAGTCTCTAAGCAGAAAGGGGAGCGTGAATCCCCTCCTTGGACAGTTATCCTCCTGGGCGCAATAGATTCCTCTGGCAGTGTGCCCACGTGGTTAAGCAGCACAGGTCCTGCTTCGCCGTCAAAGTTACTCTGCCTTTCAGACGTTGATTACCCCTAGTTATAGTAGATGGTTCCTTTGAAGTTGGGGGTGGTTCTAAGGGCTCTCTTTTGGACCACAGATATCTCTGCTAAATTTCCCCCTGTCCACCCTATGGCTCTGGAATGCAGATATTTATCTTTAGTGGGGCCATGCTCTGGCTCTGAGAGGCCAAGTGTCAAAAACTTCTCCCCCTCAACCTATCTATCCAGCCCCCAAGTGGCAGGAATCTTTCGTTCTGGATGCCCAACTATATAGCGGTCGCCTGGGGAATGCATAGATGTGTTCTGTCCACGTGACCAATGGTATGAAGCCTAATTTACAAGACAATAGAACCACTTCAGAACCTAGAAATGGCCACTTCCTAGAAGTGGCATCTCTAGGGTGTAGGAAAGTACCATCTTGCCTGGCATGTTACCCCCATTTTTCACTGTATATATGTTGTTTTAGTTGTATGTGTCACTGGGACCCTGGTAACCCAGGGCCCCAGTGCTCATAAGTGTGCCTGAATGTGTTACCTGTGTAGTGACTAACTGTCTCACTGAGGCTCTGCTAATCAGAACCTCAGTGGTTATGCTCTCTCATTTCTTTCCAAATTGTCACTAACAGGCTAGTGACCATTTTTACCAATTTACATTGGCTTACTGGAACACCCTTATAATTCCCTAGTATATGGTACTGAGGTACCAGGGTATTGGGGTTCCAGGAGATCCCTATGGGCTGCAGCATTTCTTTTGCCACCCATAGGGAGCTCTGACAATTCTTACACAGGCCTGACACTGCAGCCTGAGTGAAATAACGTCCATGTTATTTCACAGCCATTTTACACTGCACTTAAGTAACTTATAAGTCACCTATATGTCTAACCTTTACCTGGTAAAGGTTAGGTGCAAAGTTACTTAGTGTGAGGGCACCCTGGCACTAGCCAAGGTGCCCCCACATTGTTCAGAGCCAATTCCCTGAACTTTGTGAGTGCGGGGACACCATTACACGCGTGCACTACATATAGGTCACTACCTATATGTAGCTTCACAATGGTAACTCCGAATATGGCCATGTAACATGTCTATGATCATGGAATTGCCCCCTCTATGCCAACCTGGCATAGTTGGCACAATCCCATGATCCCAGTGGTCTGTAGCACAGACCCTGGTACTGCCAAACTGCCCTTCCTGGGGTTTCACTGCAGCTGCTGCTGCCAACCCCTCAGACAGGCATCTGCCCTCCTGGGGTCCAGCCAGGCCTGGCCCAGGATGGCAGGACAAAGGACTTCCTCTGAGAGAGGGTGTTACACCCTCTCCCTTTGGAAAATGGTGTGAAGGCAGGGGAGGAGTAGCCTCCCCCAGCCTCTGGAAATGCTTTGTTGGGCACAGATGTGCCCAATTCTGCATAAGCCAGTCTACACCAGTCCAGGGACCCCTTAGACCCTGCTCTGGCGCGAAACTGGACAAAGGAAAGGGGAGTGACCACTCCCCTGACCTGCACCTCCCCTGGGAGGTGTCCAGAGCTCCTCCAGTGTGCTCCAGACCTCTGCCATCTTGGAAACAGAGGTGCTGCTGGCACACTGGACTGCTCTGAGTGGCCAGTGCCACCAGGTGACGTCAGAGACTCCTGCTGATAGGCTCCTTCAGGTGTTAGTAGCCTATCCTCGCTCCTAAGTAGCCAAACCCTCTTTTCTGGCTATTTAGGGTCTCTGTCTCTGGGGAAACTTTAGATAACGAATGCAAGAGCTCATCCGAGTTCCTCTGCATCTCTCCCTTCACCTTCTGCCAAGGAATCGACTGCTGACCGCGCTGGAAGCCTGCAAACCTGCAACATTGTAGCAAAGACGACTACTGCAACTCTGTAACGCTGATCCTGCCGCCTTCTCGACTGTTTTCCTGCTTGTGCATGCTGTGGGGGTAGTCTGCCTCCTCTCTGCACCAGAAGCTCCGAAGAAATCTCCTGTGGGTCGACGGAATCTTCCCCCTGCAACCGCAGGCACCAAAAAGCTGCATTACCGGTCCCTTGGGTCTCCTCTCAGCACGACGAGCGAGGTCCTTCGAATCCAGCGACTCTGTCCAAGTGACCCCCACAGTCCAGTGACTCTTCAGTCCAAGTTTGGTGGAGGTAAGTCCTTGCCTCACCTCGCTGGGCTGCATTGCTGGGAACCGCGACTTTTGCAGCTACTCCGGCCCCTGTGCACTTCCGGCGGAAATCCTTTGTGCACAGCCAAGCCTGGGTCCACGGCACTCTAACCTGCATTGCACGACTTTCTAAGTTGGTCTCCGGCGACGTGGGACTCCTTTGTGCGACTTCGGGTGAGCACTGTTTCACACATCCTCTTAGTGCCTGTTTCTGGCACTTCTCCGGGTGCTACTTGCTTCAGAGAGGACTCCTTATCTTGCTCGACGTCCCCTCTCTCTGCTGGTCCAATTTGCGACCTCCTGGTTCCTCCTGGGCCTCAGCAGCGTCCAAAAACGCTAACCGCACGATTTGCAGCTAGCAAGGCTTGTTGGCGTTCTTTCGGCGGGAAAACACTTCTGCACGACTCTCCACGGCGAGAGGAATCCGTCCACCAAAGGGGAAGTCTCTAGCCCTTTTCGTTCCTGCAGAAACCTCAGCTTTTTCTGTCCAGTCGAAGCTTCTTTGCACCCGCAGCTGGCATTTCCTGGGCATTTGCCCATCTCCGACTTGCTTGTGACTTTTGGACTTGGTCCCCTTGTTCCACAGGTACCCTAGATTGGAAATCCACAGTTGTTGCATTGTTGGTTTGTGTCTTTCCTGCATTATTCCTCTAACACGACTTCTTTGTCCTTAGGGGAACTTTAGTACACTTTGCACTCACTTTTCAGGGTCTTGGGGAGGGTTATTTTTCTAACTCTTACTATTTTCTAATAGTCCCAGCGACCCTCTACAAGGTCACATAGGTTTGGGATCCATTCGTGGTTCGCATTCCACTTTTGGAGTATATGGTTTGTGTTGCCCCTATCCCTATGTTTCCCCATTGCATCCTATTGTAACTATACATTGTTTGCACTGTTTTCTAAGACTATACTGCATATTTTTGCTATTGTGTATATATATCTTGTGTATATTTCCTATCCTCTCACTGAGGGTACACTCTAAGATACTTTGGCATATTGTCATAAAAATAAAGTACCTTTATTTTTAGTATAACTGTGTATTGTGTTTTCTTGTGATATTGTGCATATGACACTAAGTGGTACTGTAGTAGCTTCACACGTCTCCTAGTTCAGCCTAAGCTGCTCTGCTAAGCTACCATTATCTATCAGCCTAAGCTGCTAGACACCCTATACACTAATAAGGGATAACTGGGCCTGGTGCAAGGTGCAAGTACCCCTTGGTACTCACTACAAGCCAGTCCAGCCTCCTACATTGGTTGTGCAGTGGTGGGATAAGTGCTTTGAGACTACTTACCACTCTTGTCATTGTACTTTTCATAAGAGAAAAATATACAAAACAAGGTCAGTGTATATACACATAGTCAAAAAGTTTTGCATTTCCTCTTTTCACTCTTTTCTAAGTGCTGAAAAGTACCTCTAACTTTCTAAAAAGTTCTAAAAAGTTTAAAAAGGTTTTTTTTCTCTGTCTTTCTAAAAGCTCTGACAAACTTTTTATCTTTTACTATCACTTTAACTCTCTCTAAAAATGTCTGGCACAGGCCAAAATGTTGATCTGTCCAAACTTGCATATGACCACCTTAGCTGGAAAGGAGCAAGGAGTCTCTGTGTAGAGAGAGGTTTGAGTGTAGGGAAGAATCCTTCCTTGGAACTGTTACTTAACATGCTTAGAGAACAGGATAAGGCTAGAAGTGCCCCATCTGTTGAAAAAGTAGCTAATGATTCCCAATCTGATCCAGGGACTCCCCCAGGAAAAGATTCAGGAAAGAAACTTCCTAGCCTGCCCATTACTAGACAGTCTAGCATAGTTGGTAATGATGATGAGCCACACCATATAAATAGTGTTGTCTCACATCATAGCAAAAGCATTTATTCTCACCATACTGGTAGTGATGTTTCTGTTAGCCAAGCTGTTAGGGTGGCTTCTGTAAGGGACAGGTCTCCTTCTGTCCATTCTCACCATACTTCTGTTTCAAGGCATGTCCCTCCCACCCACCCTGATGACAGATTGTTAGAAAGGGAGCTCAATAGATTGAGAGTGGAACAAACCAGACTGAAGCTCAAGAAGCAACAGCTGGATTTGGATAGACAGACTTTAGAAGTAGAGAAGGAGAGACAAAAACTGGGTTTAGAAACCCATGGTGGCAGCAGCAGTATTCCCCATAGTCATCCTGCAAAAGAGCATGATTCCAGGAATCTGCACAAGATAGTTCCCCCTTATAAGGAGGGGGATGACATTAACAAGTGGTTTGCTGCACTTGAGAGGGCCTGTGTTGTACAGGATGTCCCTCAAAGGCAGTGGGCTGCTATCCTATGGCTATCATTTAGTGGAAAAGGTAGGGATAGGCTCCTTACTGTGAAAGAAAATGATGCTAATAATTTCCAAGTTCTTAAAAATGCACTCCTGGATGGTTATGGCTTAACCACTGAACAATACAGGATAAAGTTCAGAGAGACCAAAAAGGAGTCTTCACAAGACTGGGTTGATTTCATTGACCATTCAGTGAAGGCCTTGGAGGGGTGGTTACATGGCAGTAAAGTTACTGATTATGACAGCCTGTATAACTTGATCCTGAGAGAGCATATTCTTAATAATTGTGTGTCTGATTTGTTGCACCAGTACTTGGTGGACTCTGATCTGACCTCTCCCCAAGAATTGGGAAAGAAGGCAGACAAATGGGTCAGAACAAGGGTGAACAGAAAAGTTCATACAGGGGGTGACAAAGATGGCAACAAGAAGAAGGATGGTAAGTCTTCAGACAAGGGTGGGGACAAATCTAAAAATGAGTCTTCATCAGGCCCACAAAAACACTCTGGTGGGGGTGGTGGTCCCAAATGCTCTTCTAATCAAAACAAGGAAAAGAAACCATGGTGCTATTTATGTAAAATAAAAGGCCATTGGACAACAGATCCCAGTTGCCCAAAGAAAGGCACCAAGCCTCCTACCACTACAACCCCTACTGCTACACCTAGTGTCCCTACTAATAGCAGTGGTGGTGGGAGCAAACCTACTAATAGCCAATCCAAGGGAGTAGCTGGGCTCACTATTGGTAACTTAGTTGGGGTTGGCCTTGTTAGGGAGGCCACAGAGGCTGTGTTAGTCTCTGAGGGGGCTATTGATTTAGCCACCTTAGTTGCTTGTCCCCTTAATATGGATAAGTACAAGCAGCTACCTCTAATAAATGGTGTTGAGGTTCAGGCCTACAGGGACACTGGTGCCAGTGTGACTATGGTCATAGAGAAACTGGTCCACCCTGAACAACACCTACTTGGTCACCAGTACCAAGTAACCGATGCTCACAGCAACACACTTTGCCACCCCATGGCTGTTGTTAATCTCAACTGGGGGGGGGTTACTGGTCCAAAGAAAGTTGTGGTAGCTTCAGATTTACCTGTAGACTGTCTATTAGGGAATGATTTGGAGACATCAGCTTGGTCAGATGTGGAGTTGGAGGCCCATGCAGCAATGCTGGGCATCCCAGGGCATATTTTTGCTTTGACAAGGGCTCAGGCCAAAAAGCAAAAAGGACAGGGAAGCTTGGATCCTGGAACAATGGACCAAGTGCTCCCTAAAGCTAGGGCTAGTAGAAGCAAACCACTTCCTACTATCCCTCCCTCTACAGTGGATTCTACTTCTGAGGAAGAAGAATTCCCTCCCTGTGCAGAACCTACACCAGAGGAGCTTGAAGCAGACACTGCTGAGCTTTTGGGTGAAGGGGGGCCTGCCAGAGAGGAGCTGAGTGTGGCACAGCAAACCTGTCCCACATTAGAGGGTCTCAGACAGCAAGCTGTCAAACAGGCTAATGGGGATGTCAGTGACTCTCACAGAGTTTACTGGGAGGACAACCTCTTGTACACTGAGCATAGGGATCCTAAACCTGGAGCTGCCAGGAGATTAGTGATTCCTCAGGAGTACAGAAAGTTCCTCCTATCCCTGGCACATGACATTCCCCTAGCTGGGCACCTGGGTCAAATGAAAACTTGGGACAGAATGGTTCCATTGTTTCATTGGCCTAGGATGTCTGAGGACACAAAGGAATTTTGTAAGTCCTGTGAAACCTGTCAAGCCAGTGGCAAGACAGGTGGCACCCCAAAGGCACCCCTTATTCCACTGCCTGTGGTTGGGGTTCCCTTTGAAAGGGTAGGGGTTGACATAGTTGGCCCCCTTGACCCTCCTACTGCTTCAGGCAATAGATTTATCTTGGTGGTAGTGGACCATGCCACAAGATATCCTGAAGCTATTCCTTTAAGGACCACTACAGCACCTGCAGTGGCAAAGGCCCTCCTGGGAATATTTTCCAGGGTGGGCTTCCCAAAGGAATTAGTATCAGACAGGGGAAGCAATTTCATGTCTGCATACTTAAAAGCCATGTGGAAGGAGTGTGGTGTAACGTACAAGTTCACAACACCCTATCATCCACAAACAAATGGACTGGTGGAGAGATTTAATAAAACTCTCAAAGGCATGATTATGGGTCTCCCTGAAAAACTCCGCAGGAGATGGGATATCCTTCTACCATGCCTCCTTTTTGCCTACAGGGAGGTACCCCAGAAAGGAGTGGGCTTCAGCCCCTTTGAACTTCTTTTTGGACACCCTGTTAGGGGTCCACTCACACTTGTAAAGGAGGGTTGGGAACAACCTTTAAAAGCTCCTAAGCAGGATATTGTGGATTATGTACTTGGCCTCAGATCAAGGATGGCTGAGTACATGAAAAAGGCCAGTAAAAACCTTCAGGCCAGCCAAGAGCTCCAGAAGCAATGGCATGATCAGAAGGCTGTTTTGGTTCAGTACCAACCAGGGCAGAAAGTGTGGGTCTTGGAGCCTGTGGCCCCAAGAGCACTCCAAGATAAATGGAGTGGTCCCCACACAATTGTTGAAAAGAAGGGAGAAGTCACCTATTTAGTTGACTTAGGCACTGCCAGGAGTCCCCTTAGGGTGCTCCATGTCAACCGCCTGAAACCCTACTATGACAGGGCTGATCTCACCCTGCTCATGGCAACTGATGAGGGACAGGAAGAAGACAGTGATCCTCTACCTGATCTCTTCTCTTCCACAGAACAAGATGCTCTTGTGGAAGGTATAGTTTTGGCTGATTGTCTTACTGCTGAGCAGAAAGATAATTGCATAAATCTCCTAGATCAATTCTCTGAACTCTTCTCTACTGTGCCAGGTACCACTTCTTGGTGTGAGCACACTATAGATACTGGAGACAGTTTACCTGTCAAAAGTAAGATCTATAGGCAGCCTGACCATGTCAGGGACTGCATAAAGCAAGAGGTCCAGAAAATGTTAGAACTAGGAGTGGTTGAGCACTCTGACAGTCCATGGGCTTCTCCTGTGGTACTGGTACCAAAACCCCATTCCAAAGATGGAAAGAAGGAAATGCGGTTTTGTGTAGACTATAGAGGTCTCAACTTGGTAACCAAAACTGATGCTCACCCTATACCCAGGGCAGATGAGCTCATAGATACACTGGCATCTGCCAAGTATCTAAGCACTTTTGACTTGACTGCAGGGTATTGGCAGATCAAATTGTCAGAAGATGCTAAACCTAAGACTGCATTTTCAACCATCAGAGGACATTACCAGTTTACTGTAATGCCTTTTGGTTTGAAAAATGCACCTGCCACTTTTCAGAGGTTGGTGAACACAGTCCTGCAAGGGCTGGAAGCTTTCAGTGCAGCATATTTGGACGATATAGCTGTCTTTAGCTCCAGCTGGGATGATCACCTGGTCCACCTATGGAAAGTTTTGGAGGCCCTGCAAAAGGCAGGCCTCACTATCAAGGCTTCAAAGTGCCAGATAGGGCAGGGTAAGGTGGTTTATCTGGGACACCTTGTTGGTGGGGAACAGATTGCACCACTTCAGGGGAAAATCCAAACAATTATTGATTGGGTTCCCCCTACCACTCAGACTCAGGTGAGAGCCTTCCTAGGCCTCACTGGGTATTACAGGAGGTTCATTAAGAACTATGGCTCCATTGCAGCCCCTCTTAATGACCTCACATCCAAGAAAATGCCTAAAAAGGTATTATGGACAGCAAACTGTCAGAAAGCTTTTGAGGAGCTGAAGCAGGCCATGTGCTCTGCACCTGTCCTGAAAAGCCCTTGTTACTCTAAAAAATTCTATGTCCAAACTGATGCATCTGAATTAGGAGTAGGGACAGTCCTATCACAACTTAATTCTGAGGGCCAGGATCAACCTGTTGCTTTTATTAGTAGGAGGTTGACCCCTAGAGAAAAGCGTTGGTCTGCCATTGAGAGGGAGGCCTTTGCTGTGGTCTGGGCACTGAAGAAGTTGAGGCCATACCTGTTTGGCACTCACTTCATTGTTCAGACAGACCACAAACCTCTACTTTGGCTAAAACAAATGAAAGGTGAAAATCCTAAATTGTTGAGGTGGTCCATATCCCTACAGGGAATGGACTATACAGTGGAACATAGACCTGGGAGTAGCCACTCCAATGCAGATGGACTCTCCAGATATTTCCACTTAGACAATGAAGACTCATCAGGTCATGGCTAGTCTTATTGTCCTTCGTTTGGGGGGGGGTTGTGTAGGAAAGTACCATCTTGCCTGGCATGTTACCCCCATTTTTCACTGTATATATGTTGTTTTAGTTGTATGTGTCACTGGGACCCTGGTAACCCAGGGCCCCAGTGCTCATAAGTGTGCCTGAATGTGTTACCTGTGTAGTGACTAACTGTCTCACTGAGGCTCTGCTAATCAGAACCTCAGTGGTTATGCTCTCTCATTTCTTTCCAAATTGTCACTAACAGGCTAGTGACCATTTTTACCAATTTACATTGGCTTACTGGAACACCCTTATAATTCCCTAGTATATGGTACTGAGGTACCCAGGGTATTGGGGTTCCAGGAGATCCCTATGGGCTGCAGCATTTCTTTTGCCACCCATAGGGATCTCTGACAATTCTTACACAGGCCTGCCACTGCAGCCTGAGTGAAATAACGTCCACGTTATTTCACAGCCATTTTACACTGCACTTAAGTAACTTATAAGTCACCTATATGTCTAACCTTTACCTGGTAAAGGTTAGGTGCAAAGTTACTTAGTGTGAGGGCACCCTGGCACTAGCCAAGGTGCCCCCACATTGTTCAGAGCCAATTCCCTGAACTTTGTGAGTGCGGGGACACCATTACACGCGTGCACTACATATAGGTCACTACCTATATGTAGCTTCACAATGGTAACTCCGAATATGGCCATGTAACATGTCTATGATCATGGAATTGCCCCCTCTATGCCATCCTGGCATAGTTGGCACAATCCCATGATCCCAGTGGTCTGTAGCACAGACCCTGGTACTGCCAAACTGCCCTTCCTGGGGTTTCACTGCAGCTGCTGCTGCTGCCAACCCCTCAGACAGGCATCTGCCCTCCTGGGGTCCAGTCAGGCCTGGCCCAGGATGGCAGAACAAAGGACTTCCTCTGAGAGAGGGTGTTACACCCTCTCCCTTTGGAAAATGGTGTGAAGGCAGGGGAGGAGTAGCCTCCCCCAGCCTCTGGAAATGCTTTCTTGGGCACAGATGTGCCCAATTCTGCATAAGCCAGTCTACACCGGTTCAGGGACCCTTTAGCCCCTGCTCTGGCGCGAAACTGGACAAAGGAAAGGGGAGTGACCACTCCCCTGACCTGCACCTCCCCTGGGAGGTGTCCAGAGCTCCTCCAGTGTGCTCCAGACCTCTGCCATCTTGGAAACAGAGGTGCTGCTGGCACACTGGACTGCTCTGAGTGGCCAGTGCCACCAGGTGACGTCAGAGACTCCTGCTGATAGGCTCCTTCAGGTGTTAGTAGCCTATCCTCTCTCCTAAGGAGCCAAACCCTCTTTTCTGGCTATTTAGGGTCTCTGTCTCTGGGGAAACTTTAGATAACGAATGCAAGAGCTCATCCGAGTTCCTCTGCATCTCTCTCTTCACCTTCTGCCAAGGAATCGACTGCTGACCGCGCTGGAAGCCTGCAAACCTGCAACATAGTAGCAAAGACGACTACTGCAACTCTGTAACGCTGATCCTGCCGCCTTCTCGACTGTTTTCCTGCTTGTGCATGCTGTGGGGGTAGTCTGCCTCCTCTCTGCACCAGAAGCTCCGAAGAAATCTCCCGTGGGTCGACGGAATCTTCCCCCTGCAACCGCAGGCACCAAAAAGCTGCATTACCGGTCCCTTGGGTCTCCTCTCAGCACGACGAGTGAGGTCCCTCAAATCCAGCGACTCTGTCCAAGTGACCCCCACAGTCCAGTGACTCTTCAGTCCAAGTTTGGTGGAGGTAAGTCCTTGCCTCACCTCGCTGGGCTGCATTGCTGGGAACCGCGACTTTTGCAGCTACTCCGGCCCCTGTGCGCTTCCAGCGGAAATCCTTTGTGCACAGCCAAGCCTGGGTCCACGGCACTCTAACCTGCATTGCACGACTTTCTAAGTTGGTCTCCGGCGACGTGGGACTCCTTTGTGCGACTTCGGGTGAGCACCGTTTCACGCATCCTCGTAGTGCCTGTTTCTGGCACTTCTCCGGGTGCTACTTGCTTCATAGAGGGCTCCTTGTCTTGCTCGATGTTCCCTCTCTCTGCTGGTCCAATTTACGACCTCCTGGTCCCTCCTGGGCCTCAGCAGCATCCAAAAACGCTAACCGCACGATTTGCAGCTAGCAAGGCTTGTTGGCGTTCTTTCGGCGGGAAAACACTTCTGTACAACTCTCCACGGCGAGAAGGATCCGTCCACCAAAGGGGAAGTCTCTAGCCCTTTTCGTTCCTGCAGAAACCTCAGCTTTTTCTGTCCAGTCGAAGCTTCTTTGCACCCGCAGCTGGCATTTCCTGGGCATTTGCCCATCTCCGACTTGCTTGTGACTTTTGGACTTGGTCCCCTTGTTCCACAGGTACCCTAGATTGGAAATCCACAGTTGTTGCATTGTTGGTTTGTGTCTTTCCTGCATTATTCCTCTAACACGACTTCTTTGTCCTTAGGGGAACTTTAGTACACTTTGCACTCACTTTTCAGGGTCTTGGGGAGGGTTATTTTTCTAACTCTCACTATTTTCTAATAGTCCCAGCGACCCTCTACAAGGTCACATAGGTTTGGGGTCCATTCGTGTTTCGCATTCCACTTTTGGAGTATATGGTTTGTGTTGCCCCTATCCCTATGTTTCCCCATTGCATCCTATTGTAACTATACATCGTTTGCACTGTTTTCTAAGACTATACTGCATATTTTTGCTATTGTGTATATATATCTTGTGTATATTTCCTATCCTCTCACTGAGGGTACACTCTAAGATACTTTGGCATATTGTCATAAAAATAAAGTACCTTTATTTTTAGTATAACTGTGTATTGTGTTTTCTTGTGATATTGTGCATATGACACTAAGTGGTACTGTAGTAGCTTCACACGTCTCCTAGTTCATCCTAAGCTGCTCTGCTAAGCTACCATTATCTATCAGCCTAAGCTGCTAGACACCCTATACACTAATAAGGGATAACTGGGCCTGGTGCAAGGTGCAAGTACCCCTTGGTACTCACTACAAGCCAGTCCAGCCTCCTACATAGGGCATCGATGACAAAATGACTTTTACCATCAGAAGGGGTTTGTCATTTTGAATCCAACAATACTAAACATCACGAGGCTGCCCTCCCCCCCGCAATCCTCTATTGCAGCCAGACTTAATAAGACTCAATCTCCCAAGTCACCTTATGGGCTGAGCATCCCTCATAGGTAGTGCAAACATGCATGGGTATTTGGCACTCCCTGGGACACATATGCCCTGGCACACTCCCATGCCTGCCTGCGCACCGGGGACACTTTCATTAAAGCCATCACAAAGGTTCAAGTGCACCAATACCGTCTTGCTCTATCAGGCTCAGTTCCTATATTAGAATACTGTGCACAAAGGTGCACACCCTGGCAACTGATGCTAGCTTCAGTACCTGTAGAGGAAAACCACCCAGGTGCAAGTTGCACACTCAGGTGAGTGATACTTTCAGAAGGATGGGCCAGTAAGCTTTTTGTGAGTACTAGCAAGAACATCCTAGAGAAAAGAGAAAAACTTTGGGGGAACCACTGCCTCTGCATTGTTGTTTTGACTTTGTAACTGTTTTGGCACTTCTAAATGCTGTGCACATTTTCGTAAGCTAAGCATGTCTGCTGTGTGCCAGTGCTGCCAAGGATTGAGCTCAGATTTAAATTCAGATTTGAATAACTGAAACTTTTACTGGACCTAACAAGAATAGTGACAATATTACTTGTGGTGGACTACCATCCATGGCAACTAATAATCCACTTTCTCACAAAATTCTTTTAGCTCATTTTTATTCCTTATCATTATATTAAAGCCTCACTGTATAGAAGCATGCTGCATCCATTTTCAAAATTATATTTGATTTCTTGCTGAGATAAACATCTATGTATTACATTAGTCTATCTTGTTAACATATTGTGCATATGTTTTCAGTTCGCATTGTGAGTCAAATTAAGATATTATTCTTGAAGTGTGTTGATTTAGTGTACAATGCTATAGGTGAGGGTTAACTATAAATAAAGAAGTAGACAGCTTGTGAAGTAAGCCCTCATAATATTCAGACAGATAGTTTTAACAATATTTTGAATGGACCACTATGCTCACATGCAGAATAATGTAACACAGTGAAATCTTATATCAGCCAAAATATCGTAAATAAGAGAGTTCTCAAGGAGGAGGTTATAGGATATTGATGTTTAGAACATCATGCCAAGACACATCGGCATCTGTTTGCATGAAATGAGTGGTGAGGTCAACTTGTAACATTTCAACATCATTACTGAGTTAAAGCATTCCCTCTACTAGATCCATCGGCATCTGATTGCATTAGTTGATTCAGAAAGGAAATAACTCAACTTCGTTTTTGAGGCAGATCTTTCACATTTATCCCACGAATACAAATCAAGAGCAAGGTGCATACGTTTACCAGTGACAGTTTACATCCCTGTAGTCACTCTTGCATATATGCAATATTTTTATATTAACTCACCAAATAATTAGAATTAATAGAGAACTATCCACATTCAAAGTACTATTGAGCAGTCCTTAATTAGCATGTAAGATTTCTCCATTGAAGGCACAGTTGTGAGAGATTAAGGAATAGGTTTGAAGACCAGTGAAAAAAAGAGAACAATTAATTAAATGATTAATAAATGCTTTCTCCACAAACGCATCAACTATGAGTGTATGCAATGTAAAATCACCTTCTAATTTGAAAATCCAGATTCACAGAATCAGGATTTATGAGCAGAATTGCACTTCTTTTGAATACTTGGAGCCCTAGGGATGGTCAGAGAGGGGCTAAAGGGAAGATGTGCAGCAAGGCAAAAGGTTTGGGCACATCCATGAATTAATACTTTGTCTTTGGGGTGCCATGGGTGTAGTGTGAGTGGTATGTGTGAGGATGTGTAGGGTGATGGCTTGTCTCTCTCTCAGTTGTCAAATTCTTTGGGTCGTAAAGGGTTGTGGGTAATGTGGGTGTGTGTTTTGGGTGTGGTGTGTGTATGTGTGTCAGGTGGGTGTAGTTTGAATTGTCCAATGTGGTGCGGTTTTGTTAATGTGTGTGTATTATGAGCGCAGCGGTCTGTACCGCCAATGGTTTACCGTGGTTGAATGATGGCCGCGGTGACTCGTGGGTCATGATGATGTGGGCGTATTTCTGTTGGCATAACGGTGTGGGTTTTGGTACTGCCAGTTTATCACTGACCTTTGGGCTGGCGGAGTTTTGTGGGTGTCTGGATAGTGGTGGATTTCTCTATGTGGGTCATAATACCCGTAGCGGTATACCGCCGCGGTCACGGTATGTTGGCGGCCGTCAGCACAGCGGTAGGCGGCATTTACCGCCAATGTTGTAATGAGGGCCTTAGTGTGGAAGTCTGATTACAATTTTTTTTTCATTTTGTCTCAACAGGGACACTAAGGTGACCTGCAGAGCATTGCCTCTATAAACTTCCAAATTAAATATGAAGTGATTGTAGCTTTTCTCACACAAAAGCCATTTACCCACTACACTCTTAAGGGCCTAAGGTCCTGATTGAATAAAAAAGAGTCCTACATTTATATCCTGGCATGTGAGAAGGTGTAAACATATGATTTTTGGGACTTCAGAATCTTCCATACGCTTGGAAATCTGCACAAGTCACAGCTTATCAGTCGTACTACTGGGAGTGCTATTCGTCATTTGTGAATTGGACTTTGAGGCCCTGATTTATACTTTTTTTGCACTGCATTACCATAATTTATTGACGCAAAAGCGATGCAAACTTACAATACAATTCTATTTTGTAAGTTTGTGTCGCTTTTGAGTCAGTAAATGACGGTAATGCGGCACAAAAAAGTACAAATCAGGACCTAAATGCCTAGGTTCATTTTATATAGGATACTACCTGCAAACATTTTATGAATAGACCAGCACCATGAGGGAGGCAGTGGCACACCAAAGGGCCCCTGACACTAGCCACACCAAAGAACAGCCCTCCACCTCAACCGGAGCTAGTGGACATGAGGCCCCGCCACAGGACCAACAGGCCACCAGCACCCCACCCCCCTGCAGAAGGAGAACCACACCGCAAACGGTCTCTGCGATCCAGGCAGAAGCCAGAGAACATTGCCAAGACCCCCACCAGGATTTAAGACTCTCCTGATTGTCACCCTTGTGTCCCACTCTGTCACCCTGTCCTCCTTGAACTGCCATTGCTCCCCTTCCTATTCCCCCTTGGACAATGCACCTGTGATACAAATAGACTGGACTCTACCATGGACTTTCCTCAATCAGCAACCCAGCCCATTGCAATACCCCCTCCACGTATTAGCACCTAAATAAACACCCTTGGAACAAATACAAGTATGCAGTCTGTCAATTGATTGAAATATGTATTAGTTTAACAAGCTGTAAACATTGCATTTCTAATCTACTGTAATATTAACATAGGTATAACCTGTTTGTGGGAAGCAGTAAACACACCAGGAGCCAGAGTGGGGCACAGAGATCTGAAAATGGAGATGCTAAAGTGTACAGTAAGTGGCCATAGACATAGGGAAATCAGGCTGCCATGTTCAATGTCAAACACAAAACTGCAATGGAAGGTGAAGTTACAGTGTCTTACCTGTGTGTCACTGGAAGTACTGTTGAATGAGTGAACTTCTGTTGTCCACATCTTCTTCCTCTGCCTCCTCTTCGTCACTGTCCACAGGCTCCACCGCTGCCGCAATACCATCTCCAGGCTCATCCTCCTGCAGTAAAGGCACCTGGCGTCTCAAGGCCACGTTGTGCAACAAGCAACATGCAACAATGATCTGGCACACCTTCTTGGGTGAGTAGTATAGGGATATACCTGTCAGATGGAGGCGCCGGAATCTGGCCTTACGGAGGCCAAAGGTTCTCTCAATTATCCTCCATGTTCACCCATGTGACTCATTGTAATGTCCCTCTGCCCTTGTCCTGGCATTCCGCACTGGGGTCAGTAGCCATGAGAGGTTGGGGTAACCCACACCCATATACCTACATCAACTGGGTGGAGACCATGGGCTCACCTATTAGCCACACCCGGTGTCTCTGGAGTTGAGACATCACATATGGAATGCTGCTATTCCTCAAGATAAAGGCATCATGCACAGAGCCAGGATACTTGGCATTCACATGGGAGATGTACTGGTCCGCCAAACACACCATCTGCACATTCCAATAGTGAAATCTTTTTCTATTGCTGAACACTTGTTCATTTCTCTGGAGGGGGCAAATGCAATATGTGTACCATCAATGGCACCAATGATGTTGGGGATATGTTGGGGATATGTCCCAGGGCATAAAAGTCAGCCTTCACTGTGGCCAAGTCATCCACCTGGGGTAATACGATGTAGCTGCACATGTGTTTCAGCAGAGCAGACAACAATCTGGTCAGCGCATTGGAGAACATTGGCTGAGACATCCCTGATGCCATGGCCACTGTCGCTTGGAAGGAACCACTTGCTAGGAAATGGAGCACTGACAGGACCTGCACTAGAGGGGGGATACCTGTTGGGCTGGTTGATAGCTGAAATCAGGTCTGGCTCCAATTGGGCACACAGTTCTAGGATTGTGGCCCTATCAAGTCTGTAGGTCAGGATAATGTGCCTGTCCTCCATTGTCGCCAGGTCCACCAGGGGTCTGTACACGGGGGATGTCTCCATCTCCCATTCATCCTCAGTGGTTGAACTCTACGGTGAAAAGCGTTGAGCAGAGGGTCATATTCACACATATGTTAAAATAAAATGCATTTCTTCCTTTACAGAAACAGTATGTGAATTCGAGAGTCAGTTGATGTGCCAATGTCTGCTGTGATGCAGTTAGGTGCCATGGCCTGTGCCCCCTGAAATGGCGGCTGCCTGACCTGTGAGGAGAGGCAAGTGGAACTGAAGTAATTCCAGTGGCGTTGTGCGCCGTTGCAATCGGCGATAGCTGCGCATCTTCGCATTGGTTTTCATTGAGCCTTATGGGTTCCAGGAGCCAATGGCGATGTACGTCGGCGGTGACGGTGCGCACCGCCGCGGATGTGACTGCCATTTTAAATCTGTTCACTCACTTGCTACCTGACCTTCAACAGGAGAGGACCTACACTGCAAGTGCTGCTGTCACCTGTGTCTGGAAGCGACAATGGCTCGAGTGTCTGGGGAAAGGGCCTCCGCCTTCACTTTGGAGGAGTTGGAGAGACTGGTGGATGGGGTCCTACCCCAGTACACTTTAGCCTATGGTCCTCCAGACAAACAGGTGAGTACACTGTGAGCATGTTGCGTGGGCCATGAATGTAGGGATTGCTGTGCGTGTAAGCCTCGTGTAAGGAGGGAGTGGCTGAGGGGTCCTGGGCAGAGTGCTGCATGCATGGTTGTCAATGGCTGTGCGTAAGGGGATGGGAGGGATATTGTGGGCCATGAGTGTAACAGTCTGGACGGTATGAATAATACCTTTTCTGCTGTATTTTTTCTGCAGGTCAGCGCCCATCAGAAAAAGGGTATTTGGCGTGCCATCGCCAAGGAGGTGAGGACCCTGGTGGTCTTTGACAGGCAGAGCACCCACTGCCGCAAATGGTGGGAGGACCTGTGCCGCTGGGCAAGGAAGACGACGTACCCTGGCCCCCCCTGATGTTCTGCATCCTGGCGGTGGCCTATCCGGAGTTGGATGGGCGCTTGAAGGCATCACAGCAGCCACAAGGGGGTGAGTACAGATTCAGAATCATGACAAGCACGCATTAAGGTTTTACCTGGGTGGGGGATGTGGGCTGTGGGTGCCCCTAGGCCATGGCCAACTGGCAGGGTAGGTCACTTGTTGGGCAGGCTATGAAGCAGTCCAACCCCAATAGTGTAAGTGGGCATCTACTACTGGGCAGGGTCCTGTTGGTTTCAGGTGTGCAGCTAATGGTGCTAGGCAACGTACCCCATGGGCTGGGGACTAGCATTGTTACTGGTAGTGCATAGCCTAGTGCATAGGGCTGATCCCTGTGTGTTGTGTACGCCAACGGTAGTGTTGTTGCTGGCATTGACCAAGTGTATCCTCTGTCTCTCACCCCCTTTTTATTTTGTCCCCCTGTCCTTGTGTGCATTAGCATCATCTGGCGGAGGAGCAGAGGTACCGGTGACGGAGGGAGCTGCATCCCACATGGGCCTGGAGGCCGAATCCACCGACGGTGAATGCACCAGTAGGACGGAGGGCGAGGGGGGCACTACGACGGAGACAGGAGGGGACACTACCGACAGCGACTCCTCCGATGGAAGCTCCCTGGCGGTGGCGTACACCTCTGTACCCACCCCAACAACAGGTACAGCCGCCACCCCTGTACCAGCACCGCCCTCCCAGCAGCCCCTCAGCATGTTTCCCATGCCCGCTCACCCAGGAGGGTGGGCATCTCTTTCGTCCCAGGCACCTCAGGCCCTGCCCCAGTCAGCCCTGCTGCCCTCAGTGAGGAGGCTATTGACCTCCTGGGATCCCTCCCTGTTGGGCAGTCAACCATACTGAATGCCATCCAGGGTGTCAAAAGACATTTTCAACAAACAAATGCATACCTGGAGGGCATCCACTCTGGTGTGGCGGCCCAACAGAGAGCATTCCAGGCTCTGGCCTCCGCACTGATGGCAGCCATTGTCCCTGTCTCCAGCCTCCCCCCTCCAACTTCCTCTACCCAGTCCCAATTCCCTCAACCCCAACCTATCCCAAGCACACCTTCAGACCAGCAATCACTCAAATCAACACACAGAAGTGGCTCAGGCAAACACAAGCACCACACTTCATCTCACAGGCACTCACACAAGCACCATCCCCATGCAGACACACCAACATCCACTGCCTTTACTGTGGCCCCCTCCTCCTCATCCTCCAGCTCTCTTCCAGTAGCGTCTCCACTCACACCCGCATGCACTACATCCTCATCCACTACCTCCATTGCCAGCACACCTATCAGT
This sequence comes from Pleurodeles waltl, assembly GCF_031143425.1. Lineage (NCBI taxonomy): Eukaryota > Metazoa > Chordata > Amphibia > Caudata > Salamandridae > Pleurodeles > Pleurodeles waltl. The sequence goes on along the minus strand of NC_090439.1, from coordinate 1,005,655,654 downwards.
ACACACCCCTCACTGGCAGTCACCACCCCCACATCCATGTACACGTCCTGTGTCCTTTCCCACTGTGTCTGTGACCCCCTCCTCCCAAAGTACACAAACGCAAGCACACACCCACCCAACAGCCATCCACCTCACTACAGCATCCAGCTCATGCATCTGCACCCAAACACAACAGACTGACACCTCCTACAACCACTCCCTCTTCCTCCACTTCCAAACCTTCACCCTCTTCCCACCCCAGTGTCCCTAAGAAGCTTTTCCTCGCCACCCTTGACCTCTTCCGTACCCCCCTCCTTCACCTTGGGCAAGGGTGTCCAGAATCCAGCCCAGCACCTTAGCCACCCAGTCCACATCTGCTGTGGTTTCCGCAGCTGTGAGAGGCTCCAAGGAGGCACCCGTCAGCCCAGCCAGTGTGCCACTAACACCTGCCAAGCCCAAGAAGGTTCCGCCACCTGGCAAGGGCAAGAAGGGGACAGCAGCCAGCAAGGGGAAGGGGGCACAACCAGCTGGCAGAAGCAAAGAGGCACCACCATCTGCCAAGGGCAGGAAGGGGCACAGAACACCGGCCATGGCACTTCAGCTGTCTGAGGCTGCAGGTGAAGGCCTGAAGGCTACCACCACAACCGCCAGCACCACCACTTGGACCGCGGCCAGCACTGCCACCTGGACTGTGGCCAGCACCTCCACCTGCACCGCGGCCAGCACCGCCACCTGCCCCGCCGCAAGCAGCACTACTGCCAGCATCAGCAGTCCCAGTGGGCAGCCGTACGAGGCTGCAGGTGAAGGCCTGGAGGCTACCACCACAACCGCCAGCACCACCACCTGCACTGCGGCCAGCACCATCACCTGCCCCGCCGCAAGCAGCACCACTGCCAGCAGCAGCAGCCCCAGTGGGCAGCTGTCCGAGGCTGCAGGTGAAGGCCTGGAGTCTACCACCACAACCGCCAGCACCGCCACCTACACCGCGGGCAGCATCGGCACCTGCAGCGCAACTGTGATTCACTGAGCAGCCGTCACCGTCGGAGAGCAGTGTGTAGTGGTGACTACATGGGATGCAGTGTGTCCTGGCCCCTGCAAAAGCTGTCGTTGTGACACCCAGGTGAGAGACTGTGACCTTGCACTCCAAAACATCTGCATCACAGGGCGCAAAGCCCCCTCCAAAACCAGAGGAAGAAGGCATCCACTCACCCCCTCCTTGCCAGGATGAAGCACATTGGGCACAAGGCCCCCTCCAGAACCAGTGGAAGAAGGCATCCTCTCAGCCAATCCTTGCCAGGATGAAACACACTGGGCACCACGCCCCCTCCAGAACCAGTGGAAGAAGGCATCCGCTAGAGAGACTGTGGCTTTGCACTCCCCAGGACCAAGCAGTGGGCAAACCACCCACTTGAGAGACTGTGGCCTTGCACTCCCCAGGACCAAGCAGTGGGCAAACCACCCACTTGAGAGACTGTGGCCTTGCACTCCCCAAGACCAAGCAATGGGCATAGAGCCCCCTCCAGGAGCAGTGGCGTTGTACCATCTTTCGGCTGATGTGCCCCCCATTCCCCGTCCCCCTGAAGTGTCTGTGTGTTTTCAACCTGATGCCCCTGCAGTGTTCTCTCCATATTGAGGCAGGAGTCAAGTGTGGGCTTGGCCTAAGTGTTAGCAACCAACATTAGCAAACCAGTGTGCCACACCCTTTCCTAAGGTATGCCATTGTCAAAGAACATCTTACTGCATGGACGTCAGGTCAATTTATACACTGTCTTCTAGTTTCAAAGCCCTGTTAGCACATGTAGATTGCTTCCCCTTGTGAAAATGTCTGTTGGCCCTTAGAATGCAAGTCTCACCTACAGGACTTGTGAGAAACAGATGCAGGCCACACCTGTGATCACCTCCATGCACACCACCCATTACAAAAAGCACTGCCCCTGATGATGCCTGGAACAGCATAGGAGTTGCCATTATGTCAAATACACCGTCAACCATTGATACTAATTAAGCCGTGTAACACAGCCCTTGGGTTCATTTGTCACCTTCAAAAACACAGGACGTACACAGATTGACATGTCAACTGTCTAGTTTGTCCTCCAAACAGTCTCAGTCAGACCACTGATTATGTTACTTGTCCAGTAGCTGGCTCCTGAATCATCTTGAATTCTGTCAGCCTGACTGGCAACTGTCTGTACGTCACACTAAAGTATCCCTGTGTCTACATATGTACCACACTTGTGTTAGCAAACCTGCCATTCATCAGGGGGCATTGGGCATGGGCTTCTACCATGCATACACAAATACATTGTATAGCATCATCTGCCTTTTAACTGTACCATTTGAGTTAAATCCTCTTGGAAATGCAAAATTCATGGCCCATCCCTTGTCTGGGTTGCATTTATGCATGAATGACAAAGTGTGACAGTGTCCCAGGGTCATAGGCAGGGATTGGTTACGGGGCTTTCAGCACAACCAGCAACCTCTGATAATGTACATGACTAATACACAAATGTCAGAACCATGACAGTTCACACACAAAATCACAGTGCGCACAACATAGTGATGGGCCGTGTGTGGTGAATAGCTGCGAGAATGAACAGCACAGAGGCTATGATGTTCCCAGATGCAGTGGGAAGTGCAGAGGCCAACCTGTGTACAAATGTTAGAATGACACCTGCTGGAACATGACAATTGAGACATTATCTCACTCAGCACACCAAGGTTGCCCTGTTGACTGTCTCATTACACGTCTTTAGTGACAGGGTGGGACCATCCACATGTTGGTTCACACGTCCACATCTACTTTACTCACATTGATCAACAAAGGATACTCAGTAGTTACAGGAATAGCTGCCACTGACTCATGATGAGTCCTGGTCCGAACTGTGACAAATTACATCCCAAAAAATCTACAGGATCATCATTGGACCACACACATGAACAAGACACCTATGTGCAATTGATCACTGGAAATATGTGGACGCGTGCTGTCTTGTATGCTGGTCCACCACAGCCACTTGATAGTTGGGGCTTACTTCTATGGCCTCAACTGTGGTTTCATCATACATATGAGATTGACCCTTGTCTGTCTGTGCAAACAACATGGTACCCACTTCCTCAATACATGTGTATGACTCACTGTGGGATTCATCAACTAGTGCCTAGGAAGCTGTTACCAATACTCTAGGACATAGGATGTAGAAGTTGTGGACCTTTGACATGAACATGCGTCTGCCATCCATCTGGTGCATGCTATGTCACATGTGGTGTCTACGTGACCCTAAAACTTGGAAGTAAACTTTGCGGGTGTTGTTACATGTATGACTAACACATGCCCTTGCTCATTCCAATTTTTACTTGCATCTTAGGGTTGGACACATGGACGTCACATTCATACAACCAAATGTACAATAATGCTTCATGTGATGTACACACACACTTGGTCAACCAACAAATTAGTTGTCAAAGCACACACTTTGAGCCAAAGGCAATTAGGTATTGTACATATGTGCGTCACATTGCTATCCTCTCCTTATGGCAAACATGCACAATTTGTGCCACACATATATGTAGGGCACACTTATGACCATCTATGATGTCAGCCAACTGTAAACATACTGTGAAGGGTGTAGTGGATGATGTTCCGCAGCAGTATGATGTCACACATGTGAACATACACCATCAACACCATACTGTCTTCAATTAGCCAATCTCTGAAGTGTTACAAATGTAAAATAACCAAAAAAGAAGTAAAAATGCCCAAAACCAGTTAATGCACTGTAATTTTGACGTCCCTAGCGGTGTGCGTCATTTTTTGTTTACCAAAACTGTATTTGCGTCATTTTTTTTGACACACAGGAGTGAAATATAGCCCGCATCCAGATATTTGTACAGTCCATGCATCATTATGTGGATGCGGGTTCTTATTCACGTCTGTGCGTCAAACAAAATGATGCAAATACAGTTTTGTGCAACAAAAAATTACGCATAACGCGAAAAAGGCGGGACTTTTCATACAGGAAGTGATGTAATAGGATATCCTGTTTACAGATCATGTACAGTGGGTGTACTTTCACTTTCACTTTCCAGTCTATGATCCTTCTAGACTGTGTGGCTGTGTAGAGAGTGTTGTCCAGAGATTTTGTGCTGTATTTGTCCTGTGTGCTATCTGTAAAGTCCTTTTGTGAAATAAATTTTGTTTGTGTATACTGTACTACTGTGTTTTGTCTACATTTGTCCATTTATCTTGTGTATTTCTTGTTTGTGGGAGTCTGTTGTGGGTAGTGTTCATTTGGGGATAGTTGGGCTCTTTTAGTGTTTAGGTTTACTTTTTTTCTGTCTTTTTACCCCTACTTTCACCCATTTCCCCTTTCCATTTCTTTTACCCCTATTCCTTCTCTTTAATTATAAGTATGTCTGGTAGGCCACGTCTTGGCAGGATTGGGGAAGAGGAGTTGGGGGGCTTCATCTGGCTGGTGACACATTTCTTGCCGCTCATGATCCAGGCAGGGGGCAGGGTCATACAGGGTTACCCAACAGAGGCACGCAGAATCCGGTGGGGAAAGGTGCTGCATCACCTGCAGCGTGTGTATGCCAGCCAGAGGAGTGACCACTAGCTGAAGCACCGGTAGGCTGACCTCATCACCAGGGAGCAGGATCTCTTGGACCACCTGGGAATCATGATTGGTGGCACTGTTGGTGAGTACGACTATTGTTATTGTGCACAATTAAATGCTCTGTCGTGACATCAGTGGATTAGTGCAATGTCTGCCAGCTAACTTGATGACTGTGTGTAATTTTGGGGAAATATAAGGGGATCATTGATGCACTATGGCAAGGATCACAGTTGCTAGCTGTTAGGTAGCACGTGCTCAGCAAACCTACAGGTAACTTTACCATGAAGGAAATTGGTGCTGCCTTTTTGTCAGCACAGCTAACAAAATATGAGCCAATCATGTCTATATAGGGTATTATTGACAGAGAAGTACAGATGTACCAACATTTAGGCCAACTATGTTGACGCAATTGGTAGACTGACTTTAGAATCACTACATGATGCGAAAAATGTGTGCTGCCTTCACGACAATTTATAATAGCAAAGTGGCTCAGACATTGGTCTCATGTTAGTCTGGTGAGTGTGGAAGGAAAGCGTTCACAGAAGTAGTATGAATGTGTGGGATTATTGTGTTTCTTGATCTTTTTGGATACATGTCAGTTCATGATTTGAAAACATTGTGAAAAGGTGTAAGGTGCCCTCAGCTAACATCTTAAGATGTTTGTTGGAATCGGTTGAGCCACAATCCAAATATGGATGGCAGTCCAAGTGTATGCACATGGCTTTACATCTCCATGTTTGGTGCAAATCACCATAGCTGGGCCACATCAATTGACTATACTGTAACAACAGGATGGCTTACAGGAGTCCCTGCCCCTCCCTCTGTACATTGGGCCTATGTGCACTAAATATGTCATGGCCACAAGGCATGTTTGACTGGTAATGCAGTCCTCAAGTAACCAGGCGTTGGATATTTCTCTTGGATGCACATGATGAGACGATTACACTCCATATTTTTTAGTGCTCACCAACTATGGGGCAACGTTTGCAACCACATGATAGTTAGGGCCAATGTATGTGTGCAGATATGTGTGTAACTGTCACAGGAGACCCATGCTATGTACACGCTGGCGGTGAAATATCAGATGCAGTACCATCATGTCTGAATGGCTGCCATTTACTTATTCAGCCTACACATTGTAAATGATACTGAAAATGTCGCACTGTGCACAGATTTTGAGCACATTTCTTCCTTCCATACCTTACAGGTGGACCGGCGCCCTACACTGTGGGAGGGGTGGCGACATTTGAGGACCCCGACCACTACAGTAAGTGTTGATATGTCTGTTATGTGTTGTGTATGCTGGTTATGGACTTGTGTGAGTTGGACGCATAGCAAGGTGTGATGATGTGGGAAAGTTTTTCACTTGTTCCATGAGTGGGAATGCAGTTCTCACATGTTTTGAGTTAGCCAATGCGTATCCAATGGTATCATGTAGGGATTCTAGGACATCCCTGTAGGCCCCACTGTGAGTACAGGGGATAGTCATGTGTCTGACACTTGTATCACCAAGAGTCGCAATGGAAGTCAGCCCCTATTTAGTCAGCCTGTCAGACCCACATTCTCTAAGATTGGTGGATCTAATAGCTTCCCAATAGACATCTGCTTCCCTATTTACCTACGTAAGTTTGAAACAGTAGGTAGAACCTCCTAGCAGCATGTACTTCCACATGTAGTGTATCAAGTCTGTGGAACCTGAGTGTAATGGCCTAGGTGTGCATGCAATTCATGATCATGGGTGTTCTAGCAACTCTGTGTCTGATGTAAGTGAGGCCTCACTGGAAGTATATGTTGTGTACTAAGTTCTGATTTTCCTGACATGTCTGACCCTATGAGTGCTCGAGGGTTTGCTGACTCCAAATTGTATATAGACCTTACCTGTGGTGTGTCTGTAGAGACAAACATGCGTGGATTAGCCTATACACTCCTCGGTGTACATGTTGTTGGCAAATTATAGTTGTGTATCCAGCGCCCCCCCTCAAATACGGCCATGGGTTTATGAATGGGGTACCTAGTACTGATGCTACCAGTATGTTACACATACCTGTGAATAAGTGACGGTTTGGTTGCATACTAGTATACACACTCAGGTTTGGCACTTGGTACCATACTGGAAAGTCCAGTTACAACTTGCAGACCATGTGGCTTTAGTTTTGCTGTCCATACACTGACATTTGTAGCCCAGCTCTTGGTGGAGGATATGCAGCATAATTCTTAGATGTTAACTGTCAGAACTCAGATTGCAAGTCAAGGCCAGTTGTTACCCTTCTTGTGGGTTATGAATGTGCTTTGTGTGATGTGACCTTTGTCGTCTGGCCTGCCATGTACTTCCTCACGGACATTCGATGCTCTGTATCATGATAAGAGCTGTTAGAAGTACAGTAGATGTCATGTCTGATTAACTTGCTGTGCTGTTTTACACAATGCAGTTACTAATGTGGCATATCTGTATTTGTCTTCACAGCAGCTAACATGACTCCAGACCAGGTCCGTGAATTTCAGCGTCGGGCCATGCGATACCAGCACATCCTGCTGGTGGAGTCGGGGTTCCGGAGGATGGCCCGGTGATATCGCCTTGAACGTGCCTCCGGGGCATGGCGAGCCTTTTTCGCAGGGTGGGCCTACTGTGCCCTCCACAGCCACCACAGAAACAACCACCAATGAGAGCCAGGTGGCCCCACCCACAGCTGCCTCTGTTGAATCTACATCTGCTGGACTTCCTGGCCCCAGCATTGCCACCGGTGCAGGACAGCCCACACAGACCTCCTCCACCGGTACCCAGACTGCCACTGCTCCAGCTGTTGACCCTGCAGCCTTCAATAGACTTGAAAACAAGATGTACAAAGTGCTGCGCAAGGTGAGCTACCTGAGCCGGGATGTGCGGCACATAAAAGAGCGGGTCAAGGATATAAAGAGGACCCTCCGGAGGGCCAACCTCTAGACTGTTGATTCGATGGACATGATACCCTCCCCTCCCTCCTCTTTCCTTTTTCTTATAGTTAGTGGGCTTAGGGGGCTTAGTGTTAGGTTAGTATAGGCTGTTAGTTTTAGTCAGTGTTAGTGGGTGGGGGGTAGAGGGCCCTGCTTGTTTCTTTTTTGATTTATTACATGTGTGTGTGGTTTTTGGGGGGCTATGTTGGGGTTCTTGTGTGTAAAAAAAAAAACAAATACAAAAAAAAGCAAAAACATAAAAAAATAATTTACCCAAAAAATATATATTTGTTTAGGATAGTACAGTATGTGTTTAGGTTAGTATGTGTTGTCCTCAATGTGTCCCGTCTCATAAGGGGGTTGGGGGGTAGATGTTTAGAACGTTTCGTTACATGTGATAAGTAAGTGTAGCTTAGGTTAGTTAGGGACAGTTGTGGGTAATGAGTAGTCAGGGTAGATTAGGGTAGGTACGTTTTTCCCTCAGTTTCCTCATCTATGGTTAGCTTTTAATAAATATTTGGTTACCCCTTAATAGTATGTGTTGAATGGTACTTGATCGTGGGTTTGGATTCCGTGTACATCTCTTTTGTACTATAACATCTGTGTCCAATGCTACAAACAAATCCCAACTGAGCTGTACGATTGGCAGGTAACCCAGAGCTACCTTGCAAAGTGTCTACCCTTTGTTGCAACCACCAATCACAGTTAATATGGATGACAATGTGTTTCTGTTGATAAGTGTGTTTTCAAAGTCACTAACAGTGCTTCCAGACTTGATATTGGGGAAACAGTTTTAGGTCTGACTGCAGTGTGATGATCATGCACACCCTTATAAGATGAGTTCTCATTGGCAATCTTGTATTCTTGTCTTCATGACCCTCATACATCATTTGTGACACAGTTCGGCATGATTACCTATTTGTATGTTAACTCAGACACCTTCATTTGTGCACTTTTTTATTTGTATTTACTTAGATTAGTGTGGCATGTTTATTGTGTTATTTTTGCATGTTGACAACATTTAGCGGGCACTATTTGATGACTTAGTTCTCCCCTGAGGAAGCATTCTTCTGTCCAACATAGCATGGTGGTGTCTGGTTTCTCACTTCATCTGCTTATTCCCTCAGGATGGGCAGAGTATGATGCAATCATGGTCACTGTGCAGATTTCTCTAACTACATCATATCTGGACAGTTGTATTGACAAGCTACGTTATTTGACAGTAGGGACATTTCAGTTATCTACTGCGCAGTTGATATGTCACATTACCCAGAGACAAATTTGTTGTGTAAGTGCTATTTATTGAAAAGTGCTGTAGTGCTATGTGTACATTGTCCATGATTGTGAGTCCATTATAGTGATATCTTCCAGTGTGATCCAAAACAAGGGTTTACCAAAATGCTTTTGACATGCTGGGGTTGATGTTTCAGACAGTGCAGAGGGACAGACTTAGCCAATGAGTAGGAGAGAGACAATGACTGGGCTGGGTGACAAGTTATACAGTGGTTAGCAGAACAGTGCTTGAGTACAGTTGTTGCAAGACTGGCAAGTTACAAAGCGCAGGACTTTGGTAATAGCTGGCCATGTGGCAGGGACTAGTGCTTCCGGGTACTTTCCCTTGTGAATGTGATCTGTTCCATGTCTTCTTCTTCTGATGTGTGTTTTGCCTGATTTGTCCTTGTTGTTGTTGGTTGTGAAGGGGCAACACACACCTCAGTGTTGGAAGACGTGGAGTCAGCAATCCCGGTGGCTGCTCCCTGTGAAGGTGTTAAGGGCAGTACTGCTGCAAGGAGGGCCTGCTGGTTCTTGAGAATAGCAGCCACATCACGATGGTAGGCAGCCAGGTCGGCCCTGAGGGGTTCAATGTTGCATTCGTGCACGCGTTGACAGGATTGCTGTTGTAGGTGTTGGGTCAACTGTATTAAAGCTGTGCTGATTTCCTTCTGGGTTTTCAGCAGTTCCTGCAAGATAGATGTTAGGGCTTGCATAGCTGCTGCCTGATCTGCAGATGACATCATGCACGAACGCATCCCCTCAAGGCTGGCTGCCATAGTTTGCATCCCCAACCGCACCTCCTTGGCCAGCTCCCGCTGTACTCCAACTACAGTTCTCTCAAAGCTGGTGCCTGTGTCGTCTGAGTCCTCAGCTGTATTGGAGCTGGCAGGTCTTACAATTGGGGTGGTGGGTGGATCCTCTGCGATGGCTGCTTGTTCTGTGCTCCTCCTTGTGACTGAAGATGGGGTCTGGAGGGTTTCCAGGACCTTTTGGATAGTCTCCTGGGGAATGTTTATCTGCTCGTCATCCATGTCATCAGGGAAATCTGGGACAGTCATATCGGCAGGAGATCCATCTTCCTCTGCAATGAAACAGGGTACAATTAGCGTGTCTGTGTTGTGGCAATTTTGATGTGACGTGCCTGCCTTTTGATGAATTCACTTTGTGATCTTGTTTTGTGTTAATATCTCCAGTCCTTCAGATGGGCATTGTTTCAAGCCTATGGCCCACCTGTTTGTCACATGTATGTTATTGAGTTATCAGACTTGTCAGCCTCATCGCCTCTAGGTGTTGCTTTATGCTAAATCGAGAATTGCCACCTTCTTGTCCTACTCGACCCTCCGTGTATATCCATTCTCATGGTGAGACCTTTCACTGGCTGTGGGTGTTCTGATGGCCCTGGCAGCACACTTAACTATCAGGACCTGCCCCAATCCCTGATCGTTCACATCTACTTAAATGTAATTGACATGTGGCATATCCTATGCATGGCAATGTTATGATCCGATATGGATGTTGACATTGTTAATGTGTCCTGCTGATGTTGGGGAATGTGTGTTACATTGGATTGCCCTGATAGTCGTATCAGTGTCCTATTTCGTCCTCTGACTGTGCAGGTGTATTTCAGTGACCAGTTACATGTGTCCCCTCCTCAATGCTGTTGTCTGAACAGTATGACATTTGTGATGTTGCCTTGTTACCCAGGCACAGGATGGACCCTGACATATGCAGCACGGGTGTGTCCTTAGTGCTGTGTCGCTCCTATTGTTGTTTACTTTGGCTGATGTATGTGACAACTATGGGCATTGACATTTGAGTGTACTGGGGCCTTTGTCTTGTTTCAGGAGATTGTTGCAGTTGTCATCCTCACACCCTAATTTAGGTGTGTATGATCCATGGGGAGGTTACTGCCATTGGCTACTTGAGCTGCACACAGAGCAGAGGTGGTAGTGGCAACTGTTGTCGCAGTTACATTCCAGTTGTCAGTATGGCTAGAGGTTGTTAACAGGGACCTAGTTAATTTAGGGGGTATGGTGGCTGACGTGTGCAGGGATGTCAGTTTGACGTTGTGGCCTTCCCTCCTGTTGTGGCTTTCCCTTTGCTCCATCGTTGGCATGACAGCATGCCCCCATGGGACTGTTGTTGGTGTTGTGTAATGGTGTGCCCCAGGTCTTCTCAGAACGGGCCATGTCCCCCTGCCGTGCCCCTTTATCCATGCCACTCCATGTATTAGATGACTTCCATGCATTTAGTGGTCGGTATCCCCCCCCCCTGCTCACAGTTGACATTATTGCATTTTAATTCCCCATGCAACTTACCCTGCATGTGCGTTGTGTCCTGGTAGTCTGCGCTGTCCTGTCCTTGAATCCCTGTGACGATCTCCTCAGGGATGACGGCTGCGACCATCTCCTCCATGTGGTCCAGGGCCTCCTGGTGTGCTGGACTCCCCCCTCCAGTCTGCAGTGCTGCCTTCCTGTTCCTGGCCATCTTTTCCTTGGTCCTGCGTTTGCAGTCATGCCAGCGTTTTTTGCACTTGATGACTGTTCTGCGTACTTCAGCCACACTGTTAATCTTTGGACAAAAAGAAAAAAAGAAAAAAGGGAGCACACTGCCTCACACTCCAGCAAAAAGTTAGCCCCAATGCATCATGGTAAATGCAGTCACTTTGTTTTGTGTTGAAAAAGTAATCAAAAGTCTTTCACCTAAGTAGGTGCAGCAAGTGCTGTGTATCTCTGGACACGTGTTTCTAGGTTTAGCCCGTCATCAGCAGAGAGCAGCCAAAGTCTGTGGGGTTGCTTGAAATGCCGCCAAAAGTCTTCTCAGGTTTATGTACCACTCACTGGCGCACAGGTGCCTCACCAGAGCTCGTCAGCTCGTTAGCTCAAGGGAGCAGTCATTGGACAAAAAGAAAAAAGGGAGCACACTGCCTCACACTCCAGCAAAAAGTTAGCCCCAATGCATCATGGTAAATGCAGTCACTTTGTTTTGTGTTGAAAAAGTAATCAAAAGTCTTTCACCTAAGTAGGTGCAGCAAGTGCTGTGTATCTCTGGACACGTGTTTCTAGGTTTAGCCCGTCATCAGCAGAGAGCAGCCAAAGTCTGTGGGGTTGCTTGAAATGCCGCCAAAAGTCTTCTCAGGTTTATGTACCACTCACTGGCGCACAGGTGCCTCACCAGAGCTCGTCAGCTCGTTAGCTCAAGGGAGCAGTCATTGGACAAAAAGAAAAAAGGGAGCACACTGCCTCACACTCCAGCAAAAAGTTAGCCCCAATGCATCATGGTAAATGCAGTCACTTTGTTTTGTGTTGAAAAAGTAATCAAAAGTCTTTCACCTAAGTAGGTGCAGCAAGTGCTGTGTATCTCTGGACACGTGTTTCTAGGTTTAGCCCGTCATCAGCAGAGAGCAGCCAAAGTCTGTGGGGTTGCTTGAAATGCCGCCAAAAGTCTTCTCAGGTTTATGTACCACTCACTGGCGCACAGGTGCCTCACCAGAGCTCGTCAGCTCGTTAGCTCAAGGGAGCAGTCATTGGACAAAAAGAAAAAAGGGAGCACACTGCCTCACACTCCAGCAAAAAGTTAGCCCCAATGCATCATGGTAAATGCAGTCACTTTGTTTTGTGTTGAAAAAGTAATCAAAAGTCTTTCACCTAAGTAGGTGCAGCAAGTGCTGTGTATCTCTGGACACGTGTTTCTAGGTTTAGCCCGTCATCAGCAGAGAGCAGCCAAAGTCTGTGGGGTTGCTTGAAATGCCGCCAAAAGTCTTCTCAGGTTTATGTACCACTCACTGGCGCACAGGTGCCTCACCAGAGCTCGTCAGCTCGTTAGCTCAAGGGAGCAGTCATTGGACAAAAAGAAAAAAGGGAGCACACTGCCTCACACTCCAGCAAAAAGTTAGCCCCAATGCATCATGGTAAATGCAGTCACTTTGTTTTGTGTTGAAAAAGTAATCAAAAGTCTTTCACCTAAGTAGGTGCAGCAAGTGCTGTGTATCTCTGGACACGTGTTTCTAGGTTTAGCCCGTCATCAGCAGAGAGCAGCCAAAGTCTGTGGGGTTGCTTGAAATGCCGCCAAAAGTCTTCTCAGGTTTATGTGCCACTCACTGGCGCACAGGTGCCTCACCAGAGCTCGTCAGCTCGTTAGCTCAAGGGAGCAGTCATTGGACAAAAAGAAAAAAGGGAGCACACTGCCTCACACTCCAGCAAAAAGTTAGCCCCAATGCATCATGGTAAATGCAGTCACTTTGTTTTGTGTTGAAAAAGTAATCAAAAGTCTTTCACCTAAGTAGGTGCAGCAAGTGCTGTGTATCTCTGGACACGTGTTTCTAGGTTTAGCCCGTCATCAGCAGAGAGCAGCCAAAGTCTGTGGGGTTGCTTGAAATGCCGCCAAAAGTCTTCTCAGGTTTATGTACCACTCACTGGCGCACAGGTGCCTCACCAGAGCTCGTCAGCTCGTTAGCTCAAGGGAGCAGTCATTGGACAAAAAGAAAAAAGGGAGCACACTGCCTCACACTCCAGCAAAAAGTTAGCCCCAATGCATCATGGTAAATGCAGTAGCTTTGTTTTGTGTTGAAAAAGTAATCAAAAGTCTTTCACCTAAGTAGGTGCAGCAAGTGCTGTGTATCTCTGGACACGTGTTTCTAGGTTTAGCCCGTCATCAGCAGAGAGCAGCCAAAGTCTGTGGGGTTGCTTGAAATGCCGCCAAAAGTCTTCTCAGGTTTATGTACCACTCACTGGCGCACAGGTGCCTCACCAGAGCTCGTCAGCTCGTTAGCTCAAGGGAGCAGTCATTGGACAAAAAGAAAAAAGGGAGCACACTGCCTCACACTCCAGCAAAAAGTTAGCCCCAATGCATCATGGTAAATGCAGTCACTTTGTTTTGTGTTGAAAAAGTAATCAAAAGTCTTTCACCTAAGTAGGTGCAGCAAGTGCTGTGTATCTCTGGACACGTGTTTCTAGGTTTAGCCCGTCATCAGCAGAGAGCAGCCAAAGTCTGTGGGGTTGCTTGAAATGCCGCCAAAAGTCTTCTCAGGTTTATGTACCACTCACTGGCGCACAGGTGCCTCACCAGAGCTCGTCAGCTCGTTAGCTCAAGGGAGCAGTCATTGGACAAAAAGAAAAAAGGGAGCACACTGCCTCACACTCCAGCAAAAAGTTAGCCCCAATGCATCATGGTAAATGCAGTCACTTTGTTTTTTTTTGCACTGTGTCAAATGACGGCTCCCTTGAGCTAACGGGCTGACGAGCCTTGGTGAGGCACCTGCGCACCAGAGTGGTACATAAACCTGAGAAGACGTTTGGTGGCATTTCAAGCAACCCCACAAAATATGCTGCTCTCTGCTGATGACGGGCAAAACCCAGAAACACGTGTCCAGAGATACACAGCACTTGCTGCACCTACTAAGGTGAAAGACTTTGATTACTTTTGTTAATGTGAAACGAATCTGACAGCATTTATCAAGATGCATTGGGGCCAACTTTTTGCTGGAGTGTGAGGCAGTGTGCTCCCTTTTTTTTTGCACTGTGTCAAATGACGGCTCCCTTGAGCTAACGGGCTGACGAGCCTTGGTGAGGCACCTGCGCACCAGAGTGGTACATAAACCTGAGAAGACGTTTGGTGGCATTTCAAGCAACCCCACAAAATATGCTGCTCTCTGCTGATGACGGGCAAAACCCAGAAACACGTGTCCAGAGATACACAGCACTTGCTGCACCTACTAAGGTGAAAGACTTTGATTACTTTTGTTAATGTGAAACGAATCTGACAGCATTTATCAAGATGCATTGGGGCCAACTTTTTGCTGGAGTGTGAGGCAGTGTGCTCCCTTTTTTTTTTGCACTGTGTCAAATGACGGCTCCCTTGAGCTAACGGGCTGACGAGCCTTGGTGAGGCACCTGCGCACCAGAGTGGTACATAAACCTGAGAAGACGTTTGGTGGCATTTCAAGCAACCCCACAAAATATGCTGCTCTCTGCTGATGACGGGCAAAACCCAGAAACACGTGTCCAGAGATACACAGCACTTGCTGCACCTACTAAGGTGAAAGACTTTGATTACTTTTGTTAATGTGAAACGAATCTGACAGCATTTATCAAGATGCATTGGGGCCAACTTTTTGCTGGAGTGTGAGGCAGTGTGCTCCCTTTTTTTTTGCACTGTGTCAAATGACGGCTCCCTTGAGCTAACGGGCTGACGAGCCTTGGTGAGGCACCTGCGCACCAGAGTGGTACATAAACCTGAGAAGACGTTTGGTGGCATTTCAAGCAACCCCACAAAATATGCTGCTCTCTGCTGATGACGGGCAAAACCCAGAAACACGTGTCCAGAGATACACAGCACTTGCTGCACCTACTAAGGTGAAAGACTTTGATTACTTTTGTTAATGTGAAACGAATCTGACAGCATTTATCAAGATGCATTGGGGCCAACTTTTTGCTGGAGTGTGAGGCAGTGTGCTCCCTTTTTTTTTGCACTGTGTCAAATGACGGCTCCCTTGAGCTAACGGGCTGACGAGCCTTGGTGAGGCACCTGCGCACCAGAGTGGTACATAAACCTGAGAAGACGTTTGGTGGCATTTCAAGCAACCCCACAAAATATGCTGCTCTCTGCTGATGACGGGCAAAACCCAGAAACACGTGTCCAGAGATACACAGCACTTGCTGCACCTACTAAGGTGAAAGACTTTGATTACTTTTGTTAATGTGAAACGAATCTGACAGCATTTATCAAGATGCATTGGGGCCAACTTTTTGCTGGAGTGTGAGGCAGTGTGCTCCCTTTTTTTTTGCACTGTGTCAAATGACGGCTCCCTTGAGCTAACGGGCTGACGAGCCTTGGTGAGGCACCTGCGCACCAGAGTGGTACATAAACCTGAGAAGACGTTTGGTGGCATTTCAAGCAACCCCACAAAATATGCTGCTCTCTGCTGATGACGGGCAAAACCCAGAAACACGTGTCCAGAGATACACAGCACTTGCTGCACCTACTAAGGTGAAAGACTTTGATTACTTTTGTTAATGTGAAACGAATCTGACAGCATTTATCAAGATGCATTGGGGCCAACTTTTTGCTGGAGTGTGAGGCAGTGTGCTCCCTTTTTTTTTGCACTGTGTCAAATGACGGCTCCCTTGAGCTAACGGGCTGACGAGCCTTGGTGAGGCACCTGCGCACCAGAGTGGTACATAAACCTGAGAAGACGTTTGGTGGCATTTCAAGCAACCCCACAAAATATGCTGCTCTCTGCTGATGACGGGCAAAACCCAGAAACACGTGTCCAGAGATACACAGCACTTGCTGCACCTACTAAGGTGAAAGACTTTGATTACTTTTGTTAATGTGAAACGAATCTGACAGCATTTATCAAGATGCATTGGGGCCAACTTTTTGCTGGAGTGTGAGGCAGTGTGCTCCCTTTTTTTTTGCACTGTGTCAAATGACGGCTCCCTTGAGCTAACGGGCTGACGAGCCTTGGTGAGGCACCTGCGCACCAGAGTGGTACATAAACCTGAGAAGACGTTTGGTGGCATTTCAAGCAACCCCACAAAATATGCTGCTCTCTGCTGATGACGGGCAAAACCCAGAAACACGTGTCCAGAGATACACAGCACTTGCTGCACCTACTAAGGTGAAAGACTTTGATTACTTTTGTTAATGTGAAACGAATCTGACAGCATTTATCAAGATGCATTGGGGCCAACTTTTTGCTGGAGTGTGAGGCAGTGTGCTCCTTTTTTTTTTGCACTGTGTCAAATGACGGCTCCCTTGAGCTAACGGGCTGACGAGCCTTGGTGAGGCACCTGCGCACCAGAGTGGTACATAAACCTGAGAAGACGTTTGGTGGCATTTCAAGCAACCCCACAAAATATGCTGCTCTCTGCTGATGACGGGCAAAACCCAGAAACACGTGTCCAGAGATACACAGCACTTGCTGCACCTACTAAGGTGAAAGACTTTGATTACTTTTGTTAATGTGAAACGAATCTGACAGCATTTATCAAGATGCATTGGGGCCAACTTTTTGCTGGAGTGTGAGGCAGTGTGCTCCCTTTTTTTTTGCACTGTGTCAAATGACGGCTCCCTTGAGCTAACGGGCTGACGAGCCTTGGTGAGGCACCTGCGCACCAGAGTGGTACATAAACCTGAGAAGACGTTTGGTGGCATTTCAAGCAACCCCACAAAATATGCTGCTCTCTGCTGATGACGGGCAAAACCCAGAAACACGTGTCCAGAGATACACAGCACTTGCTGCACCTACTAAGGTGAAAGACTTTGATTACTTTTGTTAATGTGAAACGAATCTGACAGCATTTATCAAGATGCATTGGGGCCAACTTTTTGCTGGAGTGTGAGGCAGTGTGCTCCCTTTTTTTTTGCACTGTGTCAAATGACGGCTCCCTTGAGCTAACGAGCTGACGAGCCTTGGTGAGGCACCTGCGCACCAGAGTGGTACATAAACCTGAGAAGACGTTTGGTGGCATTTCAAGCAACCCCACAAAATATGCTGCTCTCTGCTGATGACGGGCAAAACCCAGAAACACGTGTCCAGAGATACACAGCACTTGCTGCACCTACTAAGGTGAAAGACTTTGATTACTTTTGTTAATGTGAAACGAATCTGACAGCATTTATCAAGATGCATTGGGGCCAACTTTTTGCTGGAGTGTGAGGCAGTGTGCTCCCTTTTTTTTTGCACTGTGTCAAATGACGGCTCCCTTGAGCTAACGGGCTGACGAGCCTTGGTGAGGCACCTGCGCACCAGAGTGGTACATAAACCTGAGAAGACGTTTGGTGGCATTTCAAGCAACCCCACAAAATATGCTGCTCTCTGCTGATGACGGGCAAAACCCAGAAACACGTGTCCAGAGATACACAGCACTTGCTGCACCTACTAAGGTGAAAGACTTTGATTACTTTTGTTAATGTGAAACGAATCTGACAGCATTTATCAAGATGCATTGGGGCCAACTTTTTGCTGGAGTGTGAGGCAGTGTGCTCCCTTTTTTTTTGCACTGTGTCAAATGACGGCTCCCTTGAGCTAACGGGCTGACGAGCCTTGGTGAGGCACCTGCGCACCAGAGTGGTACATAAACCTGAGAAGACGTTTGGTGGCATTTCAAGCAACCCCACAAAATATGCTGCTCTCTGCTGATGACGGGCAAAACCCAGAAACACGTGTCCAGAGATACACAGCACTTGCTGCACCTACTAAGGTGAAAGACTTTGATTACTTTTGTTAATGTGAAACGAATCTGACAGCATTTATCAAGATGCATTGGGGCCAACTTTTTGCTGGAGTGTGAGGCAGTGTGCTCCCTTTTTTTTTTGCACTGTGTCAAATGACGGCTCCCTTGAGCTAACGGGCTGACGAGCCTTGGTGAGGCACCTGCGCACCAGAGTGGTACATAAACCTGAGAAGACGTTTGGTGGCATTTCAAGCAACCCCACAAAATATGCTGCTCTCTGCTGATGACGGGCAAAACCCAGAAACACGTGTCCAGAGATACACAGCACTTGCTGCACCTACTAAGGTGAAAGACTTTGATTACTTTTGTTAATGTGAAACGAATCTGACAGCATTTATCAAGATGCATTGGGGCCAACTTTTTGCTGGAGTGTGAGGCAGTGTGCTCCCTTTTTTTTTGCACTGTGTCAAATGACGGCTCCCTTGAGCTAACGGGCTGACGAGCCTTGGTGAGGCACCTGCGCACCAGAGTGGTACATAAACCTGAGAAGACGTTTGGTGGCATTTCAAGCAACCCCACAAAATATGCTGCTCTCTGCTGATGACGGGCAAAACCCAGAAACACGTGTCCAGAGATACACAGCACTTGCTGCACCTACTAAGGTGAAAGACTTTGATTACTTTTGTTAATGTGAAACGAATCTGACAGCATTTATCAAGATGCATTGGGGCCAACTTTTTGCTGGAGTGTGAGGCAGTGTGCTCCCTTTTTTTTTGCACACTGTTAATCTTGTCGACAATTTGTTGCCATATAGCCTCTCTCCTACTGATTGGCAACTTTGATGTGACAAACAGTTGGTGCTGGTGTTCCGTCACCTCTTTAACCAGGATTTCCTGCTCCTCTGCACAGAAGCGACACTTTCTTTTCTTCTTAAAAGTGTCCTGGTTCTTGTTTGGGTCCTCCTGGCTGGTTCCTGGTCTACTGTCATCTTCCTAGGGTCTGTAGTGGCATCTGGGATCCATTTTGGCTCTCCTCTGGTGAAATGGCTGTGTTTGCTGTGTTTTTTTTTTTACGCTATTGCGTCAAAATAAACAGCGCATATCCGGCTTGCGGTGTCGTAAATCGTCCCACAATCATTTCCGCCGCGTTAACGTCGTTTTCCTTTACGACTTGACGCCGCGGTGTGCCTCAAAAATAATGACTCCCACCTGTTGTTTGCGCCGCCGTGCGTCAAAGTATAAATATGACGCCCGCACGGTGCACCAAAATGGCGTCAGCCGGCGGTAATATTTTTGACGCAAAACTGTGCTGGCGCAGTTTTGCGTCAAAAAGTATAAATATGGGCCTAGGACCTTTAACGCTGCAGCAGACCTTTAATCACCATTATAGCCTGCTACGGTGGGCTAAAAGGCTATACTGTAGGACGAAATGCTGCTGCACCTGCTTCACATTCCGAGTGATTTTCCATACTTTTCTATTTGCACAATTCTTTACTGCACCCTGTAAGCCAAGCAAATTCTGTAAATTGTGCAAACCACGTCTAATTTTGTGATGAGAATGCATCTGAAACCAGTGTTCATCAATATGCTTTTCGTAGTGTGCTGATGGAAAAGGAATGTGGTGGATTAAGCATGTCCAGGGTCCAGGCTGCGGCAAAAAAACATGCCTAGACAGTCTCTAGTGATTCTGGAGCATGGCTCGTAAAGTCAATGCTACAAACAGATGGCATCAACCTCTGGGTAGAGAATCCACCCATTGCCTTGTAGTGGAGTGCCATTCTGTCATCCAGGACCGCTTCGCTGTTTTCTGGCCTACAGAGTTTGGAAAGGTTACATGTGAGGACAAACTCTCCAGTAATCACTTATAAAATGTATTATGCACACGCCATTTTACTCCTGCGTGTACCACCCAGTTTTGTTTGATGTTTGCCTATCGGATTTTCAGTTCTTTGCCAGAACAAGTTTTAATAATGCAGCACTGTCTATGAATTAAAATATAATTCATACCTGTCTTCTTTAACACGGCAGAAACCCTTCAGTGCAGACATCCCAATTAAGTTATGTAGCGTTTGTCCCTAGACTTCACCTCTTCTGAGGTCATATATTATCACGATTCCTAAAAATGCCAGGGCTTGGCTGTTTAGTTCACCTGAGGAGAAGCTTGAAAGGAACACTGGTGTAGAGATCCGAACACGTTTGATTGTGGGCTCCTGGCCAAAATAATTATTGTGGGAGAATCCCCACTTAGCAGACAGTTGAGCCGGTTTCTGAAAGGATTTAAAAACCTCGCAGGCTTTTACAGTATAATTCAGCGCCTTGTTTCATACTGTAACTTGATGGTAGATTCGATTTCAGGGTTTAAAAAGTCGAGAAGAGGAACCTTGTGGTTGGTTTTCTAATATAACTTAAAAGAAATGTTCTCTTTGATGTAAATTGATCCAGAGTGAAGAGGGAGATATATATGTCTTTTCTTTGACAGAGGTTTCAGGCTCTATAAACAGACTTATGCAGATTATTCCAACCCCAGCATACTTCAAGGAAACGACAAAAGGCTGTATTTACACAGTATTATCAAAGGAGAGAGCTGATCACTCGATGATCTCAATTAATATTGGTAGCGGTTATGGGCACATTCGATATTTTTGCCACACATGGTAATTTTCGTCACTTTAATTTGTTGTCTAGCTAAACATAGTGTCTGTTATTGTTTCTCTGATCTCCTTAAAGCACAAGTGGAAGATGTGAATAGGGCTTCCCCACAACCAACAGACAGGGGGTGCCGGGCATTTTGATATTAGGTTGAAGAATTGGAGCTGGGCAATGCCCGCTTTTCTTGTGAGAGGGGAACACCGTCACCTCCAAAGACAGCATCTGGCAAGAAGATGTAAAATGTACAACAGAGGGATGACAAAAAAGTGTCAGATGGATGAGCGAGTTAATTCCTTGCTGCGGACATCTATGTGTGATGTGTTTGTGACATGCCTAACTTAACATTTCTTTCTTCTTCTGTCGATGAATTGTGTGATTAAGGAACATAGGGGGTCATTATGACTCTGGGGTTCCTGCCCCGCCACGCAGGACCGCCAAATTATGACTGCTGCAGTTCACCGCCTGTACCGCCAGGGGGTTGGACTGCCTGGGGTAAGGTTCACCACCTTCGGCCCAGCGGTCCACCTAACATCGCCCATGGTATAATGAGTGTTCTTACCGCCAGGAACTCTGTGGTGGCAGCCCCGCCACGAAATCCCTGGTGGTAAAGATACTGGCGACAGGAATACTAATTCCTGTCACCACAACAGGCCTCCCAAACTCCCCCCCCCTCCATGTAGTAGCCCCCCAACCCCTGACCCAATCAGGAGCCCCCCAAACCCCATGCAGCGATGACTACCCCCTCCCCTCGGTCCCCGCACTGACACCCCCCTTCCCCCTGATCCCCTTACTGGCCCCCCATCCACGCACACACACACCACACATACACACATACACGCAACCATCGATGCTCACTACACTTGCACACATGGCCACAACACTCCCGCCACCCCGCATACATGCACATATACTCCCCCAACCCCAGCATACAAGCATTCACACAAGCACACAGACACTTGCACACACACACACACACAATACCCCCCTCCGTTCACACACACCCCCATTCACGCACACAACATTCAACACCCCCCATCAAATGACCACCTTACCTGGTGGTCGTGGTGGTCATCCGGGAGGGAACAGGGTCATAGTGCTTGCTCCGCCGCCAGTGCCCCACCAACACAACACTGCCACACTGTTTGCAATGTTGTAATACGGCAGGCAGTGTTGTGGTGACGTGGCGGTGCTGACGGAGCAAGTTCCACTAGACCGCCGACAGCCAGTATAGCTGCTGGCGGTTTCCACGCCAAATAGTGGTGGAGAGCAGCCAGCAGCCATAACATGGCAGTCATATGGTTAGCGTGACTTCGGTGGTCTACGAAATAGACTGCCAAAGTCATAATGAGGGCCATAATATTCACAAATTTTATTTACAGCACTATGAAACATTAGTGAGGAGTCGCCAGAACTGTCAGTTATTAAAGGCAAAAACAAGGATGAGCAAAGCCAGAAGGGCTGGCCCATTGCTCAGGTCCGATATGGCACTTTTATGTATTATTACTGTTTTTTTGGAATCAATAAAAATGATTATCCAACAGTTAAAGCCAGTCCTCAAGCATTGAATGTAGGTTTAGCTATATTCCTGCCTGCCCCATGGGAAAGAATGCAGCCTTTTATGAAGAACTTTATAAGCCAGTGGGAAGCATCAGCTGAGAAGCTTATCAAGTTGGTATCTAGAAGACCCTATATTACAAAACGTTGAGGGATATTTGAGGGAGCCTTAATCTCCAGCAACATGCAAGACAGCAGCCTTCTCACCTGGAAGGTCAGTCCTACTCTGGAATCTACATGCCTGTCTGAGGACATCCACTTCCTTGGTCACATTACTTCACTTGCTCATCCCTCTACTTTGACCAACAAAAATGCCCTCCAGCCTGTAACAATTTAAGCCTCTCAAGAATTGGGCAACTTTCCACCTAGAGTATTTTCTTACTCATTCCCCCAATTCGTTGATATTGTGAAATTAGTGGTGTGCTGGATGCAATGATGTTCCTTTTGACACTGGCTCTGTGCTATGATGAGAATGTCTTAGAAATTCCACGGCTTAATCAGTGGTGTAACGAAAATTGAGGGCCCCTCCCTGCAAAGTATCTGGAGGGGGGCCCTCACCCCTGGAACCAGGCAGGGGCCTGCTGCCCATGTGCAGAGTACTATGCTGAAGGGGTCCCCTGGAGCTTGGTCCCCCGCAGGTTGGGGGCTGAGAGGGCTTTTGTTACACCACTGGGATTAATCTGCAAAGTGGACTGCAAAAGGCTGGAAAATTATTTTCCACGGTTAAGAATATTTTGCTAATTGGATTGAGGAGGCTGCTAAACGCTTCTGCCATACTTTCCAGACTGATGGAGTTCTTCATGAAACATGATGCTATGTCTGGTCGATTGGAGGGGGGGAGGTGGAACGTAGATAACCTTATACATAAAGAGATATTTGGGCCCCAGGTATATCACTCTGCCACATTTCACTAGATTGCCCCAAGAGCATCGTTTTGCATTTTACATTAACCTGAAGCAGTCAGATTGTTAAATGCTGTAAATGAGGAGCTGAAGCATATAGCACTGCATCTGCATGTTTTGTGACGGCAGTCCTGAAGTGCTTGACATGTCTGTTAACAGCAGGAAACTGCAGTAGCCTCATTACAGCAAATTTCTATCATTGCCTCGTTCCACAGATTGCATTTTGATAGAGGTGCTCAGCTCTCCTAGACTTACGAACACTTCTAAGTGATGATAGACTGGGAAGTGCTGACTTAAATAAAGCCATCTCAAATTTAATTAGAAAGTGCACATGAGGGAGGAGTGTGTGTTTTCCCATCATTCTTTTTAGCTTGGAGCAGGACCAAACAGAGAAACTGGGACAGCATGACTCTCAAAATAAGGGCCATTTTGTAGTCTTTTAATTTAAAATACTGTTCTCCACCCTTCCTTTGACACGCACAATACTAATAAACCATAATTTCCCATAATGGTCATTTTATCATAAGATTATATTTCAAGGGCCTGACCCTTAGTTTGTTCTGGGCAAACACAAACTGTCTTGAAGATCCATTGCTGGCTGGCTGATTTCCTCAATTTGTTAACTGAACATGGTGTGAGGTGAAATATGAACTAAACATTACCACAATCACCACTGCAAAGCGCTCCCAGTATTCTCTGCCATTTTAAGCAATTCCCTTCCTCCCGCTTTCTTTTTAGGCTAAAGCCTACTAAAAAGCAAAGCTGTCTAGTTTGCTAAAGGCATCTTGGAGACATTCAGAAAACTAACCTGAGGAATGCTTTCTGCCAGTTGCTTACCATTGCTTTGTGGTTTGTAATTCAAATTTTCTGGCTTTCAGTTTGCTGGCTTTATTTGCTTTAGGCTTTGGCTTTAGACTTTGTCCCACCTGTTGCTGAAACCTTGTTTACTGCATTCTTCCACAAACTCCATGTCTGTAACCAGGGCTTTAAATCGTTTTCTTATCTTGTCACATTTGCTGTGCATTCAAAGACAGAGGTTAAATGTCAACCTCTCTCTTCCGAGGGAGCTTGGTGTTTCCTTTTCTCTCTCTGACTTCAAAGTAAGAGAATTTTTGTGACAATACTGAGTATCCATGTAAGAGGAGATGGTGTAAGATGTTTTTTCTAGCACACAACAAAAATCAATGAACTGTGCTGATGTTTAAAAATATATCAGAATTAGCACAAATGAAGTACTTTTTTGTAATTTAGAAGTGTGGTAGAAACAAATCTTTGAATATATCAGAAAATATCAATACATAAGGTGATGACATTTAGACATGTTATTGTTTGTGTGCAGTAAAACCATATTTCAGTGCAAATGTAATTTACATTTCAATTGAAAATGTGTTGTCTGTAATGGCTGTGCTATCACACCATTCATACTCCACACTACAGCACTCCATTCTATACCCTTCCTTCTCTGCCACACTACTCCATTCTAAAACACTACACTACACTCTGCAACATGCCACTCCACTCCACGCCTCTCCACTCTAAACCACTCTATGACGCATCACTCCACTCCAGTCTATGCCACTCATTCCACAACACAACACGCCACTCTATGCCCCTCCACACCACTTATCCCACTCCACTCTACTCCACTTCACTCCAATCTATCCCACTTCACTCCACTCCAATGTCCCCCAATCTACACCACTCCACTTTGCTACAAACTAACCCAATCTACTCTACTCCATTCTAACCAACTCTGGTCTACCCAATCTACCACACTCCACGTTAATCTACCCCACTCCACCCCAATCTACTGCTCTCCACTCAAGTCTACCCAACTCTACTTCAATCTACGCCAGGCTTCAGCACTCCACTCTAATCCATTTCAATCCACTCCACTCCATTCAACCCCAATTCACCCTACTTCAATGTACTCCAATTCAACACACTCACTCCAATCTACCCAACTCCACTCCACTCTACTCCACTCTAATCTACTGCAGTCCAATTTACCCCACTCAATTTCAATTTACTCCACTCCACTCCAAACTCCAACGCAATCTATCCAACTCCACCACAATCTACTGCATTCCAATCTACCACAATCTACCCCACACCAATCTGCCACACTCTACCCCACTCCACTCCAATTCTCCATACTCCAATTGACCCAATCTATCCCACTCCACTCAACTCTAATCTACCCCATGCCACTGTACCACACTCACTCTACCCAAATCTACCCCACTCCACTTCGTCCAATTTACCTCACTCAAATCTACCACAGTCTACCTGATTCTACCCCACTCCAACCAACTCTAATCTACCCCACCCCAATCTACCCTACTCCAATCTACCCCTGCCCAATCTGCCTCACCACAATCTACCCCCATCTATTCCACTACAATCTACTTCACTCTAATCCACTCTAATCTAGCCCACTCTACCTCAATCTAAAGCACTCCACCCCTCTCCTCTCTCCATTGTCATACCTTCCGGGCTCAGACTCGACATTAACTTTCATTAGAAAGTGTGGTATGGTAGCATGCTGCAATCTTCCACACTCCACTCTCCACTCTAGCCCACCCTATTCTACCCTACTCCAATCTACTCCTCTCCGCTCCTATGCACCCTGCTTCGCTCTATTCTACCTCAGTCCACTGCACTCCACTCTTTCCATACCACACTCTTCCCCAATCTACCCCACACTACTCATGTTTACCCCAAAATGCACCAATCCATTCTACCCCAATCTACACCATTCCAATCGACCACACACTGCTCCAATCTACCTCACACCACCCAAATCTACTCTACTTTACCCCAATATACCCAATTCAATCTACCCCACTCCCCCATTCTATCTATCCCACTCCAATCTACCCCAATCTACTCCACTCCAATCTACTCCATTCTAATCTACCCTACTCTACCCTAGTCTACCCCACTCTACCCCATTCCAGTTTATCCCCATCTCAATCTGCCCCCACCATTCCAATCTACTCAATTCTCCCAATCTACCTCACTCTACTTCACTCTACCTCAATCTACCCCACTGCAAACTACCCCATTCTACCCAACTCCATTCTATTCTACCATATTATAACCCTCTCAATCTACCCCACTCCAACCCACCCAAGTCTACCCCACCCCATCCTAATCTACCCCACATCACTCCAATCTACCCCACTCTTCTCCAATTTACCCCAATCCACCACACTCTACTCTTCCCCAATCTACCCATTCCACTTCAATCTACCTGAATATATCCCACTTCACCCTACCCCAATCTAGCCTGATCTACCCTTCTCCTAGCTACCCCACTCACATCTACCCCTCTCTATTCTATCTCAATCTACTCCACTCCAATCTACACCATTCCACCCCAATCTACCCCCCCCACCCCAACCCAGTCTACCCCAGATCAAACTACTCCACATTAATCTACCCAACTTCCCACTCCAATCTACCCCATTCCAATCAACCCACTCTATTCTACCCCACTCCACTATAGCTATAGCCCAATCTACCCATTCCACTCTACCCCAATCTACCCAACTCTAATCTACCCCATCCCACTCCAAGCCACTGTTAGCTATGCTGAAAAGCAGCCACACTGGTGTATATAATGACTAAAACAAATTGCCAAAGCCTATAGCTCTCCCATAGACAAGATCTGTTGGCTTTGCCAATGCTTGTTTCCACTGATTCCTATTGAGGAAGCCTTAAGGGGATCTTTGTATAAACTATAATAAAATATACCTAGGGTTTCTCTCATGTATTGTATCCATCACTATCAGTGTTTATCTTGTAAAAGCATGAGTGCAGGTGCCCATGGGCCTGCTCATGGCTGGTGCAATGTCAGTGCACTGAATACAAGGCTGCTTAGTCCTAATCCATCTCATGCCACACTATTCCACTGCCTGCCCATTTCTCTCATTCTTGACGGTCCCAACTTTCTCCTTTGTTTTGTGACAGCTTTTCCATCTTTCTCTTCCTGTCTTTCTTTTTTTATGCTTTTTCCTCTCTTGCTCTGGTAAATATTTGATGGGGAAAAGAAGTGCCGGCGAACAAAAACAAACGAATGCTGGTGGCCTCAAATGGCAACCGCCGGATCATATGAGGCACTGATCACTATGAAATCCCAGAAATGCTCTCCTCCCCGTAAATGGAGAAGAGAAGCGCTTGGAAAATGGAAGACTCTGTGATAGCATGGGCACTCGGCACAATCCTCGCCTTCAAGCTGTAATCCTCTATTTGGACCTCAAAAGTGCGCCTTGGCACTAGGCATATTCTCTGTGTCCCATCACTTTTCTAGCAGCTGAGGACGTTCTGAGTTGGCAGTGAAGCTGTGCATGATCAGTCTGTGGATTGTGGAATGCACTTGACAGTTCAAAGGTCAGAGTAAGCTGGTGGTAATTCCTTTTCTCTCTAAAGCGCAATTAAGATACAAGCTTTAATTTACTGTATGGTCCCGATTAATGGTTGTACAAAGGAACCCAGGAACGCATGTATTACCAGTCACAGGTGCACATGGGATGGGGTTTTACATTGTGTAAAAAACAAATCAGATATATGAAAGCACTTTCTTTTGTGTCTCCATCAAGCAGCCCAAGCCTCCAGAATACCCTCCAGCATTTTTCCTTAATAAGCGGCTGTAAATGCAACTGTCAAATTCCTACTGGAGAACTGCACTACCAATAGAAGAGCCTACATGCCTCCCTGCTTCTCTTTATGTTTTGTTTCATCTTCTACAGTATCCAAGAGAACCATTGAAATTGACAAAGGTCAAAAGATGTAACCATAAGGCAGCCATTGTATAATATAAATGTGGTAGCCATTTTTAAAGGAGCAGAACAATGGAGCATTAAAAAATAAAATACAATACTGAAACAAAATGACTAAGTAATATGCAGGGTTTTCAAGTCGTAAATTAAAACTACTGGCAAAGATTTGTTGGTTTATGAGAGTGATTCGGATGATGATCTTATAAATGAATTACTGTTAAATCGTTCACCAGCATACAACATGGTTCAGACAGGAAAGTCAAGTGAGACACTGAGAAATGAGACCTCTGACATACCTACCGCACCTGTAGACCAAAATCCATACCAGACACGACAGAGCTTAGGGATGACAATTCACCAGAATCCAAATGATTTGACTACCCCAGGTGCACTAACTGTTCCAGTGACAATAGGTTCAGTTGTTCCTTTATATGGTCCAGGTATGACAGGAAATAATACACATACATTAGCTGTTCTGACTGTTCCTTTACCAAGGAATGACCAAAACAATAACAGTTCAGGAAATTCGGTAATGAGAACACTTTTTTAGTTCCAAGACAGATAACCCCTACATGCATTTCATACCCAAATCCAACAACGTCAGGTAAGGTTTACACCTGATGCAAGATTCCCACAGGGATCTCCACCATATTACATGCCCAGACCAAACCCTTCCTTGAATATTGGCTGTAGTACACCAAAGAGGAGGTTACCCTTGCTATGTCAGAAGCAGAAATTTCTCTTGACAATACTCTAGATCATACAAATTAAAATTCTGCTAGAGGAGATATATTGCTTAATAATCCAGTGGAAATCTGAGTGCTTAGTGCTCAAGAAGTAGATGATTGGCTTAAAACTCTACCTCCCACAGATGAAGCAGGAAGCTCAGGACATAGTGAAAGAGCATTCCAAGCCACAGCGAGTGAAAGAACAGTGAATGCGTCCAAACTGAAATTTGAATTGGAGGAGTTGATATTAGGAGCCATTGATAAAGCACAATTAGACACTTACAGAGATGGTGAACTACAGTTCATGTACAAAGACATTACAAGACGTGTAGGACAAGCCTAAGAGAGATTAGCTGACAAAGCCCAGAAATATGAGATTGATTTATGGAAATCAAACGTCTTACAAAAGGGATATCATTTAGGATTCAGTGACAAGGATATTATGATCATGAGACCTCAGAGAATGAAATTACAAATTAGGAAATTAATTGGTTGCATTTAAAAACTGAGTGAATTAGATAGATGGGAAGGAAGAAGAGTGAAGTAAATGATCAGAAGAAAATAGTGATGGAACTGCCTCTAATGGGAGCAGATGAGAGTGAGGGAGATATGCAAATGCTTCCGATAAGAGAAGTTTCTGATGGTGGATATGTTTATGTACCTTGAAGTAGAGATGACATTTTATCATTTACAAATGATTTCACAAAGCTGAGAGAGAAGCCTGTGAAATGTGTGGAATAGTACAGACAGGTTGAATGATTTGTGGAGCTTTTAAATGTGTTGTGGTAAGATGTTTAACACATTATTTGACATTGTTGTTCCAAGTGATTTGTGGACTGAATGCAAACTGTCTGTTTATTGGCCTGAACAAGAGACTATGAGACATCCTTTGACAAAAGCCCCATCTGACATTTTGATGAAAAAGTACAAGCTGGTGATTTTATTTCTGAAAGAAAGGGTGTCCCCTAAAGATATTGATTGGCTTGGGACTGACAGAACGACTCCGGAGTCTAAGCAAGTAATATATTTCTATTATGAGAGATTATTGCAGGCTTTCAAGCTTTGCAGTGGCACTGGGACTATTGAGACGCAAGATATGGGACATTTTGTGTTCAGATTTGTACATGGATTGAAACCAGAAGTGAGTAACATGATTCAGCAGCATTTGATTTGTTGGCAGAACAAACCGATTGATGAGATCCTGCGATACACAAAGTATTGCACTGATGAACTGGATTTGAAGCAGAAAATGTTGATGGAAAAATTTATGATAGTGAAAATGAAGGCTGCACAAAGGAATCAGAATCCGTAGTTTGTTGGAAATGTCACCAGAATGAGTGTATCAGCAGGGAGTTCCAATGATGCAAGGAGTTAATGTATTTCAACAGCAAGGCAGAGGACAAAGTGTTCCTATTGATCCAAGTACAGTTGTGAATGTGATGACTTTGAAAAGGACTAATCAGTGTCACATGCATGCAAATTGGACAATTGGAAGAGGGAGTGCCCTCAACGGAAATATTAATCAGATGCAGAATGGTGGATTTGTGCACACACATGGAAATGATCAGGTTCAGTCACATCAAATGCAGAGACCACAAATGCAAACTCTAATGTGCCCCAGAAACAACAGATGCAGGTTCCACATGCTTCGATGCTCCACCAATAGTCGAATGTCCCCTGACACAATTCAAATTAAGTCCTGAGTGTGAATTCCAATTGCCTGGTGATTCAGAATGAGGTGTATTTTTCAGATAGCTCCTAATGACGTTGCCTGGAGGGGTGGTTGGGGGAAATGCATACTTAACACATCCTTAGAGGTTGACCAGAATGGTCCATATGTTGATTGTAATGTGAATGGATATCACGTGTCATTCCTGGTTGACACAGGTTCCACACGCTCTACTGTGAGAACAGCAGAGTTTCCCAGCCTGTCCCTCTCAGGAAAGAAGATCCAAGTTGTGAGCGCTGCAAACCAGCAATTGGCAAGCCCTGTAACAGAAGCTGTACCTGTAAAGTAGGGTTCTTTGAAGATGATCACAAATTTGTGTTGTGTGATTCGAGTCCTGTGAGTCTGCTTGGAAGTGATCTGATGTGCAAGTTAAATTGTTCTATCTGTTGCACTCCGTGAGGCACTGAAATATAGACTCATGATGTAGATGTGGCTTTCAAAATTGTGATTTGAACACCATGGCCCTGATTTAAGAGAGCCTACTGTCACTTTAGCCCCGCCTTAGTGTAATTTTTTTGATGTTAAGGTGGCTTTTTCCCTGCGTCATATTTACAAAGTGGCGCAAGGCATGCATTGTGCTACTATGTAACCTTTTGTGCTGCATTATGCCTGCACCAGGCATAATGTAGGCAAAAGGGCCATTCCCCCATTTAGGGGGCTGAACAAATGGCACCAAGAAATCTAAGAGATTTATTTGAGAAATTGTTTTGGCACTTTTAATGCCTGCTCAGAGCTGGCATTAAAAGGGGGCACGCCATTGTTTACAATAGGCCCCTATCTACTGTTCAGGGTTAGTGTCCAAATTTTGGCACTAACCCTCAACAGTACATCAATAGAGTCAGAAATGTTGACGCTATTGTCCCTTACTCTGCGCCATGGTGTGCTGTATTTTAAATATGGCACACACGTGGTGACATTAGGGGGTGCACAAGGAATGCAAGAAAAATTTAGCTACATGTAATGTAGCACCACGTTTCATAAATCTGGCCCCATGTGTCAAATTGTTCCTTATGTTGACATGTAATGATTTGCCCGCAGATTTGAGAAATACTGCTACCTTAAGTATGGGACTTTTCAATAAAATAGATAGGACTCATCAAAGGTGGTGAGCCTGTCAAGATAACTATGAAGTCAAATGCTGAGCACAAAGAACCATGCAATACAATCTGACACCCAAAACAATTGCAGGGATTACTCCTGTGATTGATTCCATGATTGTCTAGGGAATACTTAAGGAAATGATGGGAAGTCTATGTAACTCTCCCATTATGGGACTGTGGTAGCCCAACGGAAAGTACTCCTAGTCCAAGATCTTAGAAAATAATTGAAACTGTAGTTCCTTGCTATCCCTTGGTACCAAATCCAGCAGTGATTTTGTTTCAGATTCCACGTGAGGCAGAGTGGTTCACAGTGACTGACCTGTGCAAAGCATTTTTCTCCATATCATTGCATAAGGAAAGTCCATTTCTTTTTGTATTTCAGTTTCATAGACATGTTTTGGCATGATGACAAGTCCCACAAGGGTATACCAAGAGCCTGTCTATCTTCAACCAGATCTTAAAAAAGATAAGATGCCCTAACATTCAGTCCTGATTCAGGTCATTGATGACCTGTTAGCAGCATCAAATACCAAAGAAGCTTGCAGAAGAGACACAATTGCTCTGTTGAACCACCTATTTGAGAATGGACATAAAGGGGCAGATTTAAGAGCCTCTTGCACCATCTAACGATAATTTAGTGTCATTTTTTTAATGCTAATGTCGCACTAGATGGGCAAAAGCACTGCACAAGATTTACACAGTGGTGCAATGTGTGCATTGCGCCACTTTGTAACCCTTTGCGCAACATCATGCATGCGCCATGCATAATGCATGCAAAGGTAGAGTTTTCATGTTAGGGGGCCCGAACAAATGGCACAAAGAAATCCAAGAGATTTCCTTGCATCATTGTTTTCGGCACTTAATACCTGCTCAGAGCAGGTGTTAAGAGGAGGCACACCATCATTCTAAATGGGTCTCAATGGGCTTTGCAGGATTAGCACCAACATTTTAACGCTAATCCTGAAAGAGTCCGATCTAGCGTACATTTTTTTGACACTAGTTCATTAACTACTGCCATGGTGTGCTCCTCTTAGAAATGGCGGACACATGGTGGCATTAGGGGGCGCTAAGGGGCGCAAGAAATGTGGCGCTGCACTAGGTGCAGCGCCACTTTTCCTAAATATAGCCCAAAGTTTCCCCGATCAAGTGCAGTACTTAAGAAAGATCATCACATTGAGAAAGGTGCAAGGAAGGTGTCACAAGAAAGAACCTCAACAATTTTTTTAATGAATCCCCCCACAACTCAGAAAGAAGTCAGGATGTTTTTAGGACTGGTTGGCTACTGCCGGCAGTGGATTCCAAACTTTTTCTTTTTGGCCAACCCTCTGCAGAGGCTGACACACAAGGATATATCTGATCTGGTACCATTGGATGACAACTGTATAAGTATCTTCACAGAGCTGAGAGAAAGTCTATATCTTGCCCCTGCCATGAGAATGCCTGATTAAAACAAATGTTTTACTTTGTACTGCTGTGAGAGGGAGGGATGCGCTGTCTCAGTTTTGACTCAGTTACATGGAAATTCAAACAGACCTGTTCTGTGTTTTTCAGCCATTTTTGATCCTGTGACTATCTTAAGGCCGTTACTGCTGCCAGTGGCAGCATTGAGCAGTGCAAAAGCATTGTCATGGGTCACCCTTCAAACGTTTTTGTATCCCATTCGGCAGAAATGTTGTTAACCCGCACAAAGACACAACACCTGACAAACAGCAGATTCACCCGTTACAGGTAGAGAATCCTGGCTGCACCTAATATTACTTTAAAACGTTGCCTGACATCGAATCCTGCTACACTTTTGCCTTTGTCTGCCAGTTAAAATGATGTTAGCGATGATGAAATTGAGCATGACTGTCTAGATATCACTGAACTGTGCACCAACCCTAGACCTGACATTCAAGATATGCCACTTCCTGAATCTGAACATATAATGTTTGCTGATGCCTCCTGTTTAAGAGATCATGATGGGAATTTGAGAGATGCCTATGCAATCTGTACTGTCTCAGAAGTGATCGAAGTCTCCTGGCTTCAAGGAGTCTTTTCCGCACAAGTGGCGGAATTAATTGCCCTTACAAGAGCATGCTGTGTTTCAGACCAGCTGAAGGTGACCTTTTTCACCCATATCCCCAATTCACAATGAAGAAAGAGTCTTTAATTTGTTGAAAGCATTATAATTGCCTGACCAAATTGTGGTTGCCAAGTGCCCTGCACACCGCAAGGTGAATGACTGTAGTACTGTTGGAGGTAATTATGCTAACAAGGTAGGCAGATACTGTGCATTGAATTGTAGTTCATTTAACAGATGGTATGTCAATGAGGGCGCGGATGAGACAAATTATAATCTCTTGTGAACTGCTTCATATACATGGAAAGAGGTCAAAAGGTTACAGGAAGAAGTATCAGAGGATGAACATCAGAGTTGTATAAGAGCAGATTGTGTCAAAAGAGATGAGGACAATGTTTGGGGTTCAAGTGATGGAAGAGTTGTGATGCCCAACTGTTTGGTACTGCCTAGGGCAGGACATTACCATGGTCTCGCCGAGACAGGACATGATGCCATGGTGAGAGTGTTTCGGCAGACATGGTTTAATCCCAGGTTTAGGTTGATGGAAGAAGCTCTTTGTTACAGATGTGTTACATGTCAGCAGATGAGTGCAGGCAAATGAACTGCAGTAACACTGAGTCACATAGGAAGATCGTTCAACAGAATGCAGTTGAACTTTACAGAACTGCCTGTGTGCAGTGGACAGAGATAAGTCTTGGTTGCTGTATGCAGTTTTTGCCACTGAGTTGAAGCATACTTGACAAGGAGAAATGACAGGCACACAGTAGCAAAGCTGTTGTTGATATCACATTTCAGATTCCCGACTTCTCTGGACTGAGACAGAGGGACACACTTCAATAGAGAGGTCCTAAAGTAACTGTATGCAACATTGCAAGATGAGCAAAGAGTGCTTTGCAGTTACAGACCAGAGGCTTCTGCCCTGTTGGATCAAGTAAATGGGACATTGAAATCCAGACTGCTAAAGTTTGTATTTCCACACCATTGAAATGGCCTGATGCTTTGTATCCTTTGTTGATGATTCTACGCTATACTCCAGACAGGAAGACAGAATTATCTCCACGTGAGATAATTATGGACTGTGCTATGAAATTATCAGCGGTGCCTGCAAATGCACTAGTGAACATTACAGATGACATGGTACTCGATTATTGTGAATGACTGGCTGATGTGGTTTGTTCTGTATCTCATCAGGCTGGAGAAGCTACAATACGGCCGCAAGAGGAACATGACCTATGTCCAAGCAACTGGGTAAAGGTGGTAAAGCATGTTTGGAAGTTGTTCTTGGAGCCTCATTCCAAGAGGCGTTAGGTCATTTGAGTAAAGACAACAGATGTGAAGTGTGTAGGTATCTCCTGATGGGTGCATGCCACACATGCTCACAAAGTTGCAGGTCCCCATGATGAAAGAGCACCTGTCCCAAACGGTCGGTTATAGTGAAATGTAGGGAGCACGTTAGTCAAGCTGTTAGGGATGAGCAAGTGACTGAAACACATGTACGTTCTGACAGGGGTTTGACTGAATCAACATTTGCAGTTGGTACAGAAGGGACGTGACAAGAAAGGTTGACTGTGCAAAACCCAGATGCTGACAAAGGACCTAGTGCTGTGTCTGAAGACCAGTGAAAATCAGACAGAAGGAGAGTACCCTGTCAGAGGTACCGCACACCTGAATGGACATACTTTGCAGCAAGTTACTGGAAGAGAGAATTTGGAATATTTTGTCTTAACAATTCATATCCAGCTGACCTTGTTTGAGCTGATTCCTGTGGCCGTGTTGAACTTTGAAAGTGCATTGCCACTTGATAGATTGAGACATTATATCCTGGATGTAATCAATAGTGACTTTGGACTGTGCATTTATTAAAGACAGTTGATAAACTTTATAGGGAATAAAGAAGATTACCTTCGTCCGAGTATGCAAAATTCATCGTAGAGTTTTCATTTTTAAGAATATGGAATAGAGTTAAAGAATAATTAACATTTGAACCTTGCTGAAAAGACAGTTCTTTGATATTTGCTTAGCTCAAATTGAAGAGACTGAAAGAGACAATTGCAAATATTGCTGCTGTATTTTATTAAATGGTCTGAAACGAGAGAACTCGTAGAGTCAAATAGAAACAAGAGAAGTGAATGTAGGTACATATATGTAGGAGTGTTAGTTGTAACAGTTATAATGATGATTACACTGCTTATGGACTTAAGCTTACCTACACCTTCTACAACAGGCACCATTAGATCTACTAGTGCTCCTAGTTCCACGGTTCCTACTGACAATAAAATGCACACACTAGATAAGAAAGATTTACATGTAGATAGTTCTAGAGGAGATCTTTCTTCAAATGTATCTCATAAATTGCGATATGAGTATATTGACACAATGGACGCAAAGAATTGGTATGTTTGTACTCAACTGCCCTCAACAGTTAGTGAAAGAAGTACCTATCACAGTCTTCCCTTGGCATATGGTATCACTTATAGCCTTTTGTATCTGCAAGAACACTTCAGGTATTATTATTCAAACTATGACTTAGGGCCTGATTTAGGAAAAGTGGTGCAGCACCCAGTGTATAGCCACTTTCCTTGTGTCCCTTAGCGCCTCCCTAATTCCACCATGTGTGCGCCATATGTAAAATATTGTGCACCATGAAGGTAGTTAGGGGAACTAGTTCCAGGAGGCTGGCCTGGCTTGTAGTGGGTACCAGAGGTACTTACACCTTGTACCAGGTCCAGTTATCCCTTATTAGTGTAGAAGAGGTGTTTCTAGCAGCTTAGGCTGATAGAAGGTAGCTATAGCAGAGCAGCTTAGGCTGAACTAGGAGACATGCAAAGCTCCTACTATACCACTGGTGTCATATGCACAAAATCATAAGAAAACACAATACACAGATATACTAAAAATAAAGGTACTTTATTTTTATGACAATATGCCAAAAGTATCTCAGTATGAGGATGCCAAATATACACAAGATATATGTACACAATACCCAAAATATGCAGTAATAGCAAAAGGAAGTAATGCAAGCAGTGTAAAGTTACAATAGATTGCAATAGGAGTACATAGGTATAGGGGCAACACAAACCATATACTCCAAAAGTGGAATGCAAACCACGAATGGACCCCAAACCTATGTGAGCTTGTAGAGGGTCGCTGGGACTGTAAGAAAACAGTGAGGGTTAGAAAAATAGCCCACCCCAAGACCCTGTAAGGTAGGTGTAAAGTGCACCTACAACCCCCAGAGAGCACAGAAGTCGTGATAGGGGGATTCTGCATGGAAAACCAACACCAGCAATGCAACAACAGTGGGTTTCCGGACCTGAGTACCTGTAAGACAAGGGGACCAAGTCCAAGAGTTGCAACAGTGTCGAGAGTGGGCAGGAGCCCAGGAAATGCCAGCTGAGGGTGCAAGGAAGCTGCCACCAGATGGAAGAAGCTTAGTGTTTTGCAAGAACGAAGAGGACTAGGAACTTCCCCTTTGGGGGATGGATGTCCCACGTCGTGAAGAAGCTTGCAGAGGTGTTCCCAAGCAGAAAGACCATAAACAAGCCTTGCTAGCTGCAAGGGTTGTGGTTAGGATTTTTGGATGCTGCTGTGGCCCAGGAGGGACCAGGATGTCGCCACTTGGATGAGGAGACAGAGGGGGCGCCCAGCAAGTAAGGGAGCCCTCACAGAAGCAGGCAACACCCACAGAAGTACCCGATCGGGCACTTAGAAGAGGAGTGAACCGGAGTCCACCCGAAGTCAGAAAAGGGAGTCCCACGACGCCGGAGGACAACTCAGAAGGTTGTGCACTACAGGTTAGAGTGTCAGGGACCCAGGCTTGGCTGTGCACGAAGAAAATCCTGGAAGAGTGCACAGGAGCCGGAGCAGCTGCAAAATCACGCGGTACCCAGCAATGCAGTCTAGCGTGGGGAGGCAAGGACTTACCTCCACCAAACTTGGACTGAAGAGTCACTGGACTGTGGGAGTCACTTGGACAGAGTTGCTGAGTTCCAGAGACCACGCTCGTCGTGCTGAGAGGGGACCGAGAGGACCGGTGATGCAGTCTTTTGTTGCCTGCGGTTGCAGGGGGAAGATTCCATCGACCCACGGGA
This sequence comes from Pleurodeles waltl, assembly GCF_031143425.1. Taxonomy (NCBI): domain Eukaryota; kingdom Metazoa; phylum Chordata; class Amphibia; order Caudata; family Salamandridae; genus Pleurodeles; species Pleurodeles waltl. The sequence goes on along the minus strand of NC_090439.1, from coordinate 1,005,618,079 downwards.
GATTTCTTTAGAGATTTCTTCAGAGCTCCTGGTGCAGAAAGGAGGCAGGCTACCCCCAAAGCATGCACCACCTGGAAACAGTCGAGAAAGCCGGCAGGATGAAGCGATACAAGGTTGCTAGTAGTCGTCTGGCTACTTTGTTGCGGTTTTGCAGGCGTCCTGAGCAGTAAGCGGTCGATCCTTTGGCAGAAGGTGAAGAGGGAGATGCAGAGGAACTCTGGTGAGCTCTTGCATTCGGTATCTGAAGAATTCCCCAAAGCAGAGACCCTAAATAGCCAGAAAAGGAGGTTTGGCTACCTAGGAAGGAGGATTGGCTACTAAGGGCCAGATGTAGGTAGCAACCAATTTGCGAGTTGCAAATTGTGAGTCCTTCCGACTCGCAATTTGCAACTCACAAATTGGTAAAAGGTGTCTCAGACACCTTATGCGACTCGCAAAGGGGTCGCAAAGACCCACCTCATAAATATTTATGAGGTGGGTCGCAGTTTGCAACCCCATAGCGAGTCTAGGCACTCACGGGGATGGTGGCCTGCTGGAGACAGCAGACCACCATGTCCGTGACTGCTTTTAAATAAAGCAGTTTTTTTTTCTCTTTGCAGCCCGTTTTCCTTAAAGGAAGTGGATGGTAACTGCGGGTTGATTTGCGACCGCTTTGGCGGTCACAAATCAACCCTACATCGCAGTGTGACTCGCAAATAGGTAGGGAACGCCCCTTCCTATTTGCGAGTCTGAAACAAATTTTGCGAGTCGGTACCGACTTGCAATATTTGTTTCAGCATCGCGTGAGGGCATTAGCGCCTCGCAAACGGCGTTTTTCGCTGTTTGCGAGGCGCTAATGCCTTCTTACATCTGGCCCTAAGAGAGGTAAGAGTCTATCAGAAGGAGTCTCTGACGTCACCTGCTGGCACTGGCCACTCAGAGCAGTCCAGTGTGCCAGCAACACCTCTGTTTCCAAGATGGCAGAGGTCTGGGGCACACTGGAGGAGCTCTGGGCACCTCCCCTGGAAGGTGCAGGTCAGGGGACTGGTCACTCCCCTTTCCTTTGTCCAGTTTCGCACCAGAGCAGGGCTGGGGGATCCCTAAACCGGTGTAGATTGGCTTATGCAGAGATGGGCAACATCTGTGCCCATCAAAGCATTTCCAGAGGCTGGGGGAGGCTACTCCTCCCCAGCCATCACACCTATTTCCAAAGGGAGAGGGTGTCACACCCTCTCTCAGAGGAAATCCTTTGTTCTGCCTTCCTGGGCCAGGGCTGCCTGGACCCCAGGAGGGCAGAAACCTGTCTGAGGGGTTGGCAGCAGCAGCAGCTGCAGTGGAGACCCCGGAAAGGCAGTTTGGCAGTACCCAGGTTCTGTGCCAGAGACCCGGGGGATCATGGAATTGTCTCCCCAATGCCAGAATGGCATTGGGGTGACAATTCCATGATCTTAGACATGTTACATGGCCATGTTCGGAGTTACCATTGTGACGCTATACATAGATAGTGACCTATGTATAGAGCACGCGTGTAATGGTGTCCCCGCACTCACAAAGTCCGGGGAATTTGCCCTGGACGATGTGGGGGCACCTTGGCTAGTGCCAGGGTGCCCACACACTAAGTAACTTTGCACCCAACCTTCACCAGGTGAAGGTTAGACACATAGGTGACTTATAAGTTACTTAAGTGCAGTGGTAAATGGCTGTGAAATAACGTGGACGTTATTTCACTCAGGCTGCATTGGCAGGCCTGTGTAAGAATAGTCAGATCTCCCTATGGGTGGCAAAAGAAATGCTGCAGCCCATAGGGATCTCCTGGAACCCCAATACCCTGGGTACCTCAGTACCATATACTAGGGAATTATAAGGGTGATCCAGTATGCCAATGTGGATTGGTGAAATTGGTCACTAGCCTGTTAGTGACAATTTGAAAAGCAGAGAGAGCATAACCACTGAGGTTCTGGTTAGCAGAGCCTCAGTGAGACAGTTAGTCATCTCACAGGGAACACATACAGGGCACACTTATGAGCACTGGGGCCCTGCCTGGCAGGGTCCCAGTGACACATAGACTAAAACAACATATATACAGTGAAATATGGGGGTAACATGCCAGGCAAGATGGTACTTTCCTACACTAGTGTCAAAACTTTTTAAGCCAGTTCGAAGCTTTGTAAGATTAGCATCAAAAATGTTGGTGCTAAGCCCATTGAGGCCCATTATATTTCACGGTGTGCCTCCTTTTAACGCCTGCTCTGAGCAGGCATTAAAAGTGCTGAAAAAAATGACGCAAAGAAATCTCATTGATTTCTTTGGCCATTATTTCAGCCTCCCTAATGGGGGAACGCCCCTTCTGCATACATTATGTCTGGCCCAGGCATAATGTAGCGCAAAAGGTTGCAAAGTGGCGCAATGCATGCATTGAGCCACTTTATAAGTTTGGCACTTGATTTTGGCCTCGTTGAGCCACATTAGCATAAAACAAAAATAATGCTAATGTGGTGCAAAGAGGTGCTAGGGTCTCTTAAATCTGCACCTTAGTATTTTCAGAAGTTCCTATCATGAGACATTTTAACAAAATTTCCAAAGGAAAGAACATAGAGACACTAGGAGGATACTTTAAGCCCAGTTTGATATGCATTCTGACTCCAGTTAAAAATAATTTTTTATAACACGTTGAAGATAGAAAGAGAGAAATGAAAACATTTCTGATGGTGTTGTAGTACAAAGCTGGGAAAAGAAAAATAATCCACTCCATAGCAGGAAATCAAGCTGCCTTGGCGCTAGATTGACAACACATAGGGAAATTATGTATATATAGGCCTAGATCAACAACTGACACAAAATTTGTATGGACAAGTGAGTGTAGACATGTATTTGAATTCAAGAGCAGTTGGACATTTATGTTAACTGGACATGGTCCTGCTATACCATGAGTATATTTAATTTGTAGGAAGCGTGCATAGTTTAGACTTATAAAAGGATGGTATGGTGCATGTTATTTAGGAATAATTGTTCCAAAGATCTATCATGTTGAACATTTTGATGATCCTGTATGAGATCAAAGACAAATACTAGAGCTAAGGGAGGAGCTAGTGGTGCAAAAGATGTCGGATATATTTTTAGTGCATTGATTCCATCTGTAGGAGTGATTCTAAATGATCCGAAGATAAGAAAGTTGTTGACTATTGTAGATAAGCTGTCTACTTATATCGCAGGTGGTTTCCTGTTAGTAGATAATGAGATGGTTACGATGAGATCAATGGTTTGCAGAATTGTCTTGCTCTAGAAATCCTACTCACAAAAGAGGGCGGAGTCTGCAAGATATTCAAGTTCACCAATGTTGCACTTACATCCCAGGTAACAGTAAAGAGCTGAAAATGCACATTAGGAGCATCAGATCTGAAGTATTTGAAGTGACTGGTGCATGGGAAACTGTCATTAGTGGATTTCCAGCAGTTGGAAAGTGGTTTAGAAACCTAGAGAGTGGTATAACTGGGAGTATTTGAAGACCATTCCTGATAGTTGCCCTGTGTATCTTGCTGATTTTTGGATCTTTCAAGATGTACAAGTGTGTACAGAAGAGAGCAGATAAGGGAAGAATACAAAAGGAAATAGTACTTGAGAATAGACAAAACACCTATTACAGTGACATTAAGCAGTTAGAGAAGTCCAGGAAATCTTTCTTGGATCAACCTCTGAGATTTCGATCCTGCTCATTGATGCGAGAGATTGCAAACTGATTTGTGATGGCTTGATTCACCATCAGAGGGGGGACTGGTTTGGTGGAGAAAACGGCTGCTACCTTTGATGTCACAATGTTGATCTATATGTGATCATACTGAAGATAAAATGTGTGAATTAATGATGAACTAATTGTGAAGTGGTACACTCAAAGACCATGAAGTGGTAGACTCGAAGTCCATATTGAGGTGCATTCATTGTACTGTGTAGCAATGTATGTGGTATAACCATTTTAAATGTAATGTCACCACTGAATCTGAATTTACAACCATCCTCATATTAACAGAGAGTATTTACCTTTAAAATTATAATGATTTTCATAACATGTGTGTATTAATGTTATAGGCTAATGTTGAAGAAATGTAGTTTTCCATCATATTCATTTACATGTATTAGCATTTTGTTTTATTTTATGTTTACGGTAACTTGAAGTTTAGGTGAGAATGTAACTGACATTTTATAATGCAAAAGTTGATATGTTCCTAAAGTAAACTAATAAACTGTGCAATTCTAATTCTTTGCTAGGTTAGCCCTGCTAGGCCCAAATCTCCACAAGGTAGGTAACTATTTTTCATTTCTGTTAATGTGTCATTTCATTTCAGGTAGATTTCACATGAAATGTTAGTTTAGAAATAGATGCACTATTGTTTTACCCATAGAGAGTTTGAGAAAGCAACCTTGGAGAAAGGTGCACAGAGATACTGAGAATGTGAAGACTGGCTGTTAGAAATGGGGTCTTTGGTTGGCAGTCAGGTTACCTCCTGTCCAAGCAAGGACCCTCACTCTAGTCAGGGTAAGTCACACACAATCCAAATGATCCTGTGCCCAACCTCTGGTAGCTTGACACTGAGCAGTCAGGCTTAACTTAGAAGGCAATGTGTAAAGTATTTGTGCAATAACTCATGCAATAACACAGTAGAACACCACAAAAATACACCACACAGTGTTTCGAAAAATATATAATATTTATCTGATAAGATGCAGGTCACAACGATTAAGATGCAATAAGTATATTCTGAAATATCACTGTAAAAATTATATAAATTGTCTTTAGTCTCTTAAAAGCAACAAACGTCTCTTGCAAGCACAAAGTACCTGGTTTGCGTGCAAAATCTTCGCAAGGAACCGCAGAGGAGGAGAGGCATGGGAAAACAGGGAGGTGTGCGTCGATTTCTTGGGCCGCACATGCCCATGAGTTGTTTCTTTTTCACGCAGGGGAGGCTTTGCATCGATTTCTGGCACTCGGACTTGGATCCTCTTTAGCTTGCAGGGTTTTCGGACGCCCCGGGGCGATGTGTTGAAATCCGGCGCAGGCAGGACGAAGTCACAGGGGCTGTGTCGATCCGGTGGGCGTTGTGTGGAAAATTCTACCGCACGGCAGGCAGTGCGTCGATTCCTCTAAGGAAGTCGGACTGTGTCATTCCGGCTCGGCTGGGCTTCGATCCAGAGTCGAATTTCCAGTTGCTACGCTGGCACTGCACCAATCTTCTCCTTGCAAAGTCGGGCTGCGTCGTTCCGGTTCGCCGTGATTTTCTCACCGCAATGCAGGCTGTATGTCGTTTTTGGCAGGCTGCGTGTCGATTTTCACTGCACAGGGAGTTCTTCTTACAGGAATGAAGTCTTTTTGATCCTGAGACTTCAGGGAGCAGGAGGAAAGCTCTATCCAATCCCTTGGAGAGCATTTCTCAGCACAGACAAAGAGCAGCAAGGCAGCAGGGCAACAGCAAGGCAGCAGTACTTCTCAGAAAGCGGTCAGATGAGTCCTTTGGGCAGCCACGCAGTTCTTCTTGGCAGGTTGCAGGTTCTGGTTCAGGTTCTCTTCTCCAGGAAGTGTCTTAATGAAGTAGAGTGTCTACCTCAGAAGTATATAATTTGGTAGGGCCAGAGACCCTGCTTAAATACCCAAATGTGCCTTTGAAGTAGGGGAGACTTCAAAGAGTGGCTTAGAAGTGCACAAGATCCCCTTTCAGTTCCATCCTCTCTGCCAGGGCCCCAGTAGGGGGTGTGACAGTCCTTTGTGTGAGGGCAGGCTACTGTCCTTTGACATGTAAGTGTCAGACCCTCCACCCTCCCGGCCTACGAAGACCCATTCAAAATGCAGATGTGTGCAAGTGTGACTGAGCATCCTGTGTTTGGGGTTGTCTGAGTGAATGCACAAGGGAGCTGTCAACTAAACATAGCCAGACGTGGATTGGAAGGCACAGAACGATTTAAGAGTAGAGAAATGCTCACTTTCTAAAAGTAGCATTTCTAAAATAGCAATATAAAATCCAACTCCACCATTAAGCAGGATTTTGTATCACCATTCTAGTCATACTAAATATGACCTGGCTACTCCTTTCAGATCAGGATCTACCACTCAAACAGTATATGAGGGTAGCCCTAATGCTATCCTATGAAAGCAGCAGGCCTCACAGCAGTGTAAAACGAACTTAGGAGTTTTACACTACAAGGACATATAGAACACCCATGTTCATGTCCTGCCTTCTACCTATATAGCACCCTGCCCTATGGGCTACCTAGGGCCTACCTTAGGGGTGACTTATATGAAGAAAAAAGGGTGTTTAGGGCTTGGCTAGTACTTTTAAATGCCAAGTCGAAGTGGAAGTGAAACAGCACACACAGGCACTGCAGTGCAGGCCTGAGACATGGTTAGGGGGCTACTTATGTGGGTGGCACAACCAGTGCTGCATCCCACTAGTAGCATTCAATTTACAGTCCCGGGGTACATGTAGTGCAATTGACTAGGGACTTACAAGTAAATCAAATAAGCCAATTGGGTATGAGCCAATGTCACCATGTTTTAAGGACAGAGCAAATGCACTTTAGCACTGATTAGCAGGGGTAAAGTGCGCGAGTCCTAAAGCCAGCAAAAATGAGGTCAGAAAAAGAGGAGGAGGAAGGCAAAAAGTTTGTGGGTGACCCTTTAACTTTATTTCCAACGTGGGTATCCATATTGTGGGCAAATTGGTCACACTGTAAATTAAATGCTGATTGATGTCAAGTATTACTAGATCCTCACCCCTGCTGGGATTAAAAGATCTGTCAACCTCGTTAGTGCATTCGGAGAATGCTCCATCAAAGCCGCACTAACCCTGCCTCGTTGCTGTGCTTCTGGCTTGGCTGTTGTCTCTCTGTCACCTGCAATGAGCACAACAGCTCACTGGATGGCTGGTGTACAGGCATTTTGTAGGTGGCATCAGAAATTACTATGTGTCTGTGTCTGGCAATGAAATCAACATTTCCTTAGTATGGATTTGTGCATTGTGCACAAGCAAAATGCCCTCACTCACACTGAAGACAGCCAGTGGGTGAAATGGGCTGCCCCACTGCCCCATGCTTTATGCTGTGGTCGGCGGAAGCAAAGTAAACAGAATATCCAGATTTAATAAGAAGCAGGACTGCAGCAGGTGCAAAGGGTTTTTTCTTCATTAAATTGCATTTCCTCGTACGGTAAAGCACACTGCACCAGGAGCAGCACAGCCTTCCCTTCAGCCACCTTCTTTTCTGCGCACAACAGCCATTATTCTCTATGTGTAATTAGAGATGTAAACATTTTTATTACACAAGCTAAATTTCCTGTAATTAACAAATATCGGCCTTCAGGTAGGTTTCTGCTTTCCCTTCACCTATGTCCAGGATAGGTTTTCTATTAGAAGTGTTAGCTGATGCTGAAACTGGATGTCTGTTTCTCACGTGTCCTGTAAATTTGTGCTTCACTGGCACATTGCAAGCTGTTTATACGGGAGTGCATGACTCTCAAGGCCTTCGAAGTCTCGAGACACTGGTGCTGAGGCACGTCCCATTGCACTGACTAATGACAGCAATGCGAGTACTGTGGAAGCATGGCACACTGGTAGCCTGTGATTGTTTTGTAGTACCTGCTTGCCCTTGATGACGCAGAAATGAAGGTTTTACATTTATTAGCGCATAATCGTAGTATTGCAATAATCAAGTGTGACTTTAACCGAACTAATAAAGATTGTACGGGGACAAATGTGCCCTCAGAGTAGTCTGCCAACATTTATAAGCGTGCTTTACATAACGTGATGTATTAGAACTGTACGAATCTGACATAATCGTAAACGTGTGCTATGATTTGCTTGTTTGAAATGTTTTAGCTTAGCATAACTTTAGTGGAGGCTTTGGCCTAGTTGCCTGTCTCACGATTTAGATGCTCGTGTTTTTCCAACGTGCTAATAAAAGTGTATTCTTGCTTGAAGCTGTACTTTTCCATTGAGATCGTTCACATGCTTATCTTTAAGGTTTCGTGCCAGCCTGGCATCTTCTTCTTTGCTCCAAGGTCAATCTGCAGGTGCAGACAATGGACGCTCTGAAAGTGAGTTAATTGGTAAAATATGTTGCAACTTACGTTCCCGACTCCAAGGATAATGTATGCTTAGGTAGAAGCTTGTGAACTGTAGTTTTTGATTGGACAATTTGAAGCCAACCTATGAACCCTCCAATGGAAGACCCTACTGGACTTGAACTGTTGTCTATTTCAACCAGGTGCACGAGAGGAAAGCAGCCATTATTGGACAGCAGCCATTACCAGCCATTGACCGCCATTTGCAGGACTTTGCAGCTATTATGGCCCACTTTGCTGCGACGCCATTTTGAAAGAGACTTTGATGCTTTCTCTAATCGAGAGAAAGAGACTTTGAGTAATTCTCGCCCTAGAGACTTTAACTTTGATTCGTCCCTTTGCATGAAGTAATAGTTTTGTCCCTTTGCCGCTGAGAGGCAATTGCCCCGTCCACCCTGCCCCTTTGCCCCCGTCCCATGCTGATCAAAACCGGTACCTGTGAGACGAAGACTTCCTTGAATGCTGATTGAATTTGGTAAATATGAAAGGAAATTGTACAATTGCATTGTGTTCTTTTTAGGTAACCAACTGCTGATTTTTGATAAGAGCCCTAGTTAGGAGTTTTCCAAATTAATGTTGCTAAATTGTTTTGCATGAAGTCCCACATGCAGATTCTAATTTGAGGTTAGATGAGGATTCATTTGTTGCACGATGCAATTTGAGACCTTGTTGTGCTGACCAATGTATGCAATTAGCTCATTACAGATTATAGTTTTAGAGATTTGCATTGCTATTATCGAATGCATTGTGATTCAAATGCTGCATAGATTGCATCTGTTTCGCCGTTATGGACAGCTATTAATGTTCATTTACATATATCATTTGGTGTTGAGACACATTTATATTGTGCTAGCTTTGTTAATATAGGGAAATAAATTCATTAACTTTGAATAAACTGGTGTGATTATTCATGACCGAAAGGTCATGGTTCGCCGAAATGTATTCTGGATTAATTGTGAAATGTTATGTTGATCATTATGTTGAAAAGCTTATGTTCGTTATTGATTATTGATTTGATTGAATTAATTTCTCTCGGATGAAGAGAGCCCCACTTGGTCAAAAGATTCATCGGCCTAAGAGCGTTCAGATACCGGTAATTTATTAGGTCGCAACGCTCTATCACCCTACACAATGAGTAGCTCAACACTGGTACAAGGAAGCTATGTGAAATGAAACTACTCTACGATGAAATTCAACTACGCTAAAAAACGCCGTCGTCATAGTCCCGAATTTCACACGGAAGTCCGACTCGTGTTGAACTTTGTTTGCTTTTTCAATACGGAAACTTTGTGAGAGAAACTCTTTGCAACTTCATACTACCAGAATTAAAAGTGTCATTATATAAAAGTGAAAGACCAATTTAATAATAGCACCACCATTCTTGCTGAAGGGTTGCATCAGTTTGTGGCCCTGCATGACCTCAGAGCAGCAAGGTTTTAAACTATCTGTCTTCTCATTGGTGGGTAGAACAGAGCAATATGAGTTAACCTGCAGAGATCTAGGGCCCATATTTATACTTGTTTGCGCCGCATGTGCGTCATTTTTTGACGTAAAAGCGGCGCAAACTTACAAAATACAATTAGATTTAGTAAATTTGAACCGCTTTTGTGTCAAAAAATGGCGCAAATGCTCCGCAATAAAATGTATAATTATGCGCCTAAGTGAGCCCATTCACATAACTGGCGAGGAGTGACTGTGTTCACACATGCTCTTTCTAGTCACAGGATTCCCTGTGATTGCTCTTTCTCAGTGCAGCAAGGGAAAACATATAGTGCAGTCTGAATATCGGGAACCAATATATTGCAAAGGTAAATACCCATAGATAAGAATACATTTAGGATTCTTAACTCCAAATCTACGTACCTTAAATATATAGATCTCGTGAAGGGACGTAAGATTGAAAGTATGTGTAGTAAATACCTACCTGTATATACTTTCTTTCATTATATTTTGGTTCTGTATATTTAGGCCTTCATATTTTGGCACAACAGTATTTACCCTCGCTCCTGGTGACATACCCTGTATGTCACCATTGCATAAACATAAAAGGGTTACTCAAAAACTCCCAATGGAAAATTGTGTCTAAGTTATGTTAAAACTGGGAGCCACCTTCAGAATTTGTCAAGTCGGATTAATCTCTCCACGTCATGTGGTCAAGTTTACTTTGCAAATAGGAAGCCTTTATGAAAGGGGGAACATTCTAGCGCTTTTAAGCAAGTGATCAAGGAGTTCCCTGACTACATGAGGGAACAAGGCGGTACATGGCATGTCTTCGATCTCTTACAAGCAGACTCCAGACACCACCAGGGCACAGATATCATAGGAAGCCGTGCAGGTCCCTACATCAGAGAAAGTGATGTCACAGTAAATTATGTCATCTGTCTCCATTTCACCTCCAAGGTCAGAGGATGACAAAAACAAAAGCAGATTGATAATCCGGCTATATTGAGGGACCTACCTCTGTGATTTCTATTTGTTCTCACTTGTACTCTCTTGATCCCTTTGTCACTGTTTGAAAGGGCCTTCTACCATTCTAAGGATTATACAAAATAGTACCCTTCACCCAGGTAATAGGCATACTCATTATTAAGAGAATGATTTGAAATGTTCATAAAGATAGAACTATGTTAAAACTAGGTCAGCAATCCATGCACAAAAACACTATTAATATATTGTGACATTGGTAGAGATGTTTCTAAGTGCGGTGTTACTGATGAAGACATGGTGTGTACATAAAGACAAACTCAGGACAATGATAACAAAATTCAAGGTCCAATGTTTTACCTATGGAATTCTAAAAGTTGAAATGCAGAAACAGTATTAATAATGATCACCCCTAAAATTAAGTTGCCAAATATGGTCCTTGATGCACTGCTCATCTGAAACAAAACACAATTCACTTACTCCATTCCGTCAATACTCGAGTTCCGTGACACCTCATCTCAGGCAGTCTTGAAGGGGAGAGGGCCAGGTATTAAACAGCAAGTGTCCATGACAGCAGACAGTAATGGTGTAGGAAAGTGCCCCTTTTGGCATGGTTACCCCCCAACTTTTTGCCTGATTTTGATGCTGACTTGATTGAGAGGGTGCTAGGATCCTGCTAACCAGGCCTCAGCACCAGTGTTCTTTCCCAAAAGCTGTACCATTGTTTCCACAATGGGCACACCCCTGGCACACAGTTAAGTCTCTTGTAAAAGGTACCCAAGGTACCAAGGGTCGTGTGGCAAGGGAAAGTCCCCAGTGGCTGCAGTATGTATTATGCTACCCTGGGGGGCCTTCACTAAGCATATGCATACTACCTTTGCAGCTTGTGTGTGCTAGTGAGGAGCAAAAGACAAAGTCGACATGGCACCCCTCGCAGGGTGCCATGCCCACAAACTACTGCCTGTGGCATAGGTAATTCACTCCTCTGGCGGGTCTTCCAGCCCTAAGGCAGGGTGCACTATACCACAGGTGAGGGCATAGCTGTATGAGCAATATGCCTCTACAGAGTCTAAGTCCATTCTGTACTGTAAGTGCAGTGTTTCCATGTAAAGTATATGGGCTGAGAGTTTGTCATTATGAGTTCCACAGCTCCATAATGGCTTCATTGAATTCTGGGAAGTTTGGTATCAAACCTCTCAACACAATAAACCCACACTGCTGCCAGTGTTGGATTTATTGCAAAATGCACCCAAAGGGCATCTTAGAGATGTCCCCTGTGTTTTAGCCAAACTTCTAGTGCAGGACTGACTGGTCTGTGCCAGCCTGCCACTTTAAGATGAGTTTCTGACCACATGGGGCTCTCTGTGGCCAGAAACAAAGCCATAACTGGGTAGAGGTGCATCACACCTCCTCCCTGCAGGAACTGTAACACCTGGCGGTGAGCCTCGAAGTCTCAGGTCTCTTGTTACAGTGCTCCAGGGCACTCCAGCTACTGGAGATGCCACCCCCCCGGACAAAGCCCTACTTTTGGTGGCAAGTCCAGTGGGAAAATTAGGGAAAACAAGAAGGAATGACCACTTCAGCTGGGCCCACCCCTAAGGTGTCCAGAGTTGAAGTGACCCCCTCCTTGCAAAATCCTCCATCTTTATTTGCAGGGCAGGGACCAATAGGGTTGGGTCTCTGTCCCCCTCCCAAAAGGTAGTGGACACCGGAAGGGTGTAGTCACCCTCAGGGACAGTAGCCATTGGCTACTACCCTCTGACTCCTGTAACACCCCTAAATCAAGGATTTAAGGGCCACCCTGCACCTAGCTCGTCAGGTTCCTGGCGACCTCAAGAAGAAGACAGAAGAAAGAAGAAGGACTGCTAAGCTGACCCCCAGCAGAGAAGACGGAAGACACCAACTGACTTGGCCCCAGCCCTGCAGGCCTGTCTCCAGCTTCTGAAGCCCTGCAACCAGAAGGTGATGCATCCTGCAGGACCAAGGACGGCCTAAAAGCCTTAAGAGGACTGCCTGCAACCCAGAAGACCAAGATCTCCCGTGGACAGTGGTCCTGTCCAGAAAGTAACACCAGCAAAAAGGACTCCAGAACTGCCTCAGATCCGCATTCCTGACTACTCTGCACCCGACGGCCATGGCCCGTGTGCCGGTAGCCCAACCAACTAGAGCTGGTCCTCAGACCATTCTGACCTAGTGTCCACCCTGAGTTGACCAACACGACAGTGCCTGCAGCCTAAATACAGAGGACACCCCTGACCGCGACAGAACTGGATGAAGATTCCCGACGCCAAAAGGTACCCCTGCACCACAGCCCCCTGGCCTTGGGGAATACAACCTTCAGTGCAGCAATGTCCAACAGGCAGCTCTTCTACTTGTCCAGCCTTCGGTTTCCTGGAACCGATCCCCTGGACTTCACCTGCATTATCTTTGTGACCCCCGGGTTTCCCCATAGGAAAGCATTGGGAGCCCAACGCTGTGTTTGTACTTTGCACCCGGCCGCCCCTGCACCGTTTAGGGTGTGTGTTTGGTGCTGACCAGTGGCCCCCCACTGCTCCTCTAAACCCCCCAGGTCTGCGCTCCAAAGACGCAGGTACTTACCTGCAAGCTGGCCTGATTCCGAGTGCCCTGAAGTTTCCATAGGAGCCATGTTAAATCAACTTCAACTTTGACCTCTGTGCTCGTCCGGCCCCATGTTGATGATGGTCGGTGTTTGGGTTTAACTTGAACCCCAACCTGTGGACATCCTAACCCCCAGAGACTGGAACTCTAAGTATTGTACTTACCTTGAAACTGTGCTAACTTTTCTTCCCCCCTAGAACTGTTTATGAAAATTGCACTGTCAACTTTTAAAACAGATTATTGCTATTTATTAAAAAACTGTATACCTTGCCAAATTGAAACAAAGTGGTATTGATACATATGTTTGATACTTACTCGCAAATGTACTTACCTGCAACTTGAGACGTGTGGTTCTAGAAATAAAGTAACAAAATATACGTTTTGCTATATAAAATCCATTGGACTGGAGTTAGTCATTGAGTGTGTGCTTCATTTATTACCTTTGTGTGTACAACAAATGCTTTGCATTACCCTCTGATAAGCCAAACTGCTCGACCACACTACCACAAAAGAGAGCATTAGTATTATCTACTTTAGCCTCTGTTAAGCCTCTGGGGAACCCCTGGACTCTGTTCATGCTATTTCTCATTTTGATATAGTATATACAAAGCCAGCTTCCCACAAATGGCCACCAATATTCCAAGGCAGTAATGCATCAGTGCTGCCCAATTTCAGCATTGATGAATGTGTTTGACAATAACAAAATAATGCCCATATTTATGAAAAAGTGGTGCATCAGAGCGGATGCGCCACTTTTTCTGCGTCCCCCCCTTGCTGACACCTAAGGACACCATGGTTCCACCGTATTTATCATGCAATGTGCAAGGAGGCCCATGGGTTTCTATCGGTGCATCATTTTAATGCCTGCTCTATGCTAAAAATGGCACAGTGAAATCTGTTAAATTTCACTGAACCATTTTTGTGGGTCTCCTAGCACCAGAATGCCCCCTGCATACATTATGCCTGGCACAGGCATAGTGTGGCACAAGGGGTTACAAAGTGACGCAATGCATACATTGCGCCACTTTCTAAATATGGCACAGGGAAATGGCCACCTTAGCGCCTCCTTAGCGTCAAAAAATGGTGCTAATGTGGCACAAAGGGGCTCATAAATATGCCTCTAAGTGGTGCCAGACAGAATCTGCAACCATGCTACATGAGTTTAGTCACTATATACGTCAATTGCCTCTGGTATATTAAGTCTCTGTGGCTCCGGGCAGTATATATTTCAATGCTCACAGGTAGGAAATATGCATTATTGGCCCCTCATTCAGTCATGGCCCAATTCACTACTAAGCGTGAATGGAACCGACTCAATATTCAGCTTTAATGCATCCATAGGGTAACCAGCTTTAGTAGCCTTACACAATAACTAGCATCACTGTGCCAAAATCCAATGTTTTGTGCATGGCAGTTTGGATTTGGCCCAGCCAATACTTATAAAAGTGCTCCTTCTGTTTTAGGGGGACAGCAGTCTTTGCCAGTCACATTCAGCTACTCAAATGCATTTGACAGTTTATGTCCAGAAATGTTGGCCTGATTCACAAAGATAACATACACTTTTAAAATAATTTAACTTTTAAGTAAGTTTACCACTTTTGACTATTCGCAAAATCTGAGTGTAATGAGGTTTCTCAGTTGGGGTGGAAATCTCTGCATGGTAAAATATAGGGAAAAATACAAAAGTTTATTTAACACAAAAATATACATTACACATATTTTTATAATAAATATTAATGTCAATATATAATCTCTATTTGTGTTAAATGTAGAACAAAATAAAACATGCTACAGCAGTATTAACTTAATTTGGAATTAAAGCTTTACTTAATGGAAATGTATTAATTTAACTTTAAGTTAGTTTTCTAATGTTTAGGTTAAAAAATAAATTACCACCTATAGAAAAAATATTTTCTTATCATGAATTATTCATTATTAAAAGTGGTGTATAGAAGTAATTAAAATTAATGTCGTTATATTCTAATAAAAATAATTTTACACTAATGTTTAAATTCCAAATAGGGAATTGAAATATTTGATGATTATTAATAAATATGTACCCTTTTTATACATTATGTTACCATCAAATAGTGTTTATTTATACTTTTTAAACTATTTTAAATACTCTAATTTAATCTAACTTTATTTCCTATGGGGTTTTATTTTAATGCCGTAACTCAATTATTTTATATGGAAGGGTGTTGCAGGATCAGTGGTTGATCATGTGCGGTGGTAGACTTTTTTTCTTTTCACAGTAACTTACACTCGGATTATGTGACTAGCCAATAGTAGTAAACTCACTCAAAAGTGTAAATTGCTCAAAAAATGTAAGGTACCGTAGGGAATCATGCCCTGTGTTTCTTCTCAGTGTTTGTTAATGTCTACTGAAGTTACTCAAAAACTCAAGACCCCTCATCCAATAGCTAGCTACTGTGCAATTCTGTATGATTTTGTAGCTCGGTACACTGTTCTTTGTGAGATTTTGCGGAATCATGGCCATTTAGGTAGGATAAATATTCTCCTTAATACGTTGGAACAGAATCTCAATCACACTTCTTGATCTTGGTAAACCTATAGAGATATTGAAAGGAGATCTAACTGCAAAGAAAAATGCTCACACAGCAGGTGCTCTGAAAACACTATCTATACCACCTGCACCGGTGACAACAACCATGGATGCCAAGTCACCAAAATATCAGAGGCAGAAGTGACATCAGACACTCTTTTACCACCATTAACATTATATGGTTGGTCCTGTCTAGCCTTCAGTCCCTCACAGCCTCCTTTTTCCATATAATATGCAATAAGGGAATGGACAGTAGGGGGAAATGGGGGAACTAAGCAAGAGTCTTAGGGTAGGGGTAGAAGGGTAGTGCATGGTGGCAAATTTGAAGCAGCAGCTACGCTTGGCTACTCCTGATTGATGTCCATAACTAAAAGTAGCACCTCCTTCAGTGACCTTAGTCTTTCTCAGCAGCGAACTCAAATTCATATGCAGTAGAGGTTCTTCAGCACATTTAGGTCTGATTAAACAATCATATAGGCTTGCTGCCTCCACCCTAAATCTAATATCACAACTATAAGGGATTCAGACCTTTCCTAATTGCAGAATCTTTTTTCAATTGACTAAAAGACATAAGGCCCGGTTCCAATTTGAGTAGGCTGAGACTCCACTTTCTGCATTTTTGAGAAATCATCAACATGTCTGCCTTTGATGCAGATGTTGTCTGTGGACACATCAAGTCATTTAGATACAGACATCAACGGGACACCTGATGTAACATCAGTCTGGAACAACTGCATTGTTGTCTCAATTTCAAGGTTGAACCAAGAACAATAGCTGAAATAGTACAGTCTGAATTGTTGGATTTTTTCCTTAATAGTTTAAAAGAATGCATCTTAGACTAGCATCTTGATGCCCATTGGTTATATCAAACATTTGTAAGGATACTATTAAATGAAGATCCTGCCTGCCAGAGATGCTGTCATGCCGCACTTTCTACTGAAAGCTGAGCCTGGGTGGAGCCGATTCTGAATGCATGTTTGCCTTTCACAGGGAACAGGACCTCCCTGACTCCTAATAATTTGAGCATTCTGCTATGAACAGATATGCAGTCCGCACATTCTCCCTTAAGAAATTCTAGTTGCAAGTTGTTCTACTCCATGCTCCCATAGCGAGACGCATAGAAGAAGGTTAAGGGGTGTAAATGTTTGTTTTATTGATCTCATTGTTCGCAACATGCATTTCTGATGTTTTAATCGTATTCTGTGTGGCTATTTTAGATGTGCTGAGCCACTTTTTAGTTCAAGTGTCTTTTTCGTAGCACAGCTTGTGTGTGTACTATTGAATAGAATGAAAATGGTTTGTTTCCAATTACCACAGTGTCCCTGGACCTCTGTTTAGGGACTGTTAATAACCCAAAGCATTGACACCACTTCAACTATGTACTGAGTGGGGTTCTGCAAGGCTACAAATACCTGTTTTTCACATTCAAACATTGGTGCATTTAATCAAGTTCAATCATGTCTCCCGTGGGAAGTAAAGCAAACCTTGTAGAGCTGAGGCAGAGACTCAGTTAATGCAACACAATGAGGTGATTTGGGATTGTGGCCAAGCTAATGACTTTCAAACAAGAGAGTTAGGCTCTCATTCTGCACTGGGCACTTGATCAAAAATCAGTTGCATAACTCTTGGGGAATCACTTATTCGCTGGATTAAAATGTTAATATGTGTAAAGTACTTGCGTAATAATGGACGTCAACTCACAAAAATGCCAGGGATAGCAGAAGTCACATCACATGCCCTTTGACCTCCACTTTCACTCAAACATAAATATTTACACATTCACATAAATTCACACTTATATGCACTCTCACATAAACACACTATCACCCGCAAGCATGCACACAACATACATTTAAAAGCATTTTTTACTTTCCTCAGCTGGCATGGAAGGACATAATCCAGCTAATTGTACTCCATTTTTTATTACACTAATAGAGGATGATATATTATTATTCCCTATTAGTGTGATAAAAAAATTGACAGAAAACAAACAGAATGGTGCCTCAACTGACGACCATAAGGATGTTCTGCCACTGTGTTCCTGGCACTCAATTTGCCACCTCTGAGGGCAGGGGTCCCAAAGGCAGTGCCAGCGGTAGCAAAGGGCAAGCCAAGGACGCAGCTGCGACCTCTGGTGACCCATAAATGACGTCTATGTGTGTAATGCCACTGTGTAAAGCGCACGTGTTGACAGTGTTTATCATATGCCGCCACTCCATTGATGTACAGCACTGCATTACCGCAACTGGATTTTCACCTGTGATGTAGCAAGGATGCCTTGGGCCTTAAATCAAACAACTCAAATATTTCCCCCAGACCCATGAGACCCGGTGTCTCTGCATGTGCGTCACTGTTGATACATATACTCCTGATTTGCACTAAATAAACAACAATACGCACAAGACTGGCCGTTATAAAGAAAACTATATATTTGAATGCACCAACTTAATTATTTGTGTCATGCAGATCCCTAGTTGGGATTCATAAGAACGCTCAGAAACACAGTTAAAGGAACGAAGATGAATAAAATATGTCATATTAGTGTGACTTTTAACATGGTGTGATTATGTTAGTTGCTATGTTTCTGAATTTAATAGCTGTAGAATACTAGTCAAAAAGGCATTTGCATCTCAATTATGAAATGCATTTAATAAGACGGCCCCCGTTTTAATTATACTGCAGTCATCGTCTACACGTTTAAATATATCATCACCATTCGTTAAGATACTTAAAGCTCGTATTTATACTTTTGTAGCGCCGCATTTGCGCCGCTTTTTGACGCAAAAGCGGCGCACACTTACAAGATACAATGGTATTTTGTAAGTTTGCACCGCTTTTGCGTCATAAAGCGGCACAAATGCGGCGCTAAAAAAGTATAAATATGGGCCTTAAATTACAAGAGGGCCACTTTTATCAAACCAGTACAAGAACTTCGTCCTAGACAGCGTTAGAAGGCAAACTGATTCTGCCCAAAACTCGTCTACTTAAGGGGAGAACTTATATTGTAGGTAATAGCATTAATATTTCTACTGTGTATTGATTCATTTAAAATTATTTATATTTTTTTGCACATTTGGGAGGTAGGTTTAAGCCTCAGAGTGCCATAACATTACAGATTCTAATTAGACAGGTTAATGCACTTAGAAATATAAGCATCTCTTATGTAAACATTTTTTAGCTAAATGTTTCTAAACACTAAGCAAAATACATGGCACCAACACTATGCATAAGAATAGAGCATTACCTTTCAGGCAAATATAACCCAACCCTCTACACATGGGAGCTGGGGACCCCATATATCCATAGACAGTTAAGCGTGACCTGCGATATCAACAGTACAGACCACCACAATTATTGCATCCCTTCGTTGTCGTATTGTACAATTTGTCAGGAATAAACCCCAGTGGCTCTAGAAGTTACATCAGCCTCAGTCTCTTACCCGTGTTTAAGAGACGCCCTAACAGGTGTCAACATGTCCTGTGGTATTAATGCCACTGGTTGCATGGTGGAGGATGTCTCTGTATTTGCATTACACTTGGCTGCGCTTCTGAGCCATCCGGCCGGCATGGGCAGCAGCTATTCATCCAGCGGATGGCTAGTCTCTTTTTGTAAGAAGCAACAGTTAAAAATCTAACATGTTTAGATACATCAGACACATAGGCCCTCATTCTAACCCCGGCGGTCTCAGACCACCGGGGCCAGGGTCGGCGGGAGCCCGCCGGTTTACCGCTGCCCTTAGAATCCCCCGCCGTCCGCCAGGGTCATAATCAGGCCCATAATCCAGTACGGCTAGATCTTGTGATCAGGGCATTTCAGACCCTACTAAGTGGGAAATTGTGTCCAATATCTCCATCCAAAATGTATTAATATGCCTACTGGACCAAGCCAAGTGAAAAAAGTAGACCCGGTGGTCGATTTCAACAGTGGTACTTGTGTGATCTAGTATTATCAAGCTTATACAGTTTAGCAGAACTATAATACAGGATGACCTTGGATAACCGAAGGACCCTTCGTCGAGGGCTGTTTCAGCTTGGAACCGCACCGGGGGGGCCTGCCTCTCTCGTAGATTTTGACATGGAGATCCAGCAGGACTGGTGACAATTGACTCGACCTGGGGGTCATCCTCCCCGCTGCTCACCTCTTCACTGCTTCACTTCTTGGGACATGATGGTGGCCTGCGCTGGATACTCTGGGTAGCTGCTTTGTCTCCCTCCCCTCTGGCCCCATACAAGTCTTCCTCCACCCCACAAGACTGGCCTGAGGAAGACATTTGTGGGTGTGTTGGCTTATATACTCGCACTGTGGCTGGTGAGGGGACCCGACTGCTCTTGCTGCCAGGGTAGGGAACATACCCCTGCGCAAGCAGGTCGGTGCCATCACTTTTAATTTTACCCCCGCCACCTCCCATTCGATCTGCCTGGCACACTGGTTACTTTTCCCTTTGTATGGTCATTCTTGCTGCCAGGAGGCAGCTAGTGGACTTTCTCCACATTTGTCACAAACTAGTCTGCATTTCGGCCTCATTATGGGGCGGGGGCCTCCAATCCGCTCAAGTCCAACCTCTCAGGCACAGGTGATAAATATACAGCCCTGCCCCCAGGTCCATGCATTGAATCAGGACAATGCAGACACTTCCCCCTCCTCATTCGTCGGCCAGCCCAATGCCTTGGACATCCTTCTTGCTATCCAAGCCTTCCAGTCAGTTTCGGAGACCAGGATTTGGGAGGTCTGCATGGATGTTGCGCCTCTACATCAAGATCTTTGCAATGTCACAGACCGTGTGGCTGACACTGAGGGGCGTATCTCAGACCTAGAGGACTTCGTGTCTACACTTGACTGGGGCATCCTGTAGCCTGGAGATTCAGGCTGATAATGCTGAAAAATGGGCCAGGGAAACAACCTTTGTGTCATGGACTTCCCTTAGAGGGATAAGGGGTCGGTTCCTGAAAGTTTCCTAGAGAAGGGGATCCTACTCTGGGTACCGGAGGAGCACCTGTCGTCATGTTTTGTGGTGGAGCGAGCCCACAGAATGCTGGTGACAACACTCCACTGTGTCCCCCCCGGGACCAACGATCATTAAAATCTTCAATTATAAGGACATAGATGTGGTTCTCTGTTTTGCCCATGTGCTCGCTCCCATGAGCTTTCAATCTGCCAGGATCCTGGTTTTCCCTGATTATACTCGCCTGGTGCAGCATCAACACAAATACTTCGAATCTGTCAAGCAAAAGCTGTGAGCGATGAACTTGTGATACATGCTCCACTTCCAGCCCACCTCTGAGTGATCCATGCTTCAAAGTCTTTCTTTTTCGACAACCCCAAAGTGGCATGGGAATTGGCAACAGAGAACCGGCTCCTGCACATTAATTCACCACCTCCTTGGGAGTGGCATCCCCTTGAGAAGGCCGTGGATGGCGGGATCAACAGCTGCGGCAGATGACGAGGATCCCGCAAACATCGAATGCGGGCTAGAGGGTCTCCAATCTCTTTCACCACAGGTATTCCTAGTCCTTCGTAGGATGCTGACGGGGGGGTGCAACAGTCAGAGCCAGGCCTTCCCCCGGAAAGACAGGTGGCCTTGACTTCTGCTTCACGGAGGGGGTGAGGGGTTGACGGCCTGGCCTTGAGTGGCTTCCATGGCTGCACATTGCTTTCAACTGTATCTTTGCGCCAGCAGCACTACATCCTTATCAATGAGTATTTCCAGTGGAGGGACGTGGTTTGTTTTGCTCCAAAAGTTGCTTTTCTACTGTTTGTGAGTTATACTGTTGGGATGACAGATGTTCCTGGGGAGGAAGTGTCGGTGGGGGGGAAGTTGCAGGGCTAGGTCAGGGTAGTTTGGCCCATTAGGCCATGTGTTTGCTCATGTTTCTGGAAAGCTGTGACCCCTTGTTCCCTTGTTTTCATTGGATGCCAGTTTATGTACCGCCCAGACCCCTGTGTCCAACTCGAAACCTGATAGCACTTAAATTAATGGCATGAAATATCAACTGTCTCAAGGATCATGTTAAACAGAGTTCAGTATTAGGTTTTGCAAAACGTCATGCCCCGATGTTTTCCTGATACAAGAGACACACCTTTGTATCCGATTCCCCTTCCTGGCGCACCACAGATATGACAAGGTACCTCACACCGGCTACACCAAGGGCTCCTGCAGTGTATATGTAGCCTGATTCACAAGCGTCTTTCCATGGTGGTCACCCACAGTGCATCGGACCCACAGGGCAGATATGCTACTGTCGGGGGGCAGACCCACAATTTGCTGAGAGTTTATGTTCCTCCCCATGGTTACATTTAATGCGGTGAAGCAGGTATTGGTGGGCGTTCCGAGATTCAAGTTTGAAACGGGCATTAAAACTGACCAAGCGTACCCCTGTGTGATTCCGCTCCCTGTCCTGCTTGGATAGGGGTTCTGTCACTATCGCCTCCCATTATGCTTACATCAGTAGTTGGGCTTCCATTAGGTGCTCATGTAGCACTCCGTACATGCGAGAAATAAGGAGGCGTCCCACCGCCATCATCAGGAGAGCAGATCACATGACTGAACAGGGAGGGGCCTCTGGGAAGGCAGACCAAAGATCCCTTGCCGTTGCAGAAGTCTTACTGTATTGTAGGAAGTGTCCTGGCCCTAGACGGAATGCGTCAAATGCTTACGCCATCATAATAAATCGACCCTCTGAGTAGAGGTCGCCTAAGGTGGTTCAGGCCCCATCTTTCCAAGTTGGATGGACATGGATTCCGCTCTCTTACGAAGGGCTGTAGGGAACAGCTGGGCATATTAGGGGCAAAGGGAGTTCAGTGTATCACTCTCTTGACAGCACTCTCCCATATACTTGCCACTTGGCATTTCCGATAGGGCGTATCCTGGGGTCTCGGATCTGCGCATCAGGGGTATCGGTAGCTCTTCGTCCACATGTGAACTTCTTAGGGCGACCTTCTCGAATCCTCTGGGGACAGCTATGAGATGGCGTGTTGGAGATGTGCCGCCATGTAATATAGCTTTATGCTGGGGACAGCTAAACCTCCCTTCCCCTATGTCGGCTGCAGGACGGAGAGACTAACGTGCTTCCATCTATACACCCATAATACATCTGTGATGATACTGTTAATCTTCCTGAAGTACTCCCTAGGAATCATAAAGAATGAGCTCTGGAGAGCATAAAGGCAGCGGGAAACAATATCATTTTAGCCACAGCAATCCTCCCCATGAGGGACAGTGGTAACTCCAGCAATATACTTTACAGAGGCCAGAAGGCCTTGTATCACCCTCCCCAGATTTAACTCATGATAGGATTGTACTGTGGATACCAGATGGATTGCCAAGTAACAAACATCAGTAATCTCCAAAGGAATCAACGATGACGGGAGGCTCTCCCATGGCCGACCAATCAGGGACGGTAGGGGATACAATTTAGATTTGGAAGGGTGGACTCTAAGACCAGAAACCTTCTCAAATTCCTGCATCACGGACATAAGAAGGGGTACCGACTCAGATAGACTACGAACACACACCAGGGCATTGCCAGCATATAGGGAGACCACTCGTGGTCTTCCCAATTGGGATGCCCCAAGGATGCAGTGTCTGTCGTAGGTTCTCTGCCAGGGGCTCCATCGGTAACACAAAAAAGAGTGGCAGTAGGGGACACCCCTGGCGTGTCCCACTGCAGAGGGCAAACAATGCCAACACCTCTTTACTGGTGCTCACTCAGGCACAGGGGTCAATAAATAAGAGTAGAACCCATTGAATATATTTGGGGCCTATGCTGAACCTCTGCAATAGTTGCCAGAGGTAGGACCAATTTAGGGATTCAAAGGCCTGTGCTTTATCTAGGAACACAAGGGCCAGTTCCTCTGGGATGAACTGTGTGAAGTGGTAAACGTGGGCTAATCAGCGTATGTTGTGAAGAGTGCTATGTTTGGGAATAAACCAGGTCAGGTCTGGGTGTATCAGCAAAGAAATGTAAGGAAAGAGACAAGCGGCTAGCACACTGCTCAGCAGCTTCCCATCTAGTTTTAGGAGGGAGATTGGTCTATATGTCGCTGGCGTGGTGGGATCTTTACCCAGTTTAGAGACAAATATTATGAAAGCTTTCTTCGTAGTGGGCGGGGGCATCCTGGCTGCAGCGACTCCCATAGACCTCCAAGAGTTTATTCACTATTGTGTCCGTATATCTGTGATAAAACTCCACAGGGAAGCCATCACTCCCTGGGGCCTTTGACATTTTGAGGGAGCGGAAGGCTGCGGCTATTTCCTCTCTAGTGATAGGCCGAACAAGCTCCACTTGGATGTGAGGTGTAAGTGTAGGAAGTATCACCCGGGACAGGTAGTCCTCGATATCGATTGTGCTTATCTGAGGCAGGGGGGTGTAGCAGAGGCTAAGATAGGAGCGGAATACTTCATTGATGGCTCTTTGTGTGAGCACTAATTGACCGCTATGGTTAGTCAACGCCAGGATGGGACTATAGGATCCTTCCTGCTTAACCAACTTGGCCAACAGGGCTCGAGTTTTAACACATTCGGTGTGGAGTCATAGATGGAAGGCCATATAGAGGTGTTTTTCTAGTCTACACCAGGTGTCCAATAAAGATCTACAGGTTCTACTCCACTCCTCTAGTCGTTCGGGCCGAATGGAAGGCCCTGTTCAATGGCCCTTAATTCATTCTCAAGGACTTGGATGTCTCTGTCCAGTTGTTGTCGAACCCCATGTGTCATCTTAAGACAAACTCTCAGAAACACTGATTTCAGCGCCTCCCAGTCAATGGCCTTGTTAGCTGAAATACCCCAATTTTCTTAGGAATAAAGGGTCAACAATTGTCTAACCTTCTGCTCAAAGGGAGGATCCGAAAGGGCCTCCGCTTGCAGTCGCCACAAGGGAATGGGTGGCCTTCTGACATGTCTTCCAAGGGTAAGAGACATTGGGGAGTGATCAGAGAGAAACCACTGTAAATATACTACATTGGACACATCTGGAGCCAGGCTCTCCAAGATAAGATAATAATCCAGGTGGGTATGAGTGCCCGCCTCAGGGGTGTAAAATGAAAATTGCAGTGTGTCTGGATTGCAGACCCTCCAAATGTCCCTAAGTCTCTGTTCCCTCATCAAAGCACACAGATTGTCAGTCATGTGAGGTTCAGTGTGTAGTTGGGGGGGGAACGGTCCAAGTCACCATTCAGAACACATTTGCAGGCTCCTGCTAGGATAATGTCAGCATTGAGGAAGGGAGCGGCAGCCTGGGCCACCGACGTAAAAACGTAGGAGAATCTATATTAGGTGCATACACATTGATCAAACATACCTCGTGTCCTCCCACACATATCGACCCTCAGGATCCAGGACATGATCTTGGTGTAAGAAGGTACCCCTGGAGCCACCCAAATTAACACCCCCTTTGCATAACCCAAGTAGGAGGTGGCATAAATCTGTACCCTTCATCTTTGTTTAAGAAATCGGATATAGTCATCCCAAATATGTGTCCCCTAAGAAGGCTATCAAGGTCTTATATTGTTTTAGATAGGTGTGCACACGTCTGCATTTCTCCAGTTGGGCACTACCATGGACATTTCATGTCACGCATTTAGTTGTGGAGTCCATTCGTTGTTTGGAGTAGTATGCCTGCAATTCCCACGTCCACCCACCAACCTCCATCCCCTCATTCCGCTCCACCCTGTTAAAGGATCTTGAAAAAGCCAGTTAGTTGCACATGTACAGATGCATTGAACAGAAACGTATTTCAAACTGTACCCTATGACAACCCAAACTCTGATACCCAACTGCCCCCACCCACTGGGCAGCCTTGCCAAGTACACACACCAAGTTCGAGGCCAGTAGTAGACCTGTGGAGACGGCCCTGTTACCCCACTAAAAAGGAACAAAAACCTTGGGTTACTTCAACACTTAGACAATATTATAACTTGTCTACTAGCCTAGAGGGGAAGACCCTGGAAAGGGTGCGAGGCAAACCGCTCTCAGGCACCCACTCTGTATCTCCGGACTTATAGTAAGAGACTTTCATCCCTGAAAGGAGAACACAGGGAAAAAGATCAGTATCATACAGCACAATCCCATTTAGGGGAAACCCACTTCTCTCCCCATCAAATCCAACAATGATGTTGTAGGCCCCCATCCTGAGGGATCTCTCCGGTTCCCCCACAGGCAGAAACCCAAGGAGGCATAAGTTAGAGGCTGTTGGCAATCTGCCATAGTCCTTAGACAGTCGCCCTCTCTATGGACCCAGGTCAGTGGAGCGGGTCAGTCTAAACCAGTACTGTCACTTGAGGCCTCGGGAGCACTGCACCGCTGCCGAAAGGAATTCTCCGCATTGAGCCACTCTGCAGATTCTCTCAAAGTGCTGTCTGCACAGACCTTAATTTCACTCAACGAGTGGCTGTCTTCTGGCTCTTTCCTCTATTCTTACACCATCCAGGACAGGCAGGCCAGAGCGAGGAAGTCATAGAGTCCCAGTCCAAGCGGGACTGTGGGAGCATGTCTAGTCAGTCACTCACTTCCGCCTAGCTGAAGAAAAAATGCATTGTGCCACCATGCTGAACTCAAAGCTTGCCTGAAAGAATCCATGTCTCGCATCTGCTGTTTGACCACCAAAAATAATTGTCTCTGGCCCTGCTCACATTGGGTGTAATCAGGAAAGATGGATATTGTTTTCCCTTGAAATGTTGGAGGGCCCTGCACCTACTGCAGGATAACAACCCTGCTCTGGAAATGAAAGAGGCGGACAATGATTGCCCATGAGGGGGAGCCGCCCGGTCTAGGTGGAGGTGACAGAGCCCTATGGGCTCCCTCTATCATACAATATTTAAAGACTTTCCTGGGCATGAGGGATTATCCATTCCTCCAGGAATAGTTTGGTAGAGGGCCACTCTGCCCTATCAGAAAAATCAATAATGCAGAGGTTAATTCTCTGAGAACGACCCTCAGTGTCTTCAACCCACTCATCTAAGTGTGCTGTCAATTTCTGGAGGTCAATTACCATGGAGCAAAGGTTGCAAACCTCCTGCTGAAGAGCCTCCACATTTTGTTCGGTCTCAGCTAGACCCTCCGAAACTTAACGTAGGTCTGTGCAGAGCAAATTTACCTTGATGGCGAGTTCCTAAATTTTGTGAACCACCTCCGTCTTGAAGTCCTGAATCACCACCATAAGGTCAGTCATGGAGGGGGCAGCATCCTCACGCACTCCGACACTCTTAAGTGGTCGCTAGCGGGGTTCTCCCAACCTGGCATCGGCAGTGCTTGTGTGTAATTAACAATGTTATTCGTTTGCTGCAACTTGTCCTTAACCATGGTGGCCCGGTCCAGCTAGGGGCCACAGAGGAACCCCCACCCCCGGACAAACCCAGGCAGGAACACGTAGATCTTTAGCAGGGGACCCTTCTAGACATACAAGAACACTGATGTAGGGGTAGGGCCAGGAGGGCGTAGCACCCAACTTCGCAACCAGCCAGCAACATAAAAAGTATTGTGGCCCGATGTCTTCTTCCAACCCCAGCATGCACACCTGGCACAGTGATCCAGACTCAGCAGTGGCAGGACGGAAGTCACATTCCCAACATGCACTCTTTTTATGTTAGTATGCTAGTGCCTACAGGATCTGTGGGGGAGTTTGCCTGATGTACAGCCTCCGGGCGTAGCAACACTCATACTTACAGCCACAGGTCCATGTAACGTGGCCACCTGACAGGTGCCAGGGATATGTTTCTAGCGCCTCATGGCCGGGCGCTCCCGCGGGCCGGGCCCATTCAGGTGGCGCACGGTCTCAGGGTCCTCTAGGGTTCCTCTGACTCTGGGCCCAGAATTCTTGGTGCTGATTCTTAATTGTGGTCAGTGACAACTTTAGGGGCATCAGGGGCACATATTCTGTTTTCAGGCAACCCCAGCTCATCAAATGGTGCAGCAGTCATATCCTCCCATGCTCATAGGTCCCCTTTTCTCATTGCGGCTCCCACTCAGTACAACAGCCCGGAGGACTTCAAAAGGAAAGGCGGCACCATCCAGGGGGGTACTGCATCAGGTAGAGACACTTCTCCACCCTTCATAAGGCTGCTGGTCCCAGGGCACCCCAGAGCCCAAGCAAGAGGCTCTGAATACCAGCCTTGCAACTCTCAGTGCCACCTCCCAATGCCCCAACTGGGATATCTCCTCGCTGCCTCCTCGGGGGTTACAGGGCCGTCACCTCGACTGGGGGATCGTGGACTCAGGGGGAGGCATGGCATTCAGGGGGGAGTCAGCTTTCTGCCTCCAGCCGGCCCACACGGTCTGTCGTATGCTGCACAGCATCGGTCCACCGCACTCCCCCGGACGTCCTACCAGGATTATTGGCTGCCAGGGGGGCAGTGGGGAGCACAGGAGACACACTAGAGAGTGGATGACCCCACTGAGGTAGGATGCAGCAGGATATTTGTTCCGGGGGAAACGGGAGCTCAAGGAGACGTGTAGCCAGCCATCTTGCTTGGTCACAACACCCCTTCCTTACTTCTTAATATCATGGGAAGGATTGACATGTTTAAAATGTGTTCTGCGAAACTTCCCCCATAACATCCCCAGGTCTTGGTTTCCCTCCACTGTGGCCTTGGTACACCCATTTCTGTGGGCCCACAGGGTCCCATGCACTTCCTTTGGCAAATACGTACAGTCCACCTTTGAGGGTGGCCTGGTGATAGCGGAACTGCATTTCTATTATTGGGATTCCCAGCATGTGGCTTTCAGCAACTGGCTTCATGGTGGATGGGACAACCCGTCATACCACACAGAACTGTTATTCCTGCCATGGGATACAATCATAGATTGCCTGTACAGGTTACCGATCCCTTGCTCCCTTCTAGACTTAACTAGGGTGGTCTTCGGGGCATGTTGGGCGGCCACAAGGTCAACTGGTTGGGGGAGCAGGGTTACTCTCGAGACCCCTCTCTGGAAGTGAACACTGCTTCGTCAAGTGGCTGGCCTGGGGGGTGTTGGGAGGTGGGACCTGAGTGGTATCTAATACCTGTCAACATGTGGCATGGATCACACATGCAGTCCTCCTCTGACTTACAGGCCGACTTCCAACTAGACCACTCCCAATTTTTCAAATTCCTGCAGCTCAGGCTTGCCCTGTTCTCCCACCGGCCCTCTCTTGGGAGGTCCCTGAATTTAGTCCCATGGAGGTCAGAGGTCTTATTACTCCCCTAGGGCAGGGTAGGGTCTCCCTGATTTACCGCTTACTGGTCATTAACTTTCCAGATTTGTTTGCCACCCATCGCACCCATTAGGAATCCAGGGTGGGTGCCTTCGAAGATGGGGAATGGAGAGAGGTGCTTATGGCCCTGAGAGAACTGGATTTTTGCTTGTGGCTCCAGATGATTCAAGTGAATGTTCTACATACTACATACCTGATGCCGCTGCGATTATGGAGGGTGGGTACGCGTCTAACGTTCACATGTCATAGGTGGGAAGCAGACAGTGCAGATTTTTATCATGTAGTCTGGTCGTGCCCCATTAGACACGGGCATTGGTCCCGGGTCAGGGGAGTTGTTGGGGGTACTGATAGGCCAGCTGATTGCTTGCCCCGGATCGCCCTCCTGGAATTGCTGGATGAGATGGGTGGGAAGCAATCTGAGAGGTGTCTTGTAGGGCTGGAGAGACTGCTTGGTAAGAGTTAGATAGCACAGGCCTGGATTCCACCTGCTTCCTTGGACTTGCTAGCGTAGCGCTTGACTGCCCACATAAATATCCTAAGATATGGGGTATTCGGTGAGATTGTTTTGGGCTCCAGTGATTGTGCTGAGTCATGGCCAATTGTTTTGCTTTGCTTATCTTGTTCATTATGCCTGATTTTTGCTTTGAAAACCCAATAACAATATCGTATCAAAAACATTTTTCAAAGTACTAGTTTGTGTCAGTGGCAGTGCTTTATTTGTGAAATAATAAGAGCTGGTGCCCAAAACACTGCTCAGACACACGTGTCTGGCACTATAAAATGTAGGAGCCACGAACATCAATGGTGCAGAGTCCCGAATTCACCTCAGGCTTCTTCAATTCACTGATCGGCATCCCTTCCCACGTTGTTTTACTTTTGTGGATCTCTACTTTCTCCCTTAGTGACAGATTTTCTGTATGGCTCTTCATCTGTCTTTTCATTTTGTTTATTTTTTCCTCTGTTGGTCTTGGAAAATGTGTGATGTGCAGAAAAAAGTGCCGATCCCAACAAAGAAGTGCCGGAGCCCACCACCCGCAACCACCACCTGAAATTAAGCACTGGTCTGTTGTCCATTGGTAAAGTATCCACCTAAGATAATAGGACCATTTACAAACAAGCCGCAGCTCGCCCGGATCTCTCCCCACATTGGCATTGCCGGTTGCATTCGACAACTTGTAAAGCTGCAAGACCGGTCTTACTGAGCTCAATGTTAATGACTTTTATAAGTGGGGCAAAGTCTTGTGGTTCCTGTGGGAATGTAGTAAAGTGCCGCCTGATAGCGTGTGGTAAAGGAAAACATCTGTCTTTGAATTGTGGCAGTCACAGGAAGATCCTAATATTGTATATATGTTCCAACTCAGTTAACTGGTGTTTATTCAGGGAGTCCTTCACTGGTCTGTCCAGAATTGTCGTCAGAGCTAGACCCGGATTACCGGTGACGGTGCGGCAGCCATATCTTCCCATGCACATGGGGCCCATGGCACAGGGTGAGTACATTTCGAGTATCCTTGCTTGAGTGCACGTTGCATCCATCCCCTGCTCGTTGCTGCGATGGTGTTGATATTGCCTCTGGGACAAGGCATTTGCTTGAAGAGACAGGTCTGAAGTGTACCTACCTCTATCCTTTTGGTCTCAGCAATCATGCGCGGTATAGTTGGCTGAGGAAGGAACCAGCATAATGAAGACAAGCTTGCACGGATAGATAGCATATCTCAGGGGCTGGGCCTGATGACGCAGAAAAAGAGGGTCCAACATATATTCATACATATCGTGTAATCAAAACGTATAATGTAGTGTGATTTTAGTAAAGAAAATAATGTACGAGGGAAATTGTGCCCTCGGGGTAGTTCGCCATCATTGTAAACGAGCTTTATTAATCATGAAGTATTGAAAATGTAGTAATCTGTCATAATTGCAAATGTATGCCATGATTTCTTGTTTGAAAACTGTTTTGCCTAGCTTAAATTTAGTACAGGCTTTGGCCTAGTTGCCTGGTCTCAAATTCTAACTGCGTGGCTTTTCCTTGAACTAATGAAACATATATTCTTGCTTGAAGTTGTATTTTTCCAGTAGAGCTGACTGATACACTTATCTCCAAGGTTTCGTACTAGGCCGGTTTCATCCCCTTTGATACAAGGTCAGTCTGCAGGTGCGGACAATGAAGGTACAGATAGTAAAATAATTGGCAACCCATGTTACAACTTGTGTTCCAAGGCCCCAAGGATAGTGTATGCATAAATGAGCGCTAGTAAAAGACAATTTTCATTGGACAATTTGAAGCCAACCTATGAACCCTCCAATGGAAGACCCTGCAGAATTTGGAATGTTTCTTACTTAAACCCACTGGACAAAGAGAAGTCAGCCAATTTCCTCGATGCCAGTTTGAAGCCAGATGCCAGACTCCATTTTGGACGACACCCTGATGCCCTTTTCTCTATCTGAGAGAAAGAGACTTTAAGAATTCTCACC
This sequence comes from Pleurodeles waltl, assembly GCF_031143425.1. Lineage (NCBI taxonomy): Eukaryota > Metazoa > Chordata > Amphibia > Caudata > Salamandridae > Pleurodeles > Pleurodeles waltl. Next base: position 1,005,586,731 of record NC_090439.1, on the reverse strand, counting down.
CTAGAGACTTTAACTTTGATTTGCCCCGTATTGCCCATGCAGTAACTTTGCCCTATTCTCCTTGCCGCTGCAAGGAAGCTTGCCCTTAACTTTGCCCCTATGAAACTTGCCCCATGCTGATCGAACCGGTACCTGAAGGACGAAGACTTTTCTTGAATGCTGATTGTATTTGGTAAATATGAAAGGATAAATGTATTATGCATTGTGTTTTTTTTCCTTTTAGGTACCAACTGCTATTTTGATAGGGTCCTAGCTAGAAGTTTTCCAAACTTGTGTTGACTAAATTCGTTTTGCATGAAGCCCCACATGCCAATGCTAATTAGAGGTTAGTCGAGGTATTCATTCAATGTACCATGCTAAATTGAAATCTTGTTATGCTGACCAATGTATGAAATTAGTCAAATACAGTTAGTCATATTAGTGATTTGCATTGCGATAACTGAGTGTATCATTATTCAGATTTTGCGTAGATTGCGTTTCTTCCGCCGTTATGGACAGCCAGTAATGTTCATATACATATATCATTTGGTTTTGAGACTTATATACATCGTGTTAGCTTTGTTAATATAGGGAAATAAATTCACTAACTTTTAATAAACTGGTGTGGTTATTCATGACTGAAAGGTCATGGTGCGCCGAAATACCAACAGTTATTGATTTCTGATGTGCTATATTGTTCTATTAATTGAGTATTGATTACCGATTGCAATAGTTATTGATTATTGATCTAAGTGACTCGACTATTTTAGGATGAGGAGAGTTAAAAGATTCACCGACCTCCAACATGTCCAGGTACAGGTAATTTATAAGGGCTGGACGCGTTATCAGTAGATGGTAGCAGAGATTGATGGTTTAGCCCTTTGGGACCCCATCCGAACAATAGACAGAGTCAAGTTAGAATTTTCTTTGATAAAACAAGTTGGAGGGATGATGATGCCCTAAGTCCCCAATGGCTTTCCCGGAATCTCGGAGCTTGCGAATGAAGAACATGGAGGTATGAGAATGGTTTTGGGGTTTCTAGTGACGGTATGAGTGAAGTTAGGGTTTCGCGCTTGCACAGCTTATCGCCGCAGATTAATTGAGAAGTTTGTGAGGATTTTAGGGGGGTTAAAAGATATTAGAGGAGTGTTACTCCAAAAGTGTGAGAGTAGGGAAGTCGTCGAACTTCACGTGTGTGTAGCGCTTTGAGCAGAAAAATTGTCCACGTGGTTGTTGATGTTGAGACGGGCCCTGCGAGGTCAAGAGACTCCGGAGTATGTTGAAAAGTGTATTTGACACTTGATTGATGTTGTAATCTGTTCGGTTTAATAGGTTGATCGGGCGTGGTCAACGAGTCAGTATGAATATTGAGGAATGAAAGAAAAATTTTGACTTTGAGATTTGACGAATTCTAAGGTGCACTAGAATAATTCATTGATCAGTTGAGAGTAAAGTTTGCGGGTCAAATTTTGCTTGCGAGAGCGGGAAACCGAGAAAGATGGAATAACTGCCGAGGCTAGTGAAGAATCCCTAAGGTTTCTGAAGCGTTTGTATTACCCTTCCTGTAGTAAACCGACAGATTTGTTTTCTTCTTTTTGGTTAGTGCTCGCGATATATTGCAGAAATTAGTTTTGAGTGAAGCTGAATGAAGGAGGACAAGCCGCGGGACTTTGTCAGCCGCAGTGTGTGAGTGTGACGTCACTAGGAGCCGCGCTGGGATAGGTTGGTTGGTGAGAAGGGTCGCACACGGATTGGATGCAGTCCGTGAAGCGCAATTGGTGGGGAAAGGCAAGCGAAGAGTATTCCGGGAATTAAAGTCACTTATTTATTACACATTTTAGAAAAATAAAAGACGGAAAGATGAAATTTTTCAGAGCATTTAAGAGTGCATTGAGGGGAGATGTGTACATAAAAGCAAATGTAGGAGAAGATACACCGCCTGAGGGTACACCAGCTTACGTCGTGATCGAAGAAAAGGGTGTCGCACCATGTCTTTGGTTAAAACAATGGTGCAAATTAACAGAGAAACATGGAAGTGTAGCATTCCCTATCCACGGGTTGTTTAATCTAAGAGTTTTAGAAAATCAGAGATTTGCGCTATACGACATGAAAGTACCTCTAAGACCAGCACAGTTTGAGGCACTAGCAATTTGGGAGCTAATAGCTAGAAACCAACAAAAAAAGAAATTTGAGACAAGAATAAGAAAAGTAGAAAAGACACTAGCGGATGCTAGATGGGACAGAACACAAAAGGTTTGGAGATCAGATGTATTGCAGGGGATTAAATTGTTTCCAGCGATTACTGATGAAGCGGAGACGGAAGGAAGGAAAGCCACACATAAGACAAACAGGAGTCAGTCCAGAGATAGAGAGAACAATAGAAACTCGAAAAGGGGAGACGAGTCAGATGATGAGGAGTTCATTATACAATTGCTGAATGATCGCCCGCCACCATATGTAGAAAGCGAAAAAGGCTCAAGCATTAGTACTGCCCCTCCAGAACCAATACAGGGTAATGTAACACCAAATTTGAGAATATCTCAGAGGCCGAGCAGTTCAGATATGCCTTTCTCACCACAAATACCACAGGTTCGGAGAATATACCCAGACGTGCCTACGTTGAGGCCTGCTGATAACTATCAGCCACAGGTTCAAAGGCACTGCCGTGAAGAGCATAACATGGGAACGACTTCTGATTCAACGGCGCAGGGAGGACAGAGTTATCAAAGACCAACATTGATTCAAGCTGAATCAACACAGTTCTCGATGCCTCAAAAGCAGACACAAGAAGTGCGAGTAATAGAAAGCCAGTTAGGTATGGCAGCAATGATGAACCACAATGTGGGGATTAACATGCCACAGAATTCGGGGAACAGACAGAATCCAGACGCGATATCTCTGCCTATCACTGTAGGTCCACCAGTACCACTGTACATACAGGCAAATTCAAGCACAAGGGTTAATGATACAGAATGGGACAGGGAGAAGATGCATAGAAACCACTCCAGAGACAACTCCGATAGCGGCACTGCCAAATGGATCTGGGTCCTTGTCGGAATTCAGTCCAATTCCAATTTGTTCTCCGTCAACCGTGGTAAGGTCACATCCACCACTATTAGTACCGTTAACCTCAGAGAGTGAAACATTACAGAAACCATCAGTAGCAGTTGATGTAACTGCTATACTGATAGGACTGAACGCGCAACAGTTAACACAATGGTTCAACAGCCTGAACTCCCCACAGAGTACATCCAGCGGGAAGGGAGAAGAATACCTGAATAAAATAAGGTTGGGTATGGAGGCAGATGAACTGGTAGAGGGAACAATGGGTTTGAACAGATTAGAATCATACACAGAGGAAGAACTAAGATACATGTGCCCTAGGATTACAAGAGAAGTAAGCAGCATACATAAGAAGTTACAAGAAATTGCAGACAGAAACGAGAGCGATATAAGTAAGACTAAACACCTGAGCAGAAGTTACAGGTTAGACTTTGAGACAAAAGATTTTGAACACATGAGATCCGCAGGGATGAAAACACCTTAAAGAGATACTGCAGAGTGCACAGGTCTGGAGATGTTTAGACAAGTGGGAAAGCAGGTGGGTTAAGAAAAAGGACAAAAAGAAAGAAAATACTCCAGAGCGGAATGAGAAAAAACAACAGAATGACGATCTGATAACTATGTTACCAATGAGAGAGACAGCAGGGGGAAAACTTGTACATGTACCATGGCACAGGTGCGATATTCAATCCTTTATGGATGACTTTCCCAAATTGTGAGAGAAGTCGATTGAGTGGTATCAACAAACAGATAGATTTGTGAAACTCGCGAAATGTCTCTGGGAAGACCTGAATACTTTATTTGAAATCGTGGTTCCGGCAGATTTGTGGGAAGATTGTAAAAGGGCTGTAGGCTGGCCGACGAGTGAACCAGAGAGAGAGAGGGAAACAGGTGCGCCATAACCTACGGTAATGAGTTTGTACCACAAGGTGATCGAGCACTTGAAAACCAAGGTTGCGTCGAAAAATGTGGATTGGCAAAGGATTGACAGGACCGCCCAAGAGGTTAAAGAGTCTATACATGCGTATTATGAGAGGTTGTTGAAAGCGTTTAAGAATTACAGTGGCAGTGAAACGATTGAGGCAAAGGACATGCTCCATTTTGTGTTCAGGTTTGTGGAAGGGTTGAGACCCGAAATCAGCTACATGATTAAAACACATTTGATTTGTTGGCAGTCAAAGTCGATTGATGAAGTGTTAAATTATGCAAAATACTGCAGTGATGAGATTGAGACAAAGCAGAAAAGATTGAAAGAAAAGGTGATGGTGATGCAGCTCAGAGCAGCTCAGACAGGTTTACAAGGTTTGCAAGGTTTTCAACAACAGATGCCGCAGCAGCAGCAGCAGGGAAATGCTATGTTTCAGCTGCAGATGAGAGGCAGAGGCCGAGGAGGTTTTGTGAACAATGGTCCTGATTTGAATACCGTTATGATTCCAAATGGTATACAGGCAATGAAGAAGGTGATGCCATGTCACACGTGCGGAATTGTCGGGCATTGGAAACGGGAGTGCCCAATGGTGGTGCAGGAAAGTGTAGGTCAGCAAAACAATGATGTCAATATATTCCAGACTATGAGAGGACCGAAACTGAGAGGTCCAAACCCAAATTTCCAAAACAATATAAACCAGCTGCAGGGTTTACAACCCATGCAACCGCAACAGGTGCAAATGCCCCGTGTGCAAATGACACAATTGCAGCCAATGCAACAGCAGTTTCCTATGGTACCTAATCAGCAAATGCAAATACCCTTAGCACTAATGAATCAGCAGCAAGCAATGCTTCCTCAGCAGGTCACGGGTCAGGGAATGAGACAAAATGACACAGTACACCAATTCCCACTACACAGCGAGAATGGAATAAACGATGTATGGGAGAGTGAAAGTTCAGATGAGGAGGGAAATTGTGTGCTTGCAGCATCCTTGGAAGTTGATCAAAAGGGTCCCTATGTGGAGGGAAGAGTTATGGGTCATCGCGTTTCATTCTTGGTTGACACAGGAGCTACACGTTCCACTGTCAGGAGCACTGAAGTACCGAATTTGCCACTTTCAGGGAGAACAGTTCAAGTAGTGGGAGTAGCAAACAGATACCTGACGAACCCAATCACAGATCCAGTTCAAGTCAGAATTGGTAACTACCAAGGATCACATAAATTTGTGGTATGTTACTCAAGCCAGATATCACTGTTAGGGAGAGACCTATTCTGCAAATTGGGATGTTCGATTATGTGTTCAAATGATGGAATTAAAATTCAGACAAGCAGTGATGGGGAAGAAGAGGACAGTGTAGGAGGGGATGAGATGGAGACTGTCGATGAAGAATATCCCCTGATTACCCTTTATCCGATGATCACTGAAGCAGATATTCCTGCTGAGTTACAGGAAACAGTCGGAAAAGAAGTGTGGGATATGACAGGAAAAGAGGTGGGATTGGTGAAAGGAGTGGAACCAGTGAAAGTGACTGTAAAACCCAATGTAACCTTTCCCCAGACCCCACAGTACCATATGGCACAAGACATCCTCATGAAAGTCGCCCAACTCATTGATGAGTTTGGAAAACAGGGAGTACTGAAAGAGGTGTTAAGCAGTCCATGTAATTCACCAATCATGGGACTAATAAAACCGAGTGGAAAGGTTCGAATTGTTCAGGATTTGAGGAAAATAAATGACATAATAATAAAATGTTGTCCCGTAGTACCGAATCCAGCTGTGATAATGTTTCAAGTTCCCTGCGATGCTGAGTGGTTCTCAGTCATCGACTTATCACAAGCATTCTTTTCTGTGCCTCTTCATGAGGACAGCCAATTTCTCTTTTGTTTCAAATTCCTAGACAGAGTCTACAGTTGGTGTCGAATTCCTCAAGGGTTTTCGGAGTCGCCATCAATTTTCAATCAGATTCTAAAGAAAGATTTGGAAGCGTTGGAGTTGCCATTCGAGTCAACCCTAATACAGTACATTGACGATTTACTGATTGCATCCAAGACAGAAAGTGACTGCACAGCCGACACCATTGCCCTATTGAACCATTTGGGAAGGAATGGACACAAGGTGTCTCCTTCAAAATTACATTTCTGCCAGAAGAAAGTGAAATATTTGGGTCCCCCAAAGACGAGGAGGGAGGTGAGAAAGTTTTTGGAAATGGTGAGCTACTGTCGCAATGGATCCCCAATTTCTCAACCCTAGCAAAACCTTTACTGAAACTGACCCAGAAGGATGCGCTAGATGAAATAGAGCTGAAAGGAGATGAGATGGATGCTTTTATTGAATTGAAAGAGTGCATGTGCAGGGCTCCAGCTTTAGGTATGCCTGATTACACAAAGCCTTGCACATTGTTTTGTCATGAACGTGATGCGTGTTCCTTGTCTGTCTTGACCCAAGCCCATGGCGGCGTAAACAGACCAGTAGCATATTTTTCAGCTACTTTGGATCCGGTCGCAGCAGCACTGCCAGGGTGCTTGCGTGCCGTAGCCGCAGTTGGTATCAGCCTCACTCAGAGTGAAGGAATAGTGATGGGACACCCTTTAACAGTCATGGTCCCTCACTCAGTCGAGATACTTTTGACGCATTCCCGAACACAACACATGACTGGTGCTAGACTCACAAGGTATGAAACAATAATTCTGGGATCACCTAATGTGCAGCTGAAAAGGTGCACTACGTTGAACCCAGCAACCTTGTTTCCCAGTGAAAATGCCGAAATTGAGAACGCTGAAGACATCGAGCACGACTGTCTTCAGGTGACTGAATTTTGCACCAAACCAAGACCTGATATCAAAGATACCCGATTGGAAGAAAATGATCAAGTCATTTTTGTTGATGGTTCATGTTTGAGAGATGCCCTGGGAATATTAAAAGCAGGATATGCTGTATGCACGGTAACAGGTGTTCTGGAAGCATCTTGGCTTCAAGGAGTTTACTCTGCACAAGTAGCGGAATTGGTAGCCCTTACTAGAGCTTGCCAACTCTCTGCATTGATGAAAGTCACCATCTACACTGACAGTCAGTACGGATTTGGAACAGTGCATGACTTTGGACAATTGTGGTCACAGAGAGGCGTCATGACCTCTTCAGGATCACCAGTGAAAAATGGTGAAAGAATAAGAGAATTGTTACATGCCATTCAATTGCCAGGGGAAGTAGCAGTGGTAAAATGCAGTGCACACTCGAAGGGACAAGACTATGGGGGTCATTCTGACCCCGGCCGGCGGCGGAAGCCGCCGACCTGGCGGGGACTGCCAGAATACCGCTGTGCGGTCAAAAGACCACCGCGGGTATTCTGGGTTTCCCGCTGGGCTGGCGGGCGACCGCCAGAAGGCCGCCCGCCAGCCCAGCGGGAAACACCCTTCCATGAGGATGCCGGCTCCGAATGGAGCCGGCGGAGTGGAAGGGGTGCGACGGTTGCAGTTGCACCCGTCGCGGTTTTCAGTGTCTGGATGGCAGACACTGAAAATCTTTGTGGGGCCCTGTTATGGGGGCCCCTGCAGTGCCCATGCCATTGGCATGGGCACTGCAGGGGCCCCCAGGGGCCCCACGACACCCCATACCGTCATTCTGTTCCCGGCGGCCAAAACCGCCAGGAACAGGATGGCGGTATGGGGGTCGGAATCCCCATTGCGGCGCAGCAAGCTGCGCCGCCATGGAGGATTCCCCAGAGCAGCGGGAAACCGGCGGTACACCGCCGGTTTTCCGTTTCTGACTGCGGCTGTACCGCCGCGGTCAGAATGCCCATGGGAGCACTGCCAGCCTGTTGGCGGTGCTCCCGCGGTCGTTGGCCCTGGCGGATTTTACCGCCAGGGTCAGAATGACCCCCTATGTTTCTGTGGGAAATGGATATGCGGATCAAGTCGCAAGGTTTTGCGCATTGAACTGTATATTGCTCAGGGATTAATGGAATTTGATAAATGAGCCAGAACTCAAACCAAGCGAAATCTTTGCTCTAAAGGTTGTAGATACAATGGACGAATTTAAATCCTTACAGAATGATGTCAGTGAGGATGAGAAACTCTCATGGACCAAATCACAATGTGTAAAGAGACTAGATGAATTATGGGTTTCAAGTGAAGGGAAATTTGTTCTACCAAACAGCCTTTTGACACAGATAGCCAGATTTTACCATGGACAAGCTCATCTTGGGAGGGATGCCATGATTAGATTGTTTAAAACTGATTGGTTTAACCCCAAATTCCGTCAAGTTGCTGAAGCAGTTTGCCATTGTTGCGTCATTTGTCAACAGATGAACGCAGGGAAGGGAACCGTAGTAAATTTGAGCCACATTGGAAGAGCAGGGGGTCCCTTCAGCAGGATGCAAATGGACTTTATTGAGATGCCTGTGCATGGAGGCTTGAAGTATGTGTTGGTGGTTGTGTGCATTTTTAGTCACTGGATTGAAGCATACCCTACACGCAGAAATGACAGTCTCACAGTTGCAAAACTACTCTTGAGAGAGTTAATACCACGTTTCGGATTTCCGATCTCCTTAGAATCAGATAGGGGAAATCACTTCAATAACGAAGTAATAAAATTACTTTGTGCAGCGCTGAACATTGAGCAAAAGTTGCATTGTAGCTACCGCCCTGAAGCCTCAGGTCTAGTGGAGCAAATGAATGGCACATTGAAATCAAGGATGGCGAAAATATGTGCATCAACAAACTTAAAATGGCCTGACGCATTGCCCTTGGTGCTAATGTCAATGAGAAACACCCCTGACAGAAAGACTGGATTGTCCCCACACTAGATCCTCATGGGCAGAGCTATGAGACTTCCAGCAGTTCCTGCAAATGCTCTTTTGAATATTACAGATGATATGGTGTTAGACTACTGCAAAGGTCTAGCTGATGTGGTCCGCTCTTTCTCTCACCAGGTGGATGCAACCACCTTGCCACCGATCCAAAGTCCAGGACACGCCCTGAAAGCAGGTGACTGGGTCGTGATAAAGAAGCATGTGAGGAAGTCGTGTTTGGAACCCCGTTGGAAAGGACCTTTTCAAGTGATTCTGACGACTACCACCGCTGTGAAGTGTGCGGGAGTTCCCAACTGGATTCACGCCAGTCACACAAAGAGGGTATTGTGTCCCACAGATGAAGAAGTTGAAGCGCTGAAATCACCAGTGTCTGATAACAAAGTGCCAAGCGCCGAGACAGAGCGAAAGGGAACTAGAAGCGAACAGGCAGAAATAGAGGAGGGAGAAATAATATCTGAGGACGAAGCAACTGATTCATTTGGGGAAGACCAAGGAGGAGCCTCAGAGAGTGACGAGGGCCCGGAAGGTGACAAAGAGCCTGAAACAGCTGAAAGTGACAAAGAGCCTGAAGAAAGTAACGGTGGCATAGGGCTCGAAACAGGTGAAGAAGCAGGAGAGCCTGATCAGAGGAGGGCTTTCCCACAAGCAGACGATACAGGAAAAGAAAAGGAAAACCTGATTGACTCCCCAGAAGGAGGGGACAAGGCAGAACAGAACGAAACTGCTCCAACTCCTTTAGAAGAGATTGCAGGTCCATCAAGTGGACACAGTGCAAAAAGAAGACCAAGCATATCGCCAGCAAAATTAAGAATTAGAGAAACGTTGAACGACAGTGAAGGGCCAAGAGTGAAAGAGAAAAGAAAGGAAGTGTCTGACGCAATAGCAGCACCAAGCGAAGAGAAAGACTTGGCCAAGGAAGAAAGTAACAGTGAGAAAGAATCAAAGAGAGATGCAAAATTGAAAAGAAAAAGGATACCGAGCAAAAGATATTCTGGTCCGGAGTAGGCATACTTAGCCAATAACGATTGGTCAGACGAATTTGTATCCCTCAGTCTCGAGAACGAAGAGGCAGAACTTCATTTTGGCACATGAGAAATAAAACTTCATGAACATTACCGATTAAAGGCATTGATCACCTGATTGACTCTTCAACCGGCTAAGACATTGCTAACTTGATTGACTTTGAAACCGATCTTGAGACAACGCTGCTAACTGATAAGAGACTAAGCTGCTAAAGAAAACTGTGTGAACATTGAACTCGTTCAGCTTTGTAAATATCTGCAAATCCGTTTTGATAAAGTGTCTTCAACTTTCTGATTCTATACAGATCATGACTAGCTTCACTACACAGGGGCGTAAAATGAAGTGTTGTAAATACATGTGTATAGGTTTAATAACCGCATGCGTACTAATCATTGCAGAAATAGTTCTTGGAATGCATGGTAAAAATGAGAGTGTGACGAATGATGCTTCTACTTCTAAACCTACTATTGTTACTGAACTAACAGCTCTGAAGAGACTCGAACGAGACGAGAGACATTTGCATGATAAGAAGGAACTTTCATCTAACGTTTTCTATCGCTTGCTGAGTGAGTATGTTGAGACCATGGATGCGAAAGATTGTTATGTGTGTACACAAATACCTACCTCAGTAGTGGAAGGGGTAACGTATCACAGCATGCCTCTTACTTACGGAATTACATGTAGTATAATAACGTCCAGATTTTATGGTCAGACGTACATTCATTATTTTTACTCTAATTATGATGTTACATTTACATATGTCCCCATAATTGAGTAACTGAGTAAAATCGCTAGAGATTATTATTTCAAATTAATGAGAGAATTCTTTGAGCTGTTGTCACCTTTTCACACAGCACACGCACATAGAGAGAACCTTACATGCTTGCTTTCACAGGTAGAGATAAACTTCTTAGACCGCACTGATGATAGGAGGAAAGAAATGAAGGAGGAATTAGAAAAGGAATTACACAAAAGGACATCCGTAGATAACTATGCTTTTGCCGCAATAAAGAGACAAGGGAAAATAGCTTTAGATACATTGCATGTAGGGAGATTTTGTATACATAGACATAAATCATACTATGACACAGTTTTTGTGGGAACGAGTGAATGCAAACATACGTTTTTGTTTCAACCTAAGTGGACGTTCATGCTGAATGGACAAGACCCAGTTATTCCTGGGATATATTATATTTGTGGACTCAACGCCTATTATCATCTTCCTAAAGGATGGTATGGGAGATGTTACTTGGGAATAGTGTTCCCAAAGATTTACCAACTGGATGACTTAACGAAATTTCCAAAGCTGTCTGAATCACATCATGTTCAGAAGAGAGAGACAGCTTCTGGTGTGGTAGGAGATATATTTGGAGCATTGATTCCTTCAGTGGGAGTCATATTGAATTCAATCAAAATACGAAAGTTGTCTACTATTGTGGATAACATGCTGACTAAGTTTTCAGGAGCTATAATCCTGATGGATGCTGAACTCGCTGCAGAAAGAGCTATGACTCTTCAAAATCGGCTTGCCTTAGACATTTTTTTAGCAAAGGATGGCAGCGTTTGCAAAATGCTTGGTACACGTCACTGTTGTACATACATACCAGACAGCAGTGGGAAAATTAGAACTATGCTTACAAATTTAACTAAAGAAAGTGTAGATTTAAAGGAATTGAAAGAACCAGGAGTTTGGGAGAAAGTTGGAAAAGGATTTGCTTCTGTGGGAAATTGGCTCAGCAACGTTTGGAACGGATTGTTACTAAAAATAGTGAAGGGAATATTGATAATATTAATTTGTTTATTAGGCTCTTGGGGAACATGGAAAGCTATCAAAATATGGAAAATAAGGCGTGAAAGGAAAAGAGAAGGAAAAAGAACAAGCCAAAATGGTGGAAATATATAGAGAAAAATCAAAAGGGACTAAAAGAAAAGGGAATTGACTGAAGTGCCAAATTACTATACAGAATTTTAATGGAATAAAATTTGTGGGTAGATTTGATGTGATGACATAATTAGTCATCAGAGGAGGGATTGATGACGCAGTAAAAGAGGGTCCAACATATATTCATACATATCGTGTAATCAAAACGTATAATGTAGTGTGATTTTAGTAAAGAAAATAATGTACGAGGGAAATTGTGCCCTCGGGGTAGTTCGCCATCATTGTAAACGAGCTTTATTAATCATGAAGTATTGAAAATGTAGTAATCCGTCATAATTGCAAATGTATGCCATGATTTCTTGTTTGAAAACTGTTTTGCTTAGCTTAAATTTAGTACAGGCTTTGGCCTAGTTGCCTGGTCTCAAATTCTAACTGCGTGGCTTTTCCTTGAACTAATGAAACATATATTCTTGCTTGAAGTTGTATTTTTCCAGTAGAGCTGACTGATACACTTATCTCCAAGGTTTCGTACTAGGCCGGTTTCATCCCCTTTGATACAAGGTCAGTCTGCAGGTGCGGACAATGAAGGTACAGATAGTAAAATAATTGGCAACCCATGTTACAACTTGTGATCAACAAAATGGGAAGAACAATTAAGGGGAAAAGAAAGCGCTCCCAACTGTCCCCTATAGTGTAAACTTAGGTGCTCCCGGCCCTAGAGGATTCTTCCCTTCCTCCAAAATCTGTGAAGACACAGCTATAACAAAATTGTAAGAGAAAGGACCTAGGCACACTATATGTTTGTGGTTGATCACTTTCACTTTTCGGATGTGAGGTTTAATTATCAATTTGTACATATAAGATATAACTAACTACAAAGTGGTGTGTATATATAACTGCTATTGATATAAATTTTGGATACCATTGAGATTTGGGAGATACCTATTTTCAGTTGTCTGTACCATATATATGGATGTTCTTCTTGTAATTATTTTGTTTTCAATGGTAAATGTTGCTTTTTGTTATGTTTTATAGCCTTGAAAAAGTCAAAGGGAGTATACTCCCCACGACGAAACACGTGTTGGCTGTTCTTCGCTGCCTTTCGCCATATTAAAGACGGATTGATTGTGCTTATGGGATCTTTGTTGTTCTTTTTTCTATATTGTCTTTTTATTTATTATGTATTGTTGGATTGTGTATTTCTAAAAATGTAATGGTTAGTTTATTGTTATAGTGTGCCTAGGTCCTTTCTCTTACAATCATGTTACAACTTGTGTTCCAAGGCCCCAAGGACAGTGTATGCATAAATGAGCGCTAGTAAAAGACAATTTTCATTGGACAATTTGAAGCCAACCTATGAACCCTCCAATGGAAGACCCTGCAGAATTTGGAATGTTTCTTACTTAAACCCACTGGACAAAGAGAAGTCAGCCATTTTCCTCGATGCCAGTTTGAAGCCAGATGCCAGACTCCATTTTGGACGGCACCCTGATGCCCTTTTCTCTATCTGAGAGAAAGAGACTTTAAGAATTCTCACCCTAGAGACTTTAACTTTGATTTGCCCCATCTTGCCCATGCAGTAACTTTGCCCTATTCTCCTTGCCGCTGCAAGGAAGCTTGCCCTTAACTTTGCCCCTATGAAACTTGCCCCATGCTGATCGAACCGGTACCTGAAGGACGAAGACTTTTCTTGAATGCTGATTGTATTTGGTAAATATGAAAGGATAAATGTATTATGCATTGTGTTTTTTTTCCTTTTAGGTACCAACTGCTATTTTGATAGGGTCCTAGCTAGAAGTTTTCCAAATTTGTGTTGACTAAATTCGTTTTGCATGAAGCCCCACATGCCAATGCTAATTAGAGGTTAGTCGAGGTATTCATTCAATGTACCATGCTAAATTGAAATCTTGTTATGCTGACCAATGTATGAAATTAGTCAAATACAGTTAGTCATATTAGTGATTTGCATTGCGATAACTGAGTGTATCATTATTCAGATTTTGCGTAGATTGCGTTTCTTCCGCCGTTATGGACAGCCAGTAATGTTCATATACATATATCATTTGGTTTTGAGACTTATATACATCGTGTTAGCTTTGTTAATATAGGGAAATAAATTCACTAACTTTTAATAAACTGGTGTGGTTATTCATGACTGAAAGGTCATGGTGCGCCGAAATACCAACAGTTATTGATTTCTGATGTGCTATATTGTTCTATTAATTGAGTATTGATTACCGATTGCAATAGTTATTGATTATTGATCTAAGTGACTCGACTATTTTAGGATGAGGAGAGCCCGACTCGGTTAAAAGATTCACTGACCTCCAACATGTCCAGGTACAGGTAATTTATAAGTGCTGGACGCGTTATCAGGCCCACCAGTCCTCCCTTGGTAAGTGGTAATGTCACGATCTCCTAGTGCAGATGCACCTGCCTGCCTGCCCACACCAGATAACTTAATTCAATGTGTGGCGAGCTGAAGAAACTGGGACAGTGTGATCTGAATATTCAGAAATGGATACATAAACGTGGGTATTACTATTATCTCTAATATAGCTATTCTTTTGTGTGTGAGTGTTATGTTCACCTGTCTTTTTTGTGCTCAGCCTAGTCACCACAGCACGTTATTATCACTGATAAAAGTGCCCTTATCTCTATGCATCATGACTCTTAGATATGAAATTGATTCACCTTTCTAGAGCAGTGGGTAATCTAAGTTGAATGTCTTATTGGCCGATGAAGTGAGTTAATTTTGGATTTACTCAAATTAACAAGTGTCCCTGATTAGGTCACACATTTCCTAATTTTGCGGGGCATCTGCATGAGGTTGGTTCCATACATAGATAGTAAGAGCCCTCCATTGGTGAAGGATAGCCCCCTGTGCACATGATGGTGCCTAAGTTTGCAAGCCAAAGTCTCCATCTTTATTGCAAATGAGATGGGAGGCAGCAGAAGTACTGCCTCCTAACTTAGGTGAGCAACATTGAGTCTGATGGTGAAAAGTTGAATTTATGCAAGCAGTCGGGGTGCAAATAATACATTTATCATCTTGGGTAATTATGCCCCTTTACCTATTCTTTTTAAGATTGTACACATAAAACGCCACTCTAACGAGTCAAAGACCATCTCTCCTTCCAGAAAGACCCCGATATCCCAAGATATTTCTGGTACATTATTGCAAATAATGTGAGTATATTTTGGGCTGTAGATCTGATGGGTATAAATTCCATCTGATCCGGCAGGACCAATCCCTCTATTATACGTCAAGTTATCAGCAATGACACAGTCCAGTATTTTGCTAAACTATGAAGGGAAAAGGGCCAGTCAGATGTGGTAAGCTGTGGATCTTTGGAGGGTTTAAGCAACGTGATAATAGGTGCAAAGAGAACAGTAGTCTATCGATGTGAAGTGCCTCCAGGAAATAGGGACTTAGCAGATCTTTAATTACCTTGTAAAATTCCTCTCTGAGGCTGATGGACCCTAGAGCCTTCCCATTGGTCAAGTTTGTGGTACCATCCAGGATCTCGTCTATTGCCAGGAGTTCATTTAATGATAGTCTATTGTCATGTTCCAAGGAGGCCAGGGTGATGTCACTTAGGTAGTCAGTCATATGTTCTTCATTGAATTGTGTTTATAAAGCATACAGGCGTTAATATAATTCTGTAAATACCCCTGAAATTTTGGCAATTATTAATTTAGGTATCCCTTTCTCATCTTTCATGCTCGAAGTAATGATACTTTTGGGGTGATTATAGAGCAGCCACGCCAGGTCCGTAGCCCGAGACCTGCTCCCTAAAAAGCATAATTTGCTTTCTGTTGCATCCTGAAGTGCCTGTAGAGTTAGGTGCATTCGAGGTTTTACTGCTGCGTCATCATTAGGAGTGAGCTCGGCTTCCAACGTTTTAAGCTTTTTCTCTGCCTCGTATAACTGGGTACATTAATCAGAATGCCAGCTGCTTGGCTCTGCAGACTCCACGTTTCATATGTTTAAAGGCTTCCCATAGCTTGGAGCATGTCTCTACTGAGTTCATATTACTTTTGCCTTAAACGCAGCATCCTCCAGCGCTCGGGAGGGGAGTCTCCCGGGGACCCCACACCCCGGGAGATTGTGAGGTGAGGTGCAGCATTATGGGCGAGGGATCTGATAAGGTGCAGGGATGAGAAGGCTGTGCATCCATCCGTTGCAAGGTACACGATGAGCATAAACAGCGAACTGTCCTTGATGATGAACCATGCAGTGATGAAATAAATGAATATGCTTGCTTCTCCCCAAATTTCTTTCTGCATGTATCGTGCGAGTCGTTTCCAAATCATATCTCAATGTGTCTGCGATTTGTTTAGAGGGAAAGGTTGCTTGTCAGGTTCTGTCTTTCTGGCGGTCTAGTGAAAAGATGAAACCTGTCCTCCAAATAATATCCAGCACCTTGTTTTGCTGACACGTATCAGGAAACCCGGAATTAGGGCCACATACATTAAAATGGTTATGGGAGTCATTTAAATTGCTAATCAACATACCAGGTCTCTAAATACACGGTGGTGTTTGTAATCAATATTCAGAAATAGACATATAAGGATCTATGTATTTGAATAGCTACCCCCCCTCCCCCCGTGAGAAGGAGATGTAGTCCCTATTTTTTAAAGAACCAACTGGACTTGGTATCCTGCAAGTATGATTCCTCCAGCAGCGCAATTGAGATGTCATGCATGTCCACGTGGGTCTGTATGAGTCTAAAGTTTTAGGGTTATTTAAATATCTAATATTCCATGAGATGAGGCTTATAGGTTGTTGTGTGTGTTACTGTGTTGCATTTTTCTGTATGACTTTAATGGGTCTCACTATTCGTTGTGCCTGCCTTAATGGGCCTGGCTGTCTGTAAATATAGAACAGCATGGCTGTCTGTAAATATGGAACAGCATGGCTGTCTGTAAATATAGAACAGCATGGTTGTCTGTAAATATAGATATACATGCACATAAATGTTGTACATCACCAACATAAATGCATGACATGATACTACCCTAATCCCTTCATTCTCCCATCCCCCAAACTAAGATCCCCAACTCTCACTATCCCACCACACTGATTATATCGTAAATAGTCGACAGAAACCAAAAGTAAAACCAACAACTCGTTGTGTTACACACATGTGGGAGTGGAGTGCCACTCAGACCGGGATTCATGTTTTCCACAAACAAATCATGTTTTCCGAATGTGCGTTGACTTTGCCAGCCTCAGAATTCTAATATTGTTGCTATAGGACCGTGCCTACAGGTCTTCATTTTTTGCTGTCACTGCGGTCAGTGTCTTTTCCATCACTAATAATTTGTTCACATGATTGGCGCTGTTGGCGCTAGAACCTGACAACTGCTGCTCCACACCATGAAGGTGCACATTTTGTCTGTCTAGGTGTTCAGTCAGGTGATCAAACCTGTGTCTAACTATGTTTAGTTTTCCATCAATTGTTTTTACTCTTGCTTTAAATCAAGTAGCAGATGTTGGGCCTGCCCATCCTCCATGGGTGTGCCAGGTCATGCTCCAGTTCCCAAGCCAATCCCTAGTGCTTTTCAAAGGATAGCTTGCCTTGTTTCTGTCACAGTGACAGTGGCAGTCAAGATGTTGCAAAAAACATCACCAGTCTCTCATGGCAGTAGCTATGTAAGTGCTAATGTAACTATATGGCCCCAGGGCTATGTTACCCGTTCAGTACTGACCTCTCAAACTGCTCTATATGTTGAGGCTTGTGGCTTGGATACATGTGAGCTATACTGGGCCCAGAGTGAAGTCTTCACTGATACAGTGCAGTGATGGCAAGGGGAAGCCACAGGCAAACCAAGGAGAGAGGAAGCAGAGAGTTAGGCATTCACTACAAGGCAGGATGAAGCCCTCCAACAAGCAGGAGACCCATTAGGCCCTAACGAGTCCCTCCCATCCAGCACATTGAACCCTCATCACTTCACTTCTGGGCTGGGTGGTGGTAATCTGGGACCCTCCATCATCCAACTGTGTGACACACAGGCTTGCACCATCGAGAAGTGTTGACTGTGCGCTGCTTAGCCTAGGATTTGTGCTGGAAGCATTCCCTTTCTGTACAAATTCGTTTGCCTATAGTAGACAAATTCAGAAGGATCTCATGCATTGGATATGTGCTGTGTACTGCAGAAAAAATGCAATGCATTTTTTTCCAGAAATAAAGACGTTTCCCCTTGTTAGTGCCTGCTTTAAAGAAGTGTTATTTTTTTATGGTAAGCCAGCCCAGTTTGACTATGTTAGAAGATTTGCCTGTGCATCAAAGTCTATGAGCAATGCAAAGCAGCACCAAGGGGTTTTTGTCTTGAGGAAAAGGCACCTTTCCAGCACAAAACATCTCTTGCGCTGGATAGTAAATACTCCTGTGCCACTTTATATTGCTTTACTTTGCTTTAAAGTCTACTTTAAGATACTTACTGCAGGAAAGAAAGTCACGCCAGAACCTATTTCTAGATATACCATTTCCCTGACAATCGAGTAGGAGTGCCTCTAGAGAAAACAGTGGGAAATACTCAGATGGCGTCCAAAAAGCTGCCAAACTAAGGGCAGATTTATGAAAAGTGGTGCTGCACTTGGTACAGCACCACTTTTCTTGCGCCCCTTAGTGCCCCCCTAATGCCACCATGGTAGTGCCGTTTTAAAAATACTGTGCACCATGGTGGTAGTTAGGGTGACTAGTGTCATAATTTTTTACGCTAGTCCGGCGCTTTGCAGGATTAGCGTAAAAAATTATGATGCTAATCCTGCAAAGCACCCAGAGGCCCATTGTAATGGGGCCTCTGTTTAACACCTGCACTTAGCAGGCATTAAAAATGGCAATAAAAATGGTGCAAAGGAATCTCAGAGATTCCTTTGCGCCATTTCTACGCCCCCCTAGCGCTGGAACACTCCCTTGCATACATTATGCAAGGGGTCACAAAGTGGCGCAATGCAAGCATTACGTCACTTTGTAAATATGGTACAGAGTTTTACCCCTTCCAGGGCCACACTAGCATAAAAAAATGATACTAATGTGGCATTGTTTTGGTGCAACATAATCTGGCCCAAAACTACTATGAAACCTTGGACCAACATAAATACATATAATAAGTACAACACAAACAGGGAATAAGTTTTATTTACACCCAAAGGGCTAACATTTTAAATTCACAATTCCACTAACAAAAAATACTTCTTTATCGAACCTCCAATAGCTGCATGAATAGTCTCACAGGATAAATGCAAAAAATGAGAATGGGCAGATGATTTGTAAGATCACCACACTTGCAGATAGCATACCGGATTAAAAATAAGAAATAAACACAGATAGTACTACTGTGTCACCATGTGTAAATGTGGGAACTACTTCAGAGAATAATACCCTCGGGAGAACAAAGCTATATAAATGACCATGGGGCTGATTACAAGCATGGCTGGCAGTGGACCGCCAAATTACGATGCTGGCAGTCAGACTGCCAGAACACTGCGACGGTGAAAGTCATGGTCAGCAACGTCAGTGCAGAGTTCAACACGGCGGTGCTGATCATGACTTTCCTTTCTGCCAGCCTTTTCATGGCGGGGTCCCCGTCATGAAGAGGCTGGTGGAAAGGCAGAGTTGGGGCCACCCTCTCAGCACCTCTTGCAATGCATACTGTCTGCTATTGCAGACAGTGTGTGCGCATTCAGAGGGTGCTGAGGGCACCGTCTGTACGTTGGCATTGGCTTCGTCACCCTGAGAGAGCCGCGGCCAATTACCTGACACTGTTTCTACCGGCCAGCCTGGCGGAAACATCATAATATGGCGGTGGGGAGGCTCCCAGCTTGGCGGCCGCCTCCCCACCACCGTATTGGAGCTCGGGCGATCGGACTTCCATCTGTTGGAATTTTTGCAACTCTTCCTAAGCTTAGGCCTTGGTCACAATTAGGCAGTAAAGTTTACATCACTGCACAAACACCTGTTTACACAGGGGTATTATTTCCAAGTAATGTAGAATTTACAGCACCTGGAAATTATTGGTATGGTAACCTTCGCACCACCTCAATTTTCTACAGGTCATTTTCAGCAAGTGAAATGTGACGCAATGTACCAGGAGAAAAATACTTTCTAATTTCCTGAACAAGCAAAATTGATTGTGGTAGGCACTGACTCTCACTTTTTATGGATCTGTAAAATAGCCACTGCTGCTGCTATTTACCTGCATGGGTAAATATATCACCCCCTATTGGCCCTACTGGTGATGGGGCCTAAGGTGAGTGACACATCAAAAGCGACGCAACCCAGTTATTAGCTAGAGGAAAATGCAGATAAGAGCCACATTATGAATATGAGCTAGAGGAAAGAGCAGATAAGAGCCACATTATGAATCAAGGTGAGATGATGTCCTGGTGCAATTAAAATAATTCCGATTTGGCCGGGGAAACTAAATTGCCAGAAGCAAGTTGGGATGCCTCCAGCAGTATGTTGTTGGTTTTGGACAGTAAAATGGTAAGTTAACAGGTTAAAAGGTTATGGGATCCAGGGAAGCAGACATTTTGCAGGGTCTTTGACACCTCTTCCTGCACTGATTATGAACTATGCATAGCCTTTCACTGTAGGAAAAAAAGTATAGTCCAAAAACAGAGAAAAATATTTATTTTAGGTAAATATTGTATGGAGTATTGTATTTTAACTATTTCACTCTTTCAAAGGGAATCTGTGCATTAATAATATTTAAAGGCAGCCCCCATGTTAATCTATGAGAGAGAGATAGGCCTTGCTACAGTGAAAACCGACTTTGGCAGTATTTGACTGTCAGGACATGTAAAACACATAAGTACATGTCCCACCTTTAACATACACTGTACCCTGCCCATGGGGCTACCTAGGGCCTACCTTAGGGGTGCCATACATGTATAAAAAGGGAAGGTTTGGGTCTGGCAAGTGGGTACACTTGTCAAGTCGATTTGCCAGTTTTAGACTGCACACACACACACACACACACACACACACACTGCAGTGGCAGGTCTGAGCCATGTTTACAGGGCTCCCAATGTGGGTGGCACAACCAGTGTTGCAGGCTCACTTGTAGCATTTGATTTACAGGCCATGGGCACCTCTAGTGCACTCTACTAGGGACTTACTAGTAAAACAAATATGCCATCATGGATAGTCAATTATACATACATTTTACATAGGAACACCTGCACTTTGGCACTGGTTAGCAGTAGTAAAGTGCCCAGAGTATCAAAAACAGTAAAAAAATAGTCCAGCACACATCAACAATCTTGAAAACAGAGGCAAAAAGTTAAGGACGACCATGTCTAGGATGCCAAGTCTAACGTTTGTTAACTCTCAATTGAAGTGTACTCTCCTGAGAGGGTAACATTTGTATAGTGTGTGTAGAAGAAACAGTGACCTGACTGCAACTCCCAGGAGGGCTGTTCCTGTAACTCCAACCACCAGCCCAGTGTGCACTTGCTGCAGTGCATCTGTTAGTGAACTCTTAAATGAACTCTCATTTGAAGTTTACTCACCTGGGAGGATACCAATTGGCAAGTGTTGAGAAGTAGTGAGAGTTACCTGACTACAACTCCCAGGAGGCACTTTCATGGTCAACTCAGAGATGTGTCTTGCTACCTAGCTCCATCTTCACATGCTGACCCAAGATGAAACTACTGAGGACAGGAAGGACACCTTGTGTGCAAAACAAGAATCCCAAAGGCCGCTTTATCAGCATCAGACACATTCACAAAGTACGGACAACATGATGAGTCCAATCACATATACACCAAAGTCCTGGATCTGCCTGCATAAAAATCAACTAGGCCTCAAAATGGTCAAAGCCACATCTTGCCTAGCCATTGTTTTGCCTGTAATTCTCAGCCTATCCCCCCAAGTGCTAATGACCTGTACATTTCAGCAGCTGCTTGAGTTATATGGAATTCCCATGCTGCACAAATGTCAGGTCAATATAACCAATCCCCTCATCGGTGTCAGCCACTGGAAGGGAGGCCCTATCAGGGGAAGAACCCACCCCAGACACCCCTGCCTCTGTAGCAGCAGATTGTCCCCCACAAGCAAGGACATCCAGCAAAGACTCCAGGAGGTGCGGATGGCAAGACACCCACTACTGCCAGCAAGTGACCTCTTCCTAAAGGACCTCCTTTGTGTGCCACATATTCACTCTGTTGACTGTTCTTCAACCACCTTCCATTTGCAATGCGAGGAGTACATTGGACTTTGGACTTCCAATGGTGTGACATTTACTCTTATTGTTTCATTCACCATGACTGACCCCTTCACTTTACATTTTTGATTCTTTCTGTCCTATATTTATTTTCTGTATTAGCATTGTAATAAATTTACCCATCGCAAATTCCATGTCTGCTTACTTAATTTTTAACATTTTCCTATGTAGAGATGTGAGACCATGTGAAGCAAATGAGGAAGGCACAGGATACTAATGCAAAGAGGCATACGTTACAGGTTAAGGGCCTTGTCCTGTAGAACAGGCAAACAGAAAAGTGAATGGTGTCAACATCTTGAGCCTTATCACATACAAACCAAAGTAATCCAACATCACATAAACCAAGGTACAGACAGAGGGCAGTACAACAGTCCCTAATCACAGGGCCATCATAATCCAATAACTATGCATCTGGTGGTATTACACAAACATATGTCAGAGTTGTGGCACAGGTACTGCAATCTGCAATGAAGAAATACATCTACAGCTACATGCAGGTCAGCAGAGCCCATGACACAATTGACTCCTCAGGGAAATCGTGGTCACTCAGATCGCATCCATTTCTCTCAGTTACATTAGTCTCACATATACAAGGACAGTCAGAGGCAGTATATATTTGAATAAGGTTTTAATGAAGCAACTGCATCTTAGATAATAAAGCATGTACTGCAATAATCAGGACGATAAAGCATGACAGGATTAAAATAGTGACGAGAAGAGTGAAGCATAAAAATAACACTACAATATTGTCACTATAGTCATTAAAGTAATTCCTACCTAGGCCATGTTAGAGCACAGCATGTTAAGCTCTAGTTCTGCCCTTCAGGTTCCCCTGGGAAGACATCATCCCTCATACCTGAGCAGGAGGCCTGAAGTCTGCATAAGCAGCTGTAGCGAACCGTTCAGCAATCATCATACAGTTGTGCTCATCTGGCTGGAATCTCCCTCTAACATGTATGGGACAGAAAAGTGTTTTATAATAAAACAGCTGATGTTCTAAGAAAATGTCCCTACGTAAGGATGTGTATGTTTCTATGAACACCAGAGACAAAGCGTTACCACATTTACCAGCAACCCATCTTACTACATCCTTGAGAGAAGCCGAGAGTGAAAGAAAAGTCTTGTTTAAGAACGCAGTGCTGGTCTAGGCTAAGAATAGCTAGATAGAGAAAGATAAAACAAGACCGCAAATGTGGCTATTGTTAAAATAATAAACGAAGCTGAGTAAAATATGTCTAGGATAAAGTGCACAGCGGCACGCCTAGTTTGCTAAAATAACGTGCATGGAGCTATAAGTAAAATGGCTACACATCACTGTAAGTCTGGCTGGCATGAGCAGTTAAAAAATTATCTGCAAGCAAATTGTGCCAGCCTTCCTTCTGTGAGAAGGCATGCAATCACTCCTGTGGAGAGGCTCATCATCTTAGCTCCAGAGGGGAGAAAATAATACATTCAAGTGGGTCATAGATGAGGATGGTGCAGTTAAAAAAACAATGCATTTAGGCCCAGATGTGAGACTGGGTGTGAATGTTTGACATTACTCTGCATTCCTTCCATCATCTGTTCTTTTTGCAGTTAGTGTCAAGCACAGGCATGACACAATTCCCTGCATCTCATGAGGTGGGGCAGACATGCACCCAAGTACCTATGAGTATGTGTGAGGTAGGGGACTCTTAAGCGACCCCTCACCACATTGGTGAGGATGGCACCATCACTTTGCGTTACACCACTGGTGTCAAATGTGCCCTCATGGACACTTTTAGGGACAGGTCTGAAGGCTGTGCATACTCTCCAGCGTGGGCATCAAAGAGGATGCAGTTTACACATGTCAATAAGGTCTGATGAGACCCCTGAGTCATGCTGCAGTAGTGAGAAGTCCTGTGAAAACAAAAACATAACACAAATATACAGCAACTGAGATCAGTGGTTCACCCTTGAGTTTCTTGAGTTCTTCCCTTCATCTTTCTAGTGTCAGCACAATGCCGGAGGTAGATCTGCCTTACCCGGGATATGTTGACGGGCCTGATTCACAAACTGCACTTTGTGGTGTGTTTTGTAGTGATTCAGCAGTACTATTACGAAACTTACTACAAAGTGCTATCCACAAACTGCACTTTTATAGTTACTTACATGTTTGAATAAATGTACTACTTTTTTGTATTCACAAATTGCACTTTTGTAGTACCTTACAATTTTGCAGTAACTTACACTTTTGTAGCAAATCATTAGCTCCATTATTTTCTATGGGTGGGTGTTTCAGTACTTGTGGTTGGCTAAGTGTAATGCTGCACTTACAAGTAACTATAATTCATGCCCTCACCATGCACTGCTAATTAGCCACAAATTACAGCACTCATGACATCTTTGATAGCATCATTGATAATGTCACTGTAAAATCTACAGTAAAATGATTGAGCAGATAACTATGCATGGCAGGGGCGCGAGTTATAGTTACTTGTGATAACTCTAACTATAACTGGTGACTTTCTATGGTTTGATACATTTAAAATGTAAGCCTAATTATAACATCCCTCCTAACCATTGTTTTTTTAAGTGAATTTCTATGATTTTCTAAAATTCTATTTCCTAAATATAATGTCTCTGTAACCTTTTTTTTTTTCAGAGAATATATATATATATATATATATAAATATATATATATATATATATATATATTAAGGTATGGATGAGAATGGGGATATGGGGATCCTTGTGGGACTCCACACTCAGTCCTACTATCTGTTGAAAGATAATGGCCACGTCTCACATTCTGCTGTCTGTTAGGTAGCAAATGCCTGAAACATTTTAGGTGTTACTATTTTTTTATTAGAATTTTTAAGTGTGACAACATTGAACATCAGGATAGCAACATTTTAAAGAAATGAAGAAGCCGAATACAAGGATCAATGAAGGAAACAAAAGCTAACCATAAAAACCCATGCCTTTCCCTAACAAATTCCACACCCCTGGTGGTATTACAGCAGTCTTGTAGTCACTCCCCTTGAGCACATAAATTAGGAACATGGTGCTGCCTTTTGGCATATGTCTACCTGTCCCTCACTCTCAAGTGTCATTTTTCTATATCATAAATGACTCTCAGTTTCTTGAGCAGTGCTGGACTCTGTGATTTTACGCTAGGTACTCAAACGAGGGAAGACAAAGTCTTCTGTAATTGTCATCCCTCCCCTAAGCACTCTATGCCAGTTTCTCCATTTCCAACAAGTGCCAGAGCTACTGAAGCCAAAACTCTACAGAGGAACTCTGATCCCCCCAAGCCTAATTTAATTGTTTTGCCACCAGCAGCATGTGTGAAGCCCTAAATTTACAGAATATACAGCATCAAACACCCATCCCAGGTATTCCACTTCCGAGTATTTTGGCAACTGTTTCCTCGTCACCTCTTGTTCTACACAGAGTATGTTCTCTAAAAATCTATACATATTGGGCAGGATCACAAGATGTTATCCCAACTCTCCCCACGTTGTCTGTTGCAGGCAGTAGGTCCACTTGTGTCTGTTGTGTGGAGGCGGATCTCTCATAAAGTATCCTATCAGTGTGCATGGCACGCAACACTGCTGGCTTTTATCAAGATGCCCTTCATTGCTTATCTTCTAACTTAGGGCCTGATTTAGATCTTAAAGGTCTTACTGCCAAACTGAGTCAGCAGTGGACCTGAAACAACCACCAAGTTGATGGTGTTCTTCCCGCAGTATTTAGATGCATTGCGGCTGAGCCAAAGACTGCCACGACACAATGTAATCCATCACGCCAGCCGCATCCCACAGCCGATACAGCAGAGTCCAATGTTGCTGCTTAGCGCTCAGTCACCATCTTGACAGCGGGATCCGACATGGCCTATTTAGATAACATAGTTGTGCTGATGGTGTATGAGGGGTGGTCCCTTGACGGCGTCCACAACTGATATATATTGGACAATTGAGAACACATGCAAAACACACTATAAAGCACTCAATTTCAGACCATGATCCTTTGTAATTCCACTGCAGTAGACCATTTACTCGCTAGAAATTTCCACAAAAGAAAGAGACAGACTCTTTTTTCAGTGTTACTCTCTGTCTGTGTTTTTTGTTAATCTTACTTTGTATGTTTTTCCTAATTCTTTTTGGGCACTAGTTTTTTTCACCATTAACACAATGGCAGGGAAGAGAAATTCCCATTTTGCAGAGGAAGGAATGTCTGTCACAGTGAATAAAATCATTAGAGTAGAGCCACAATTGTTTGGAGCCCAAGTACAAAATACACCCACATCTCAGAAAAGGAAAATATGGTCCAGAATAGTTGACAGAGTGAATGTTGTAGCTAAGAACCTGTGCACACAGAAGGAGATTAGGAAGAGGTGTACTGACCTATGGGAGACAGTGTATTCCCTGACCTCCAAGCATACTTGGAGGCCCAGAGGACTTGTGGTGGTTCTCCCAGCCCCATCCCTTGCAAATCTTTTCCTGGAAGGATAAGGTCCTGCAGATCCTACATCCTGAAGGCTTGCCTTTAAAGCCTGGTGGAGTGAAGACTGGAAAGTTGCACTTAACAATGTCTCAACAGTCACAAATTGAGTTCTGCCCTTAAGTTAGACATTTAGAATGGTCCAACACCCTTATAAAACAGATATTTCTAAACTTGACTTCCTAAAATATCCTGTCTCATACCAATGACTAGCATCATGGTTGTTTCTCTCTTTTTAACAGTGTGCAAAATGTTTAGTCAGATTGTGTGTTATTCCCCCTGGATCATTCCTTGCATTTTCCAAGTTCCTTGCTTTATTTGAATGTATATCAATGTCCAAAAAACAGGTACTAAACTCCATCCATTTGCACATCGGTATACTGCACATAAGTGGTATTTTCACTGATTCACATCATACCCATATGTGTGTCCATGTTGTAAATGTGTGTTCATCTCCACTGTAGCAATTGAACTAGGTATGTGTAACCCACTTTTCAACAACTATTACTTATGGTGTCAACAGATTACTACAACTACCATGATGTCCTGTTTTGGTATCTGCAAAACAATTTTGCAAGGCAATATCTCTCCCCTTACTTCCATATGTGCACAGATCTCAAGCTTGTGTCTTTGAAAGTCACCATGGCATGCTATGGATGAAAAAGTAATTTGTTGTGTTTCACAAGCATGTTGATCCCTTCTCATAGCTACATTGAATTGATGTAAATGCTTACCTATTTCATAGTCTGTTGAATCTCAGATTTATTACCAGGAAAATAGAAGAAGAATCTACACACAATCTACTTAGCCCTGTTCATATGATGACCAATGCCAATTATAATATTAATTTGAACCACAGTTTGTTTAATGTTATTTAGCCTGCTAGGCCTTGGAATGGTATAGTACTCCAATATACTCACCACTGTGTTTGCTTGAATGTCTGGTACATGTAATACGCACTTCAGAAATAACATTTTGCATTCCAGGACATCTCTCCAACACTAACATCAGAGTTTGCATTTGTGTAAATCAGCTAGAAAGCGTAAAATAAAATCATTCTATCAGTCTGGTGTTACTTTTTTGAATGCTCTATTTGTAGCCAAAGACACGTATGATGCGCAAACTAGACATTAATAACATATTCTCTGCATTCTTCTTAGGTCCTATCCTCCCGGGGCAGTGGACCAGCGTCTGCCACCCAAGATACCTCCACTCCAGACCAGGAACAAGCCTTCAGTGAGGACTCCACTCCTGCAAGTCTGGATGATTAGGAACCAGCTGGTCCATCTGGTCTGTCTGGCCAGACAGCTCCAGTAAGTTGCACTCTGCCCACACCTACACCTCCTACCCCTGCTGAACCCCCATCTCAGAATCAGGAAACCTCTACTTCCTGTGTACAGAGGAACTTTACACCAATCTTGTGCTCCCCCACCAGTCCTGGCTGTTGTTGAGCCAACACCAACACCTCCCCAAGTTGTGCCATAATCCAGTGGGATGGGGCACAGTGCCTCAAGGGCACAAGGTAGTGGTGGTAGGGGTCATGGGAGGTAATCTGTGGGCCTGCAACATGAGGCCACTGGGGTCTTTGTCAGCCAGACCATCATTAACTGATTCTTGGGTGCAGTACAAGAGTCCCAAGACGTGATATGCCAGGTTGTGACTGAGCTCTAGGAAATCAAGGAGGTGCAGAGGGAGCTCATGTTAGGAATACACAACCACAACAACAAAATAAGCTTCCTGACTGGGATGCTTTTTGACATCTATCACCACGTGTGCAGGGCTTTTCCCATACCATCTGTCCCTGTCTGTGGTCCTGCTACATCTGGACCAAGTACACCACTGTCAGACACAGCCAAGAAGGCCCTGCCACATAGGGAACCTGCTCCTCCCACTCTAGTCCATGCACCTGTGTCCTCCCCCGCCAGAGGAGACGGTCATCCGGACGACCAGGAGAGGATGGCAAGACCTCCACCACCACTCCAAGAGATGCTGATCCTTATTTCCTACACTATGGCGTTAGCGTGATTTTTTAAATGCTAAAATGGTGCATACTTAACTCCATATTTATATTTTGACGCTAAACCTCTGTAGCGTAAAAATATTGGAGTTAGTGTCATGTTGTGGATGCGGCAAACTACCTTGTGCTAATTAGATGCAAGGTAGGCATTCCCGTCCACAACATGACCCTAACACTCTGGTGCCATATCTATCCTCCGTGCAGAAACGACGTGCGCAGAGGAGGCGGACCCAAATAATGGTGCGAAGCCTGCTTAGCGCCATTATTTAACACCTGGTCAGACCAGGCGTTAGGGTACCTGTGGACCCATTTCCATGGTCAAACACCATGGAATGGGCCCATAGATGCCCACCCCAAGCCCTAGCAACACCTCCACCCACACCAGAGGGACACCACAGGATGGGGAACCCCATCCTGGGTAAGTATATATATATATATATATATATTTTTGGGTGTGCCATTGGGGGCCCCTGACATAGGGCCCCCTTCCTGGCACTGGGTCTTATGGCCTTGCCCGGGCGACAGTGGTCCTCTGTGCTGGCCATTGGGGTGGTGGGCATTACTCCTGTCTTTACTGAGACAGGAGTCATATTTGGGTGCTAGTGCGTCAGAAAATTACGCTAGGCTAGTTAGCAGCATATTTATTGCCACCAACCCGCCTAGCATCATTTCTAACCCACTAGCGCCTTTGTCCCTACCGCCAACCCTCCCCAGCTAGCGTCTTTTTTTTACCCTACCTATTCCTTAGGGCCAGCGTGTGTCAATCCATAGATATGGCACATGACTGCCGCTATAGAATGGCGCTAGCGAGTGCCAATGGAATTTGAGGTAAAACTGCATTAGCACAGTTTTGCTTCAAAAAGTATAAATATGCAGCTAGGTGTCTACAATTCAAGGACACATTTACCTTTTCTGAGATCAGTTGTATTTTGTACAATAGACTCCAAAGGGCATATTTATACCCCATTTGCGCCAATTTGTATAATTTGTTTTAATGCAAATTCGGCATAAACGTAACTTTATACTTTGGCGCTAGACCCGTCTAGCACCGAAGGTTTGGAGTTAAAGTCATTTTTTGCCTGCGGGAAACTAGCTTGCGTCAATGAGATGCAAGGTAGGCGTTCCTGGGCAAAAAATGATGATATGGCCTTAACACCATATCTATCCCCTGTACTAAAAACAACCACGGGGGAAAGAGGGCCTTAAATAATGGCACTAAGCTTGCGTGAAAAAGTACTAATCAGGTCCCAAATGTTTTTGACTCTACCACCATACTTTCATCCACCATAATAGACATTTTTTTGGTTCTTTTTATCATTGTTTGAAACACTTTTCAGTTCCTTTGTGCCACTTGTACAGAAGCATTTAGAGTTTGCAAGTGGCTAATTGGGCCATTTGTGAATGCCAAATGGCTTTTTGCCATGTACCAACTCTGTTTTGCTATTTGGTAACCTATTACTGAATCCCAAAAACAGGGTTTGCGAGTTGGTGTTAGGAATGCGGTTGCCAAGCATTTATACTTTACCGACTCTGTGAAGGAGGTGGTAACCCATTTGCAAATGGGATGGGGGTCCCCAAGGGACCCCTTCGTCTTTGTGAATTTGAGTTTAACATTTTTTTTAAGAGCAGGCAGTGGCCCCACGGATGAATGCCTACTCTTAAAAAATGAAAATAAAACTTTTTGTTTTTGTTATTGCAATGCACCCTGTTTTCCTTTAAGGAAAACCGGCGGCATGACAAAAAAATACTTTATTTAAAAAGCAATCACAGACATGGTGGTCTGCTGACCCCAGCAGGCCACTATTCCCGTGAGTGCAGGCCATCACAATGGGTCGCAAATTGCAAACTGCCTCATGAATATTGATGAGACAGGTCCTTTAGTCCCAATTGTAAATCGCTCAGAGTGTAAACGTGCATCGCATTTTGCAAGTTTTTAATTGCGAGTCGCAAAGAGTCACAAATAGGAACTCACAAAATGTTGCAATTGTACATGTGGCCCATGGACACAAGCTAATAGACTGTGGTTGCAATTACTGTGGCATTTTATTTTTCACGTCTGTCTTCCACCATCATTTTGTCTAATGTATTGAGCAACTAGTTGAAAATGGAAAATTAGAAATGACAAAGAGGTAATGTTTTCCCATTTCATTCAAACAAAACAAATCAAAGTCTCAATGTATTGGTGTCAGACATATGTCGGGAACTAGTCACAGACAAATTCAGGGCAGATTTTCCCAAAATATGCGGTACCCCAATTGTATGTGCCATTCAGAGGTGGACATTCCATGACCTTGATATCATAGAAGAAAGGGAATATTACATGGGAGCAAATTAAATAGGCAAACTATCATTGATGCATGGCAGTCCTCAGAATAGGAATCCTACATCAATAACACCATTTGTCTACATCATGATAGTAACACAATTTGAGACCACATGACCATTACAGGACACTGGCAGTATCTGGTGCAATGTCAAAACCACCATTCAGTGGTGTACTAAAGAAAAGTTCCATCTACTATGGGAAGGCACATCATCAGCTACCTACACTAAACGCAAATTGAAGAATTAGACAATGTGAAGTAAGAACAGTATGCTATGGCTTCACATATACATGAGGGTTGAGCAAGTTAAGCAGCAAATATTGAGTTGATGACAACATGCCACAGAAACCAGGTCTGACACCATTTAATCACACCCCAAGTTGAAAGATCTGAACATCCCAAGTGGGTTTCTGTCCCAAGATCAACACATGCTCACCTCGTACTTTACACTTTCACTGCAATTGTCACAACTTCGAAATGTCCAAATGAAGATGACATGATGAAGTACCTTGAAACAGAATAACAAAGGAAAATGAATGATTTAACATATACAATTTGACTCAAATGATGAGTTATGAGGGCACATATACTTAGTAATGATCTATGTCAATAACCACAGTAGTCAATGTAGAGAAACTCAGATCCACATACATCTTTGCCTTGGAGTTTCCTGAACTCACTATTCATAGCAAATTACCATCGCAGATTGATATGTTCACTATGCCACAACTTCTCTCAGTATTGAAGATTACAGTATGATAAGGTACACTTATACTCAGTTGAAGAAGTGGTCAATAACATTTTGATATACGTCAATTCCTTCTTCTTCACTCCTGTCATCTCCATTGGGCATTTCAACATCCTCACCTGATAGCTCTTTATGGTCTCCATCCTCTGCGATGATTAGGATGTTCCGTCGCAGTGCAATGTTGTGCAGCATGCAACAGGCAAGTGAGATTTGGCACACCTTATCTGGTGAGTACAGGAAGTCTCCACTGGTCGTGTCCAGGCATCTGAATCTTGCCTTCAGGACCCTGAAAGCCTGCTCCACTGGCCTCTGTGTCCCTCCATGGTCCTCATTGAAGAGGACTTCTCCTAGTGTTGTTGGATTCCTCAATGGTGATAGCAATCAGGGTCTGTTAGGATACGCTGAGTCTCCTACATAAAAGCAATATATCAATACATTAATATCATACCATTGTACCTTCATGAACTAGGATTAAAGCAAATAATTATCATGTCATTTTGTACTTACAAACAAGCCAAGGCCTCTCGGGTCCAAGTTGTGACATTTGTAGGGGTATGGTGCTGTTGCATAGTACAAAGTATTCATGTGATAACCCAGGAAAGCGGGTACACACACTCAGGATGTACAAATCAGCTAAGCGGACAACTTGCAGATTGGTGGAATGGACATTCTTCCGATTGCAGTAGACCTGTTCCCTTGCATGTGGTGTCACCAAGGGAATATGTGTGCCATCTATTGCTTCAAACACATGTGGTAGGCCACCCAAAGCATAAACTTCTCCCTTCACAGTGGCAAAATTCTGTTGTTGTGGTAACTGGATGTAGCTGTTGATGTGTCTCAGCATTAAAGAAAGGACTTCTTGTAGCACACCACTGAAAATTGGTTGTGACATGTCTCCAGACACTGCCACAGTGTATTAGAAAGATCCTGTGGCCACAAAATGAAGTACTGCCATGAATTTCACTATTGATGCTATTGCTGTTACATTCATATTGTGAGGCAGGAGATCAGGCTCCAGATGCTGACAAAAATCCAGGATAGTTTGCCTATTCAACCTGAATTTCTTGATGGCGTCCCGTTCCTCCATGATGACTTGAGTTCGTCGTCTTCTACCCATGTCTGGGTTTAAATGTCTGCATGTGTGGAAAAAGAATATGAGCTGAAATGATAACACCATACTTTGATGCTAAACGCACATGTTATGTATTGGTTACTTAAAAAATCTTGCAGTGTAATGTATTTGGACATACTGTTCTCCAATTTTGGGAACTTTAAAATGACGATTTAGACATTACTGATTGTTTTTAAATTATGAGCAAATAATATATCTTAAATGTATTATTTACACATTTTTGTAATTTTTTTTCTAAATACCATCAACTGAGGTATTTCTTCCCCTGTGGCACTATTGATGTGAAACACAGTAATGTTTTACTTTTAATGTGTCATGTCATGCTAAAATTAGTGTCAATCATATCTGACATTTGTAGAAACATTAGCCTCCATTTTGAGTGTTTGTGACGCATTAACTAACTGAGAATACACAGCTTCAGATCGTAAAATGGCGGATGCCTGACCTTGTCATCAGGACATTGGCTAGCCGACGGGTGCCGGTGGAAGTTGACCACATAGTAGGAGGAACACTCCATGACGGACCCTGCCATAGGCTAACGTGTGTGATGGCAATGCACGAAAGCCAATGGCTCAGTCCCACTCCGTCATGGATAGCTCTACCAAGTACCTGAAATCTGCTTATTGAAAAAAAGCTTACTTGCCTCTTATCACTGCTGCCAACAAGACCTTCTTGTTTTTTGCTGTTGTTACAGACCTCTGAGAGCCAGGATGCTAGGCAAAGCAGGTGACAGGGCCCTTGCCTTCAGCACGGACGAGCTAGAGCTCCTTGCCAGGGAGGTCCTGTACCTGTACAGCCAGCTCTAAGGGACCCCAGAGGAACAGGTACATGTCTGATTGGGAAATATTTGACAAAGTAACTGGTTCCATTTTTACCACAGGCTAATTTGTCCCTTTTTGTCGATGGGTGAAGTGTTATGATTGAAGTGTAGTGAACAGAATGATTAAGCTGGGGAAGGAATGTTGTTTATCACAGTTAAAGAATGTCTGTGTGCGGAAATGTTAAGTCACCTGAAAGGACAAGTTGTAATGTCTATCCATGCAACTCACAATTCTAGATTTCATCAGACAAACTATAGGTCCTCTACTACCAGTGGTCAGTAAACAGTGTACCTACAGTATGAGTGACAACATATAGCCAATGTCAAAATTAAAGGGATGCTTAGTGGATGAACATTTTTTAAAGTTATGGAGTTGTCTGATGCTGTCTTAAATAGTGGCATTACAGCCCATATTGTGGAATAGGTGATGTGTGTGGATTAAACATGTAATGGTGCCACATATGGAAAACGTTATTTCCTGTGCTTAAAGTTCAAATACCACAGGTTCTCAATGATTGTGTGTGGACACCACAGCCACTGAGGGACCCATTGGAATGAACAGTAAGGTGACTGGCACAGAGGCCACGACTTACTCTACATCTTCTTTGGATGCCTCCAATGAACACAAGTTCCTAGTGGTAGTGGACCTTGTAGTGACTGTTCCACCTGCGTCATTGTTCGCCACTCATGTTCCAATCTCCACTCTCCCTTTTCTCCCCAGTTGGCCGTAGCAGCCCCCTAAAATGGGTTGTGTCACCTTTGTGGCAGGCACCCCTCCCACCCCGGTGTCCCAGGCTGTGCTCAACCAGGAGGCTGCAGATCTTTTATGGACTACAGCAGTAGGCCAGATTGCACTACTAAATGCCATCCATCAACCTGGGTGGCATTCAACGGTGCCCTGTCTGGCCTACAGAGGTCATTCCAAGGTCTGGCCTCCTCACTGAGTGTAAGCCTTCCACCCACCCTAGCATCGTGCCCATGCTCCCACCCCTTCCTCATCCAAAATCCCTCCACTCAGACCTATCCCAAGTACACTCACACATTTGCATAAACGCAGTACAACAACTACAAACAGCACATCCTCACACCAAAATACCAAGAAACACAGACCCACACATGCAGACACCACACACCCCACCACCACAAGCATAAACACAGGCACCACACCAACCACAACACAAACACAGATACCCATCACCAGGACACCTGCAGACACCACACCCACCACAACACAGACATTCACAGTCACCACCAGCACACCCACAGAAACCACAACAAACACACCACCATCACACCTGCAGTACACCCACAGACAACCCACCAACACACACCACCTTCACAACAGACACATCCATACACACACATACTGAACACAAATGCCCACACTTACCCACCCAACAGATACCCAGTAAAAGACACAAAGCAGAACATACAGCACATACACCAGATCCCTAGGCACCCACACCTTCAACAGACACATCCACAACAGCCACTCCCTCTACCTCCCAACCCGAACTCCCTCCCGGTCACCCTACTTTTTTCTCAGAGGCCCTTATGTTTGCCCTGTCCCTCATCCCTTCCTCATCCCTGACTACCCACCCAAACATCTTCTTCTCCCTTCCACACCCTGATCCATCCCTTTCACACCCCAAACCACCCCTTTCACATCCAAACCCACCCTTCCAAATCCCAAGCCACCCCTTCTAAATCCCAAGCCACCCCTTCCAAATCGAAACCCACCCCTCCCAAACCCCAAATCACCCCTCCCAACCCCAAAACTACCCCTCCCAAACTCAACGACCCCCACCCCAGTTACATCACTGGGGTGTTTACTCTCTGTCCCATAGATGACCTTTCCAGAGGAGATTTTTTCTGGCAGTGAATTTATGAGACAAGTAATGGGACTGAAAGCCATTGTGAGACTTATCTCATAGACCATATATAAAGAAGTTTTTTTAAATACCTTTTTCCTGGCCTTATTTTTTTATTGTTACTAATTGTTTGTTGATAATGTTATTTCTGCTAATGTGCGAGCCAGGCACTTACTCTCATTTGTGACAGTGACAAACACATGATGTATATTTTAGTTTTTTTTAATGCGTACATTAGTGTTGTACATTAGATATGGACATATTAGTTTTATTGCAAGCATTCATCTTGTCACTCAAAATTAACTTCAAAATTATATGTGTTTCTGATATGACTGGAGAATGCATGTGTGTTTATTTTGACGTGCTGTATTATTAATATACACTTATCATTACACAGGGAACCTGACAATTTGGGGTTGAATGCAATCTACTGTTTGTCACAAATTACAGACACCAAGGGGACACGTGACCTACATAGATCTCTGACTTGTTTGCGGTTTAGGGTTAGGATTGGTTGTACACTCTGTATACACCCACTTGTAGAATTTTGTTTTGCAATTTCTACAGTATTATGGAATTGAGTAGTTCCTATTGGGCATAATATTTATGTATTAGATATGTTAGTTTAGGGGACACTATTACACACACCTGTAAGGACACATTTTTATTTGGGTTTGTTGTGACTTATTGTATAGGTGTCTATTACCATGAAGGCAATTAATGCCAGATTGATTAATACTATTGATATTTAGAGTTGTGTTTTTAAAATAAAACACCACAGACATGCATTGCACGTCACTGTACTGTTGTTTGCAAAACTTTGTTAAACAAGCTTGAGTTCAGTGCTATTGTAAAGCGTAAATTACGAGGATGGCGGTAATACAGTGTCTCACATTCTGTTCCGGCGATGACAGGGTCGGTTTTCATCTTGGTCTAGTAGTAGCAGCAAATGTAGTACTGATGCAATTGGATTCATGGTGGAAAAAAGGTATGTTTTGTGCTTATGTCCCTCCCAATTAGCCAACTCAGGTGTGGAGGTTTAGCCGCCACAGTTGCATTGGAGAAAATGGGCATTATGATTGGCTCTGTGGGAAAGGGGCAGGAGTCGTGCTACCAACCGCTTTTGCCTATGGCGCCGTTGACGCGGGCAGTGATTTTTGTCAGTGATGGCGGACCGTCTGGGGTCTTTTGCCTATTGGGCCTCTAACATCTAAATAGGGTGGACAGACCATCATGGCGGCGGGTGGGTTTTCAGATGGAAACCAAATGGCAAAACTGTTACCACCAAGATCTGAATCAGGCCCTAAATTCCCAGGCCTTTTTCCTGCATCAGCAGAATCATCAGAAATTCATGGGCCATGTCTTCTGTTAAAAGTATAGTTTATATTTGCAATATTCCATTGGGAAAATCCTCCTGCTCCTTCGAGCATCTCTTAAATATTTGAATGGGCTTTATGCCCTAGTTACACCTCGGTGCTGGGATATGCAACTCATTCAGAATTTCTAGAAAAGTTAATGATGACCCCTTTTTAAATAAGATGCACAATATTATGCAGCTTTGATCCTTCCAAGTATGGAAACCGCCTTCTCCAATCCAGAGAAAACTCCTGATTGCTGCAGAGCAGAGTAAACAGTGATAAAACTTATTAGCCCCAAGCCACCCCCTCAGTCGCCTGACTTCACCATAAACCTAATCTTCATGGGTTGGCAATCGTATTTTATATTTGGGACCTGTTTCTTACTACTTGGAGTGTTCTGCACTAAGCCCATCCTTGCCTTTTTTCCTTCCAAGATGTATGAGTTGCACAGCTCCGGCAATTTATGCAGACTCTCATTCCCCATCCATACAGGTAGAACCTAGAATACACACAAGATGTTGGGCATCACTGCCATTTTACTTCCATTATCCTCTCCAACCAAAAGTTCATATGGGTTTGTCAGCATAGGAGAGCTTCCACGATAGCCCTGTAAATGTGCTTCAACTCCATTCTTAAATAAGGCATGGCTACAGAGTTGTGCACTATTAGGTCATAGACCCTCCTTGATCCTAAGTCTACACCAGATTCTCTGACTTTGTGATGTTCTGCCCTGAACCATTTTGTAGCTGTTGTAGAAGCGATAGTCCAGCCCAAATCATGTCTACAAGGATATAACCTTGGAGGGCTACAAGTTCCATTTCTGTCATGGTCAAAAGCCCGATTGTTACTTGTCTAGCTCTTGATGTAGTTCTGGATGACCTCTAGATGAAAATGTAGTCTAAAACAACCACTTCTTCAATAATTTAAATACCCATGACAGCCCTGCTATCAGAGAATAATTATGAAGGTCTCTCTGGTCTAGCTCTGCTTTTTTTAAAACAGAAAAATGTGTAGCTGACTTCTTTAAACAATCAGGAAAGGTGCTATTCTGTAGGGAATGGTTTATAAATTATATTATACTTGGCAAAGCAGTTGTGGCCATGTGATTCACTACCCACCCCCGAATAGGCAGTAAAGCTGAATCAAATGTTTGTGGGATTATTTGTTTTTGAAAACTGGGTGAGTTATTCAGTTCCTACCTCCTGAAAGTGGACCTGGCGGCAGTTAACTAACAAGGTTGTTTCCTGTGCATGACAGCTGTCGGTAGGAAATTGTCTGTTGGTCTGTAGAATGCGGAACAGGCAAGTTGGGTTGGGAAAGGGCTGTACAATGTTTTTGACTTCCTTACCTAAATATTGGAATGCTTTTGAGAATGCTTTTCAACTAAAAAACGATTTTGTACTCACAAAGTGAGGCTCAGATTTACTAAGGGCTTGCACCATGAGTGTCTGCATGGCATAGTAAGTCTGGAGTAATGCAAAGCCTTGAACTACTCTGCCCTGGAAAGGCATTCCAAGGCTGCCTGCTTTGGTGCTTGGCAACCACTAGAATGCCAGCACGGAGAGAGATCAGGAATGTGCCATATTTTAGTAGATATGGTGTATTCCTTCCCTCTCTGCTATATCCCGATGTCCCGTCCATCGTATGGCGATCCCCTCTGCTGCCATCTAAATCCAGCCCTAAGAGCAGCAAGTTGTCCTGCTCCGTTGCTATGTGTCAAATGTTAGGAAATCTTTCCCTTTGTGTTTTAATGTTACATTACCTACTCTTAACCTGTTTACCTACTTATTTCTTGTTTACACGTTAAATTAATTATTTTCCATCTGCTACCCTCGGTCTACAGAAAGCTGCAAAATCCAACAATTGCATTTTGTTACCTCGAAAAACGCATCAGCGGTTTACATATCCTGTTCTGCACCGTAGGCACCTCACATCCATCAAAGACCTGATTAAATCACTGTCCTCCAGTAAAACGGAAAGTTCATTCCAGACATTTATAGTAACCAGCAGGGCGGCCTTTTATCTGAGCTCAATTATGTTCTTGACATTATGTACATTTGCAATAACAGCTGTTCGCCGACTGTGAAAGGTAAGAGGCAGGGCTCGCCCAGGCGTTTGCCTCCTGGCTAGTTAGATGAATAACATGACAAACGGTTCACATTCTTTGATTCTGGAAATTCCCTTTTCCAAACCAAACCTCGGTGAAAAGCATGTCTTCCCTCCAGGGTGGATTTTTAGTGATGCTTGTAAAATAAGGCTACCCTTACACAAAAATAGCTTCGTCGAGTGGATAAGGTGACACTGCCCAATCAGCTGGACGGTGGATATCCTTTGAGGACATATGGCACTTTTTCCAATGACTCTTCTAATATAAATGTTGCACAGTTTGATCAAAATCTAGACATCGTATTGATTCTCATTTAGAGCAATCTTTTTAGTCAGCGTTCACGAGATCCACACCTTGGTGCCATCCAAAAGACAACTCTGTGGTATTTTAACAGCTGGGCAAGTACGACTGTGCAATCAATGCAGATTTCCACTCAGCAGGGCATTCTGCTTTGGAAGCTGAACCACCCATCTTTCATCTGAAATGCCGATGACAGATTGTGATCTCATCTACCAGATTGTCCAACCCCACCGTCCAATTAAAAAACAGACAGAAAAGGATTCTGCGCTTCTGATCTATGGTTTATGCTCCTTTGATTGGACATGAAACAGACTGACTTAACCAATCAGAGGCTAGATGCCTTCTGATTAGCTAAGGGTACACAGGGGAAGTTAGTAGCTAACAGTACTGATTCAACTGAAGTGGTGAGATGGGTGTAATCACTTGTAATTTTTACTTTTAACTGAATATTTCCACTCAGCTATTCTGGGACATTTGCTGTATTACATTATAACACTTAGGTCCTCATTACGAGTCTGGCGTTCCCAGGACGGCCAGACTCAATGTGGCGGTCGGACCTCTGCAACACAGGTGGTCCAACAATCACAATTCGACCCTGGCGGTCGGACCACCAGGGGACCGCGATGCTCACCAGAAACATGTTTCCCAAAGGACTGACAGCGGTCGGACTCATGCTCAGCCACGATGGTGCTGAGTTCAGCACTGCCGTACTGAGCATGAGTCCCCTTCCCGCCAGCCTTTTCATGACAGTTCAATCACCATGAAAAGGCTGGTGGAAATGTTGTGCAGGGAGCCGCAGGGGGGCCCCTACTCTGCCCACGACCATCTCGCAGACAGTGTGTATTCCGAGGGTGCTGGAGGCGCCCTCTGTGAGACAACATTAGCCTTGCCTCCATGAGGAGCTGAGGCCAATGCCACTGCATAGTTTCCACTGGGCTGACTGGCAGAAACCTTTGTTTTCCGAGGTTTTCCCCGGTCAGCCAAGTCAAAACCTCGTAATTGGCCCAGGGTGGAGACAGCCAGCTCCGCGGTGGTCTCCTCTCCACGAGGCTGGTGGGCCGACTGTCGGACCACCAGCCTCATAATGAAGCCCTTTGTTTGACAGGATTTATCATAAAAAAGGATGAGAAAAGTGGATTTTTGGTAGGTGAAGGTATGCATCTTCAGCTAGCAATAATACCACAATCCCTAATAAGCACCAGTCAAGTCTCAATAAAGTAATCCTTGCTCACCCCTGGGTATCTTGGCAATGAGCAGTCAGGCTTAACTCAGGAGACAGGCAAGTGCAAAGTATTTAATGTCACCAAAACAATAAAGAGGTAAAAGACATCAATTTATAAAAATAGAGAATAGTTTTAAATTTAAAATGACACCAAAACAACAAGCATCCAATGTAGGGAACAAGAGACATGAATTTTCAAAGATTAAATAAAAAAATGTGCATTCTAGTGCCAAAAAGCATAAAGCGCCACTCAGGGCTATCTGGTCACGCTGAACCGGGATAAAGTCAAGTTTTAGGCCGACCGCAATGGAGTGCGGGTCACGTAGAGTGAGTGCTATGTCCCGGTCAAAATATTACCTTCGCACGTAATCACTTTTTCAGAGCTTTTCCCTCGACGACAAGCCTTCAGGTTCCTCAAATCCGGAGTTGGCTTTG
This sequence comes from Pleurodeles waltl, assembly GCF_031143425.1. Lineage (NCBI taxonomy): Eukaryota > Metazoa > Chordata > Amphibia > Caudata > Salamandridae > Pleurodeles > Pleurodeles waltl. The sequence goes on along the minus strand of NC_090439.1, from coordinate 1,005,546,014 downwards.
ACGAAGGCAGCCTGCTGCAGTGCAGTGCTTCAGTGAGCCACTGGAAGTCTATGCCCTAGGTGTCAACAGCGAGGAACTACGGATCTCTCAGTGGGACAAAACAGCATGATGAGGCCGGTTTGACGACAGCGGCTTGAATTTAGATGTCAAGCCAGTCTTTTTACCAAAACTTTTCAAAAAGTTCCCAAACTTTCAGAACTTCTTTTGAGCGGTTTCCTCTGTGTTTAAAAGTGTCTAGCAGCACCAGTCAAAGGTTCAGAAGCTCTTGTGTGCCTCTTTGGGTCTGGGACTCAATCTCCAATAATGCACCTGGTCAGTCCAGGAAATTCCAATTGTAGCTGGTCAGCTGGAGCAGTCCTGTCCATGGATTTTGCAGGTGCCTTCTTCCAGCACTTTTCTACCTGTTGCTGATCAGGGAGTCCACTCCTTTTCCTCCTGAAACAGGCACTGCCCTTTCTTAGTGGAGTCTTGAGAGTTGATCAGGTGCAGTCCTTTTGATTGCAAGCCTTCTGTGGTGCAGTCCAAGGGTCCAGCAGGGAAGTCCTTCTTCTGTTGTTCCGGGCAGAGATCTGAGGGGATCCTGCAGATGTCCCATATTTATTCTGCATTCTGGGCTGGCAGAAGGGGGAGGAACACCCAAACCAATGCAGTTAAAGTTGCCTCCCTCTTTTCTGACCACCTCCTGGGAAGTGTGGCATATTTTTGTTCCAGAATGCATAATTCTTCAAAAAGCAAAATAGAGAAATTCTCTCCTTGGATTGCAGGTCTTGCTAATCCAACCCAAAGGGGTGGCTAACTTTTCCCTACACTCCCCTAATCGTATTAGGGGGGGGTGCTCCCATCGCTTGCTGGGGATCAAGGAGGTTGGGGCTGGCCTGGGTCCGGTGACATCTGTACTTCTTCCTTTGAAGTACAGTTTATCTCCCCAGGCCCCTTCCTGTCCTGGTTTTTCCTGGACACATCTTTACTTCCACCAAATGGCTGAATTGTTTCAGCCCCAGTTTTCTTTACACCTACTCAGGGAGCAGACTGGCTCAGACTGTAAAAAGGCTGACCGATCAGAGGAAAGTGGTTGCCTTAGGTTGCTTTAGGTAACTTCAGGATAGTAAATTCTAAAACTACTTTCCTGTAAAAGTTATAATAACTCCGACCTTTGCAAGTTGTTGGATTTATGTCACTATTAATTTGCTAATTTGAATCATGTTGCTTGCTAACTCCAATCAAAAGTTAGACTTTATGAAAGTTTAATCAAGCCTTCCCATATTAGTCTATAGGGCTAGCACCACTACAAAGGGGAAACTGGATTTTGGCAGTTTTCCCCACCAGGGCATATATTACATCTTTTATATTGTCCCTGAATTTTACAACAATTCACCTCATACTTGGGGCACCTAGAGCAGACTTTAAGGGTGACATATGTAATTAAAGGGTAGTTTTGGACTTTGTAAGTAATTTTAGTTCCAAAGTCGAATGTGGTCAGTTTTATTTTAAAACCAGCCTGCACTGCAAGCCTAATGCATAACAACAGAGGATGGATGGAATGCAGAACAAATCGCACATTCACCCCACATTACAGACCTGAGTTTAATCCATCATTTGTTTTGCTTGCCATGCCATTCCAGTTGGAACACAGCCATAAACAAATCAGTCTTGACCCTGTTCCCCATGGGAACAGTCCTCCCCAGACCAGAAACACACATCCTAAGTCATTGGCAGCTTGAAAATAAAGCATATACACTTTCAATATGGCCAGTCAAACGTTTGGCTCCGTCAATGCAGACAACCTCTTAAAAGCATCCTACATTGTCAAAGCAAAGGGCAGCAGCTAGAGAGCATCAAGAGATGAGCAGGAGATGTGGGGTGCAGGTTAAGGAGGGTCAGAGAGGAAGCGCAAGCCGAAGGAAAGAGCGAAAGCTGGGGGGATACACAGAGAGAGGCAGTGGAGAGCAGCAATGAGCTGCAGCAGTGATCGATGTTAGAAAATCGGATGGAGAAAAGAAGGAAGATACAAGGTGGATGAGGATTGGGAAGCGAGGAAAAAGCGCCAGTGTACTCTATGTGCAACAACGGTAGGAACATGAAGCAGGACATGCACTTGTTTGGAGTGCTAAATGGGAAAGAAAAATAAATATTAGAAATAACGCCTTGACTCCAGCAGTGGAAGAATATATCTCATTCAATTAAAAGTGAAGGTAAAGAAGACATGCAACCCACGCAAGGTGATGGGAGGAATGCTTGAGCTATGTATAACCACTGGCAATTGCTTAGGGTAACATTCTAACCTATTATTCTTTTGCCCATCATGCCACCTCAGACAAGACCTAGCCATATGCAATTCAGCCTTGGTCCTGCCACAATTGCAACAATCCAGCCCAAACTGCAAAGCCATGTTCTTGCTGTACCGGAACACAGGTAACCAGTTTTGGCATGATTGGGCCTCTTTAGTTGTGTGCCACTTAGTTCTGGTGAGATGGCACATTGAACAGACGACCCACACCTGGACATACCCTTGGCTTCTTAGGGCGTTACATCCAGTGGTTAGACAAGTGTAGCCCTGAGTGTGGAGTTTCTGTCTGTTAATGTATAGGGAAAAAGTTTGACAAAAAAAATAGTCAAAATATTTTCATGTTAAATATTAAAGTAAGTTATTTTACATATTTATTTTTAAATTAAATTACAATTATTTTTCTGAAGTTTACATTAAAAAATAAATTTCCACATATAGAGGTTAAATGCTTTTATCATGCATTACTAATTATTAAAAGTGGTATAGAAATTATTTAAAAGCAGCTAATTATATCTTAATTACATTTATTGTTACGTTAATTTTTATATGAAAAAAATGTAAAACATTTTATAGTAAAAAAAAAATATGTACTATCTGTGTGTATTTGTTAACATGACATATTTATTTATATTGTAAAATATTTTAAATATTTTAGTTTAATTTATTATTATTTCCTGTGGGTTTTATTTTAAGTGACTAATTCCATTATGTTTTATGGGAGGGTGTTGCAGTAACAGTGGCTGCCAATGTATAATGTCGGCCTCCCTTTTTTTTTAGTAATAACTAACACTCTTAATTTGGCTCCCTCTCATTTTCTAGGGGGTGGAGATGGGTAAGTTCACACTTTCAAGTAACTTTACAATCTGGTTTTGTGAACAGCCAAAAGTAATGAAGTTACTCAAAAGTGTAACAGTACATTTACAACCCTTTCGGTAGAACTCTCAAACACACGCCTGCCACATTAATCTTAGTGGCTCAGGATCCTGCAAGTCCTACTAAAGGGCCGTTATTTCACCGTGACAGTTTTGTACATCGGTCATTATGTAAAGAAATTCCCATTATGCAAACCAGTCGCTGTTTTTGCACAGCATTTGCTTTGCTATCTGAGAAGTGTACAACGGGCCCTTAGCACAACACATCCGCCATTTTGGCGGATTTATCACACCACTACTGTTAGAAGTAGAAAATAGAACCTGGCAGATCTCATCCTTGAAGGTAGCCCGTGACTTTGCGTCTATCCATTTACCTTCCGCATGTTATTAAAACCCATTCAAACAAGGAAATGTCTACTAAGTGCAGGATGTGTTCCCTAACCACCTCGAAGCTTCTTTGGGGGAGATGCTCCACAGAGAAACATGCATTTGCCTTTTGTTTTGACTCTTGCATTCAATTGAATCAATGTGCAATGAGAAATATGAAGTAAAACTTACTTATTTTGATTTACGTCTTATTGTACTCAATAGGTGTTTCACCTTGGAGGTATTCTTGTGATAGGAAAGTAATATGCAAATACAGCTAAGCTCCTGGTAGTGTTAATGGATATCACCAATGTTAGCGCCTCACGGAGCGGTAATTAAAGCTATATGTATGCCACAGTACAATACAATGCAATGCAAATATGTTTTGCTACCTGTGTTTCAAAGCAGAGTGAACTTTGCTAGCCGTTGGATACTGTAGAGTTTTTTTAATAATATTTTTTTTTATTCGCGATAACAACATTCATTTACAACCGCCCCATGGCGACCTAAGAATGCTCACATTTCCAATTGACATTCATACAATTGCAGACGTAAAGACCGAGCAGGCATGTTCGGCCACCCATACACCAGGCGTTGGACCATAATGTACAGTGTCTCAAACGACCATTCAACCTCATAGGGGTGCCGGGGTTCTGGCACCCAGAACGCCTAAGCCTTTACTGACCATCCCTGGCAGGTCAGTCGTTATCCCTGAAGTCTCTCCGTGGGCCCCAGACCTTCTCATATTTCTGGGGGCCACATACTTGGTAAACTATTTTCTCTTCCTGCTTACACCAGTCCATGTTACTCATCCATTGCTGTACAGCTGGTGGCGCTGCGCTATCCCACTGTTGGACTACATCTCTGCGGACCACTATCAATGCAACATTACAAAGCAACAGGATTGATGTTGGTAATGTCTGGTTTCCCCAAATGTCCAAGCAAATTACCCAGGCATTCAGCATCAGTTCAAGGTCCAGAACCTTTGGGAGATGGCACCTAGTGTCTGACCGTAAATCCTTTATCTGTGGACATGACCATAGCTTATGTAAAAGAGTACTTTCCTGGTGGCATCCTCTTACACATCTATTATCCAGCTCCCCACATAGTATTGTTGAATTCAGATGAAGTACACCTGAGGTAGAGTTTTTAACTGTACCAGTCGGATGCCCATCCTAATGGCAACCTCGTGTGGGTATTAACAACTTCGGGTGAGTCTGAATCCTCCATACAGCCGGGGTCTTGTTCCCACCTTTCTCTAAGAATACCCTGCAATGAGACAGGAGGGTATGGTATATTTGTGATTTTGCATGGACATGTAGTGGCAATACCAGCACCCTGTATTCTAGTGGGATTCATCTGGCAGATCATGCAATTGGCTTGAGTATTTATGCATTGTGTGACTGGGTTGCATATATCTATATCTTTATGAGTCTGTTAGTTCATATTGTTTCTGGAGGTCTGGGAATGGGACCATTTCCTGTGCCATCCAGATGTTGCCCATGCGGATGTTCCCTATCAAATCCCACCTTTTAAAACCATCTAGTTTTTAAATATCTGCGAGGATGTCTGCATCCCATAGGGTAGTCTCCATGGTCAGTCTCCCATGCCACAACATTTCACGAGTTGCTTCTTCCATATTTTGATGACCGCATTCACAGGGCAGTGAGATAACCCTGTCCACCCAATTTTGTACAAGACTTTCATGTAGCCTCCACTTGGCACTGCCCTCCTGTTTGCCTGCAAGAATGACTCAAACTGGCATGCAAATGTCACCACCTGCAGCCACGTTGCCCAGTAGTAAAGTCTCAGGTCTGCCGGCGATATGACCCCCTCCTACTGTCCCCAGGTGAGTGTTGCCAGTGTAATTCTTGGTGCACCTCCATCCCACTGTAGAGAGAGGGTAAATGCATTAAATACTGCAAAAAGGAGTTGGGAACCTCAAATAGTATATTCTTCATCATATAGTGGAATTTAGGTAGCACTATGATTTTATTGAGTGCTACCATCCGCAGCAGTGATAGCGGGAGTTTCCTCCAGTGCCCCACATCTGATTTGTATGCATCGTGGACATGCCTGAGGCTGCAGCTAAATAGTTTTTTGGTTTCCATTGTTATGTATATCACCATGTATTTGAACCCCTGCATCCTCCATTCCAGGGCGGCTCTCCGAGGCCCAGAGGAGCCTCCAACCTGTGGGGGAATGCCACAGAATTGCGCCAGTTGATATTCACTACAGCTGTGAGCCTGACCTGATATCTGCTATCCGTCACCCCACTGGAATCCCCCCTCTTGTGCAAGTTCTATCAGTGCTCCATTTCCTGGCAACAGGTTCTTTCCAAGTGACAGTGGACTTGACAGCAGGAATGTCACAGCCAATCTTCTTAATAGTGCTGACCAGAGTATTGTCTGCTCTGATAAAACACATGTGCAGCTACATTGCTTTCCCCCAGGTTGAGGATTTGGCCACTGTGAAGGCCATGTTTTATACAATGGGCCATATCCCCAATATAACTGGGGCGACTGACGGAACACATATTGCATTTGTCCCCCCCACCAGAATGAACAGGTGTTCAGGAATTGTAAGAGTTTCCACTCCATGAATGTGCAGATGGTGTACTTGGCGGACCAGAACATCTCCTACGTCAATGCTAAGTATCCAGGGTCGGTGCATGATGCCTTTGTCCTGAGGAATAGCAGCATCCCAAATGTGATGGCCCAACTACAGCGGCACAGAGTGTGGCTAATCGGCGAGCCCTGGTCCCCACCCAATATATGTTGGTGTATGGGTATGGTGTGGGCCATAAAGGATAGTGTGTGGCTAAATGTTGTCCCTCAATATTTGCAGGAGACTCTGGTTACCCAAACCTATCATGGCTGCTGACCCCTGTGAGGAATGCCAGAACAAGGGCAGAAGAACGTTATAATGAGGCAAAAGGGTGAACCAGAAGAATTATTGAGAGAACATTTGGCCTCCTGAAGGCCAGGTTTCGGTGCCTCCATCTAACAGGTGGATCCCTGTGCTACTCACCCAAGAAGGTCTGCCAGAGTGTAGTGGCATGCTGCATGTTGCACAACCTGGCCCTCAGACGACGTGCCTTTTCTGCAGGAGGAGGAGACTGGAGATGCCCCTGTGGCAGCAGTTGACCCTGTGGACAGTGAGGTTGAGGAGGCAGATGATGAGGGCAAGGACAACAGAACAAGTGTAATCCGTCAGTACGTCCAATGACACACAGGTGAGACAGTGCAACTTTACATTTCAATGACTTTGGTTGTATTCCTTGTGGCATTGGCAGCTGATATTTCCCAATTCAATGCCAACTTACTTTTCCCTCTGGCTATTCATTTTGCAGATGTTGGTGATATGACAAATACTCCTGGTGTGATCACTACAGCCAGTTAGAGGTCATTATTTCTATGCTCATTCTATGTACAGTTCATTTGCACTGGTTATACCTGTTTCAATCAACACATATTTGAAATACATGACATACTGGAAATCGATTGTATTCCAAGGGTGTTTATTGAAGTGCTAACATATCAGGGGTAAGTGCAATGGGATGGGGTAATGATAGAGGAAAGTCCAGGGTATTGTTCCAGTCTGTTTGTAGCACAGGTGCAATGTCCATGGAGACATAAGAAGGTGGGCAAAGACAGTTCAAGGTGGACAAGGTGGATAAGGTGACTGAGTGGGACACAAGGGGGACAATCAGGAGAGTCTAATTTCCTGGCGGAGGTCTTGGCAAGTGTCTCTCGCTTTTGTCTGGATCGCAGGGAACATTTGCGGGGTGGTTCACCTTCTGCAGGGGGAGGGGTGCTGGTGGCCTATGGGTCTTTTGGTGGGGCCTCCTGGCCACTAGCGGCAGCGGAAGTGGAGGGCTGTTCAGATGACTGGCTAGTGTCAGGGGCCCGCTGGTGTAAGACTACCTCCCTCATAATGTTGCCCATGTCTGCCAGCACCCCTGCTATGGAGATCAGGGTGTTGTTGATGGCCTGCAAGTCCTCCCTGATCCCTTGGTACTGTCCCTCCTGCTGCTGCCTCTTCTCCTGCACATTTTCCAGGATCTAGCCCATCGTGTCTTGGGAATGTTGGTAGGCTCCCAGGATCTCAGAGAGTGCCGCGTGTGAGAGATTCAGTGATAGAGTCGGTTCCTTGGGCCTGTCCTCTCCTTGGTGCACAGCAGTCCTCCCAGTGTCCCTGTTAGCCTGTGCCTCTGTCCCCTGAACCATGTGCCCACTGCCATTGACCCCAGGTCCCTGATTGTCTTGGGTACAAGGTGTATCCTGGGGTCCCTGTACAGGTGGGCACACTGTTGATTGACGTGTCCTGGGGACAGAGGCTTGGGTATGCTGGGTGGGTGCTGTGGTGCTGTTTCCTGATGGGGAGGCTCGGTGGTGGTGTGTGATTGGGCTTGGGTAACCGTCTGTCCAGTGGTCCCTGATGGGCGAGGTAGATTGTCCAGATCCTGAAGGCCAGAGTCACTGTCATCACTGTGGGCCTCTTCTGTTGGGGGACTGGATAGTGCTGGCACCTCCTCTCCGGTGACATTGGCAGGGTACCTGTGGGGATGTAAATGTTGTGTTATGGTTAATGTGTATGACATATTGTACATCCCTGGCTTCCCCTCTATGGTTGGTGTTGCCCTGCCAGCTTTTACTTGTGTATGTTGGTGGATGGTGGCATTGTTAGTTTCCCTATGCTATGCATGCTTTAGTGATGAGAGTCCATGCAGGGCTGTGAGGGGTGTCCATGCATTGGTACAGCATGCAGGGCTTGGCATTGGGATTAGTGCGATGTGAAGGTGGGATGGAGTGGAGTGATGGGAGTTAGGGTGAGGGTATGTGATGGCATGCAGATATGGGGAGTGATAATTGTTGAAAGTTGATTTACCAGAGTCCAGTCCTCCTCCGACTCCGGCCAGGCCCTCAGAATGCAGTATTGCCAACACTTACTCCTCACATGCTATGAGTTGTGGGGAGAAGGTAGGGGTCTACCACCAGTCCTCTGTATAGCGAGCTGGTGTCTTGCTGCTATGGAACGTACCTTTCCTCGTAGGTGGTTCCTGATGTCATCCCTTGTTCTTGGGTGCTGTCCTACGGCGTTGACCCAGTCCAAGATTCTCTGCCATTGCTCCATTGCTGCACCTGTGCTCCAAATAGCTGTGGCTCTACCCTGACAATTTCCTCCACCATGACCCTTAACTCCTCCTCTGTGAAACGGGGGTGTCTTTGTGGTGCCATGGGTGTTATGTGAGGAGTGTTGATGAGGGTGTGTTGGGTAATGTTTTGGGGTGTGTGATGTGTAGTGCGTGAGTGGTGTGTGGGTGTGAGTGGTGTGTGGCTCTAGTTGGCTAAGTGGTCTTGGTGTCAGTCTTGTGCCAATGAATTGTATTTGTAAAGGGTTGTGGGTAATGTGGGTGTGTGTTTTATAGTGGTGTGGGTGTGGTGTGTGTATGGGTGTCAGGTGTGTGTTGTTTGAATTGGCCAATGTGGTGTTGTTTTGTCTGTGATGTCCATTGTGAGCGCGGTGGTATGTACTGCCAATGGTTTACTGCCATTGAATGTCTGCCATGGTGATTCATGGGTCATAATGTGGTGGGCGTTGTTCTGTTGGCGTAATGGTGTGGGTTTTGGTACCGCCACTTTATCACTGACCTTTGGTCTGACGGATTTGTGTCTGTGGCTGCATTTTGTCGAATTGATGTGTGTGTGTCATAATGTGGTGAACGGATATCCGCCACCGCGGTGGTAAGATCATGGCCAACAGTGTGGCGGTAAGCGGGATTTACCACCAGGGTCATAATGAGGGCCAAAGTGTTTGTTATAATACATTATTTATTATTAAATATGTGTCAGTAATTGTTCATCAATCATATGTGATAACAGGGTAAGTATGCGGCAAAATTCAAGGCTGGAAGGCCAGATCAGCCCCTCCCACTCATGATCAGCTATTACGTGTAAACCAGTGGAAACTGTAAGCGGACATTTTTCAGTCAGCGATTTTAGAAGCTGTGGTGTTGCTCTTCAGTCCATTTTAATACCTCCTAATTCTCCTGAGCTGGCTCAGACAGACCTAATTGTCCATACGACATAACTGATAAAAGTATTGGGTAACTAAACCTTGCCTGTAGATAATTGTCAATTGTTATCTTAAATAATGTATTTAATAACATTCTGGCATTTTCCAATGCCAACCTAGTGCCCATGTATCAGGCCTTTCCTACACCAGCAGACGTTGCAGTGGCAGAACAAAGACACAATATAGTAGTTGATCTCCTCTGGGTAGGCAGCATCTGTTTAGCAAGCTTCAGTCTACACCAGTGCTTAATTTGTGCTTGTTGTTTCCGGTGCTGAGCACCTGCACTTGTTTCTGAGGGCCGGGGCTTCTTCTTATGCCTCAAGCATTTGCTGCGAGCGAAAGACATATAGCAAAGACGGATGAAGGGAAAAACAAAAGAGTCACAAAGGGAGAAAGTGAAAAGCTTCAAGAGTGAGCTGAAGGGGCAACGAGTGGCTTTATATGGATTGAAGAAGCCCGAGATGGCTTCAGGATTACGCCGCCTCAGTATTCCATGTTCACACAGTTAATTACAGCAGCCGCATGTTTAAGAGGAAGGTTTTGGGCACCAGCACCTTTGTATTTACAAATTAAGCACTGGTCTACACCACTTGTCATTGATCCGAAATAAAAAATACAAAGGGAACACCTAAGGCATTTGGGATGCATCACTGTTTAAAAGGCAGCTTTAAGCTTCTGAGATGCGACAATGCCCAAAATTAAGGCATGGTGGTTGTGTTATCCAAGCATCAAGCGTCAAGATCTTCCAGGTGAAGTTCCCTTCAAAGATCACAAACCTTGATCGCCGCTAGGACCTAATTCACAATGGTGAAATGGAGATTTGTGGTCAGGAGCATGCTTAGAATAACCTCATATTCAACAGCTGCAGTAATGTTCTATATTAGAAGATCTGAAATGGGTAATATTATGCAGATGGATAAGTAGTTATGTAGAAGGAGGGGTTTTAGAGTTCAGGGCCCAATACTGTAAGACATTCCCATGGTTGTTTGTCAATTAAAGAAAGATGCCTGGATTGCCTGCACCTATTTCTCTACTACACTACCATACCAACCCAGTCACTGGGAGTCCCCTTTCCTGATCTCAGAGGCATTTGGGGTTGGATGGTGACTTCTGCATGGCAACACAGCTCTTGTCATACTGATATTGAGAAGGCTCAGTTCATACTGATGGCCCACTAAAATGTTTATGGGAACATGTTTGGCATGGGTAATCACTAAGGGTCCTAATTTTATGACATACATGTGAAGCAGTGTGTAGGGGAACTTTAGGGATTCCTCTGGCCTTGCATCGTTAATTGAACTATCCTCCCTTGTGTTCAGACACACAGTAGAACACCGTAGCATATTGATAAATTAGAGGAGGCTTGGTGGGTTGCATAGTCTCTGTGAACATGCCCCAGGCTGCAAATGTTAAAACTGAGTGTGAGTATTGATAGTCCATTATAGAATGGCATGTACCTAGAAGCTTTTACAGAGGTGGGAATTCTGACACATATATGGTGCTTCCTCTCATCACCTGTGACTCTAAATTTGATTTGGTTGGAGCAGATTGCTGGGAAACTTGAAGGCAAGGATTATGCATCGAACAGGCACTAGTTGCTTCTGTAGTCTTGAAGGCAAGGATTATGCTTTGAACAGGCACTAGTTGCTTCTGTAGTCTTTAGTCCTCATATTGTCCGCAAGCACCCTTCTTAAAAAAGCATAACAGGCAACAGCAATGACTACACCAGGAGCACTTCCATCAAGGACTTCCACTTGGATGAGCAGGCTACCAGCAAGACAACTTCAATCCATTAGCTTTAACCCTTGCCTGCTGACCTCGAAATCCTGAATGAATACAAATTAATTGTGGTAAAAAATGGACAACAGAGAAATACTGAAGTGGGGCTTAAAATCCATCTGTGCACTCTTCTGTTGGCCGTAACAACTTGAACAACCCTGTGCCCCTGTCAAAACAGTGAAGAATTTGTGGATTACTTTTGACTCTGAACTCTCATTCTCCCCACAAGCCCAACCATGGGCCATATTTACAACTGGCTTGCGTTGCTAGGGCATCACTTTTTTTGACCCACCAACAGTGCAGGCTGCAAGTCCATATCAACAGGGCTACGCAAAGCCACTTTGTGTGGCTTTTCATGGCCTGTAGATCTGGAGTAAGGCAACACTATAAGTCACTGCGTTGCCTTACTCTGCATCAAAGAGGCGTTCCATAGGTGTTGTGGTAGATGTTCCCACGCAACACCCATGGACCCAGCAGCTAGTGTGTTATGATTATATTTTTAGTATAAAGATGTTATTTGCTAGGTGTTCGTTTTTTATATATTTTTTGTGGATTTTGATGTAGTTTAGGGATTTGGGTGAGTACTCTTTAATTGTTACATTTGAAATTGCTAAATTTTTCTAGGGATTTTTAATTGAATACATTATGGGCCATATTTATACTTTTTGACGCAAAGCTGCTCCGGCGCAGTTTTGCGCCAAAAAAATTACCGCCGGCTAACGACATTTCGATGCGCCGTGCAGGCGTCAAATTTATACTTTGACGCATGGCGGCGCAACCAACAGGTGGGAGTCATTATTTTGTGACGCACACAGCGGCGTCAAGTCGTAAAGGAAAACAACGTTAACGCGACGCAAATGACTGTGGGTCGATTTACGACAGGGCAAACCGGAAAGCGCCGTTTTTTTTGACGCAATAGCGTCAAATTTACCCGCAAACACTGCCCTTTCAGCAGAGGAGAGCCAAAATGGATCCCAGATGCCACAACAGACCCCAGGAAGATGACAGCAGACCAGGAACCAGCCAGGATGATCCATACAGGAACCAAGACATATATAGAAAAAAAAGAAAGTGTCGCTTCAGTGCAGAGGAGCAGGAAATCCTGGTTAAAGAGGTGACGGAACACCAGCACCAACTGTTCATCACCTCTAAGTTGCCAATCAGCAGGAGAGAGGCCATATGGCAACAAATTGTTGACAAGATCAACAGTGTGGCTGAAGAACGCAGAACAGTCACCGAGTGTAAGAAACACTGGCATGACTGCAAACGTAGGACAAAGGAAAAAATGGCCAGGAACAGGAAGGCAGCACTACAGACTGGAGGTGGGAGTCCAGCACACCAGGAGGCCCTGGACCACATGGAGGAGATGGTCGCAGCCGTCATCCCTGAGGAGATCGTCACAGGGATTCAAGGACAGGACAGCGCAGACTACCACGAGACAACGCACATGCAGGGTAAGTCGCATGGGGAATTATAATGCAATAATGATAACTGCAACCGGGGTGGGGAATACCTACTACACAATGCATGTAAGTCAGCATATATATGAAGTGGCATGGGTAAAGGGGCACGGCAGGGGGGCATGCCCAGCACAGACAGAAGCTGGGGCACGACAAAAACACAGCACCAACAACAGTCCCATGGGGGCATCCTGTCATGACAACAATGGAGCTAAGGGAAAGCCGCGACAGGTGGGAAGGCCACTACGTCAAACTTACATCCAGGCACTCATCAGTCAAAATGTATCCTACATCAACTAGGTCCCTATCAGTAATCCAGTAGCCAAAACAACAACTGCAATATAACTGCGACAACAGTTGACACTAACACCTCTGATCTCTGTGCAGCTATAGTAGCTAATGGCAGTAACCTCCCCATGGAACATACATACCTAAATTAGGGGGTGAGGATGACATCTGCAACTATTTCCAGAAATAAGACAAAGGCACCAGTACACTCAAATGTCAATGCCCATAGTTGACACATACGTCAGCCAAAGTAAACAGCAATAGGAGCCACACAGCACTAAGGACACACACATGCTGCATACGTCAGGGTCCCTCACGTGCCTGGCTGACAAGGCAACATCACTAATGTCATACTGCTCAGACAACAACATTGAGGAGGGGACACATGCAACTGGTCACTGAAACACACCTGCACAGTCTGAGAACCAAATAGGACATTGATACGATAAACAGGGCAATCCAATTAAACACACATTACCCAACATCAGCTGGAAACATCAACAATGTCTACATCCACATCACATCGTAACATTGCCATGCATAGGATATGCCACATAACAATTACAATTAGGTCAATGTGAATAAAAAGATTTTGGGGCAGGTCCTGAGAGGCAAGTGTGCTGCCAGGGCAATCACAACACCCACAGCCAGTGAAAGGTCTCACCATAAGAATAGATATACACGGAGGGACGAGTAGGACAAAAAGATGGCTATTCCCTAATTGGTACAAAGCAACACCTAGAGGCGATTAGGCAGACAAGTCTGATAACTCTATATCATACATGTGACACACAGGTGGGCCATAGGCCTATAACAATGCCCATATGAAGGACAGCAGATACCAATACCAAACCAGAGCACAAAGTAAAGTCATCAAAAGGCTTGCATGTTACGGCAAAATTGTCACAACACAGACACACTAATTGTACCCTGTTTCATTGCAGAGGAAGATGGATCTCCTGCCGATATGCCTGTCCCTGATTTCCCTGATGACATGGATGACGAGCCCATAAACATTTCCCCGGAGACCATCCAAAAGGTCCTTGAAACCCTCCAGACCCCACCTTCAGTCACAAGGAGGAGCACAGAACAAGCAGCCATCACAGAAGACCCACCCACCACCCCAATTGTAAGACCTGCCAGCTCCAATACAGCTGAGGACTCTGACGACACTGGCACCAGCTTTGAAAGAACTGTAGTTGGTGTACAGCGGGAGCTGGCCAAGGAGGTGTGGGTGGGGATGCAAAATATGGCAGCCAACCTTGAGGGGGTGCGTTCGTGCATGACGTCATTTGCAGATCAGGCAGCTGCTATGTAAGCCCTAACATCTATCTTGCAGGAACTGCAGAAAACACAGAAGGAAATCAGCACAGCTGTAATACAGTTGACACAACACCTACAACTGCAATCCAGTCAACGCGTGCATGAATGCAACATTGAACCCCTCAGGGCCGACCTGGCTGCCTACCATCGTGATGTGGCTGCTATTCTCAAAAACCAGCAGGCCCTCCTTGCAGCAGTACTGCCCTTAAGAACTTCACAGGGAGCAGCCCCCGGGATGTCTGACTCCACGTCTTCTAACACTGAGGTGTGTGTTGCCCCTTCACAACCAACAACAACAAGGACAAACCAGGCAACACACACATCAGAAGAAGAAGACATGGAACAGATCACATTCTCATGGAAGAGTACCCGGAAGCACTAGTCCCTGCACCATAGCCTACTTTGACCAAGGTCCTACGTTTTGTCAAATGCCAGTCTCACTACAACTACACTCAATGACTGTTCTGCTAACCACTGTATGACTTGTCACCATTGCCAGTGAATGTCTCTCTCCTACTATTCGGCAAATCCTGTCCCTCTGCACTGTCTGTGACATCACCCCAGCATGTCAGGAGCATCATCCACACCCCTTCTGTAGGATCACCATGTAAGAATGCACCAGAACGGACTCAGCAAACATGGACAATGGACATTTTGCACTACAGCACCTATCAATAAATAGCACTTGCACACCTAATATGTCTCTGTGTTATTTGACACATCAACTGTGCAGTAGGTAACTCTAAAGTGCCTGTGTGACAACCATGTAGCTTGTCAATACAACTGTCCTGACATCATGTAGTCTGATACATCTGTGCAGTGGCCAGGATTGCATCATAGCCTTACCATCCTGAGGTGAATAACTGATGAAGGGACAAACCACACACAATCATGCTGTGTTGGACAGAATAATGCTCCATCTATAGCAATTCAAGTCAACTAATGGTGGCTGATAAATGTAGACACCATGCAATACTAAAACATGAAATTATGCAGCATAATCTAAGCAAACACAAATAAACACTGCATCAATCACCCTTTCTGAGTATACTTCCATGAAGGGAAGTCATGCTGAATTTTTACACACATGATCTATGTCAGCAATGAAGGCAACAAGACAAGAGTGTTAACAACACCTCATCTACAAAGATCTCCCTGAACATCACACTGCAGTCCGACCTAATAAATTACCCACAATACCAAGTCTGGAAGCACACTTTGTGATGTAGAATACCTACTCATCAACACAAATCCTTGGTGATCGATGTAAACTACCAATGGTGGGTCTCCCAAATGGTGGATACTTACCAAGTTAACACAGGGGTAGCTGCCATGTTAAACCTCCATTTTCTGTGGGGTGTAGCATAGGACACAAATTTCATACAAAAACATTCACCTACACTGATGTCAAGGCCATGATAACGTAGCAGTTAACGCATAATGCAAAGGGTTAACTATATGTTTATTCCTATGTATTCACACCAGAGGCAACTAAGGGAAAAGTCATACCTACACTAATCTAACCTGACTACTCCTAACCCACAACTGTCCCTAACTAACCTAAGCTAAACTTACTCTACACATATAACGAATCGATCTAAACATCAACCCCCCACCCACCATTATGAGACAGGACACATGCAGGACAACACATACTAACCTACACACATACTATACTATCCTAAACAATCATATATATATATATATATATATATATATATATATATATATATATATATATATATATATATATATTTTTTTTTTTTTTATAACAAACAGGAATCCCAACATTGACCCCCACCCACCCACACAAAAATGAAAAATAGAAAGAATAAGGACCCCCCACCCTCCTCCCTAACACTAACTAAGCTAACAACCTACACTAACCTAACACTAATCCCCAAAACCCAACTATCAGTACAAAAAAGGAAAGAGGAGAGAGGGGAGGGGTAAATGTAAAACATGCAATAAAGTCCTAGAGGTTGGCCCTCCGTAGGGTCCGCCTGATGGACCGAACCCTTTTCTTAATATATGCCACATCCTGGCTTAGCTTGTCCACCTTTGAAATAAATTTGTCAATTTTGCGGTTTAATGCCAGGAATGCCGCTGGGTCAATAGGAGGGGCTGCTGCAGTCTGTGTGCTGGCCGAGGTGGACGGTGTGGCAGTAGTTGTTTGCCCACTGGACTGTCCTGCGTGTTGGAAATTGCTGGGTCCAGGTCGTGCTGACGAGGCAGGGTCAACTGTCCCCGCCGTTGCTGAGGCCACTTGGGGAGACCTGGTGGATGTGGTGGTGGTGGCTGTTGTGGGCAATGTAGGGCCACCCTGTGGTGAGGCCCACCATGCCCCGGAGGCCCGATCGGCTTGGTATTTTCGGGCCATCCTCCTGAACCCCGACTGCACCTGCAGGATGTGCCGGTATCTCATTGCACGCCGTTCAGACTGATGTCTCTCTGCGGCACTCATGTTTGCAGCTGTGAAGAGATATGGCAACTATTTACCATAGGAAATGCATTGGGTGGAATTGCACAATGGGTCAATTGCACATTACTTGTACTGTATTTGTTACAGCGATTGTCACAACATAGTTCATTGAAAGTCTCGGAGGAAGTACATGTGAAGCCTGAATACAAAAGGGCATCTCACACCTAGCATATCCATATCTCAACATGATGGGTGACATCAGCCTAAACTTCTCATACAAATAATATGTAATGCAGCTGACATTATGGCTGAACCTCTTCCGCATACTGACGTCACTACTTATGTCACTCTATGTGATAACTATCACAACCCTCACTCAATGCCATTTGTAAATGTTTTTTGCAAATATTGAACTCATGTGCCATAACCGAATGTGTACACTAGGTTCTAAACAAAGTTGCAAAAGGTCACAAGTATGTGTAACATACTGGTTGCTACAGTCCTAGGTACCCTATTCCCAATCACATGGCAGTCTTTGAGGGTGGGGTGGGAAGAACAACCAACAATCCCAGATTCAATGCACACCCAGGAGTGTATAGAAAGGTCAACAAGTATTTGCCTCCACACACAACACCAATGAAGGGCTAGCAACAAATTGGAGTCAGCCAAACCTTGTCCTATCCAAGGTCCACACATGTCAAAATGCACTGACTTAGGCCAACATCACATACTACCAGTGAGGCATATTTTAACACACACACAGAGGAGCAAGAACACCCATGATCATGAGTAGAATTAACACCTAGGCCATTGCACTCTAGTCCCACACACTTCTAGTTCAACTTGTGGAAGTACATGCCCCCGGAAGATCCAACCTACAGTGTACTCAGTCCATCCTCAACTAGGGAAGCTGCATATTTAAGACAAGCCTTTTGCAGAAGCTATCTGGGAGAATGTCAGTCTGAAATGCAGACTCAGTCCAAGCCAAGTCCCAGAGCAACTCTTACATTAACCAGTGTATTCCACATGACTCATCCCACTCCCCATAGCGGGCCGACTGGAATGACCTACAGCCCCTAAATCTGACAGATGGATAAGCATTGGTCTACTGAAACTGAAGTGATATTTGAAATCCCACTAATGCAACAATACCAATAAATGGGCAGCGCATCAAACCTTGAATTCTGTTGTACACACAGTAGTCCATCATGCATCACTAGCAAACAATAAAAATAGCACTCATGCCACACTCACTGTAGGTGTCGGGGTCCTCAAAATGAGCCACCTCTCCCACGGTGTACGGTGCAGGTCCACCTGTAAAGCATGGAAGGAAGAATATACTCAGACTCCGTGCACTGACAAACAATTGCAGTTACAATGACAATGTGAGAATATGACATGCGTAATGAAACACTTTCACACATGCTCATACTGCATGGAAGAATTCTTAACCAACATTTACATTGGATGAGTCTCCTGCTACAGTTACACACCCTACTACACACATGCAGTGGCCAGGACAGTCATGTGGTGTCAAAGATACACCTCCATTAGTATGCCCCAACAATATCGGGGTGCATTCATCTCATCATGTGCATCCCAGAGAGACATCCAAAAGCTGGTTACTTGAGGACTGCATGACCCCTCAAACTCAAACAGGCTATGTGGTCATTTTCAACACACACCAACCAGACACACATGTGACATATGTGTGGACAACATAGCTAACTTCAATTGACTTGAAGGCACCACTCATTTATAGCATCATATTGGGTTTACAAATTTCTGTCTAGCTATGGCGTCTACATATGTAGGTATGATGTTTCAACATCCATTTTTCACTGGCTATTATGACCTGTAGAGTTCAAATAGAGGCATTAACGTGTCGCTTGTCTGACACAAAGGCAACACTACATTACACACAGCTACAGGCATCCGGTATGTGTAGAAAACATGAGCTATCTGACTGATACCATTTGTCTTCCTACACATTGTGCAACAATCACCCAGTAGGTTTCCCTAGCATTACACACAGTCAGCTACTTATCTAGCAGATTGGGTAACAATCATCACATGTCCCCACACAGCTTTCAATTATTCCCATGTAATTGATTTGTACTCACCAACATGGCCACCAATCCTGATTCCCAGGTGGTCCAGCAGATCCTGCTCACTGGATATCAGATCAGCCCAGCGGTGCTTGAGTTGATGGTCATTCTTCAGGCTACCGTAGACCCGGACCAAGTGATGGCGCACCTTCCCCCACCGGACTTTACGTGCCTCCGTGTGATACCTCTGTATCACACGGCCCCCAGCCTCCAGCATGAGTGGGAGGAAATGGCAAACAAGCCATATAAAACCCCCCAATTCCTCCTCACCCATCCTGCCAAGCCGTGGCCTACCTGACATCTCTGCACTTATAAAGGTGAAAAAGTTGGAACAAAAAGGAAAAGGGGGAAATGGGGAAAGGTAGAGTAGTGAAAAATAAAGGAAACTTAAGAATAAGAGCCCAACTAACCCCAAATTTAAACTACCCAGAACAGACTCCCACAGACAATAAAAGAAACACTGGACTTGACAAAAGTATACAAAACAGACTCAGACAATATTCAACAACAACACAATGATCACAAAAGCACAATAGAGAAGGTACACTGGACACAAAAGCACTAAAACACAGGACAACACTTTCCACACAGCCACACAGTCTAGAATAATCTGAGACTGCAAAGTGAAAGTGAAAGTACACCCACAGTACAGAATCTGTAAACAGGATATCCTATTACATCACATCCTGCATAAAATGGCCGCCGTTTTTATTTTTCCGTTATGCGTCATATTTTCACGCATACAGATTGTGCGTCATATTTTTTTACGCATAACAGTGCACATAATGCAGAGTCAAATATTTTTGCAACATTGTTCCCTTATATTTGTGTGAGGCTTATTTTACAGTTCTAGAGTTGAAATTTATGCCGAAGGCAAATATGATGACCAGATATGAAAATTAATTTTGACTCTGCATTATGTGCACTCCTGTACGTCAAAAAATTATGACGCCCAAGCTGTATGCGTGGAAATATGACGCATCATCGAAAATATGGTGGCCATGTAATTCTGCTTATTAATATATTAATTTCTAAGTGATATTTTTTGACTCTCCATTATGTGCACTCCTGTATGTCAAAAAATTATGACGCCCAAGCTGTATGCGTGGAAATATGACGCATCATCGAAAATATGGTGGCCATGTAATTCTGCTTATTAATATATTAATTTCTAAATTATATTTTTTGACTCTGCATTATGTGCACTCCTGTGCGTCAAAAAATTATGACGCCCAAGCTGTATGTGTGGAAATATGACGCATTTTGAGAAATATGTCTTAAATTATTCAGATTGTGAAAGGAATTTTGTCATGACCAAACGGTGCTAAGTGATACACATTTGGGGTTAGCTATGACACATGTCCCTTATAGGAGGTATAGAAGGCATTCACAGTGTAATAGTAATGATTGCTCAAAATGGTTATTACCCATAATTGTACACATATTTTGGGTAATTGCTGATGTCTAATTTCAAATGATGAATGGGATACCAGGATGTATTCCTTCGCAACAATGTGTCCACATTTATCACGGTAATCCAATTATCTATAGTCCAAACAGGTTGTGCAATTGTCACTTACACTTTTTATGGGGGTAACCATGTCCTTATTTTGAATTTGTGTATCTTATATGTGTTTTACTTTTGACATGTATGCCACACATGTGCCTTATGCATGTGTGTACTTCACATGTGCATATTTCATGTATATTTGGGGGGCGGTATAGGTGGACTTAGGCCCCCAGCACCCTAGGGTTTGCCCTTCCAGATTTGCTAATTTATCCAAGGGTTTCATTTATTCAGTAATGCTAAACCTGCAGCAGCAGGCTCATGGAAGGCCATAGGGTATTATTCACTGTTTGCCATTCAATAATCCCATTTGCACATTTGACGTTTGCCCTATTGATTATTTGGAGCAATCTGACATACCATTTTGCATTGAAATGTTTTTCTAAATCTCGGCGTTCCTCATGTGCTGATGACAAATAGGTTGTTGATGTATGTGGCCCTTCGTTCATTACCTGGTTTAGTGGCATGTTTCATTCTTCCTGCTAGGTTCCAACTGGGACACTACTGTGATCGGCTGCTTGCAAATATTTGGTTGATTGGATGGCACATGTTTATATGTGTGGTCCAATGTAGATCCACTATCAACTGTCTGGGTGTATGTTGTCACTGTAACTTCCAGGTCTCCTCATGAGTTAGTGGCAGCTAATCTTGTTCTAATTGGGCATTGTTTGTAGCAAAAATGGAGAGAAGCCATTGAGGACATGGTCACCTACACATGGATGGTCCCACCCTGTCACTGAACACGTGTAATGAGACTTTCAAATGAGCTACATGTTTGTGCTGAGTGAGAGAATGTCTCAGGTGTCTGGATCAGATATGTGTCATTGCCACATTTGTACTCCTGTTGGCCTCTGTGGATGGTAATGTATCATGTAACATCATAGCCTCTGTGCAGACATTTGTGGTGTATATTTTTTGTGTGATGAGTGTTATGTCATTATTGCTCAATGAGACGACATTCTTCTTCAGCAATTTCAAACTAAAGGTGGGCAGAAATGAATAGGCCAAACCATGATGTGGTGTTTGTTATCTGTGTTTATTTACAATTGTGCATTAAGTGGTGATATAAGAAATTATGAAAATAAATTATTTACAATCTGTTGGCGCCTACGCACTCCAGCAGCCGTGTTTGGTTGTTTCCCCTCCTGTTGCAGGCCAGCATCCTCCTCTTCGTCGTCTTCAGGCATGTCTGGGTCTGGTTCGAGGAGGGGAATGTTCCTTTTTACACAAATGTTGTGCAATATGGCACAAGTGAGTATGATCCTACAGACCATCTCTGGGGAATATAGTAGGCTACCGCCAGTGATGTCAAGGCAGCGGAACCTTGACTTGAGGATCCCAAAGGTCCGCTCAACAATGCTGCGTGTCCTCTTATGGGCGTCATTGTATGCCCGCTCTGCAGCAGTAGTCGGGTTCCCAAATGGTGTCATTAGCCAAGGCTGGATGCCATACCCCTGATCAGCTGAAAGAAAAACACAGAATGGGATCATGTAGATGTAGGAGGCACTCTTGTAAAGACCTTTAATGGCAGTAGTTCTCTTGTGTTGTCTGTGACTCTTTTGTGTACTAATGTGACAACCTATACTTGTAGGCTAAAACTTTTGCATTGTGTTTTTTCCTTGGCTGAGCAAGTGTTTGTTAGCTAACCGTTTGTCAGCAGTATGTTTTGGGAATTGCAATCGAGTGTGTCCTCCCTAGCATTGTGACTTGTGATACAGGTGTCCGTGTGTCTTCACTGGGGGTGACATGATAGTTCCATGCAGAGTTAAAATTGAAAGTGTCGTTAACACGTTCATATGAAAGTACCCTGGACATCCCATACCTTTAGACTTATGCAATGTATTAGGTTATTGTGACACTTACAATTTGCAAGGTGACATTTAGGCAACCACACTCATTAATGTCTTCACATTAAGCTGTACAGTAAATTCCAATGTGTGAGAGGTTCAATGGTGAGTTAAGAAACATGGCTAGTGATGTGAGGACCTCAGTGTGTTCGTGTCGACATGTTGCTGTTGTGGTGTATGTGTTGTGTGTCCTAGAGGGTTGCTGTGCAGTGTGTATATAAGTAGATTTCTGTACTTACCAACAAGTATTCCATTGCCATACCGTCCATCCTGGAAGTGTTGGTTGATGGTAGAGTGACGGAAGATGAAGGAGTCATGTACACTCCCAGGATATTTAGCCACAATGTTGCTGATCAATCCTTGGTGATCGACTATGGCCTGCACGTTGATGGAATGTGTGTGCTTCCTGTTGCGGTAGAGGTGTTCTGTTGCAGCAGGTGGCACAAGGCATACGTGTGTTCAGTCGATTGCACCAAGGACGTGTGGGAAGCCACTGATGGCGTAGAACCCCTGTTTTGTTTCCTGCTGCTTCTGCAGTGTGTTAGGGAAGCAGATGTGGAGGGGTGTCAGGCGAATGATGGCATCCAGTACTTTTGGCAGAAATGCGGAGAATGATGGTTGTGATATTCCGCCAACCAGGGCACCAGTTGTCTGAAACGAGCCACTTGCCAGCAGGTGAAGTACGGCAAGCAGCTTTGTTTCTGTTGGGATGGTGTGGGGTGTCACTAAAGTGGGGGCCAACTGCTGTTCAATATTTCTCAGCAGCTGCTGAATGGCCTGCCAGTTCAACCGGTACCTCTGTATGATGTCGTGTTCCCTGAGGCCATGCAGGGTTGTTCTTGGGCGGAATATCCTCTCCTGCCTTCTGCGCTGCCTTTGGGGTCCCTGCTGTTGTTGTTGTAGCTGCTGTTGTTGCTGCAGGGCTCTGCGTCTACGTGCACGCTGGATAAAAATCACCTCCATGTCTCCCTGTTGCTGCTCTGCTGCTCTGTTGTTTGTTCTGTGTGTTCTGATTAAATACAGGTGTGTTTGCCCCATTTTAACGCCTGCCCTGACCCAGGTGTTAAATTTTGATGCACATCGGGCTTTGCGTCATTTTTTTGCTCCGCCTCCCGGCCGAGAGTCATTTTTGCCGGGAAGCATAAATACGACGCACGGCCGTGTGCGTCGTTTTTTGGACGGGAACGCCTACCCTGCATATCATTAACGCAGGGCGGGTTGCCGCATCCAGAAAATGACGCACATTGCGGATTTTTATCGTCCGCGGGCTTGGGCATCACTGTTTAAATATGGGGCAACGTTTGCGCTGATAGTGTGTGTCAAAAATGTTGACGCACATTCGGCGCAAACGGAGTATAAATATGCCCCTATATTTTTTTAATTAATGGGATTTATATTTATATGAATTTTTTATTTTATTGCATACTACATACATGTAGATAAAATTCTGAATTCAACAAGGGGTCATAGTTGTAGATCCCTCAAGGTTTTCCCAAAGAAACTAACAATTGAAATAAATATTGAAAACTAGTAGGAAAAAACAGCCATTTGTAACAATGTTTTAATCTCTAAATTTTTGTCATGATGGCTGATTTACAAAAGCAGTGTACCATTACGTTCACTAGACCCCTTTTGGCTGTGGGGATGTATAGTGTTTATAGATTTTCCAAGAACCTCAGGTAACTATAGCCAACAACTGAACTGCACCATACAAAGAATTTCCATTCTGTACTGAGTGTAGACTAATTCATATTGTGAAATATGTGGAATGAAAAAAGGTATCAAGGTAACCTATGTATGTCTGAAATAAGCACAAGAAATGGAGTTCAGGAGCAGTGGTTATTTGTACATCTCAGAATTTGTGGGCACGCGTAAGAGTATATGATTTAGAGCAGTGATACTCAAAGTACGGCCCGGGGGTCTCATGCAGCCCTCCTGACCTTTAAACGCAGCCCCATGGTAAACAGTAACACTGAGCTGCTGTTTCCTTGAGTGAGCACTAGTATTCCAAAAGATTTTAACTAAAAGGGCAAGCCATTATTTTCAACTAAACTAACACATTAACTAAAGTCAGAAAAAAAGTAAAGGTGACCTACACCACCTAAATTTAGAAACACATTATTTTTAAAAGAATCTTGCAACATACGTGAAAAAATGTGAAAGTCTCTACAAAAATCAAAAAAGTGCACTTGTTTAACATGCAGAAATGTTTCATCTTAGTAATAGTTTGCGAACATAAATTTTCCCCTAACCCTGGCAACAATGAACCAGGAGACAAGTCAGTTGTTATGTTCACTGTTTGAGTGGCCGGATTTGCTATTATACATGGACAACACCTGGCACCCTGCTGGCATCTATGTGGCCCTCAATCACATGATACGCCAAACTTTTTGGCCCCCTGGAAAATGTTTGCGAGTACCCATGATTTAGAGGGTATTTTTCACACTGTCATCTTTCTTACTCTCTGGCTTATATTTGGAAAGCACACATGTAGTGAAATTCAATTGGCAATAATAAATGTCCTACTATTCTATGCTCCCACATGTCTTCTGATACAGATGGTACTCACTTGTGTGATTAGGCCTAGTGCCCGTGACAGGAAATGTCTCAAAATACAACATGGATACATCACATTTTTCCACTCAAACTTGACCTGTTTTTTGCAAAGTGGGTAGCTCTGGAGCTTAGGCAGTAGCTCAGCTGCCACCTAGAAAAACCTAGCAATCCATGTACGATTGTTCGACCCACAATCCTTTGCAAACCTTGACTATAAAAAACACATTTTACACACATTTCCGTGATGAAAAGTTCTGGAATCAGTGGGGAGCTACAAACTCCCTTCCACCTAGCATTCCACTAAGTCTTTGATAAAAATGGTGCCTCACTTGTGTGGGTAGGCCTAGTGCCCGCAACAGAAAATGAACCAAAACACAAAATGGATACATCAAATTTTTTCACTCAAAACTGATCCCTTTTTTTGCAAAATGGGTAACTGTGGAGTTTGGGTTCTAGCTCAGCCGGCACCTAGAAAAATCTAGCAAACCTGTATATTTGTGAAAGCTAAACACATAGAGGAATCAACGATGGTGTGTCTTGCGTGGATCACAAGTTTTCCTTTTTTTACCCATAATGCCCTGCAAATCTCAACCTTTGCCTGAAACCGTGCATTTTTCTTACATATCTGTGATGTAAACTTCTGGAATCCACAGAAATCAAACAGAACAGATCAAACCAAGGACAATTGTAGCCCTTGTGTAGGATCCATTTCTGTTGTTGGAACTAGGCCCAACCACACAAGTAGTGCAGCGTTTTTATTGGCACAAGTGGAACAATTCTGGGTTGTAGGAATTTTATGGATTCTTGCTTATTCCAGAAGTTTCCATCACAGAAATGTCGGGAAAATGTGTGATTTCAGGCAAAGATTGATGTTTGTAGGGCACTGTGGGTAAGAAAACCTCATGGGAGTCACACAAGACGCACCACCCTGGAATCTCCTGGTTGTCTACTTTTTACAAATATCTGCATTTGGTAGTTTGCCATGGGTGGCGGCCAAGCATGGCCTCAAATCCTGCAGTTACCCCATTGCTGATCTCTGCACGCAGCACGTTATGGCCTTTTGTATCAAGGTCTCTTGGTCCACCCACACAAGTGAGGTGCCATTTCTATCAGGAGACATGGGTGAATGTTGTGTGGTAGGAAATCTGTGGCTCTCCACAGGTTTCAGACGTTTTCCTCACGGAAATTTGAGGAAAACGTGTTTTTTCAGTCAACATTTGAGGTTTCCAGGGCAGTGTGGGTAAGAAAATGATGTGGGATGTATGTGTAGCACACCACCCTAGACTCCCCAAGATGTCTAGTTTTTAGAACTGTTTGGGTCTGGTAGGTGTTTCTGGGTGGCAGCTACCCAAGCACAAAAAGTGCAGCCATTCACCATTGACAGTGGATGATACTGGGAGTTAGGTAAATTCTCTTGGCTTAGTTTTAAAAACAACATCCAAAAGAATTTAAATGTCCTCTTGCTTGCCATTGGATGCTTTAGTCCGCAAAGGAGCAGAAAGACTGTTGGTGGGGTGGGGGGGGGGCAGAAATACTGTTTTCCTATTTACTTTGGGTGTGGGGCATAACCATGCCCATGCTGGGTAGCCTCCACCCCTATACTTTAGAAAAAAACAAAATACCTTGTCTTCTAGTGGGCTTTCTGCCTCTTGGTTGGACTAGATGGGGGTAATTGCCCCATATGCCTCCCAGGGGGCCAAAAGACTTAGCCCACATTTTTTGGGGGTAGGGCATGGCCATGCCCATGCTAAGCAACCCCACCTCTACGATTGTAACGCAAAAGTAATCCCTGGTGTCTAGTGGACTTTCAGCCCCTTCAGAGGGTTAGATGGGGGTAATTGCCCCCATCTGCCCCCCCAAGGGGGCAGAAAGACTGCATTTCTTTAAAAAAGCAGCAATAGGGGCACAAGCCTTTGCCAAAGGGGGGGACTCCCCCTCTCCCTGGGATCTAGTGGGTTGTTCCCTGCTTAAGGATGCTCCTCCTGCAGGGATCCACTAGGGAGTGGTGCATTGGAAAGGGGAGATTCTTCCCTTTTCAATAACTCTCACCACTAAATCATTTCTCAGTGGCCTGAGATATGTCCAGAGCAATGATGCACTAAAAATGAACTGCACCCATCAGCTCATTTCACTTTCAATCTAACAACGTTCGCATGCCATGCATGCTCATCTTCATTATATGTCAAAAATGTCTCTGGAAGCTGGAGAAGCTCTTCCCCAGCTCAAGAAGCTGAAATAAAAAAAATGAATGCCTCTGATGTTCCACTGTTGGTGGGACTAGAGCTAGAAAGCTAAGTTTTGTTTCCTCCACCTTCATATATGTGAAGATATGCTTATGACTGAATTTACCTTGTTGTAAGCCAACTAGGAATTCACAAAAGTATTCCTATCAGATGTAAATGTATTTCTGGGTGTGAAGATCTTCATAACATGTGTAGAGATCTAGACAGCCATAAATCCCAGTCAAAGGGTACGAAGTGGGCATTCCAAATCTTATCTTGGAAGTTTGGGAACAGCCACAAACATACATATTTGTGTGCATTCTCAAACACCAGTACATCTCCTTCACACCCCAGAAAATGTATTTTAGCACAATGCTGGCGAAATTGTATTACCGTACTGGGCTGGCAAAATTCCCGGGGGTTGAAGGGAAATGGCTCAACTTTAGATTTGCTGGGAGTGTATGGGAAGGGCTTTCTCCTTAGGGAAACAATAGCACTGGGAATCCTGTTCCTGAATGTGCAGAGTTCTCTGAAATGAAGAGCTCCATACAAAGGGAATAAAAGCCTTCATAGAAAGCCACATGACTTTCTTATTATAATGCCTGGAAAACTGCATCTATTGTTCATTAATGTTAGAATAGTAAATTACTCTCCTGAACAATTCTTTCCCATGTTTTTTAAGTGCAGTTAGAGTAGTAATTCTACACTCATGCCAATATGTGCACTTTTCCCAATGTTGATGGGGCTGAAAATAGAATAACAAATCTAACCACCCCTATGTATACACTCTCCTTAATGTTGGAGGAACTGGAGTTAGAATAGTAAATCTGACCCACAGTTTTGTTTGTGTGTTTATTTTGTGCAAAGGAGTTAGAATGGTAAATCTGATTCCTCAAACAACGCAATATTCCAATGTTTGGGGAATTATGTTTTGTTTTTTTCTGTTATGTTATGTGAATTTGTGTACTGCACAACTCAACCTGGTAGGTATCTTGGCAGTTATTTACAATAATATAGTTATAGTGGAGTTATATTAGTGAATTTGAAACATAATATTACTGCAATATTTTTTAATAAAAAAAATTGATTTGTATATACATTAGTAAATAAGTAATTAATATTATTAAACAGTGGAATTGTAGGAAAGTTGAATATTATGTGCTATTGGGGTTAGTCCTCACCATGTAATACTCTCACAATACCGCAAAGAAGGTCCTTGGATTCACACTAGTAAGCCTTTAGCTCAGCCCTGGTAGTGTGGCAAAGAGCTGTCAGGCTTTAATTAGAGGAACATGTGTTGTACATTTCACAGCACAAACATGGACGATAAGTAATTGACATGACTCAAAAGAAATCCACCACCAATTTATAAAAATAGAGCTTATGTTATATAAATTTAAAATTACTCAGCATGACAGCAGCCTCGTGATTGGTCTGAGCGGCCTGCTTCACTGCTCAGACAGGTAGTGGGAGCCTGGGCATGTTCTCCACTCGACTGTGAAATACAGCCGGGTAGAGAACCTGCAAAGTATGCATGTCTGTTTGGCCGGCCCAACATGGTCGGCCAAACAGACATGCACAATTTATAGTGCACATAAAACCCCTCCAGAACCCTCCCTCCAGCCCAGCCCTGCCCCTTCTCCCAGGAAAAAAAAATTAAAAAAACTTGACATTATTATCATTTTATTTTTCCTTTCCACCAATCCAGTGGTGGAATGCTCCTCCGCCTTAGCACAGGAGTCGCCCCTGTCCATGGTGCTGAATGGGACTCACATTGAAGTCAATAGCAGGAAGCCACTGGTAACAAACGACCACTTGGAGGTCATGCTGCTAGAAACCCTTGCAGGGTTCAGGTTGTGGGAGCCCAGAGACTAGGTCACAGCAGCCAGTTCACTTCTACCTGGTCCGTGGGGTATGGGTGCAGAGTTCTCTTGGATGTCTGTGGTGCTGAACAGGACTTGCACTGGTGTTATTTCTACCACTTACACAATATCACTGACAAAGGACTGCAAAATCTCAGCTGGTGCTAGGTTGCAGATATTGGATGCAGGTTGCACACTGTATTGCACACTGTACCCCACACCTGCAGTGCTGAGTGTAGGAGTTAGTTGCCAGACTGGCAACCAACAAACCTTGGCAGTGGTCAGGGTGTAGAAATACTTTAGGGACTTCCTGGGGTTTGAGGGAGTGGTGTAGTGGCCTGAAACTTGGAGGCAGGCTGGACTACAACTCCCAGAAGACACTGGGCCATCTGGTTTTTGATGATCCTTCACCAGGCCTAATGGCCAGCGGAGATTCAGAATCTGCAGGTGTTTTCCCTGCAGTTTGCAGGGGACTAGTGCCACTAGTCAAGGGAGACTCAAGGTGCTTCTGTCTTCCACAGGGGTCCTTCTGGTCGAGTTTCAGCCAAGGCTAAGGGTCATTCTTGCAGTTCTTAGTCTGTTGCCTCAGGGACAGAGTATCCCTCTTTTGCCTTGGTGCAGTGGGCAGAGTCTGGTTGTTGGTTGATGCAGAGCTCCTTCTGATCCTTCTTCAAAGTTAGCAGATCAGATCTGGATTTAGGGGAGCTAGGGTTGTAGAGATTAGTGGTCAATGTGGAGCCAGGACCTACATCTAAACTGCCTCTGAGGTAACCACAGCCGGTCTGACAGGTCTCCTTTAGCTACCAAGAGCCCCCTATTCTGCCACTCCTAGGATGGCAGGAATCAAAGTTAGTGCATGTTAGAAATGAAGTCTTTGGTTGGCAGTCAGGTTACCCCCTGTCCAAGCAAGGACCCTCACTCTAGTCAGGGTAAGTCACACACAATCCAAATTATCCTGCGCCCACCCTCTGGTAGCTTGGCACTGAGCAGTCAGGCTTAACTTAGAAGGCAATGTGTAAAGTATTTGTGCAATAAATCATGCAATAACACAGTATAACACCACACATTGTTTAGAAAAATATATAATATTTATCTGATACGATGCAAGTCAAAACAATTAAGATTCAATGGGTACACATTGAATTATCACTTAGAAAGTGATATAAAGAGTCTTTAGTTCTTAAAAAGCAACAAATGTCGCTTGCAAGCACAAAGTACCTGGTTTGTGTTCAAGAGGCGTGCGTCGATTTTTCCTGCGCACACAGACAATGCGTCATTGAGTTTTCATGCAGAGCAGGCTTTGTGTCGATTTCCGGCATTTAGATTGGGTTCATCTTTGGGTTGCGGGGTTTTCTGACGCCCCGGGGACAATGCGTTGAAATCCTGGGTGTGCAGGACGAAGTCACAGGGGCTGCGTCGATCCTATGGACGTTGCGTGGAAATGTTTGCCGCACAGCAGGCGCTACGTCGATTCCTCTCAGGAAGTCAGGCTACATCGTTCCGGCTCGGCTTTGCATCAATCCAGTGGGCCATGCGGTGAATTTACGGTCACAACGCTGGCGTTCTCCTCTTCGGGAAGTCGGGCTGCGTCGATCCGGTTCGGCGTGCAGTGATTTTCTCACTGTGATGCAGGCTGTGCGTCATTTCTTGCAGGCTGTGCATTGATTTTTCGCCGCACAAGGAGTTCTTTGGCAGGAATGATGTCTTTTTGGTCCTGAGACTTCAGGGAACAGGAGGCAAGCACTATCCAAGCCCTTGGAGAGCACTTCTCATCACAGCCAGAAGGCAGCAAGGCAGCAGGGCAACAGTAGGGCAGCAGTCCTTTGCAGAAAAGCAGTCAGGTGAGTCCTTTGGGCAGCCAGGCAGTTATTCTTGGCAGGTTGCAGGTTCTGGTTCAGGGATTCTTCACCAGTGGCATCTTGTCCAAAAGTGTCTGGTGAAGTAGAAGTGTCTAAGTTGGTAGGGTCAGAGACCCTGCTTAAATACCCAAATGTGCCTTTGAAGTGGGGGGGGGGGGGACTTCAAAGAGTGGCTTAGAAGTGCACAAGGTCCCCTTTCAGTTCCAACCTGTCTGCCAGGGTCCCTGTAGGGGGTGTGGCAGTCCTTTGTGTGAGGGCAGGGTACTGTCCTTTGACATGGAAGTGTCAGGCCCTCCACCCTCCCAGCCCAGGAAGACCCATTCATTATGCAGATGTACGCAAGTGTGACTGAGCATCCTGTGTTTGGGGTTGTCTGAGTGAATGCACAAGGGAGCTGTCAACTAAACATAGTCAGAAGAGGATTGTAAGGCACAGAAGGATTTAAGTGTAGAGACATGCTCACTTTCTAAAAGGGGCATTTCTAGAATAGCAATATTAAATCCAACTTCACCAATAGGCAGGGTTTTCTATTACCATTCTGGCCATACTAGATATGACCTGGTTACTCCTTTCATATCAGAATCTACCACTCAAACAGTGTATGAGGGTAGCCCTAATGCTATCCTATGAAAGGAGCAGGCCTCACAGCAGTGTAAAACGAATTTAGGAGCTTTACACTACCAGGACATATAGAACACACATATTCAGGTCCTGCCTTCTAACTGCATAGCACCCTGCCCTATGGGCTACCTAGGGCCTACCTTAGGGGTGACTAATATGTAGAAAAAGGGGAGTTTAAGGCTTGGCAATTACTTTTAAATGCCAAGTCGAAGTGGCAGTGAAACTGCACACACAGGCACTGCAATGGCAGGCCTGAGCCATGGTTAGGGGGCTACTTATGTGGGTGGCACAACAAGTGCTGCAGGCCACTACTAGCATTTTATTTACAGGCCCTGGGCACATATAGTGCACTTGACTAGGGACTTACAAGTAAATTAAATAAGCAAACTGGGTATGAGCCAATGTCGCCATGTTTTAAGGAGAGAGCATATGCACTTTAGAACTGATTAGCAGTGGTAAAGTGCGCAGAGTCCTAAAGCCAGCAAAAATGAGGTCAGAAAAAGAGAAGGAGGAAGCCAAAATGTTTGGGGGTGACCCTTCAGAAAGGCCATTTCCAACAGTGCACAGACCAGGCTGCTCACCCTAGAGGTGTGGTCAGCCTGCTGGGGGTGTGCACAGCCCTGCATACCTAATTCCCCACCTGTCCACAAGCACATGTGCTTGGGGCAGGGGGGAAAGCTGTTTCCTCCACACAGATATTCTATCAGAGGCAGTGAAACCTTTGGAGCTCACCACCCTGATGGCTCTATTCACTAGCCCGGCTGGGGGGTGGGAGGTGTAACCTCCTTCCTGCCTCAGCCTTAGTTTCTGACCTGTAGGAGTGCACAGGCTGCCCAGCAGGAGGACAGATCCTGTCTTGGTGGTGGCATGCACATGAAAAGCATGGGCGACTTGGCCAGAGCACAAAGAAGGGTGGCAAACAAGTGGGAAGCCTCTAGTGTGCCACCTGGGTGAATGCCAGCCATTCCTCAACACCAGATTTGTGTTAGGGGAGAGAAAGCAAGTTGCTTTACACCAAACCCGACATATCTAGGTGATACCGGTATCATAATGGAGCTAGAAGCCCTGTCTGCATTGTCCGGCCTGCACTTACAGTGTACCTTAATGGAAAGGACACTATAGTGACATAGAAGTTTGTGCTTATATGTCTGTACCTTAAATATAATGCACTTTGCCTCTTGGGCTGTAGAAGCCTTCCTTAGGATTGTCTGACATATATATAAGGTAGTGCATGGGATTGGGCTTCTAATTGTGAGGGCACAGTCAAACTCAAGCAGTTTGCACAGCTCTGGCAGTCTGCAATGACAGGCCTGCCACCAGCATTTGGAGGGTCACCCAGGGTGGCTCAAACCCTTGGGACCCCTTCACAACCTATGCCCTGAGTACCATCTACTAGGAACTTATAAGGGGGTAAAGTCTTGCAAATCAGGAATTCACCATGTCGACATAATAATTTAGGAGGATAGCACAGGCACTAGAGACTGGTTACAGAGTCATACACATCAGCATTGGAGGCAAAAAGTGTAGTAGGTGACCATACCTAAAGTAGTGCTTTCCTATATGACCCCCCCAGACGAAAGGGGATGAACAGCTAACCTGGAAAGGCCATCTGCATTGGCATGGTCAGTCCATGGCCTGTGTTCCACTGTGAAGTCCTTTCCCCGTAGAGAAATGGACCACCTCAGTTTAGGATTTTCCCCTTTCATTTGCATTAGCCATCTGAGAAGCCTGTAGTCGGTTTGAATCTTGATGTGAGCCCCAAACAGGTATGGTCTCAGCTTCTTCAGGGGCCAAACCACTGCACAGGCTTCCCCTCAATGGCACTCCAACACTGCTCTCTAAGGAGGAGTCAATCATGCTGCTGATATAGGCAACTGGTTGATCCTGGCCCTCATCATTTGTTTGTGCTAATTACTGCCCCAATAGAATGTTCAGAAGTGTCTGACAATGAACTCCTTGGTATAGTCAGGTGCTTTCAGTACAGGGGCTATGCACATAGCCTCATTCAGGGTCTCAAATGTCTTTTGACATCCTGCCGTCCATATGACCTTTTTAGGCTGCTTTTTAGAGATAAGTTCAGTTAAGGGAGCCACAATAGTACCATATGACCTTTTTAGGCTGCTTTTAGAGATAAGTTCAGTTAAGGGAGCCACAATAGTACCATAATTCTTCAGAAAACGTCTATGGTACCCAGTCAAGCCAAGGAAGGCTCTGATCTGAGTCTGGGTTTTAGGAGGTTCCCAGTCCTGAATGGTCTGCATCTTGGGCTGGAGAGGTTGTATTTGGCCTCCTCCTACAAAAAAGGCCAGAATTCTACTCTATCTGGCAGTTGCTGGCCCTAATAATTAGGCCCGCCTGCTGCAGGGCCTTTAACACTTCCTTCAGGTGGACCAGGTGATCCTCCCAGGTGGATCTAAAGACAGCAATCCCATCCAGGTATACAGCACCAAAGTCTTCCAGGTCTGGTAGAACTCAATTCACCAACCATTGGAAGGTGGCAGGTGCATTACTGAAGCCAAAGGACATCACAATTAACTGATAGTGGACCTCTGAGGTGGAGAATACATACCTCTCACAGACAACTGCACCATCTTCAGTCCATTCAAATCCCTTACCCTTCTTGGGAAGTTGCCTCATAGGATGGAAATAGATGCAAACTTTATAACTTATTTGGAAAAATATCCTGATAATTCTAAAAAGGATCTCAATTGATGTTTATCTCTAGGTTCAGGTGCTTTAATGACAGACTCTACAAAGTCCAATTAGGGACTAATCCCCTCTCCAGAAATGGCATGCCCTATTTATGTCGCAGTTCATACCCTGACTTAATACTTCTCTCTCTTCACTGTCAACCCACTCTTCTTCAGTTTGATAAAAACTTATACCACAATGTTGTTATGATCAGGTTTATCCTTCTCATACGCCAAAATATCATCCTGGAAAAACATAACATAACTTGTCCAATGCCATCCTCATGACTGCTTGGAAACAAGCTGCTGCAAACCCAACGGCATGTGAATGAATCAGAATGCACCTAGTGGTGTGACAAAAGAGCCAAGATGTCTTGATAAATCTAGATCACTAAACTCCTGTACACCTTCCAACAAAAATAACTCCCCCACAAATTCGGGAAGAGGTTGTCTGTCAACCCAAATTTGGATGTTCCTCCCTCCATCCTTAGACACTAAAATCACTGGCACTAAACACTCATAAGATTCCGTTTCTCTTATCACTCCGAGGGCTATCAACCTTTCTCATTTAAATTTAAGTAGTTCTATCATTAAGTGTGGAACCCTGCGAACCTAATGAACAACAACCTTATTTTGCCATCACTAATATGATTTACAATCATAACTTGATCAGGAGTGTTTGGATTTATTGTAATTTCCAAATCACACTGATATTGTCATCCTAAGAGGTTATCAACATTCTTCGCCACGTAGGCCTTACCAACAATTTCCCTAGCCTTGGAGATAATCCTCATAGGCACATACCATAACTGAGACTCCTCTCTACCCTACAGGATTTATGTCAGGTTGTAGCAAATTAATCCCTTTCCCAACTAAAAATGGAATCCCAATGCTTGTCACCTGGTAGTGTAAAAGGATATCCAGAATAAGCCAAAACACTCACCTCCTTACCATCAACAAAATTATTATTATCAGGCATTCTTATCACTCCCAAATCACATTCAGTTGAAACATTAGACATATCTATTACTCTGAAAACCACTCTGCTCAGACTATCTTGTAACACTTGTACTTGTTTATTGGTGTCTGAAGTGGAAGATGTTGTCTCCTCCTGACTGTTGCATAATGGTCTTTCTTGCCACATTTGTGACATGTGGACAAACTGGCAAAATGGTTTGGGCTTCTGCAATCATGTGCTGTACTACCACAGCAATAATATTTGAATTTGTTATCAGATAATGTTTTGTCCTTGTCCAAAAGTGGCTTTTTTATCTTTTTAGGTTCCGCAGAGTGCTGTCATTAATTCTAGCTACCTCAGAACCTCCCTTCTTGTTACTTTTCATTTCTTTAACCCAGCTCAAAGCATGCTCCATACTTTCTATTCTAGACATTGCCTTTTTCAAATTAGGGTTCTTAGCTAAAAGTTTCTCTTGTACCTTTGGGTTATTGGTATACCTTAAAAACTGATCTGTAGTAGGCAACTCAGTTAACTCACCAAATCCACATGTCCTTACTAAATCGTTTTAACTTGCCACAAAGTCTGAAATGTCTCTCTTTCCTTGATGTTGGGAGTACAAATTATGTCTATCTATCACAACGTTTGTGTGAGCCCTAAAATGTAGTTCGAACATGTTTATTTACATTTCAAAAATGTTAGTTGACTCTCCTTGTCTTTGGCCCATCAGAATCACATCAAGGATATTCCTCCCTTCAACCTAAGGTAGTGGAATAGAAGGGCATACTTACAAGCCCCTAGCGCCTCCTTGCATCGCCCTACCATAAAAAAATGTATGCTAAGGCAGCGTCAAGGAGGCCTCATCCCTGCACCAGATTTACAAAGTGGTGCAATGCAAGAATTTCGCCACTTTGTAACCCCTTGCACCACATTATGCCTGCGGCAGGCATAATGTATGCAAGGGAGGCGTTCCCCCATTAGGAGGCCCAGAAAAATGTCCCAGTGAAATTTACGAAATTTCACTGTGCCATTTTTCCCATAATTTTTAATGCCTGCCCAAGGCAAGCGTTAAAGTGACACTCCCATTGTTTCCAATGGGCCTCCCCACGGATTGCTCGACTAGCGCCATAATGTTTGGCGCTAGTCGACCAATGCACCACAATAGCATAAAAAATGTTGCCGCTTTTGTGCTAACGTGTGCCATGGTGTGCCGCATTGTAAATACAGCGCTACCATAGTGACGTTAGGGGAACGCGGGGGCGCAGGAAAAGTAGTGCATCATAATTGATGCACCACTTTCTTGTAAATATGCCCCCAAGTTCCTTGTTTTCTAGCAGGGGAGAACCTCTCACCCTCAAAGGCAACCATATGTGAATCAAATAACTTCCTCCATCTTTTCCACGCAAGGATGGATTCACCAGGGGCTCTGTCGTAGTGATCCCTGCCATGATGCTTGAAAAAACAAGTAACTAATACAAACATTTTAAATAAATAATATAAGAAACTATCACAAGAAACTGATACGGAAAATAAATAAAAAAATAGATAATAAGGTTAGAAATACCAGCTGTAAATTCCTAAAAAAAAACAGCTGACAGTGCAGGTTGAATCATCTCAGTTCTTCAAATCATATGGAATATATTTCTTATCAGAGCGCTGCACACAGGGAACACACATATATCAATGTTATGTCTGAACTCTTATTCACTATTCTCGAGGGTTTAATTTAAAGCTTGAACAAATATGGCCAATTATGTTAACAGCAGACATGGTTGGTGAAACATATCTCATTCCTTGCTTTTCTTTGTTTACTAGCAAGACAAAATGGTGGCACGTACGTCACGTACGTATGTGACATGTTGACAAGCCCTGACAATTCAACACATACACAAATGCGTCAGAAATTCCTCCGCTGACTTTGAAGAAAACTGGTTCGTGAGTGACCAAGCTCGCACTGTCCTCAAAAGAACAGTGAAGCGTGCAACGTAATGGTTGTCCAACTGTCAGACGCATTACAAGTGGTAAAGTTGTAAAGCTGTTCACTGTTCAATGTTGTGACAATCCACTGTCTCAAAATCTGTTATTCTTTGCTGCAAAGTGCCCAAATTGCCAATCTAATATTCCAGGATAGAAGTCCCTGGGGTGTTCCCTGGGGTGGTTACAGGTAGCAGAATCCAGCGCAGTTTGCTTGCAGCCACTTGTTGAGTCTGGCATCCAATGATGAAACATAAGCAGTCGGTTTCTTAGGGTATCTACTATCAGCAACAAAGCTCCTATCACCAGCCACGTGACGGGACCAATCCGCTCCTCTTCTGCTTCTTTCACCACTTACATTCCACTCGCTGTGTTAGGCTGAAATCTTCCTTATGGCATATTCTATACTGTCAGCAGAGGCGGCTCCTCCATAAGAGTGGAGGAGCATTGCGCCCCCGCCAGCAGCGGCAGCTGCAAAACCTTTGAAAGAAAAGGATAATAAACGAGGTGCCTCCCCACCTCCACCCCCGCGTGCCATGCCGCCCCGTCCCCAGGAATCCCATGAGCCGCGACTGACTGTCAGTCAAAAGAGATTACAGGGGACATATTAAATATTAATATGAAATAAAGTTGTTTTTGCCATTACATAAAATTTAATACATATTTAAAATAAAGTACATGGATTTTAAATTTAGAAGTATTCCATTAGATACAAAAATAATATGTAATTTGGAGTTAATAATTTAACGTATTTAATGACAAATAATTTTAGAACCAAGTACATTTATTCATGTAAATATTTTTGGACATATTTTAGGCACATTCAACAATTGCATATTTTGAAAAGAAATAACTATATTCCATTTTTACATTGACTGCAATGTATATGTGGTCTATTTTTTATTTTGTAGCACTGCCATTTTCTTTACTTTATGGCTAGTGTAAAATTGTTTTTTCACTTCATTGCCTATGGGACATTGAGGACACCACGTTCCTTTGTTGTCAGATAAGGTAAGGAAAGTAGAGGCCTGATTTAGATTTTGGCTGTAATGGGTGTGTCACCACTTTTTCAATGGAAAACCTGTCAGCCTGAAGTAAATGGTGGCCCAACAATGATATCACAATCTCACTTATCAACAATGTCCATGTGTGTACATTGGAAGAGGACATGTAAGTGTAATGCTCTGCTACCAGGTGTGTACGTGAGCCAGTACATGTGTGTGTATGTGCGATTGTATTGGCTGGTGGAGGGAGGTGTAGTGAGCAATGTGGTTGTGTCAGATTGTGTGCCACTTGCGTGTGGGTCTGCTGCTGTTGTATATGTGTGGTTGTGTGTTGTGTTGCTGAGTGTGACATTCAGGTGAGTGTGTTTGTTGTGTGGTGGCTGTTGTCTTGATGTGTGCAGCTGAGATCATGTGCGAGTCTGTGTGTAGATGAGTGTGTTTTTGTGTTGGTTTTCATGGTTGTGTCGTGTGCAATGGATAATACTGTGTATGTGGTGTGTAGTGTGTAGTGCAAGAGAACACATACGGCTAAGGTACAGTGTGTGTGTGTGTGTGATTTACCTCTATTCCACAGCCACTGCTATTGTCCGGTGTCCATTCGGTCCTGTGCAATCCTCCCTCAGCAATACGCCACCAGAACACTGCCTATAGTACGTGTCACATCTAAATATGGTCAGCGGGAACCCACCAGCCTGATGGCTGTAAAGGCAACTCTGTCATAGCAGTCGGCGACTCAACCGCAATACAGCTAAATACGGTGGGTGGACCGCCGTCTGCTTGATTAAGTACTTGAGCCCACCATCACGGCGGTTTTGTGGTAATACCATCAAAATCTAAATCAGACCCTAAGTATTTTTATTAATGTGTAATGTTGAGATTGGGTGGATAAATAACATACCAGTTACAGTTTTTACACTACATTAATGCATGTGTATTGTTTTAGTTTAGGACCGATATTGGGGTGAATAGTAATAATAAATATTTCTAATCGGGTAGGTAAGGAGGTTTTGTGGTTTACATGAGTTCACTTGCTATAGATAGTTATGTTTCAAGTCTTGGGTGAGGTGCAAATGTTTAATGTTTGGAACTACAGGTCGAGAATAATGCCCCTGAAGATCTTTCTTTTGGTAGTTGAGTTTTTGTTTCTTTTTAATGTTTTTTTAAAGTAAAATGTGTTATATTTTTTATTTCAGTTTTTTCCACTTCCATTTTTTTGGTTTAGGGGACTTTTTAGGTCTGATGTTAGCTAAGACCTTTTGATTGTACTAAAACTATATGTATAGTCACCCAGCAGACACCGCTGTGGCAGGGACAATGGCTGGGGGAGGTCTCAGCACTTCAGGGGTTCCACAAATGGGACCTCATAGGTATCTCCCAGTTGGGTGATGTTTGGACTGGCTCCCACATTAGATCGTTTCAGGAGCTTCAGAAGCAATTTGAGCTTAATAAATCCCAATTTTACAAATATCTGCAGCTCAGGCATGCATTACAGACGCATATTCAGGTGGGGACAAATCTCCCAGAATTCAGCCCCATAGAGGCCAAGGTTTTGATGGGTGCTCTGGGTAATGGAGGGGTGTCGCACATCTATCGCTCGTTGGTCACTAACACAGCCCAAACGCTTGACAAGCTCCAGGAGCGATGGGAGCAGTGGGTGGGCCTGATCGATGATGGAGAGTGGAGTGAGGCATTGATGGCCCCGCGGTCCCTGACTATGACCTCCCAGCTCCGAGTGGTGCAGACATACATTCTGCATGCGGCATACCTCACACCCGACAAGTTGCATAAAGCGGGCCTATGGCCCCAGGTGGATTGCCCCCGTTGAGCAGGCCCCAGTGCAGACTTCTTTCACATGGTGTGGTCCTGTCCTCAGATAGCCAGTTACTGGAGAGCAGTGCTCAGAGAGATCTCAGGAGTTATACAATTGGAGGTTGAGGTTTCTCTGTTGCCAGTTCTCCTGGGGGTACTTGATGGGGTGGGACCCAGCAAAGCACTCCGGACATTGGTGGGGGTGGCCTGCTTGGTGGCCAAGAGAGACATTGCAGCGAACTGGAAGGTGAAGACCGCCCCTCCGATTGCCAAGTGGCGTCGTGGGGTGGACTGGTGTGCTCAGCAGGAGAAACTGGTCTATGAAACACGGGGGCGTCCAGCCAAATATACAAAGGTGTGGGGAAGCTGGGACGGGGCAAGGAATCTAGTTTTATCATAGGGGGGATGTGTAGCCCAGTGAGTGGGGTGGTGGTTCCAATGTGTGCTTCAGCCTGTTCTGCCTTGGACCTATTTGATGTGTTACTGTAACTGTGCCAACTGTACCAGTGACCTGTTGGGTTTTGTTTGTGCTGTTCTATATAAAACTAATAAAAACACGTTTTATTAAAAAAAACTATATGTATAGTATACTCACAAAAAGCCTCCTCTCTTCATCTATTTGTCTGTTCTTGTGTCATTCACATTCTGCTTCCTCCCACTACAGCATACAGCGTGAAGCAACTAATCAGCCTTCTTCAGCCACAGCTAACTTTACTTTGAGTCACTGGATTTAGCCCATTCACTAGGAGTACATCTACATGCAAGGTCATTCCCTTCAGTGCCAATGTTTTTGTTTTAACTTTATTATTACTTTAGTGTTGCTTTTGCTCGTAGGGCCTGATTTTATATCAGGATGCTTTCTACCAGATGAACACACAGGGCAAATTCCAGCTTCATCAGTCCCTGTCTCCTGCCAGTTCTGTTGTAAATTCCTTTTGAAGAGGTCTTTGTTTATCTGGTTGCTGCCTTTTCACACCATACTATAAGTTCTGAATATAAGCTCATGAGGATGATTCATCTCTGCAATCATGTCTGTCATTCTTTGTTTTTGTCCTTCTTTTACCTTTCTTTCTTTCTTTCCTTCTTTCTTTCTTTCTCTCTTTCTTCCTTTCTTCCTTTCTTCCGTTTCCTCTTCTTTCTTGCCTCTCTTATTTCCTTTCTTTGGTCTTTCTTTCATTGTTTTGTGCCTCTTTCTTACCTTCTTTTCTTTCTTTCTTTCTCTGCTTCTTTCCTTCGTTCTTGCCTTCCTGTTTCCTTCTTTCTTGGCTACCACTTCCCTTCTTTCTTGCCTTCCTTCCTTCATTCCTTTTATCTTCCTTTCCTTTTTTGTTCTTCTGTCCTTCTTTCTTTCTTCTTTCTTTCCTTTGTTCTTTGTGCCCTTTTCCTTCCTTCCTTTTATCTTCCTTTCCATATTTGTTCTTCTTTCTTTCTTTTGTTCTTTATGCCCTTTTCCTTCCTTCCTTTTATCTTCTTTTTCTTTTTCTTTTTTGTTTTTCTTTCTTTCTTCTTTCTTTCCTTTGTTCTTTATACTCTTTTCCTTCCTTCCTTCCTTCCTTCCTTCCTCCTTTCTTTCTTTCTTTCTTTCTTTCTTTCTTTCTTTCTTTCTTTCTTTCTTTCTTTCTTTCTTTCTTTCTTCTTCCCCTGTTTTTGCCTTCCTACTTTCTTTCCTTTCTTCCTTTATTGCTTCATTCCTTTCTTTCCTTCCTTTCTTCTTTCTTTCATTGCTTTATGCCTCTTTCTTTCTTTCCTTCCTTCCTTTTCTGTTCCTCTTTCTTTCCTTCATTCCTTTGTTTTTTATGTCCTTTTCCCTTTCTTTCTTGCCCTCCTTCTTTCCTTCCTTTCTTCGTTTGTTTCATTCCTCTTTCCGTCTTTCTTACAAGAGGCTGGCAACCAATGCCAGTCCAATAGGCTTTTCTAAGTCTGCATTAGACTTTTTAAAAGATGTTTACACCACATTTACATATAGTGACATCTAGTCAGACTTTGTCCAGTCGTCTGTGGTTCTGTAATTCCCATTTTTCCTCCAGCAGGCATCAAGGAGCAATGTGTCACCCACTTCATCCATCGGCGGATGTTACTATGAGTAACATCTTGATTCTCTTCCACAAGGAACACATCAAAACATGAATTAGTAACTTTCAGTGCCAAACAGTACTGTGGCAATGTGTGCTTTTTTTAGACCAACACAACATTTTTGCCTTTAGCCGGTGTTTTTGTTTAGATTGAGGAGGGACTGACAGCTTCCTGAACACCAACGTTTTCCAAAAACCATGACAAAACAAGAATTGCCAAAAGTCTGACATCAAATGCCAGACCTATTGGCTTTATCAATGCTTGTTTTAGCTTGTTTTGGGGTGATAAGGAAATCAATGGCTGTAATATGGAACTTTCCTTTTTTTTGGATCATTTTTTGAGGTGTGCATTGGGACCTAACGATTATTTTCTGTGGAGTATGAATTTCCTGCGTGGATGAGCTGCATTAGAACCTTGACTCATTTTATAGCCATATCCGAAATATGATGGTCGGGTTTAGTTAAAAAAAGTTGCTTGGTTTGTAATCTGATTAAATCTTTATGTTTAAGGTTGCAAAGTTTATATTTAAGTGCAATGTATGTATTGCATTGTGTTTAAGATATTTGTGAGTAAATGTGCTGTATTTATTATGTTGGTCTTTTAGAGGTGTTGATCACTGCGCTTAATTATGTTATTTGTAATACATGTAATAGTATGCTTTTTAAATTGGAGTTCATGTTTTTGGACTTTGATTGTTTGTTAGTTTTACGTTTAGAAAGTACGTTTTCTTGTATATTACCTTTTTGGTTGCATTGGGAAGGTATAGTTTTGAGCGATAATTTGTTTAAAAGTACTTTGGTTGTAGGTGTAATATGTGATTGTGTGGTTGGTTAGTGTAATGTTTGTTTTTGAGATTCAGGTTAAACTATGGTGTAAATTATTGGTTCTAAGTAATTTAGGCCTTACATTCAAATAGTTGTACTTTGTTTAGATAGCATATTGAACACGTGTATTGTTTGTTTCAATGCAATATGTATGTAACGTCTGGGCTACGGCCTGCTGTTTTTATCTTATGTGTTGGTAGATGTGTTCTTTTTGTCATAATGTAATAAATTGGTGGAGGTGTCTCCCAAATGTTCCTTGTAAAGAGTTGGTCCATCCTTCGGTTGCATAGTATGTTTTAGCATCTTTGTTTAAGGTACTTTGGTAGATTTCCATCATAGGATATGAAACCTGTGCCCTGACTAGTGCAGGCAATCAACTCGATGTCTTCAAAATAGTAAGGAAAGGGGAGATTTTGTC
Source organism: Pleurodeles waltl (assembly GCF_031143425.1). NCBI lineage: Eukaryota > Metazoa > Chordata > Amphibia > Caudata > Salamandridae > Pleurodeles > Pleurodeles waltl. The sequence continues at coordinate 1,005,502,750 of NC_090439.1, read as the reverse complement.
TTCATTGTTTTTTTAATTGGGTGAGTCTATTAATAGATCATAGTGCTTCACAGATAGGGACATTAATTTCTTCATGTCAAAGGGAAAGTGGTTGTTAGTGGCATATTCGATCCTTAGACCATATTTACAAGTGTCTCATTAATTCCAATGAGTCTGGTAATAGGAGTTACCAGGCCCTCAAGAATTACGAGGTCAGCAAAACCACTGATAAACCGTACTAAACCTGTAACTTGGGGGGAAATATGTGGCAAACCATCTGTAAATTGGCTTGATAAGTCCAATTCATCATGGTATTTGATAAAAACTCATAATTACCATTATTTCCACTCTCCAGGAATTACCAGTACGCCCGGGTAATTCCAGGTTGGGGAAATAACAGGAATGATTACAGGTCACTTGAATAAGGTACTTAGGGCCAGATTTACAAGGCCCTATCGCTACCTGAACGTCACTTTTCGCGATGCTCCGATGGTGCTAACCACTTCTCCATATTTACAAGGAGGTGTAATGCCACTTTTGGTGGCTTTACGCCTCCGTGTAAATATGGGCCCCTCTGATGCAGCTTTCTGCATTAGAGGGGCGTGCAGTGGGTTTTGCAGTGGGCGTTCCATCGCAACACCCATTGCTTTTGACACTGCCCCAGATTTATGAAAAATCGTAAATCTGTGGCAGTGCCAAAAACTAACACCACCCCAAGGGTGGCGTTAGCATGGCAAAACGATGAGGAATACTTTTATTCCTCCTCGTTTTTTGCTTTTTCCATCTGTGCTGCATTCTGCAGCACACTAAGAAGAAGCAAAATGCCATGGATGATTGTTTATGTGAAGGAAGGTGTCCCTTCCTGTACATAAACAGTCATTCAACAAGCATTTGCAATGCCATGGATGTCGCATTTGCTTGAGTTAGAGCTATTAGCGTTGTAAACTCCTAACCAGACTTTTCTTGCCACATAAATTGAAAATGAAATGTAATACAGTTTCACATAAGTGAGGCGATTCAAAGCACCACTCCATGAGAGTGAAGGAGACACACAAAAGGAAAAAGAAGTTTGCTCACAGTCAAACGTATTAGCAAATGTGCAATTAGTCATTTAACAGGGTCAGTGTCTAAGGCAGTAGCCAAACCTCCCCAAGAAGGGACAAACGTAAAGCATTTACCAATGATAGCAAAGGATGTTTGAAGGGCAAGTCCATAAACGAGCAGTAGTGATAGTTGTACGGTGGGCTTGGCTAAAGGCCCAAATAGATAACAACATGTCGGAAAAGCAGCGCTTGTGCGCTGCTGTGCTCAACCTAAAAATGACGATTTGCTACATCTATGTGTACTGCATTTGCAGCACACATATAAGTGTCAAATTGCCATTGTAGATTGTTTATGTGCAGGAAAGGGCACCTTCCTGCACATAAACAATCATCCCCCTCAATGCAGACCTTCTTGCTCTATGATGCAAGTATGCCTGCATTGGCGTAGGTAGCTTAATTTAGCGCAGTGCAGGGGGAAACACAGGGCTGTGCCTTATTCTTGTAAATGCGTTGCAGCCCTAAATTTCAAAACTGGCATGGCGCGACGCTGCTGATTTTGGCACAGCACCGCACTGCGCCAGTTTCTCGTAAATCTGGCCCTTGGAGTTGATTTTTGGAAGTGGTGCCAATAGGCTTGGTTGAAATGATAGTAGCAATCTTGATTTGGGTATGAGGTTTGAGTTTAGATTTTGTCTAAATCATAGAATGTTCTGAATTAATTATTATTTGAGAAGGGGAATATTCTTTGTTTTATGCTAGAAAGTGACATGAATTCTTTGTATATTGCTTCATGTTTCTTTGCGAAGAGCCCATAAGTTAAGAGTATATTTTTGTTGTGATATCATATGCACAGTAAATTTGGCCAAAGTGCTATCCATTAGCCAAATGGGTGGTTAGATTAATGTAAACACAATATTGGTTGTACTCAATATTGATCTTTTTCTCATTATTATTACTGTCATACAAGATGAAACCTTCTTTGGTGTGTACAAGAATAAGAGGGGATCTATATTTCAGCTGCTGTGCCTTGTCTCTCTGCTCTTCCTTTTCTGGTGATGTTTTGTCCCATTGACATTATTAGATCAGCAAGTTCAGGCAGAATACAGTGCATTATACTTTTGTAATTGTTCCATTAGTAGCTGTACAGCTGGTAATGCTTAGTGTAGGTCCAGTACTATTGTTCTTAGTTTTATGTCATACATCGAGGGAAGATAGGTGTGATCTCTTACATTTTGTCTCGTTTTATTAAATGGATGTTTTGCTTTATAGGTTTGAATATTTTTACGATAATACATTTAGTTTATCTTTTTAAATAAAATAAAAATTCTACAACTACTAGTTGTTGTCTTCTTACGTTTTGACACTTTGAAACATTTAAATAAAGTGAGACTACATGGCTCTGCCTCTATCATGATTTAAAATCCAGGCTTCCTCAAGACTCACCACTCACATTCTCCTTAATGCTTATCTAGGACAGCCTCCAACACAATTGAAACAAAGGTTTTGGTCCTAGAAAGTGCCTCATTATCTATCCATCCACCATCGTTAGCCAACAGCGTGGTGTGATTCTTCATGGCCCCTATATCTGGGCCTTCTCCAATTCCCCCAAGTGAGGATCTTAAGCTGTCTTTTTGACAAGTCTCTCTCCTTCAGCCCCTCAAGCTGATAAGGAGACATCTATGTTCCTTTCTTCCATCTTGATGGTAAAAGACTGGTTATACAGGCTTCTATCTAACCAGGAAGTAATTAGAGCAACACTTTCTATTTGGACCTCCCTAAAATCATTCAAAACACTGCAGCTCGTCTACTATCAGTCCTCTTCAGTGATCCTCAATCAGGTCCTAACTGCACTGGCTTCCCCTGAAGAGAATTATTTTCAAAAGCCTCTGTTCTGAGCGGCCCGTCATTCTGGTCTCCTCCATCGGTACAATAAATTCCAACCCAATAGTCCATCATATATCCTTTGTTCTTCATCTCTAGGTCTGCTGTGGTACCTAAGATTTAAAAATGCAGGGTGGACGACCCCGTATTTTTGGTAAAAGCAGCCATTTTGTGGAATATGCTTCCTCTTTGCATTTTCTCTACATATATTCTTTTTAAATTTAGCAGATGCCTAAAAATTACTTGTTTGTATCCTAGGCCTATTAGCTTCCTGTTGACTCCATCCAGTGCCAGGACAGGTTAGGCTAACAGTGCATTCACAGGTAGAACAAACAGTCAACCAGTGAATCACCATTGCAGGAAGATATGCCTCAGAATTAACGTGCTCTAAAAGTATGCTTGTAGTATTAAACAATGTTCTTACTGAAAAATAATAAACAATATCATTAATACTTTTAATGACAGAGTAGCAAAATGACAGACATTGCTCATTATATATAGCTGTAATATCTGAAGTAGCTCTCCTAACCTACTCTTATGGTCAGCAGCACTTAGGCCCAGATTTACAAGAATCTGGAGCATCAGTACTGATGTGCCAGATTTCTTGCACCCCCATCGCCACCTAACAACACCATGGATGCACTGTGTTTATAAATAATACTGTGGTGTTTTGACGCTACTGCAGCAAAGTGCAAGGAAGCCCATTGATTACAATGTGTGCATCCTTTTAATGCCTGCTTTGAGCAGGCTTTAAAAATTACGCCAAAAATGGTGCAATTAAATCTTGTAGATTTCATTGTGCCATTTGTGCGGGCCTCCTAATGCCAGAATGCCCCCCTTGCATACATTATGCCTGGCATAGTGTGGCACAAATGGGGCAAAGTGGCGCAATGCACGCATTTTGCCACTTTGTAAATCTAGCACATCAGAAATTGCCTCGTTGAGTCACATTAGCGTAAACAAATTACACTAATGTGGCACAAGGTGGTGCTAGGGCCTTGTAAATCTGGCCCTTAGCGTTTGGCCAGCGTTGTGGTGTGGATGTTCTGTCATCGACTCATTGACTTAAATCATCTTCTGCTGCACCATGGATGTCTTTCTAAAGCACCAAACATTAGGGGTCTCATTACGAGTGGCCAGTATTTTGGAATAGTAATACCACCTAGGGGAATATCGATACCACAGGAGGCTGTATTTGCCCAAGATGAGTTACCTGCAATTATTAGTTGCTGACCACCTAATGTTTTGCCTGTTTGTGACCTCTTTTCTTAGTGCACATTGAAGGAGCACTCCATGTTGATATGATAAGCAGGTACATTAAAGTATATACATAGAAAAATAAATTAGCGCATACTTCCAATTGTCCAGCCTCCCTGCTCCTCACTTTTCACATTCTAACCAGAGTCCTTCACCAAACATTCTACATTTTAGGTGGCAAAAATATTCACATAGAATATAACACATCTCCCCTGTATAATGACAAATAAATATATTCCAATTCAATATACCTATGTAACACCATTGATACAGTAACCAAAATAATCCTTCATACACACAGGACTTTTTCTTTCTCTTTGTGGATATACATTTTAGCTTCTCCACCAGCACTTTTAGCATCCATCTTGTCACATTTGACATTAGCACTCTTACCACAATCATTACCTTCTTTCATGCTATGTCATGAACAAGCCTTCCTGCATTCCATTTCTTCCCACCTTCCCGCATCACAGAGTTACTCCATACTTTGCTGATTCTTTTTGGATCAAAAATCTTTGATTCATCTATTCACATATTATTGATTTCCCAACTTCACACACACACAGTCTCCTACATCAAACTTGCATGCTTCCCTCCTAAATTTACTATTATGAACTTTGTCATACATAATCTGCTAGGGTCTTAAACTCTTATTTACTGCTTCTGCATCATATCCCCTCTACATCTCTTTCCTCGTCCACCAAGGGCAAGAAATTGGATCTATAATACCACAACATGTTCCATAGTTTCTGTTTCCAGTCGAAATTACTACTAATAGCCAATTGAAAACATTGTACCAACACTCTATGGAATACCTTGACAAATCTGTTTTCCCTGGGATGATATAACACAGTCCTAAAACATTTCATATTGTATAATCTAAAGAGATCGGACATTTTTTCTACAACAAACTGAGGAACAATATTTGTCATTATCTCTTGAGGAATTCCTTTTCTTGAAAATATGACTCTAGAAAACCTATTTTCATTTCATCTCATTTTGACCTTTTGATCTCATAATCAACGATTACCAATGCAAATTTTCCTCTCAATTCACCATGATTGAAAGGACACATATATCCTTACCCAGTTTCTTTCAAGGACTACCCGGATACTGTATTAAACTGACACATTAGGTTATTCCCTAATAGCACAAGATTTGTCACTGGTAATACAGTTATGACAATTCTTTGCATATGTCTCTATGTCTCTATCCGTGGTTGCCCATCAAAAGTTCACACATGCCTTACATTTTATGGCTGACATACCACCAGGTCCTTCGTGCAACAATTCAATCAATCTTCCGTGAATGGACTCTGGTACTATCAGTCTTTCTCTTCTGCACAAAATATCATCTACACTGACAATTCAGACCAGGCCAATCTAAATTTTGCAAGTTGTTCATTATTAGCCCACTCCTTCTTCCAACCTCCTGCCAAATGTTGTTTACCAACAAAAAACTTGATTCCAACCCCAGTTCTTAATTTGTAAAAAAGAAAGTGGCAGGGCTCTCGACAGAAAGCAGCTTGTACCAGACGTTTCCCCTGCCACGCTGCCAATGATAGTAACAACCATCACACTCCTGCAAGTGTGAATTCCAGGCCAGCAAAGCTATAAGCTGGCTTTAGTGGCGGGTAATAGTTGTTTTTAAAGTATATTGAATTCATAACTAACTGTTGTTGTGGCATCTCTAAATTAGCCAGTCAACTCCACTTTTTGGCAGGCTGTCAGAAGCGCTGGTCTTGACAAATAAATGCTGGTTTTCAAACCGGAAACCACCAGCTGAAATTAAGCACTGCCCGACCCAAGGCTGTCTTCCACTCTTCTGGAGTAATTACACCATTTAATGAACCGTCCACAGTAGCTGCAATCCATTCATTAGTTACACACTCATCTGCATCAGGCAATAGTAAGTAATAGTAATAGTAATACTAAGACAATCAACCTTTTATATTTCTCATTGCTGGTACACTGATCGCCGCAAATTTTAGATACAACAGTGCACGTGTTAGATGAACTTCATTGCGGCCTCATACGTCACAAATGTATTTACTAAACAAACATCCTGACACCATGTTGCACCCTCTACTGAGCTACTCATGCCTGCATGCAAATGATTCTCAATAAAGTTGAATAAGCCTGGGCAAGTGACATACACAGTTCGCTTTTGGTGATAAAATCATCCAGCTTGGACAAACTTGAAAGCTAAGAACTTACTGTTGTGATGGTTAGCTCCATCCATCTCGCCCATGGTGATTGCCCAAACAATGGCCGATGTATTGGCATAATGGGGTTCCTGCTGGTCCTCGTCACCTGTGTAGGAACACTTCTTTTTGAAAAGATAAGCAGTTTTATTGAAGTATATACACAGAAACATAATTAGAAGACCCCCAACAGCGCTTCCTTCCAACCGCCGAGCCCCCTTCCCCGGTCCTCACTTCTCACATTCTAACCAGTTTCCTTCACCAACATTCTGTAGTTAAAGGGCCAAAACTACTTACATAGAATACAACACAAATCTCACCAGATGTGTTCGTCAAAATTCACACCCACAAAAAACCCTTCAGAGTGCAGTAAATTCAGAGTATTTGTCAAGATGATTGGCCTCAAATTCCTGTCAGCACTCCAGTGAGGATTATCTTGGCACTCAAAATGAGTCATGAGGCACTATGAAAAGAAAGAAAAATAGGACAGAAGAAACATGACTGTAGTAGAATCTTAACTCCAAACAACAATAGAAAAATGTTAAAAGGGACTTGGCGGACACTGGGTGAATTGGGAAGGGACATACCTCACAATCAGGAGGCATAGGGGAGAGAGAGAAGAAACAGAAGTGAGCGGTCCATGATGTAGTAGCAGAGAGCCACTGCGTTGTAGTCTGGAAGGCCCACCAAGATGGCACAAGCAGAGGGAATACTATTCTCTCATTCACTGTAGAAGAACCACTGATGAAGCAGAAAATGAAGGTTTTACATTTATTAGCGCATAAACGTAGTATGAAATAATCATGTGTGACTTTAACCGAACTAATAAAGATTGTACGGGGACAAAATGTGCCCTCAGAGTAGTTTGCCAACATTTATAAGCGTGCTTTATATAACGTGATGTATTAGAATTGCACTAATCCGACATAATTATAAACGTGTGCTACGATTTGCTTGCTTGAAATGTTTTAGCTTAGCATGACTTAAATGGAGACTTTGGCCTAGTTGCCTGGTCTCACGGTTTAGATGCTCGTATTTTTCCAATGTGCTATTAAACGTGTATTTCTGCTCGAAGCTGTACTTTTCCACTGAGATCGTTCACATGCTTATCTTAAGGTTTCGTGCCAGCCTGGCATATTTTCTCTTTACTCCAAGGTCAATCTGCAGGTGCGGACAATGGAAGCTCTGAAAGTGAGTTAATTGGTATAAAATGTTGCTACTTGCGTACCCATCTCCAAGGATAATGTATGCTTAAGTAAAAGCTTGAGAACTGTCGTTTTTGATTGGACAATTTGAAGCTAACCTATGAACCCTCCAATGGAAGACCCTACTGGATTTGAACTGTTGTCTATTTAAACCAGGTACACGAGAAGAAAGTAGCTATTACCAGCCCGATACCCGCCATTTTGCAGGACATTGCAGCTATTATGGCCCATCTTGCTGCGACGCCATTTTGAGAGACTTTGATGCTTTCTCTAATCGAGAGAAAGAGACTTAAATGATTCTTACCCTAGAGACTTTAACTTTGATCCCTTGCATGAAGTAGTAGTTTTACTTTGCCGCCGTGAGGCAATTGCCCCGTCCACTCCTGCCCCTTTACCCCGTCCCATGCCGATCGAAACGGTACCCATGCAGATCGAGAAACGGTACCTGTGAGACGAAGACTTCCTTGTATGCTGATCGTAATTGGTAAATATGAAAGGAAATTGTAAAATTGCATTGTGTTTCTTTTAGGTAACCAACTGCTGATTTTGATAAGATCCCTAGTTAGGAGTTTTTCTAAATTAATGTTGCTAAATTGTTTTGCATGAAGTCCCACATGCCGATGCTAATTTGAGGTTAGATGAGGACTCCTTTTGTTGCACGATGCAATTTGAGACCTTGTTATGCTGACTAAATGTATGCAATTAGTTCATTACAGATTATCGTATTAGTGATCTGCATTGCAATTATCGAATGCCTTGTTATTCAAATGCTGCATAGATTGCACTTGTTTCGCCGATATGGACAGCTATTAATGTTCATTTATGTTTATCATTTGGTGTTGAGACACATCTATATTGTGCTAGCTTTGTTAATATAGGGAAATAAATTCACTAACTTTGCAATAAACTGGTGTGGTTATTCCTGACTGAAAGGTCAGGGTTCGTCGAAATGTATTCTGGATTAATTGTTAAGTGTTATGTTGATCAGGGTATTGCTTATGTTCGTTATTGATTATTGATTTAATGAAATTGACTGATTAAGGGTGCCGAGGGTCCCACTTAGCCAAAAGATTCATCGGCCTAAAGAGCGTCCAAATACAGGTAAAATTACTAGTACGGACCGCTCTATCAGTAGATGGTAGCAGAGGATGGTTCCGTCTTTTGGGACCCCGTACTGTTAAAGTACATGGTGTTGAATTAACGGTTACGCCCTTTGAGACCCCATTCGAGAAGTTGAATTAGATTTTTCTTGGGTAAAATAGATTGACAGAATGATGATGGGCTAGGTCCACCGCGACTTTCCCGGGATCTCGGAGCTTGCGAATGGAGAGAACGGAGATGTGGAATCGGCGTTGGCGGTACTAGTGATGGTATGAGTGAAGCTAGGGTTTTGCGCTTGCACAGCTTACTGCCGCAGATGTGTGAAAAGGTTGCGAGGAATTTTTTTCTTTTTAGAGGATAGCGGAGGTGCGACTCCGAGTGTAGAAGTAGGGAAGTCGTCGAACTTCATAGAAATAGCGGAGGTGCGACTCCGAGTGTGAGAGTAGGGAAGTCGTCGAACTTCATGTGCGTGTGGCACTTCGTGCATAAAAAGGTCCACGTGGTTGTTGTTGTTGAGACGGGCCCTGCGAGGTCAAGAGACTCCGGAGTATGTTGTTCTATGTTGTGGTCTGGGCGGTTTAGTAGGTTGATCGGGCGTGGTCAACGAGTCGGTACGTGTGTGAAGGGAGTGAAAGAAACTTCGACTTCGGGCTTTGACAAAATTCTAAGTGCACTAGAATAGATCATTGACAAGTTGAGAGTAGGTCTGCGGGTCAGATTTGCTTGCGAACGTGGGGACCGAGAAAGATGGAATAACTGCCGAGGCTAGTGAAAAATCCCTAAGGTCCTGAAGCGACTGTGTTACCCTTCCTGTAGTAAACCGACAGATCTGTTTTAGTTTTTGTAGCTCGCGATATATGCAAGAAGTTGTTACGAAAGGAGCTGAGTGAAGGAGGACTAGCCGCGAGGCTTTGTCAGCCGCAGTGTGTGTGAGTGTGACTTCACTAGGAGCCGCGCTGGGATAGGTTGGTTGCAGGGAAGGGTCGCGCACGGATTGGACGCAGTCCGTGGGGCTCGATTGGAAGGGGAAAGGCAGGCGAAGAGTATTCCGGGAATTAAAGTCACCTATTGATTACAAACTTTGTGAAATAAAAGATGAGAAGATGGTGTGGTTATTCCTGACTGAAAGGTCAGGGTTCGTCGAAATGTATTCTGGATTAATTGTTAAGTGTTATGTTGATCAGGGTATTGCTTATGTTCGTTATTGATTATTGATTTAATGAAATTGACTGATTAAGGGTGCCGAGGGTCCCACTTAGCCAAAAGATTCATCGGCCTAAAGAGCGTCCAAATACAGGTAAAATTACTAGTACGGACCGCTCTATCAGTAGATGGTAGAGTGCGATGAAGGGGGAGTCTTACATTAAAGCGAGCGTAGGAGAAGAGACGCCGCCCGAAGGTACACCAGCTTACATTGTAATGGAGGAAAAAGGGGTAGCTCCGTGCCTTTGGTTAAAGCAATGGCACAAGTTGACAGAGAAACATGGGATCGTAGCATTCCCGATCCACAGGACATTCAATATAAGGATTCTGGAGAATTTGAGGTTCACGATGTACGACATGAAGGTGCCTCCAAGGCCAGCCCAGTTTGAGGCTCTAGCGATTTGGGAATTAATGGCTAGACAGCAACAGAAAAATAAGTTCGAAACAAGGATAAGGAAGGTAGAAAAGACACTAGCGGACGCTAGGTGGGATAATGCACAGAAGGTGTGGAGGTCAGATGTATTGCAGGGGATAAAATTGTTTCCCGCAATTACTAAGGAAGAAGAGGAGACAGGTAAGAAAGCTACCTGTAAGACAAACAGGAGGTGTTCCAAGGATAGAGAGGACGAGGAAAAGTTGAGAAGAGAAGAGGAGTTAGAGGATGAGGAGCTAATAATGCAATTGCTGAACGACCGTCCACCACCTTATGCGGAGAGTGGACAAGGTCCAAGTGCCAGTTCTGCCCCTCCGGCACCGGTACAGAACAGCGAAACTCAGAGTTCAGGAGCATCACCGGGGTCTAAGGACCCGAGTTTACTGTTCACCCCGCAGATACCGCAGGTTAGGAGAATATATCCAGATGTGCCCATGTTGAAACCAGCAGAAAATTATCAGCCGCAGGTCCCAAGATATTACAGCAGTGACAACAGCACGGGAATGGTTCTAGACCCGACCGTAATGGGAATACAGAATGGTCACAACCCGACATTGGCACAAGCCGAATCAACCCAGTTTTTGATGCCTCAAAAGCAGATGCAGGGGGGAACAGCACATGCTCAGATGACGGGGAGCCAGATGGGCATGCCGGCAATGATGACCCATAGTGTGGGAATGAACGTGCCTCAGAACATGGGAAATGGACAAAACCCAGATGCGATATCACTACCCATTACTGTAGGTCCACCGGTACCTCTGTACAATCAGCCTAACTTAGGTATGAGCGGTCAGGGATCAATGCTGCAGAGTGGGACAGAAAGGAGGTGCATAGAAAACACTCCAGGGATAACTCCGATAGCGGCTCAGCCAAATGGATCTGGGTCTTTGATGGAGTTTAGTCCCATATGTGCTCAGTCAACACTGGTGAGGTCAAGTCCCCCACTGATAATACCTCTGTCGTCGAACACTGAAAAGTTGCCGCAACCATCAATGGCAGTCGATGTGAACGCTACACTGATGGGGTTGAATGCGCAACAGCTGACACAGTGGTTCAACAGTTTGAATTCCACACAAAGCTCAGACAGTGGGAAGGGAGAAGATTATATGAATAGGATGAGGTTGAACATGGAAGCACAAGAATTGGTGGAAGGGACCATGGGTGTGAATAGGTTAGAGTCCTACTCGGAAGAAGAGCTGAGATACCTATGTCCAAGGATTACGAAAGAAGTGAATAAGGTACATAAAAGTTTGCAGGAAATAGCTGACAAAAACGGGGTTGACATAGACAAGACAAAACACTTGAGCAGGAGCTATAGATTGGATTTTGGGACCACAGATTTTGAACACATGAGGTCAGCAGGTATGAAGGCGCACCTTAGAGAATTGTTGCAGAGTGCACAAGTGTGGAGGTGTTTAGACAAGTGGGAAAGCAGGTGGGTAAAGAGAAAGGAAAAGAGGAGGGACAGTGCTACAGAGCACAATGAGAAAAGACCACAGAGTAGCGAGGCAGTAACCATGTTACCAATGAGGAAGACAGCAGGGGGAAAACTAATACATGTACCATGGCACAGAAGCGACATTCAGTCTTTTACGGATGATTTTCCCAAACTGAGAGAGAAACCGATTGAATGGTATCAGCAGACTGATAGGTTTGTGAAGCTTGCAAAATGTCTTTGGGAAGATCTGAACACTCTCTTTGAGATTGTGGTTCCGGCAGATTTGTGGGAGGATTGCAAAAGAGCTGTAGGTTGGCCGACGAGTGAACCAGAGAGAGACAGGGAGACAGGTGCACCATCACCTATGGTGATGAGCCTGTACTATAAGGTGATTGAGCATTTGAAGACGAAGGTGGCCGCGAAAAATGTGGATTGGCAGAAGATTGATCGAACTGCCCAAGAGGCTAAAGAGTCGATTCATAGTTACTATGAGAGGTTGTTGAAGGCGTTCAAGAACTACAGCGGCACGGAAACAATAGAGGCGAAGGACATGCTTCATTTTGTGTTTAGATTTGTGGAAGGGCTGAGACCAGAGATAAGTCAGATGATAAAGTCGCATTTGATTTGCTGGCAGTCGAAACCGATTGATGAGGTGTTGAATTATGCGAAATACTGTAGCGACAAAATTGAAGTGAAACAGAAAAGGTTGAAAGAGAAGGTGATGATGATGCAGCTTAAAGCAGCTCAGACAGGTCTGCAAGGTTTGCAAGGGATGCAAGGGTTCCAACAGCAGGTACCGCAACCGCAGCCGCAGTTGCAGGGAAATATGATGTTTCAGCCACAGGCGAGAGGCAGAGGCAGAGGAGGTTTTGTGAATAATGGTCCGGATTTGAACACTGTTGTGAATGGTGTGCAGGCAATGAAGAAGGTGATGCCGTGTCACGTGGGCGGAATTGTCGGTCATTGGAAACGCGAGTGCCCGATGGTGGTGCAGGATGGTGCAGGTGCAGGTGTTGGTCAGCAAAACAATGATGTCAATGCATTTCAGACAATGAGGGGACCGAAAATGAGAGGTCCAAGCCCAAATTTTCAGACCGTAAATCAGTTGCAGGGATTACAACCTATGCAGCCGCAGCAGATGCAGATGCCTCGTATGCAGATGACGCAAATGCAGCCAATGCAACAGCAGTTACCCATGGTACCTAATCAGCAAATGCAAATACCTTTGGCGCCAATGAGTCAGCAGCAAGTGATGGTTCCTCCACAGGTCTCGGGTCAGGTAATGAGTACAAATGGCACCGTACAACAGTTCCCACTACACAGTGAGAGTGGAATAAACAATGTATGGGAGAGTGAAAGTTCAGGAGAGGAAGGAGATTGTGTGCTTGCAGCATCCTTGGAAGTTGATCAAAAGGGTCCGTACGTGGAGGGAAGAGTAATGGGTCATCGTGTCTCATTCCTGGTTGACACAGGAGCAACACGTTCAACCGTTAAGAGCATTGAAGTACCAAATTTGCCACTCTCAGGGAGGACAGTTCAAGTGATGGGAGTAGCAAATAGGCACCTGACGAACCCAATAACAGATCCGGTACCAGTCAGCATCGGTAACTATCAAGGGGTGCATCAGTTTGTGGTATGTGACTCAAGCCCGATAGCACTGTTAGGGAGAGACTTGTTGTGCAAATTGGGTTGTTCGATTATGTGCTCGAACGAGGGAATAACAATTCAGACGAGCAGTGATGGGGAAGAAGAGGACAGTGTAGAGGGGGATGAGATGGAAACTGTTGATGAAGAGTATCCCCTGATTTGCCTTTTCCCGATGATAACTGAAGAAGACATTCCAGTTGAATTACGGGAAACGGTGGGAAAGGAAGTGTGGGATATGACAGGGAAAGAGGTGGGATTGATGAAAGGAGTGGAACCAGTGAAAGTGACTGTAAAGCCCAATGCGATCTTTCCCCAGACCCCACAATACCACATGGCACAGGACACCCTCATGAAAGTTGCCCAGCTCATTGACGAATTTGTAAAACAGGGAGTACTGAAAGAAGTGTTAAGCAGTCCGTGTAATTCACCAATCATGGAACTAATAAAGCCGAGTGGAAAGGTCCGACTCGTGCAGGACTTGAGGAAAATAAATGACATCATAGTCAAATGCTGCCCTGTAGTACCGAATCCAGCTGTGATAATGTTTCAAGTCCCTTGCGATGCCGAGTGGTTCTCGGTCATCGACTTGTCACAAGCATTCTTTTCGGTGCCTCTTCATGAGGACAGCTAATTCCTCTTTTGTTTCAAATTCTTAGACAGAGTGTACAGTTGGTGTCGAATTCCTCAAGGGTTTTCTGAATCACCGTCAATCTTCAATCAGATCCTAAAGAAAGATTTGGAAGCATTAGAATTGCCATTCGAGTCAACTCTAGTACAGTACATTGATGACTTGCTGATTGCATCAAAGACAGAAAGTGGCTGCACAGCCGATACCATTGCCCTACTGAACCATTTGGGAAGGAATGGACACAAGGTGTCTCTTTCCAAATTGCAGTTCTGTCAGAAGAAAGTGAAATACTTGGGTCACCAGATAGAGAAAGGGTCAAGGAAAATAATGAAGGAAAGAATAACGAGTGTACTTCAAATGAGTCCACCAAAGACAAGGAGGGAGGTGAGGAAGTTTTTGGGAATGGTGGGCTATTGTCGCCAGTGGATTCCCAACTTCTCGACTCTAGCAAAGCCTTTACTGAAACTGACCCAGAAGGATGCCTTGGATCAAATTGAGCTGAAAGGAGATGAGATGGATGCTTTTATTGAATTGAAAGAATGCATGTGTAGGGCTCCAGCTTTAGGTATGCCTGATTACACAAAGCCTTTCACATTGTTTTGTCATGAACGTGATGCATGTTCTTTGTCTGTCTTGACTCAAGCCCATGGTGGCATAAACAGACCAGTAGCGTATTTTTCAGCTACTTTGGATCCGGTCGCAGCAGCACTTCCAGGGTGTTTGCGCGCCGTAGCAGCAGTTGGTATCAGCCTCACTCAGAGTGAAGGAATAGTGATGGGACACCCAGTAACAGTCATGGTCCCTCACTCAGTTGAGATACTTTTGACTCGCTCCCGAACGCAACACATGACTGGAGCAAGACTTACAAGGTATGAAACGATAATTCTGGGCTCACCGAATGTGCAGCTGAAAAGGTGCACCACGTTGAATCCAGCAACCTTGCTTCCTGGAGAAAATGCTGAAATTGAGAACGCTGAAGACGTCGAGCATGACTGCCTTCAGGTGACTGAATTTTGCACAAAAACTCGACCTGACATTAAGGATACTAAGCTTGATGAAAATGACCAGATTGTTTTCGTTGATGGTTCATGTCTAAGAGATGGGATGGGAATTTTGAAAGCAGGATATGCTGTATGTACTGTAACAGGTGTCTTGGAAGTGGGGTGGCTTCAAGGAGTCTATTCTGCACAAGTAGCAGAACTTGTAGCCCTTACAAGAGCATGTCAACTGTCTGCATTGATGAAAGTCACCATTTACACTGATAGTCAGTATGGGTTTGGGATTGTGCATGACTTTGGACAACTATGGTCACAGAGAGGTTTCCTGACTTCTTCAGGATCCCCAGTGAAAAATGGGGAAAGAATAAGGGAATTGTTACACGCCATTCAAATGCCAGCCGAAGTTGCAGTGGTAAAGTGTAGTGCTCATACAAAAGGACAGGACTATGTTTCTCTGGGAAATGCATATGCGGATCAAGTCGCAAGATTTTGTGCCTTGAACTGTATATTACTCAGAGATGAATGGAATTCGATAAGTGAACCAGAACTCGAACCAGCTGAAGCATTTGCCTTGAAAGTTGTAGATACAATAGACGAATTAAAAGCATTACAGAATAGCGTCAGAGAGGATGAAAAAGACTCCTGGATTAAATCACAATGTATAAAGAGACCAGACAAGTTATGGGTTTCAAATGAGGGAAAATTTGTTTAGCCAAATAGTCTCTTATCACAGCTTGCGCGGTTCTATCATGGGCAGGCTCACCTAGGGAGAGATGCCATGATAAGATTGTTCAAAACTGATTGGTTTAACCCCAGATTTCGCCAAGCTGCAGAAGCAGTTTGCCATCGATGTGTCACTTGCCAGCAGATGAACCCAGGGAAGGGAACGGTTGTGAACGCGAGCCACATTGGCAGAGCCAGTGGCCCGTTTAGTCGAATGCAGATGGACTTCATTGAGATGCCTGCGCATGGAGGTCTGAAGTATGTGTTGGTGATTGTGTGCATTTTTAGTCACTGGATTGAAGCATACCCCACACGTAGAAATGACAGCCTTACAGTTGCAAAGCTATTGTTGAGGGAGTTAATACCACGTTTCGGATTCCCGATCTCTTTAGAATCAGATAGGGGAAGTCACTTCAATAACGAGGTGATAAAGTTACTTTGCAAAGCGCTGAACATTGAGCAAAAACTGCATTGTAGCTATCGCCCTGAAGCATCAGGACTGGTGGAGCAGATGAATGGTACACTGAAATCAAGAATGGCGAAAATATGTGCATCAACAAATTTGAAATGGCCTGACGCATTGCCCTTGGTGTTAATGTCAATGAGAAACACCCCTGATAGAAAGACTGGATTGTCTCCGCACGAAATTCTCATGGGCAGGGCTATGAGACTTCCTGCAGTTCCCGCAAACGCGCTTTTGAATATTACAGATGATATGGTGTTAGACTACTGCAAGGGTCTAGCTGACGTGGTTCGCTCTTTCTCTCACCAGGTGGAAGCGACCACCTTGCCACCGATCCAAGGTCCAGGACACGCACTGAAAGCAGGTGACTGGGTCGTGGTAAAGAAGCACGTGAGAAAGTCGTGTTTGGAACCCCGTTGGAAAGGCCCTTTCCAAGTGATCCTGACGACAACTACCGCTGTGAAGTGTGCGGGGGTTCCCAACTAAATTCACGCCAGTCACACAAAGAAAGTGTTGTGTCCCACAGATGAGGAAGTTGAAGCGCTGAAACTGCCAGTGCCTGATAAAACAGTGCTGAGTGCCGAGACAGAGCAAAACCGAACTGAAAGCGAACAGGCAGGAACGGAAGAGAGAGAGATATTCTCTGAAGACGAAGAGACTAACTCACTTGGGGAAGACCAAGGAGAAAGTTCAGACAGCGACGAAGCAGCTGAAGGTGACAAAGAACCTGAAGCAGCTGAGGGTAGCCAAAAGCCTGAAGCAGCCGAAGGTGACAAGGAACCTGAAGCAGCTGAAAGTGATAAAGAGCCTGACGAAAGTAACGGTGACGAAGGGCTCGAAAAGGGTGAAAAAGCAGGAGAGCCTGATCAGAGGAGGGCTTTCCCAGAAGCAGATGATACAGAAAAAGAAAAAGAGAACGTGATTGATTCCCCAGAAGGAGGGGACAAGGCAGAACAGAACGAAAAGGTTCAAGCTTCCTCAGAAAAGGTCGCAGGTCCATCAAATGGACACGGTGCAAAGAGGAGGCTAAGCATATCACCAATAAAACAAAGGACTGAAGAAAGTTTGAACGACGGAGAAAGGCCAAAAGTGAAAGAGAAAAGAAAAGAAGTAACTGTCGCGGTACCATCCCCGAGTGAAGAAAAAGACTTGACAAAGGTGGAAAGTACCAGCGAAGCAGAATCGAAAAGAGAAGCAAAATTGAAAAGGAAAAGGATACCGAACAGAAGGTATTCCGGTCCTGAATGGGCATATGTAGTTCATGACGATTGGACTGACGAGTTTGTATCTCTAAGCCTCGAGAATGAAGAAGAAGAGATACCAATAGAAAAGAAAAGTTTTATGGACTCTGTTGATTGAAAGGGTGACAAATGACATTGCTTGCTACAATCCAACGTGATACAAACAACCAGCTGAGACATTGCTAAACCGGATGAGACTTTTGCTGAACCGATAAAAGACTGAGTTATTGCCGAATTGAGACAAATGCTGCTAACCGATAAGTGACTGGCCTCCTGAAGAAGACTGTGTGAACATTGCGCTCGTTCAGCTTTGTAACTGATTTGTTAAATAGTTTATAGGTGCTTCTAGCTCTCTGATTCTATACAGATCATGACGCAAAACAGTAGAAAGAAATATTGTAAATATGTGTGTATAGGCTTGATAATTGCATGTGTACTAATAATAATGGCAATTGTACTTGGAATGCACGGTAAGGGTGAGAATGAGAGAATTGACGCTTCTACTTTTGCTCCTGTTACTGTCACTGAACTAACCGCATTGAAAAGACTAGAATTAGATGAGAGGCTCTTGCATGATAAGAAATAACTTTCGTATAATGTTTTCTATCGCTTACTAACAGAATATGTTGAGACTATGGATGCGAAAGATTGTTATGTGTGTACACAGATACCGACATCAGTAAAGGAGGGGGTGACTTATCACCACATGCCCCTTACATACGGGATTACATGTAGTATAGTAATGTCTAGATTTTATGGTCAAACTAACATACAGTATTTTTATTCAAATTATGATGTTACCTTTGCATATGTTCCTATAATAGCGCAGCTAAGCCAGATTGCTAAAGATTGGGATGCTAAAATAATGAGGGAATTTTTCGAGCCAATGCAACCTTTTGAAACGGCTCACGCTCATAGGGAAAACCTTACCTGCTCGCTCTCTGCAGTAGAAATAAGCTTTTTAGATCGCACAGATGATAGAAGGGCACAAATGAATGCAAAATTAGAAAAAGAGCTACATAAGAGAACTTCAGTAGACAATTATGATTTTGCCGCAATAAAGACACAAGGGAGAATAGCTTTAGATGCTTGGCATGTAGGGAAATTTTGTATATATCGAGGTGAATCTTATTATGATAACATTTTTGTAGGAGCGAGTGAGTGTAAACATACGTTTATCTTTAAGGCCAAATGGACATTCATGATGAACGGACTTGACCCTGTCATTCCAGGTGTATATTACATTTGTGGGTATAATGCCTATTATCGTCTTCCAAAGGGATGGTGGGGGAGATGTTATTTGGGTATAGTGTTCCCAAAGGTTTATCAACTGGATGACCTATCGATGATTCCAAAGACATCTGGATCCCATCGTATCCAGAAAAGAGAGACCGCAGCTGCTGTGGTAGGAGATATATTTGGAGCCATGATTCCTTCATTGGGAGTCGTGTTGAATTCCATCAAAATAAGAAAGTTGTCTACTATAGTGGATAACATGTTGACAAAGTTTTCAGGTGCTATAATCCTGATAGATGCTGAACTTGCAGCGGAAAGAGCTATGACTCTTCAAAATAGGCTTGCTTTAGACATCCTTTTAGCAAAGGATGGCGGCGTTTGCAAAATGCTTGGTGCACGACACTGTTGTACGTATATTCCTGATAACAGTGTGAAGATTAAAACTATGCTTGCTAATCTAATAAAAGAGAGTGCAGATTTGAAGGAATTGAAAGAACCAGGAGTGTGGGAGAAGGTTGGAAAGGGACTTGCTTCAGTGGGAAATTGGCTTGGTGGAATTTGGAATGGAATATTGCTAAAAATAATAGAGGGAATTTTAATAGTTATAATTTGCATATTTGGAATTTGGGGAATAAAAAGGGGAATAATATTGATCATGGAAAGAATTAAGAGAAGAAAGGAAGAGAAAATTATGAAAAGAATGGCAGAAGAACACAAAGCGAAAACTAGGGCAATTAAAAGGAAAAGAGAACTGACAGAATTTTAATTTAATAAAATTTGTGGGCATGGTTTGGTGTGATGACAAGTAGTCATCAGAGGAGGGATTGATGAAGCAGAAAATGAAGGTTTTACATTTATTAGCGCATAAACGTAGTATGAAATAATCATGTGTGACTTTAACCGAACTAATAAAGATTGTACGGGGACAAAATGTGCCCTCAGAGTAGTTTGCCAACATTTATAAGCGTGCTTTATATAACGTGATGTATTAGAATTGCACTAATCCGACATAATTATAAACGTGTGCTACGATTTGCTTGCTTGAAATGTTTTAGCTTATCATGACTTAAATGGAGACTTTGGCCTAGTTGCCTGGTCTCACGGTTTAGATGCTCGTATTTTTCCAATGTGCTATTAAACGTGTATTTCTGCTCGAAGCTGTACTTTTCCACTGAGATCGTTCACATGCTTATCTTAAGGTTTCGTGCCAGCCTGGCATATTTTCTCTTTACTCCAAGGTCAATCTGCAGGTGCGGACAATGGAAGCTCTGAAAGTGAGTTAATTGGTATAAAATGTTGCTACTTGCGTACCCATCTCCAAGGATAATGTATGCTTAAGTAAAAGCTTGAGAACTGTCGTTTTTGATTGGACAATTTGAAGCTAACCTATGAACCCTCCAATGGAAGACCATACTGGATTTGAACTGTTGTCTATTTAAACCAGGTACACGAGAAGAAAGTAGCTATTACCAGCCCGATACCCGCCATTTTGCAGGACATTGCAGCTATTATGGCCCATCTTGCTGCGACGCCATTTTGAGAGACTTTGATGCTTTCTCTAATCGAGAGAAAGAGACTTAAATGATTCTTACCCTAGAGACTTTAACTTTGATCCCTTGCTTGAAGTAGTAGTTTTACTTTGCCGCCGTGAGGCAATTGCCCCGTCCACTCCTGCCCCTTTACCCCGTCCCATGCCGATCGAAACGGTACCCATGCAGATCGAGAAACGGTACCTGTGAGACGAAGACTTCCTTGTATGCTGATCGTAATTGGTAAATATGAAAGGAAATTGTAAAATTGCATTGTGTTTCTTTTAGGTAACCAACTGCTGATTTTGATAAGATCCCTAGTTAGGAGTTTTTCTAAATTAATGTTGCTAAATTGTTTTGCATGAAGTCCCACATGCCAATGCTAATTTGAGGTTAGATGAGGACTCCTTTTGTTGCACGATGCAATTTGAGACCTTGTTATGCTGACTAAATGTATGCAATTAGTTCATTACAGATTATCGTATTAGTGATCTGCATTGCGATTATCGAATGCCTTGTTATTCAAATGCTGCATAGATTGCACTTGTTTCGCCGATATGGACAGCTATTAATGTTCATTTATGTTTATCATTTGGTGTTGAGACACATCTATATTGTGCTAGCTTTGTTAATATAGGGAAATAAATTCACTAACTTTGCAATAAACTGGTGTGGTTATTCCTGACTGAAAGGTCAGGGTTCGTCGAAATGTATTCTGAATTAATTGTTAAGTGTTATGTTGATCAGGGTATTGCTTATGTTCGTTATTGATTATTGATTTAATGAAATTGACTGATTAAGGGTGCCGAGGGTCCCACTTAGCCAAAAGATTCATCGGCCTAAAGAGCGTCCAAATACAGGTAAAATTACTAGTACGGACCGCTCTATCACCACCACCCTCCCTGTTACATGGGTTTGGACAGGCCTGTTTGTGTCGACGGAATCAAGTACACAAACTGCAACTGTGTCTGTTGTCAGTGGAGATAGGGGTTGCAAAAAGGCTCCGGGTAAACAAAGGGGCATGATATAAGTTTGGTAAGTTAGGAAAACTGCTCTACGTAGAGAAGGAAGGGGGAGATTGTTAACTCTAGTCCAAATGCATGCAGATTGGCTGAGAGAAGGTAGGACGGAATTTACATTGGAATGGTAGACCTGAAGAATAATGGGGGGAATTGGCAAGGAGACTGGAAAGTCTTTATTAATGAAGCAGTGGTGGTGTGTAAGGCAATTAGGAACCACTTGTCCCAGTGCAGGATCAGTAGGCCCCAGTTAACGAAAGAATGATGGAGAAGACGAACAAATGCAGGCTGGCATTGACTGATCTCCAGGGAAGAGCTGAAGGTACTTAACAAAAAAGTTGGGGGTGGGGTGTTGGAACCAAACCGGGAGGTCTGATTTGTTAGAGTGGTGGGTGGGGGTTATGGACTAAAAAGAGGAAAATTACAGGCTTTGGGAGATTTGCTTCATTTTTTATAGCAGGAAGGACATTAAAATACTCATCATGCCCATAAAAAAAACAGCCAGGTGTGACCATGGACGTCATTTAGGGGTCGCAGCTGAGACCCCCAGCTTGCCCCTTGTGACACCTGTGACTGCCATTGCGACCCCTGAATCAGAGGTGGCAACATCAGTGTCAGAAACACATGACAGCTCGACCTTGTGGATGTTGCTTGGGGCTGCACTTTCTTGTTTTCACTCAGTCTTTGATATTACCCTAATAGTGAATAATATTATATTATTCCCTATTAGTGTAATAAAAAATGAAGTACAGTTAGCTGGAATATGATCCTCCTTGATAGCTGAAGTAAGTAAAAAACACTTTCAAATGTACGTTGTGTGCATGCTTGCCGGTGAGAGTGTGCGTATGTAAAAGAGAGTGTGTGTATGAGTGAATGTATGTGCATGGGTAAGCATGTGTGTGTGAGTGAAAGTAAAGATGAAATGATGTATGATGTCACTGTTAGCGCATCTGACCTTAATAGGAAAACATACAAGGGGACACGAATAGGTCGATGAACGTTTGACTCGCAATTAAAATGTTCTTACCATAGCTCCAGTACACGCAGATCGATAATCAATAACCAATACACAATAACAATAATCACCAACAATCAATAACATCAATAATCAATGGAGTCAGTAATTGTCATGCACGATGACCTTTTAGTCATGAATAACCACACATTTTAATAAAAGTTAGAATATTTATTTCCCTATATTAACAATGCTAAGGTCGTGTAGATCAATCTCAAAATCAAATGAAACACATACAGAAACAATATCAGCAGTCCAAAGTGGCAGAAGAAACGTAATCTAATCAAAGCTTGAACTACAACACATTCTTAGGTTATGGTGCAAATTAGCAACTAAGTCAACTGCGTCAAAGTGATTATATACATTTAAGTTCAGCAAGGAAATTCATCAAGCATTATTCCCTATTAGCATAATTTCATTAGTTAGGATCCTTTCCTAACATCGGATAAGCATCAGCATGTTGGGCTTCATGCAAAATAATTTAGTCACACAAATTTGGACTAACATCCAACTATGGCTCTATCAAAACAGTGCAGTTGGTACCTAGAAAAGAAAAGCAAATATGCATGATAATCAACAGTCTAATTCATAATACCTATCCTCAAAGTGGATCAGCAAGCAGAGTCAGTCTTCGTCCTCAGGACATCAGTCGATCAGCAAGGCATCAAGATTCAGCATTAAAGATCAGAAAATGCAAAGTCTTTAAGCACTAAAGCTAAGCACGTCTGTTGTCAAGACGCACAAGAAATATTAACCTTTCGGCCAGCAAGAAAATGGGCAATGACAGTAATGGTAAAATGCAGAATGCTGGGTTCTTCTCAGTGCAGTGTTGTTATATTAAAACTATTAAAACTACTTCCCAAATCTCTATTGGTCAGTTAATCGCATGTTCACACTTTGTCCAATAAAACTAAAACTCTATGGGCCAGATGTATCAAAATAAATTGCACTTGCAAACGGCAAAATCGGCCGTTTGCGAGTGCAAAATAGTGGTCTGCAATGCATCAAAGGCATTCGAAGACCACAAAACTAGAAATCGGAAAAATTTAGATTTTTTGCGCTGCGACCTGGATTTTACGAATCGCAATTTCCAGGTCGCAAGGCAATTCTGCAAAAAATCGCAAATTGCGATTTTTCGCAGAATGGTATTTTGCATATGCAAAATACCATGGTCTGCAACCAGGTGGTAACCTGGTGCAAAAATTTAAAATGCAGTAAAACTGCATTTTTAAATGTAACATGTAAAGCACACATGCCCTTTTGGCATGTGTGTACTTTGCATGTTAAAAAAAAAGAAATGGGGTGCAGGAGAGGGGGCCTTAGGCCCCCAGCACCCTGGCCTTTTGCATTTCCAAAATTGCGATTTCTGGTTCAGAAATCGCAATTTTGGAAATGCAAAAAATGTGCAGCTATGGGCCAACATAGCTGCGAATGGGGCCAGTATCGCAATTTGCGATTCGGTAATTGCATTTGCGATTTTTCAGAAATCGCTATTACCGATTCGCAAATGTGATACATGGCCCTTTGCGAGTCGGTAATAGCGATTTCTTAAAAATCGCAATTACCGAATCGCAATGGGCCAGAATCATACATCTGGCCCTAAATCTATTAATTCTACCATTACTCTGTTCACATGACATTGATTGGTTTGTCTTATAATGTCCTCATCATCCGACTTTTCAGGTAACAATATTGTTGCAGCTTCTACTCCATTCAGTATCTCTATTGTTCTTCTCCCAAGAAAGTCAGTCTCCAACACATTACACACAAAATGTTACATTAGCAAGAACAGCATCTTCTAACAGTCGGTTCTCATGAGAAATCGTCTGTTGTGAGCACATTTAAACAATGCAAAATGAAATCATAGTTTAACTCTCTAGGACAGCCATTTATTAACCATTAGGAAATACAGCTTTGACATGAGGCCTAGCAAGTAGGCCAAGACACTCGCTAAGGCCTACAGTTAATAACCCTATATATGACATATTACTACATTAGTCAAACATATATTCAACTTTTCACAGAGTTAGGATATTATTAAGTACACTTCGTGAACATTGGCGGCCACTCTTCGTAATCACATTTTCAAATGTGTGCATTATTTTCTATGTTATTATATTTTCTACACAAATCACTTACTCAGAATACATGAACTCTCATTAATAATTTTTGCTAATACACCTACGCTAGCAATCCCTCCGCTGATGACTAAATGTGTCATCACACTAAATACCACCCACACATTTTTGCATCAGCTAAAATTCTGTTAATGCAATCCCTTCATATTTTTGTTTCCCTTTTGAATTTTCTTTGAACAACTTTCCCTTTTCTTTTCTTACCTCCTCTGATCATTCTTTGACCTTTTCAATTTAATCTTTTTGCATGATTTACACAATCCCCATATTCCAATTAGACAAACCACAGTAATTAATATCCCCTGCAATATTTTCAATACTATTCCATTCCAAATGTTGCTGGGCCAATTTCCCACTGAAGCAAATCCTTTGCCGACCTTTTCCCAAACACCTGGTTCTTTCAGTTCTTTCAAATCAGCACTTTCATTAGTCAGATTAGTAACTAAACCTCTAATTTCCTTATTGTTATCAGGAATATACAAACAACCATGCCTAGAATTAATCATTCTACAGACTCCACCATCATTCGCTAAAAGAATGTCTAAAGCAAGACGATTTTGAAGAGTCATAGCCCTATCAGCAGTTAACTCAGTATCTATCAGGAGTATGGCTCCTAAAAAATTTGTCAGCATGTTATCCACAATAGTAGACAACTTTCAAATCTTTATCGAATTCAGAATTACTTCCACTGAAGGAATCACTGCTCTAAATATATCTCCCACTATACCAGAAGAGGACTCCCTCCTCTTTCTCATATGATGTAATTCAGTCACTTTCAGAAACTTCTTCAAATCATCCATTTGATAAATCTTTGGGAAAACTATTCCCAAATAACATGTCCCATACCATCCTCTCAGAAGACGGTAATAAACATTAGGACCACAGATATAATAAATTCCGGGAATTGCTGGTTCCTGTCCATTCAACATAAACGTTCATTTACTCTGAAACAAAAACACCTGCTTACATTCACTCGTTCCCACAAACAAAGTACCACTGCATGATTTAGACCTGTATATACAAAGTTTCCCTACGTGTTGCGCATCTAAAGCTAATGCCCCCTGTGTTTTAATTGCATTATAAGCATAATCATTCCAGTAAGTCCTTTTCTATAAGCCTTTTTCTAACTTCTCCTTGAATGCCTTTCTCCTGTCATCTGTGTGATCTAAGAAGCTTTTCTCTAAAGGTGTAAGCGAGCATTTCAGATTATTCTTGTGCGCATAAACTGTGCCAAAAGTCAATGTAGGTTCAAAGAACCCTCTAACTATTACTATGTCATTACCCTTAGCTACTCTACTCCAATACCTAATTATAGGAACAAACAAAAACACAAAATCATAATTTGAGTAAAAGTACTGTATGTACTCCTGGTTATAAAATCTTGTTAGTAGAAAACTACAATTTATTCCATAAGTTAAAGGCAAGCTGTGGTAAGTAACTCCTTCCTCAACTGATGAAGGAATCTGCATCATCATCTCAACATACTCAGTCAACAAGCGATAGAAGACATTAGAAGAAAGTTATCCTTGTGCATTAGTATCCTCATGCAAATATCTCTCATCTAAACTTTTCTATTGCCGTTAGTGCAGTAGTTGTCTCAAAAGCAGAAGTATGGTTGGCTTCACTCTTATCAGGAACAGACATACCCACAATAAACACCACAAACAATCCCACACATAATCGCCAAACTAATACTCATTTATTTACAGCACCTAGTATTCCTACCCTGCTGGCTAATGTTACTCATGATCTTATTTTCCTGTCAAATCCCACACTTTCTCTTTAACTGTTCCTTGCAGATCAGGATGACGCTCTTTCACTGTGAACATCGGGAAAAATTAAATCAGAGGGTAATCCTCATTTGTAGTTTCACTTCCTCTATCTCTGGGGCTTGGTCATCTTCATCATCACTATTTGTCTGAATCTCAATACCCTCATTTGAACAAGTTATCGAACATTTCGTTTTACACAGCAAGTCTCTTCCCAGTAGGGATACCAGACTTGAATCGCAGACTACGAATTTGTGCAATCTCTGAAAGTTGCCAGTCTCAACTTGAACTTGATCTGTAATCGGGTTTGTCAAATACTGGTTCGCTACTCCCACAACCTGAACTGTTCTACCTGAAAGGGGCAAATTTGGAACTTCTGCAATTCTTACTGTAGAGCATGTAGCTCCCTTGTCAACCAAGAATGAAACTCTGTGACCCATACCTTTTCCCTCCACATAGGGTCCTCTTTGATCTTTGATGAGGAGGTTGCAAGCACACACGGCTCCTCATCTGAACTGTCACTCATCCAATCATCTTTTATTCCATTCTCACTGTGTAACGGGAATTGGTGCACTGTGTTATTACTTTGGTTAAGCCTCTGACCTGTGACCTGTTGAGAAAGCATCCTCTGTTGCTGTTCCATCGGGGCTTGAGGTATTTGAATTTGCCGCCTAGGTACCATGGGAACCTGCTGTTGCATTGGCTGCAACTGTGACATTTGTACAAGTGGCATTTGCACCTGCTGCATGGGCTGAAAATTCTGCATTTGATTCACATTATTCTGAGAATTTGGATTAGGACCTCTTACTCTCGGTCCTCTCACATTCTGGAATGAGTTGATGTCATTACTCTGCTTAACTACACCTTCCTGCACCATCATTGGACACTTCCGTTTTCAATGTCCAATGGCTCCGCAAATGTGACACGGCAATAATTTCTTCATTCCCTGCACATCATTCTGAACCCCTACAGTACTCAAGTCTGGACCAAGAGTCATGTTTCCCCCACGACCTCTACCTCTCATCTGGGGCTAAAACATCATGTTTCCCTGCTGCTGCTGTGGCAACTGTTACGAAAAATTCCCTTGCACTCCCATCTGAGCTGCTTTAATCTGCATCACCATCACCTTCTCTTTCAACTTTTTCTGCTTCAACTCAATCTCATCACTACAGTATTTTGCATACTGCAACACCTCATCAATCGGCTTTGCTTGCCAGCAAATCAAATGACTCTTAATCATCTGGCCAATTTCAGGTCTCAACCCTTCCACAAATCTGAACACAAAATTGAGCATATCTTTCGCCTCCATTGTCTCTGTACCACTGTAATGCTTGAACGCCTGCTACAATCTCTCATAATATGCATGTATCGACTCCTTTCCCTCCTGAGCTGTCCTGTCAATCCTCTGCCAATAAATATTCTTGGGCGAAATTCTCGTTTCCAAAAATTCAGTCACCTTATAGTAATATTTCATTACCTCAGGAGATGGTCCACCTGTATTCTTGTCTCTCTCCGGTTCGCTTGGGGCCAATCTACACAATCTCTTACACTTGATCCACAGATCAGCTGGAACTACTATCTCTAGTAATGTGTTCAAGTCTTCCCATGGGCACTTTGTGAGTTTCACAAACCTGTCTGTCTGCTGATACCACTCTACTGGATTCTCTCTCAATTTTGGATAACCATTTGTAAACGATAGTACGTCACTTCTGCTCCACGGGACATGAACAAAATTACCCCCTGGAATCTCTCTCATTGGTAAAATTTTCACTGGATCTTTAGCATGTTGCACATTTACAGTCAGCTCCAAAGAATCCCTTTTTCTTTTTTCTCTCTTCTTTACCCATCTGCCTTCCCATTTGTCTAATTCTCTCCAGGTCTGGGCACTTTGAAGCAATTCCTTAAGGTGTGCCTTCATTCTGGCAGATCTCATGTGTTCAACATCTTTAGCCTCAAGATCTAATCTGTAACTCCTTTTCAAATGCTTCATTTTCTCTATTTCTATGCCGTACTTCTCTGCCAGGTCTGCTAGTTTCTGATGGACATTGCTCACTTCTCTCGTAATCTTCGGGAACAAATATCTCAATTCTGCCTCTGTGTAGGAATCCAACCTATTCACACCCATAGTTCCCTCAATGAGTTCACCAGCTTCTATGCTTAACCTGGTATAATTCAAACACTCCTCTCCCTTAGGAGCACTCTGTGGGGTATTCAGCTTGTGTAACCATTCAGTCAACTGCTGAGCTGTCAATCCTTGCATTAAAATGTTACTTGCTTGGATTGGTGGCACCTGCTGTGCAATTGCACTCAGGGTCTGCGGTGTCAATAATGTCAAACCCTGGCTAACGTTTGACCTTGTCATAGGATCTGGAAGTGCTACAAAGGGACTGAGGTATAGCAATGATCTTGATCTGTCAAAAGTCTGTCCCACAGAAGAGACTACCTCAACATTTCCATTTTGTCCTCCCCTCATCATACTTTGGGACATGGCTCCCTGTTCACCTACAGTCATTTTCTTTTTTGCAAATAAGGGTACAACTGGACCAACAGTAATAGGTAACGATATAGCATCTGGGGCTGTTCTGGCACTTAGCCTCTGTGGGAGAGTAACTCCCATATTCTGATTCATCATCGGAGTCATATCTGACTGTGTTACGCTTACTGGAGCAAATCTTGGCATTACCTGTGGCTGCACTTGGGGCAGTAAAAGTGGCGTTGGTTCTGTCTGAACCAACATCGGTCTCAGGTAAATCTGTTCCGTAGGCACCATTAAGTTTGAAGTTGTTTCCATAATGGGCACATCAGGATAAATTCTCTGAATCTGTGGCGGTTGCATCTGATTTTGCACTACGGAAGTAGTAGGCACATTAAGACCACTCTACATCGCATTCTGTGTCAGGCTAGCATTAATCTGCATCGGACTCATTGTCCTATTAACCTGTATCGGACTCATTGTCCTATTAACCTGTATCGGACTCATTGTCCTATCAACCTGTATCGGAGCTGTCGGATCAGCACTGGTACTTGGACCACTCTCATGTGCTGTATATGGTGGTGGGTGATTTCTCAATAACTTTGTAATAAACTCATCATCATCTGATTGTTCCTACACTGTTGAAGGCTTTCTAGCCTCCCTATTTTCGGACGGACGTCTGTTAGTCTTTCTAGTAGCTTTTCTTCCTACCTTCTCATTGTCCTGCGTAATTGCCGGAAACAACTTAATTCCATGCAAAGTATCCATCTTTCAAACTCTTTGTGCACTGTCCGCCTAGCCTCTGTTAAAGTCATTTCTGCCTTTCTCATCCTCCTCTCAAATTTATGTTGCTGTTGCTGTCTGGCTACTAGCTCCCAAATCTGTAATGCCTCAAACTGTGCTGGTCTCGGAAGGGGCTTTGATTCATATAGCACCATCCTTAGGTGCTCCAAAACCCTCAAATTGAACGTCCCATTTGTAAGAAACGCTAAGTTGCCATCCTTCTCTGTCAATTTGCACCATTGCTTTAGCCAAAGACATGGCGCAACACCTTTCTCTTCCATTACAATGTTAGCTGGTGTACCTTCTGGCGGTGTAGCCTCGCTTACACTCGTTGTAATATACGTATCTCCCCTTAAGGCACTCTTCAAAGCTTTGAAAAATGTCATCTTTTAGAAATGTTTGCTATTCAAAATCAAATCAGGAATTGACTTTTAATCCCAAGATTTCTTTCACCTACTTTCTCAATTGATTGCCTCTCACGGACCGCTGCCAATCCGTGTGCGACCCTTCTCACTAACCGACCTATCCCAGCACGGCTCCAATGATGTCACACTCATATATACTGTGGCTGACAAAGTCTTGCGGCTTGACCTCCAAACTCTGATTCACACAAACTAATGCAAAATTTGCAAGCCCTAATCAAAACCCATACATCAAATCTGCTGGTTTACTATAGGTAACACAATCGCTTCAGAAACCCTATGGATTTTTCACTGACGGCTCTTCCCGCACTTACTACTCCTTCTTTCTCTGTCTTCCAGATTCGCAAGCAAAATTCGACCTGCAAATTTTACTCTCAACTGATCAATTTGTCTGTCCTGGTGCACATAGGACTTGCGAAATCTCATTCGAAATTTTCTTTCACTCACTTTGACTCACACTGTGCCTTGTTGACCACATCCGATCAACCTACTAAACCAGACAGATTGCAACATAAAACCAAGTGTCTCATACACTTTTCAATATACTCCGGAGTCTTAGACCACGCAGGGTCCGTACATCAACATCCACGTGGGCAATATTTGAGCACAAAGCGCCACACACATATGAAGTTTGATGACTTCCCTACTCTCACACTGCGGAGTACGCACACTCCTTCTACAACTTCATTTGGAGTACGCAAACTCCATAAACCCTCACAAACCTCACAATTCACCTGCGATTTGCATAAACTGTGGAAGCGCAACCTTCTTCATTCACACTGTCACTAGACCGTCAAGCACATCCTCAAACAACCATTAGCAGGATACAAGATTCTGGGAAAGTCACTTCTGGGCCTAAGGGAACATCTTTTTCTCTCCAACAAGCATCATTGAAAAATAAAATCCAAATCTCAATAATAATGAACCTTCACTTCTGTTACTAGCTCTGGACATCTGTCCTGGGCTTTTAAGGAGACAAACCTTCACCTCTCTTTACCAACACTGTTAACACCTGTTATCCTGTACCGGACGGCTATGATAAGCTCTTAAGAAGACTAACCAGCAGTCTCTCTTACTATGTCTGTTAACCCCTGTTACTCTGTACCAGACGTCTATGATAAGCTCTTAAGGAGACGAACCATCAGTCTGCTACCATCTCTGCTAGCGATAACATCAATACTCAATGGAGTCAGTAATTATCGCACACCATGACCTTTCAGTCATGAGTAACCACACCTTTTAGTAAAAGTTAGAATATTTATTTTCCTATACTAACACTGCTAAGATCATGTAGATCAATCTCAAAATCAAATGAAACACATACAGAAACAATACTGGCTGTCCAAAGCGGCGGAAGAAACGTAATCTAATCAAAGCTCGAACTACACACACATTCTAAGGTTATGGTGCAAATTAGTAACAAAGTCAACTGCGTCAAATTAATTATATACATTTAAGTTCAGCTGAGAAATTCATCAAGCATTATTCCCTATTAGCATAATTTCACTAGTGAGGATCCTTTACTAACATCAGATTAGCATCAGCATGTTGGGCTTCATGCAAAATAATTTTGTCACACAAATTTGGAAAAACATCTAACTATGGCTCTATCAAAACAGTGCAGTTGGTACCGAGAAAGGAAAAGCAAATATACATGATAATCAACAGTCTAATTCATAATACCTATCCTCAGTGTGGATCAGCAAGCAGAGCCAGTCTTCCACCTCAGGACATCAGTCAATCAGCAAGGCATTAAGATTCAGCATCAAAGTTCAGAAAATGCAGTCTTTAAGCTTTAAAGCTAAGCACTCTTGTCAAGACGCACAAGAAATATTGACTTTTCGGCCAGCAAGAAAATGGGCAATGATGGTAATGGAAAAATGCAGAATGCTGGGTTCTTCTCAGTGCAGTGTGTTATATTAAAACTATTAAAACTACTTCCCAAATCTCTATTGGTCAGTTAATCGCATCTTCACACTTTGTGCAATAAAACTAAAAGTCCAAATCTATTAATTCTACTGTTACTCTGTTCACATGTTAATTGATTGTCCTGCAATGTCCTCATCATTGGGCTTGTCAGGTTACACTATTGTTGCAGCTTCTACTCCATTCAGTATCTCCATTGTTCTTCTCCCAAGAAAGTCCGTCTCAGACACATTACACACAAAATGTTACATTAGCAAGAACAGCATCTTCTAGAAGTCAGTTCTCATGAGAAAACTTCTGTTGTGAGCACATTAAACAATGGAAAATGAAATCATAGTTTAACTCTCTAGGACAGCCATTTATTAAACGTTAGGAAATACAGCTTTGACATGAGGCCTGGCAAGTATGCCAAGACACTCTCTAAATTAAGGCCTACAATTAATAAAGCTAGAGCATAATGGATAACCCTTAATATGACATATTACTATATTAGTCAAACATATATTCAACTTCTCACAGTGGTAGGATATTAATAAGTACATTTTGTGAACATTGGTGGCCACTCGCATTATTTTCTATGTTATATTTTCTACACAAATCGCTTATTCAGAATACATGAACACTCATTAATAATTTTTGTTAATATGCTATCCCTGACCTTTTGGTTCATTGTGGTCCATGGGGGAGAGCCATAAGTGCAGCAGGTTCAGCGGCTCCAGGCCCAGGAGTGTGGGAACACCCAAAACATATCTATCCTATATGATTAAACAGGGCATGGTGACCTAATGATCTAATGTAAAAGTAAGCCAAGACTATGTTATGGTATGGGGGTGCTACCTAGGAACCCTAACTAAAATGGCTCCATGCTAAAGTACACCTCAACAAACCAAAGAAATGAATGATTATGAAGACAACGCCATCTAACGGCGAAAGTTAGACTGCATCGTGACTCTACTTGTGAATCGCAGAAACAACGCAACTTTTTGCAGTTACGAAATGTCCGTGCGGAAGAGAAACTTGAGATATTTACAGATCAGAAAGCGTCAGTTTCATACAGCAAGAAATGCACGCGTGCTGTGTTCACTGATGATTGTATGAATAAACGAGTCTAACAAATTTGAAATCATTTGTTCTAGCTTTCTGAGTCGTCATAGAAAACCCTCGATCCGACCCTGGATGGCTGAAAACAGTTGATACGGAGCAAACAGCTGTTAAAGCATACCCGATGCCTCGCACGTGTCCTTTTGCTTCAACAGGGATATACTGTACTTGTCGGCCCAGCGCTAAACCACTGCAAGGAGCGCGCGTGCAATAAGGCCTCCTTTGTTGCAGGGAGTGACTGACGTGTCTTCTGATGAGGGGAAGCGTATTAGCAGCGGGTGAGATTGAAAACTATCTAAGATTAGAAACACAACCGAGCCATGTTTAAAGCGACCTCTGTCTCCCACTTTAAAATTTACATTATCAGTGTGATTAAATCTCATATTATATAACAGGATGTGATATTTTTACTGTGAGCAGGATGTAATGACTTACAGTAATGGGCGGCAGGTTTTGGCAAGGGATGAAACGGGAAGGCCATTGCCAAAAACGGTGCACTGGAGTTTTGGTCGATAAGAATTATTATTGCAGAGCGAGGCGGCACCTTCTGTTCTGGCGCGCGAGGTGCATTTGATGTTCGCCTCTTCCCAGGAAATGCTGGGCCGTTGTACAGAGACACCCTTGGAGATAGTATGGAATTACCATTCACCATACAAACCAGATAACAGCTTTGGGGTTGGAACCCTGTATCATGCGCAGTCTACACATAAATGATGTAATTTCAGGTGTCATGAGTGTTCGTATGAACGATATAAATAAACATGTTGCAAGTGATGTAATATGTTAGGGTATAAGCTGTGCATGTGGAAGGCATGAGTCATAATCAATATAGGGTGGCTAGTGGGTTGACAACACTTGTGTACGGAGGTGCGCAAATTACAGTAAGTTTTGTGCGGGTGCAAATTATAACTTTAAGTGAGAACTATAACTTTAGAATTCGTAATGTTTGTATAGTTTGTTTTGTATACAAATAATAAATGAAGTTTTCCCAACTATAACTAATTTCTAATACACACACAGGGGCCGAGAAAAAGGGGGCAAAAAAAACATTGCCTTTCCAATGTTAATTTCCATAGGACCTGTCTACACGTCTACAGCCCGAACCAGTGGATGGAATTACACAAAATTTGGTAGAAAGCTAGCTGCCGGTACGCAGATTGTGCTTTTTGTTATTTAGGGGGTCATTCGCCAAGCGGGAACCAGCAGAAGACCGTACCGCGGTCAAAAGACCGCAGCGGTCATTCTGAGTTTCCCGCTGGGCTGGCGGGCGACCGCCAGAAGGCCGCCCACCCGCCCACCCGCCCAGCAGGAAACCCCCTTCCACGGGGATGCCGGCTCCGAATGGAGCCGGCGGAGTGGAAAGGGTGCGACGGGTGCAGTTGCACCTGTCGCGATTTTCAGTGTCTGCTATGTAGACACTGAAAATCTTT
This sequence comes from Pleurodeles waltl, assembly GCF_031143425.1. Lineage (NCBI taxonomy): Eukaryota > Metazoa > Chordata > Amphibia > Caudata > Salamandridae > Pleurodeles > Pleurodeles waltl. The sequence continues at coordinate 1,005,468,469 of NC_090439.1, read as the reverse complement.
GTGGGGCCCTGTTAGGGGGCCCCTGCAGTTCCCATGCCATTGGCGTGGGCACTGCAGGGGCCCCCAGGGGCCCCACGACACCCGTTCCCGCCAGCCAGGTTCTGGCGGTCACAACCGCCAGAACCAGGCTGGCGGGAAGGGGGTCGGAATCCCCATGGCGGCGCTGGAGGATTCTTCAGGCCAGGGGAAAACCGGCGGGAAACCACCGGTTTCCCTTTTCTGACCGCGGCTTTACCGCCACGGTCAGAATTGGCCTGGATGCACCGCCAGCCTGTTGGCGTGGCATCCGCGGTCGTTGGCCCTGGCGGTCATGATGACCCCCTTAGTGTACATAGTTTAGGATATATTAGTGGGCAAATTCATGTGTGTATATCTGGCCGCGAATAATTCATGAAATGTGTGAATTTTTGTAAATACGCGTGTGAAAAAAAGCATTGCAATTGGCTGACTGCAACCTGACTAGAAAGTTGCAACCACCATTTTATTTCATGGGTCACGGTCCCAGGGGGTGAAAATTAAAATTGAAAGTGTGTGTTTCGTCAGGGTGAAGGTACCCTGTCCCCAGGGGTGTGATGTAGGTATGTTTTTGGGGCAAATTATAGGCTTAATATAATTTTGCGACACAACGCGCAATATTCATGAAAATTTGGGCATTGCCACTATTTATTTGCAAAATATTCACAATTATGGAAAAATTTGAAAGAAAAAACACAGACTCATTCATACACTAATTCATTCACTCAAAGATGCACTCAGAGGCTCATGCGCTCACTCACACACCCACTCAGACACTCATGCACCCACTCAGACCCACTCATAGACTCACATACCCACTTTCAGAACCACTGAGACACATGGACCCACTGACAGAGACAGGTCCTGTGGCCAACCTGCACTGCACACGGCCAAAGGCCATGCATGGCGTGAGGTTGGGTGGTTTCAAAGGCTTGGCTGCAAGGCCTGGCTGCAACAGCTGGAATAATGTATAGTAATTAAAATGACTTCATGTTAAAAAAAACATAGAAATCAACTGAAAAGACCAAAGGTTACAGGGTTGTTATAGTTAGGTTCTGAATTTACTCGTACAAAATCACAGAAATTCAGCAGCTATAGTTAGAGTTCTTTCAAGTAACTATAACTCGCCCCCTAAGGTAACTATAACCCGCACCTTCGCCAAGCACAGCTAATTACTCCACATATTATGCCATTGCTGAGATCTTGTGTGGCATCTTTGATATCATTGCAATGTTTCCAATTACATTATTGATAAGAAAACTGTGCATGGCAAGGGTGTGAGTTATAGTTACCTTAGGGTGCGAGTTATAATTACTTGAAAGAACTATAACTGCTGAATTTCTTTGGTTTTGTACGAGTAAATTCAGAAACTAACTATAACAACTCTGTGACCTATGTATATATATATATATATAAATATATATATATATATGTATCTCCACTTAATGCGGCGTGCTCTTCTGCACCAGAGCACTGGGGGTGCCGAATATAACTCGTGCCACCACGTCTATAATTGCCACTTGCCTCCAGGGTCCCCACAAAGGAAACAGCACTCCAAGAATACTGTGAAGCAGTTTGTTAACTCGCAACGGAACGCGTTTCGGCGTTTTCTGCCCTTGTCAACCTTGCGGTCGCCATTTTGGAATGTCTATTTATACCTCGTATTCATACACGTAATGTGGATCACTTGCCAAACAAAAATGCTATTTATCACATTGGCTATATTACTTAAAATATTCACTATATATTAAACAATTGTCAATCTTTTATGCATTTGTATCCATTCATACAAATGTTTTTAACAATCTAGACAGATCAACCTTAACGATATCAAAAGGTTACACAATAAAATGATACGATCGCCATATTAACCCTTTCAGGTTCTACAGTGCATGATTACCTACGTGATTGATACTGTTTGTGCTTAAGCAAGTTCCTTTACTGTATTCCAATCTATGATGACCAGAACGTTATAGCCGTTTAATTCAAAGCAGATTAATCAATTTTATACCATTACGTAAATGCGTTCCGTTGCGAGTTAATAAACTGCTTCACAGTATTCTTGGAGTGCCGTTTCCTTTGTGAGGACCCTGGAGGCAAGTGGAAAATATATATATGTATATATATATATATATATATATATATATTTATATATATATATATATATATTCAAAATCAAACCTTTTGCTGTGGATATATATATATATATATATATATACATATATATGTAAATACACGTCCCCTGATAATGACTGGTGATCGCAATGCCAAAGAATACTTTAGTCATATCAGCTTCTTGGTGTTGTAATGGCAAACAGCTGAGAAGGTGATAAAATAAAATAATGTCTTAGTTGCAATCTGCAAGTGGCCATATTCTGGCTTCATTGTCTTTTTTTCATTCATTCGTTAGTGTTTTGTCAAAGCATAAATTGGATAGTATTAAAGGAGATATCCTTTGATCATGTCGACATATCATTGCTGAACTACCCACGTTGTCCTTTGGTATGGTTAGGTAGGTGTGGTTCGATAGTAAAAGACAGCCATAATTGTGACGTAGAATGGGTGGAGTTAAATGGAAGAACTCCCTGTGGTAAATACGTTCAGCTGGTTGAACACCGGCTTTAGTATGCTACCCAGCACAAGCTGAGACGCATCTATCATTGGTGCATTCAATGCAGTGCATTGAAGCCTAAGGGTAGGAGGGCCCAATTATCCCCCAACCATAGCTGCCTTTTACCCAACCAGGAGTCCTCCTTTCTTGCTTGCATTTGGCCTCTTTGTACTGTCGCAATTTAAGATCAGCATTTCACATTAACATTAGAACTTGTTGATGCACATTTGCTAAGCTTTTACACAAAGCACTGCAGCAAACTCAGTTTCTGTCTGTGTTGAGTTGCATGAATGGGAGCAAGTAGAACAACACAATGTCTACTAAGATATGGCACTTTCTCTCTCTCCTGTGCACTGGCTCACTTTTCCTGGCCATGACCCAGCACAAACACCCTTGCACTATATTAACTCTTCAAAAGTGCTTGCTTTACTTAGGGGGGAGACTGGCAGCTCCCTCAGCACTGCCAGGGGTCCAGTTATGTGTTACTTGTCTTCTTAAAAAATCAATTCACAAACAAATACAGCATTTGCAAAGCCCAAGGCTGGCATCTAATGCCAGACTTACTGGCCCTGCCAATGACTGTCACAATTTGATTTACATTCACTTTTGTGTTTTGGTCTTAAAAGAAGCCATTCACCACTTCAGAAAATAGACAGACTGAAAAGAAAAGAAAAGTTAAACAATACCTAACAAGAAAAAGCAGCAAGCAAGATGCCTGGCAGACAACATGACAACAATCATGCCTGCTATTACCCTGTATTAGAACACTATTGCATTGTTACACTTTTGCAAAAAATACCATTTGCTCTTTCGTTTGATTTTTAAAATGATCACAAAGCTGTTTGCCACATTTTCTTTTTCCTCCCTTGGTATTCCCCAACAAACATAAGCCATATTTCTATAAAGCCATGCAAAATCGTAGCCAAGATGAATGAGATGCCTCAGACCCAGGGCTCTAGGCCGTGCAATGCTGTCCCTAATTCGAAGGGCAGAACCAAACCAGAGACCTGATTCACAGAGGCGTGTGGTATTATGGGCTTAAATTCACGTCAAGTGCCTAAAACAAATTCTCCAAAATTACTCCGTTTGTGAGGTCAAATTCACAAACTCGATTCAGTGAATAAGGATTTTCAGAATTTTCTCTGCAAATGTTATTTGTGAGTGCGATATTCTGCCAGTTTGATGGAAATTTCACAACCACTGGAAGTGTGAGCAGCAGATTTTGGCCATGTTTTGGCGATCCTACCTGAACAGTAGGCTTACAGTCACAAATCGGTATTCACATATCTCTTGCATGGAGTATCCCATAATGGAAGCACATACAACGTACACTTGGTAAGGGCAGGAGCAGGCCTGGACTGGCAAGGTGGGCAATTGGCCATGGGCCAATGGGCCTGTGACTGAGGCCAGTTGGGGGGGCGTTTTTTGGTGGTCTAAACAGTCCAATCAGGCAGGGCTGTCCCCGTCCCCCCTGCAATTGCACAATGTGAAAAGCTGTTACAGTTTTTTAATACATATACTGAGCCTGACCCACACTCAGGCCGGATATTTGTTTGAGGCAGAGGGACAATGGACTGCTCCTACTGTCACAGCATGAGGAGTGCCTGCCCCCTGGCTCCCTCCAGGTTTGACAGAGGCCACAAGCAACTGCTGATGGGAATCCATTAGCAGCGCTTTGCAGGGAACTGTGTTAGGAGGACTGGAGTTAGGGTGGGGAAGGGCTGATGGGGGCCAACAAGGGAGCTCCTCAGGCTGTTTGTGTCCCCGTCCCCTCCGTGGTACACAGTGGGGGAGGATGAATTAGTCTCTGTTGTTCTCCTTTGCTTGCCACAGATCAAAATAAAAATGGATATTTTCTTGTGCAGTGTAACTGGTGCTCGCGTAAAATGCTCTAATGCCTTTGGGCCAAGTCAGACTGTATAAAACTACAAAAAAATAACGATTCATGAACGTAGGACACTTTTTTGGAGTGCCTCGGCCTAATTGTGATCCCAATCCGACCCAGGGCAGGAGGAAGTGCATTACTTCCATAGTGGGACTGAGGAGGATTCTCTTCCATATATAATAGGGGTATTGTGGGAGACATTCACACATGATGAAGAAATTTTCCTCATGGAGAGGTAAAATAAAAGTTAAATGTAATATACAAATTCACACGTGAATATTGCCACTAGCATAAATGTTCATGTGGTTGAATTTTTGCATGTATAGATGTTGCAAAAGATGGACTGCGGAATATCATTAGCAAACATAACATCTGACAGAAATCATGAGTCCTAAATATCGTTTACGAAAATGTTGTCCCATTGGATGCAGGTTTTCTAACTCAAATGGAGCAATATTTGTGTAGACAATATTTAAGACACAATATTTTTGTGAGACAATATTTTGTTTACAATATTCTGTAACCCCTATGCCAGAAGTAGTCTTGGACTTCTTTGTATATTAAGGTCTGACATTTAACTCCAAAATTATGAACAATCCCAGGAGGATAAAAATTTGATTTTTCCCTAATGTTTGTGAATAGGGCCCTACATGTGACTAAGAGAAGAGCGAAAAACGAAGGAACCAATTTGCAAAGCTATTTTTTTTTTACCATACACATATGTTAATTGCTGAACATATAACAAGTTGCACATGTCACGAATTCACAAAAGGATTCATAGCAGGCACAATGCTTTTACTACTATGGATTTCTCTGCCATGAGTGTGGAGAAACTTGAAATACGAAACCCCATGCACGGAGTGGGTATTGGGTGGAACAAGGCATGGGAAGCCTTGTGGTTTGGGGGCGTTCACATTTTCAACATTTTTTTGTGAATATGCCCAACCTCTTATTTAACTCTGTCCTACCCTAGAAATGGTTGCAGAGTTACTCCAACCAGTGTCTGGAGTAAGTTCCCTTCAAGGATGGGCATGGGAGCAGATGACCCCCAGATTTGATAGGGGTGTAGGGAAGGGGCTTTCTTCATGGGGAAAATGTTTCCTCTGTGCATAAATAAACAGAAACATAGTGTGCATTTGCACGAGGATCACCATTTGCCCTGTGTGCAAATCTACACTATGTGGGTGGACCTTTACATGTACTGATTTACCACTTTCTTTGTGAATTGTCCTTTAAATTGTTCAGACTTACATTAAACTGAACTGAACAGTGACAGCCGATGAAGAGTGGCCATGGGATCCTACCTGCCTCTGATTTGCATTAAGCTCCCTCTCCTTACTTTCGCAGAGATGCTGCCTAAGCCCGCCGTGGTCTGAATTGACCAAAAAACGTCACATAACACTTTTTTAGGTTTGGATGTCATAGCGGCCAATGCATTATAGCCCCTATTGCATGTAAATGTGATCATTCCCCTAATGAAGCTCTATGTGCCGATGACACTGTCCATGTGGCTTCAAGAGTGCAGAATTTGTTCCACAAATGTATCTGGTTGTCGCAGCTTCCCAAGCTCGAAGTGTGTTAATGTCAGTCATATTGTACAATGCTGTGCTCTTCGCATTCCGCGTATTGCAACATCCCTTCTTGCTATTGGACCATGCAAAATTGCAATCACCACATTTCTGTTCTCGCTCGAAAGCAGCTGTTCACTTCCTCAAGTGTTTCTGAAAGTGGCCCTTTGTTGCTTCACCCTGGAGGACTTTGTTGCAATCATCGCCCCAACCTTCCATAGTGTGACAGGACAACTGGGAGCGCAGAAGGCTGTTAAAGAAAAGCACTTTAGAGTGGACAGTGAGTTCAAGCCTCTTTCCTCACAAGTCAGCTATCTAAAAAGCCACTGTCTCCTGAAAATCACCTGAAACAGTCGTCAATTGGGAAATCCCTGAGTCAGTCTGTCAAATGGCCAAATATTAGTCAACGTAGCCACTGCACTGCGCCGCACACAGCCCAAAGAGTGCTGAAAGGTTTTATAAAAGCTAGTGATGACAGCAATATATGTAAATGTGCCTATCTGCCTGCAGTGATACTAGAAAACTATTTAAATGAGAAAAACATGAACACTGCCATCATGGCCGCTGCAGATTTGCGCACAAGGGGTTCAGGCAGATATACTGAGCAGACTCCTGTCTTGAAAGCTCAGGTTGGTCAGTTGCAAATCGTGTCTGGCCGACGCACTTGTGGCGTGATTTTTTGTTCTTGTAATTTTGTCAATTTCTAATAGGGAAAACGAGGTGCGTCCCTAGTGAATACAAACACCATCAGAAAAAACAAATATGACTGGACAGTAGAAACTTGGCCCTAAAAGGCCCGTTTAATTTTAGCTTATTTTCAAGAATTAGCTGTTCTCCAGGGTGGCTCAGTATATTTCCAGAATATAGGGGTGTGGGAAGTTATGGACTCTCCCAGGGATGTGTTAGTCTATGTTCAGAACATAGGGGTGCGTGAAGTTATGGACTCTCTCTGGGGTGGGTTAGTGTATGTCCAGAATATAGGAGTGCAGGTAGTTATGGACTCTCCCCGGAGTGGGTCAGTCTATGTTTAGTATACAGGGGTGCGTGAAGTTATGGATTCTCTCCAGGGTGGCTCAGTACATGTTCTGAATGTAGGGGTGCAAGTAGTTATGGACTATTCCTGGGGTGGGTTAGTCTATGTTCAGAATATACGGGGGCACGAAGTTATGGACTCTCTCGGGGTGGGTCAGCCTATGATCATAATATAGGGGTGTGGGAAGATCTGAGCTCCTTCTAGGGCACTTCTGTATATGTTCAACAATTAAGGGTGCCCGAAATTGCAAGTTTGCGCAGCTGGCAACTTTGCCAATTTTTGTGTGCATTTTACGAGTGTTTTTCAAAGTGAAAAATTCACAATTTAAAAAAAAAATGAAAAAGGCAGCTGGAACGGACGTGGCAGCTGGAAACCATTCCCTGTGTAGCTAGGACCACAGAGACAAGAGTGTGGCTGGGGCCTCTTAGCTCCTGTGCCCCATGAGAGCATCTAACCCATGACCTACTCTGTCCACCACGACCTCTCACAGCCTCCCCTGCCTTTTAAGGCCCACCTCCTCTGTAATCACCATCTGGGCTTCAGAGCACCGGTCGACGCCCCATCCACCGACCCAATTGCCCCCCCTCCATCCTGTGGTTAGAAAACACTTCAGTTGTGTGGGCTGATAGAAGTGAAGTCACAACACAATGCCTGTCTTTGGTGGGGCAAAGATCTTGAGTTGCATGACCTTCTGGGCCAAGGTATTTCCTTCACCGCCTCTCCTCCAGCCACCAATGAAAAACCTACATGTTAGGAAATGGTCCAGTGTCAACCACCTGTAACTGGTCAGGTGAGATTTCCATCAGGAGTAGCAGTTCCTGTTACTCAGTCCATACTATTATAATCAGCCCAACTGTTCACAGTACTCACGAATCTTTTCTTAGCCTAGGGACAGTGGCAACATGTTGAGTGTACTCTTTGGAGAATTACAGGACCCACATAAGAGGTTGGGGCATGTTCTGTGCGTTTATTCACTCTTTGATGCCCAGCAATTGCCCACACCTGTCATCACTTGAAGCACATCATATCTTTCCCACGATATGTTAATTTTCACGCTGCATTTAAATCACAAAGGTGAGAGAGACTGTTGTTATGTAGATATAGTCCACTTCATTTGACGCTACCATATTTTTTATGGCGCAGTAATGAAAAAACTCAACAAATATGCAGATGCGTAAGGTAATGTATGTTTTCTGATTAAAAACTCTGCTAGCTTTAAGCTGCCCATGCGAAAAATCCGTTCCGGCCACTCACTGGCACACTATCAAGCTATTTAGCATGCAGGATGAGTACTGAAGTGAAAGCTCATTTTAGGAATATGTGACGGGCCAATGCTGCCCTCTAGTGGAAAGAAAGTAATCACACGTTTCTTTAACACCCAATTAACAAAGATGGCCGTCCGAAAGAAAGGGCTCATAGGAGTCATGTTTCCGAAACTGGTTCCAAAATTAAGGCCTCTACATTTGTCTAATTATGTGTTCCAAACACTGCTCAAGACGACAGATTCCATATATGAGACGCAACCTAATCAAAGCAGAAGAATGACCCGTCTGGCCAAGTCGTATGGCCTATGAATAGGTAAATTATTCTGTAAATTAAGCCTCACATAAGCATTGGTCCAATACGACTTGCTCACAATTTTGGTAAGTAACTGTTATGGCGTACTAGATTGTTCTAGGACGGAAGAGGTAGGGGGAAGGTTCAGTTTTTTGTTGAAATGCAGTTGCGTAATAAGGACTGATAACGCGCCCAGCCCTTATAAATTACCTGTACCTGGACACGTTGGAGGTCGGTGAACATTTTAGCCGAGTTGGGCTCTCCTCATCCTAGAATAGTCCGATCACTTAAATCAACAATCAATAACTATTGTAATCCAGACCCAATATTCTATTACTAGATCAAAATAGCACGTTAGGAATCAAATAACAGTTGGTATTTCGACACAGCATGACCTTTCAGTCCTGAATAACCACACCAGTTTATTAAAAGTTAATGAGTTTATTTCCCTTTATTAACAAAGCTAAAACGATATATATAAGTCTCAAAATCAAATGATATATGTATACGAACATTACTAGCTGTCCATTACGGCAGAAGAAACGCAATCTACGCAAAATCTGAATTATAATACACTCGGTTATAGCAATGCAAATCACTAATATGAGTAATTGAGTTTGACTAATTGCATACATCGGTCAGCATGACAAGATTTCAATTCAACATGGTGTATCAAGTGAATACCTTAACTAACCTCTAATTAGCATTGGCATGTGGGACTTCATGCAAAATGAATTCAGTCAACACAAATTTGGAAAACTTCTAGCTTGGGCCCTATAAAATAGCAGTTGGTACCTACAAGGAAAAACACAATGCATAATACAGTTATCCTTTCATAATTACCAAATACAATCAGCATACAAGGAAAGTCTTCGTCCTTCAGGTCCCGGTTCAATCAGCATGGGGCAGAACTCAAAGGGCAGAATTAAGGGCAAGTTTCCTTGCAGCAGCAAGGAGAATGGGGCAAAGTTATTGCATGGGCAAGACGGGGCAACATTAAAGTTAAAGTCTCTAGGGTGAGAATTCTTAAAGTCTCTTTCTCTGGATTAGAGAAAAGGGCATCAAGATGTCGTCTAAGATGGCTTCTGGCATTCGACTTCAAAGATGGCATCAAGGAAAATGGCTGACTTCTCTTTGTCCGGTGGGTTTAAGTAAGAAACATTCCAAATTCTGCAGAGTCTTCCATTGGAGGGTTCATAGGATGGCTTAAATTTGACCAATGAATAGTGTCTTTCTCCTAGTACTCATTTATGCATACATTGTCCTTGGAGCCTTGGAACACAAGTTGCAACATAGTTTGCCAAATATGTCAGTATCTGTACTTTTATTGTCCGCACCTGCAGAGACTAACCTTGGATCAAAAGGGATGCAACCATCCTAGCACGAAACCTTGAGATAAGTGTATTAGTCATTTCTACTGGAAAAATACAACCTTTAAATGAAATAATATGCTTTTGTTAGTGCAAGTGAAAACCACGCAGTTGAATTTGAGACCAGGCGACTAGGCCAAAGCCTCTACTAAATTTAAGCTAAGCATAAAACAGTTTCAATCAAGAAAATCATAAAACACATTCGCAATTATGACGGATTACTACATTTGTCAATTCTTCATGATTAATTAGACTTGTTTATAATAATGGCGAACTACTCCGTGGGCACAATTTCCCACGTACATTATTTTTCTTTGCTAAAATCAAACTACCTTATACGATTTTGTTACATGATGTATGAATATGTGTTAGTCCTTCTTTTTCTGCTTCATCAATCCCTCCTCTGATGACTAATTATGTCATCACATCAAATCTACCCACACATTTTATTCCAATTAAAATTCTGTTTTAGTAATTCGGCACTTCAGTCAATTCCCTCTTTCTTTTGGTTCCCTTTGATTTTTCTCTGTATATTTCTACCATTTTGTTTTCTATTTTCTCTTCTCTTCTTATTTTGTTTCTTGCTTTCAATATTTTAATAGCTTTCCATATTCCCTAAATGCCTAATAAACGAATTAACACTATTAATATTCCTTTGACTATTTTCAGTACTAGTCCGTTCCAAATGTTGCTGAGCCAATTTCCCACGGAAGCAAATCCTTTTCCAACCTTCTCCCATACTCCTGGTTCTTTCAATTCTTTCAAGTCTGTACCTTCGTTAGTTAAGTTTGTAAGCATTTTTCTAATTTGCCCACTGTTGTCCGGAATATAAGTACAACAGTGACGTGTACCAAGCATTTTGGAAACACCGCCATCCTTTGCTAAAAGAATGTCTAAGGCAAGCCGATTTTGAAGAGTCATAGCTCTTTCTGCAGCAAGTTCAGCATCCATCAGGATTATAGCTCCTGAGAATTTCGTCAGCATGTTATCCACAATGGTAGATAACTTTTGTATTTTAATTGAATTCAATATGACTCCTACTGAAGGAATCACTGCTCCAAATATATCTCCTACCACACCAGAAGCTGTCTCTCTTTTCTGGACATGATGTGATTCAGACAGCTTTGGAAAATTCTTTAAGTTGTCCAGTTGATAAACCTTTGGAAATACTATTCCCAAATAACAACTCCCATACCATCCTTTAGGAAGGCGATAATAGGCGTTAGGTCCACAAATATAATATACCCCTGGAATAACTGGGTCTTGTCCATTCAGCATGAACGTCCATTTAGGTTGAAACAAAAACGTATGTTTACATTCACTCGTTCCCACAAAGACTGTGTCATAATATGATATATGTCTATGTACACAAAATCTCCCTACGTGTAATGTATCTAAAGTTATTTTCCCTTGTGTCTTTATCACGGCAAAAGCATAGTTATCTACAGATGTCCTCTTGTGTAATTCCCTTTCTAATTTCTCCTTCACCGCTTTCCTCCTATCGTCAGTGCGATCTAAGAAGCTTATCTCCATCGGTGAAAGCAAGCATGTAAGGTTTTCTCTGTGGGCGTGAGCTGTGTGAAAAGGTGACAATGGCTCAAAGAAACCCCTCATTAATTTTATACAATAATCTCTTGCTACCTTACTCAAATACTCTATTATGGGGATATATGCAAATGTAACATCCTGATTGGAATAAAAGTAGTGAATATACTCCTGGCTATAAAATCTGGTCATTATTAAACTACATGTAATCCCGTACGTAAGAGGCATTCTATGATACGTCACCCCTTCCACTACTGAGGTAGGTATTTGTGTGCATAAATAACAATCTTTCGCATCCATTGTCTCAACATACTCACTCAACAAGCGATAGAAAACGTTGGACGAAAGTTCCTTCTTATCATGCAAATGTCTTTCGTCTTGTTCGAGTTTCTTCAAAGGGGTTAGTTCAGTAATAGGTTTAGAAGTAGAAGCATCATTTGTCTCTCTCTCTCATTCTTTTCATGCATTCCAAGAACTATTGCTACAATGATTAGTACACATGCAGTTATTAGACCTATACACACGTATTTACAACACTTCATTTTATGTCCCTGTGTAGTGTAGCCTGTCATGATCTATATAGAATCAGAAAGTTGAGGACAAATCAGATTTGCAGATATATATAAAGCTGAACGAGTTTAATGTTCACACTGTTTTCTTTAGCAGCTTAGTCTCTTATCGGTTAGCAGCTTTGTGGTTGCCTCCACCTGGTGAGAAAAAGAGCGTACCACATCAGCTAGACCTTTGCAATAGTCCAACACCATATCATCTGTAATATTCAAAAGAGCATTTGCAGGAACTGCTGGAAGCCTCATGGCTCTGCCCATGAGGATCTCGTATGGGGACAGTCCAGTCTTTCTATCAGGGGTGTTTCTCGTTGACATTAATGCCAAGGGCAATGCGTCAGGCCATTTCAAGTTTGTTGATGCACATATTTTCGCCATCCTCGATTTCAAAGTGCCATTCATTTGCTCCACTAGTCCTGATGCTTCAGGGCGGTAGCTACAATGAAATCTTTGCTCAATGTTCAGCGCTGCACACAGTAATTTTATTACTTCGTTATTGAAGTGACTTCCCCTATCTGATTCTAAGGAGATCGGGAATCCGAAACGTGGTATTAGTTCTCTCAAGAGTAGTTTTGCAACTGTGAGACTGTTATTTCTGCGTGTAGGGTATGCTTCAATCCAGTGACTAAAAATACACACAATCACCAACACATACTTCAAGCCTCCATGCACAGGCATTTCAATAAAATCCATTTGCATCCTGCTGAATGGACCTCCTGCCCTCCCAATATGGCTCAAATTTACTACTGTTCCCTTCCCTGCGTTCATTTGTTGGCAAATGACGCAACGATGGCAAACTGCTTCAGCAACTTGACGGAATTTGGGATTAAACCAATCAATTTTGAATAGTCTAACCTTGGCATCCCTTCCAAGATGGGCTTGTTCATGGTACAATCTGGCTAACTGTGTCAAAAGACTGTTTGGCAGAACCAATCTCCCTTCACTTGAAACCCACAAATCATCTAGTTTCTTTACGCATTGTGATTTGGTCCATGAGAGTTTCTCATCTTCACTAACATCGTTCTGTAAGGACTTCAATTCATCGATTGTATCTACAACCTTTAAAGCAAAAACTTCACTTGGTTCAAGTTCTGGCTCATTTATCAAGTTCCATTCGTCTCTGAGCAATATACAGTTCAATGCGCAAAACCTTGCGACTTGATCTGCATATCCATTTCCCAAAGAAACATAGGGGGTCATTCTGACCTCGGCGGTAAAAGGCGCTTACCGCCGGTCAGAAGACCGCCATAACACCGCCGCGGCCGCGGGAAACCGCCACTGTTATTCTGACCCGCAACAGGCAAACCGCCAAAAATCCGACATCCACAAAAGTCCGCCACACCAACGGCCAGCGAAAAACTGGCGATGACCAAACCTCCACCGTCACGCCAACAGAAATACGCGCATTCCATTCCGACCCACGAATCCACGTGGCGGTCTTTCAACCGCGGTATTCCATTGGCGGTACACACCGCCGCGGTCAAAATACACACACAGCTCCAAAACACGGCCACATTGGACATTTTGAAATACACACACCTGATACACATACAAACACCACTCCCACACACCCAATACAATATAAAACACACACCCACATCACCCACAAACCCCTACGACCACCATTTATTGACTAAGGCCAGAGAGAGACACCACCAGCTAGTACAGAGCATTCACAGGCACATTACATCATCACTCACACAACATCCACGCACAAAACACCACACACCACCACACTCACCACACTCATCACCACAAACACCACCCCACACCTCATCCACACCACCCCATGGCACCCCAAAGACACCCCAGGTTTTCAGACGCTGAACTCAGGGTCATGGTGGAGGAAATAGTTCGGGTAGAGCCCCAGCTCTTCGGGACACAGGTGCAGCACACCACCATTGCCAGGAAGATGGAGCTATGGCAAAGAATAGTGGACAGGGTCAACGCTGTGGGTCAGCATCCACGAAATCGGGACGACATCAGGAAACGGTGGAACGACCTACGGGGGAAGGTACGTTCCATGGTATCCAGACACAACATCGCGGTGCAGAAGACTGGCGGCGGACCCCCACCTCAACCCCCAGAATTTACAACATGGGAGGAACAGGTCTTGGCGATCGTGTATCCTGAGGGCCTCGCAGGAGTAGGCAGAGGAATGGACTCTGGTAAGTCTAATCTCAACTACTTCATCCCCCCCCACCCACCAGCATGCCAAATCATACCCCCACCCTCCCCCCCCACCCCCATCACACATCCTCCTTGCTAATGTCTCACCATCACAACCCACCCATCCCAACACCAAGCCCTGCATGCGACCACAAACCATGGACACCCATCACCTAAGCATGCCCACTGCACATACCCATCCCCCCCCAAACCACCATCACAACAGCCCCCACAAGGGAATGCAGCACTGGGGTACACGGGCACCCACCTATTGCACGCTATGGCACACACAGAAGCAATAACCATACTCTTATACCCCTGCAGGACCCGAACGCCATGACACCGCCCAGGAGGGTCCAGAAATGTCCATTCCACCCCCAGAAGAGGCCCACAGTGATGACAGCAGCTCTGTCTCCCTGGACCCAGATGACCAGCCCGGCCCATCGGGGACCTTGGGACAGTCGGTTCCCCTCAGACAGCCACAGGCCACAGCAGACCTACCCCCCTCTGGGAACACCAGCACAGCACCCACCCAGCGGGCCCATGCCTCTGTCTCCAGGACACGTCAATCAGCGGTGTGTCCACCACTACAGGGCACCCAGGTTAACCCACCACCCCAACAACAACAGGGACCTGGGGGCAGTGGTAGTGGGCACACGGTCCAGGGGACAGAGGCCCAGGGAAACAGGGGAACTGGGAGGGCTACTGTGCGACAGGGGGGGGACAGGCCCAGGGAACCCATTCTCCACGAGGCCCTATCCTCCATCATGGGAGCATACCACCGCTCCCAGGAGACGATGGCGACGGTCCTGGCCAGGTTCCAGGAGATCCAGGTACTGCAGGAGGAACAGTTTATGGGGTTCAGGGAAGAACTCAGAAACATCAGTTCCGCAATGGGCACCATCGTTGTGGCTCTCAATCAGATTGTCAGCACATTGCGGGACCATGTGGCACCACAAAGGGCCCCTGTCACTAGCATGGCCCAAGAACAGGCTACCACCTCTGCCGGCGCTAGTGGACAGGAGGCCCGACACAAGAACAACAGGCCACCAGAACCCCACCCCCTGCAGAAGGAGAACCACCCCGCAAGCGGTGGCTGAGATCTAGGAAGAAGACAGAGTAGGATGCCAAGAAAGGATAGGATACCCCCTGATTGTCATCCCACTGTCCCACATTGTCACCCTGTCCAACCTTAAACTGCCCCAGCTCCACCTTCCACAGGCATATGGACAATGCACCTGTGAGACTGAAAATCTGGACTCTGCCATGGACATTCCTCTACCATCACCCATCACCGAATTGCAACCATTACCCAAAATTGAGCACTTTAATAAACACACTTATTGCACAAAAATAATCTGGAGTCTGCCTGTATTTTTGAACAAATGTATTACACAGAACCGTGCCAAAATGTCCAGTTACATTGTGATGACAACATACCACTGTCACACAGCTGTAGTCCATGGGGAAACAAAGCAGAGGTCACGGAGTGGGGCCCACATCTCTGAAATTGGAAGGGAAAGTCACAACTCAGTTAACATACACTGGGGGGAAACTCAGACAGCAGAGAGGCAGGAGACTTTAAGAAAATGTAAAATGCCGGTGTTGATTCTTACCTGTATGTCATTGAAAATACTGCTGTATTACTGTGTCCCAGTTGTCTGTGTCGTCCTCTTCGTCTTCCTCCTCTTCACTCTCCGCAGGCTCCACAGCTGCCACAACACCACCATCTGGACCATCCTCCTGCAGGAAAGGCACCTGGCGTCGCAAAGCCAGGTTGTGAAGCATACAGCAGGCCACGATGATATGGCACACCTTCTTTGGTGAGTACATTAGGGATCCACCTGTCATATGGAGGCACCTAAACCTGGCCTTCAGGAGGCCGAAGGTCCGCTCGATCACCCTCCTAGTACGCCCATGGGCCTCATTGTAACGTTCCTCTGCCCTGGTCCTGGGATTCCTCACTGGGGTCAGTAGCCATGACAGGTTGGGGTAACCAGAGTCACCAATTAGCCACACACGGTGTCTCTGAAGTAGTTCCATCACGTAAGGGATGCTGCTATTTCGCATGATGTACGCGTCATGCACTGACCCAGGGAACTTGGCATTTACATGGGAGATGTACTGGTCAGCCAAACAGACCACCTGGACATTCATGGAATGATAACTTTTTCTGTTCCTGTACACCTGTTCACTCGTGCTGGGGGGGACCAAAGCAACATGTGTCCCATCAATTGCACCAATGATGTTGGGAATATGTCCAAGCGCATAGAAATCACCCTTCACTGTAGCCAAATCGCCCACCTCAGGGAAAACAATGTAGCTCCGCATGTATTTCAGCAGGGCAGACAACACTCTGGACAACACCTTGGAAAACATAGGCTGAGACATCCCTGATGAAATGGCCACTGTTGTTTGAAATGACCCACTTGCCAAAAAATGGAGTACTGACAGAACCTGCACTAGAGGGGGGATCCCTGTGGGTTGGCGGATGGGTGACATCAGGTCTGGCTCCAGCTGGGCACACAGTTCCAGTATAGTGGCTCTGTCAAGCCTGTATGTCAGTATGACATGTCTTTCTTCCATTGTCGACAGGTCCACCAGCGGTCTTGTACACGGGAAGATTCCTCCATCTCCTCGCAAGTCCCAGCGGACGGTGCCTAGGAAGGACAACATGGAGCACAGAGTCAATCAACCCACAGGTACGTTCCCACAACTTGCACAGTACACGATTCTCAATGCATTGAATGGCTTGTATGAGTGTTGATGCAAGGCCTAGGCATGTGTGACGCAGTAGAAATTAAGATATGGGGTCCCTTGAGATGGCGGCTGCCTGACCTGTGAAGTGCGACAGTGGGATGTGAGGTCAATGCGCTGGCGTGGCACACCGTGGCGGTAGGCGGTCGAAGACCGCGGCGCAAAGCCACATTGGTTAACATTGAACCCTATGGGTTTCAGGAGCCAATGACGATGTGTGCCGGTGGTCGCGCTACGCCCCGCCGCGGTACGCACCGCCGTGGGCTTGACCGCCATTTTCTATCTGCTTAATCATTCGATACCTGATCATCCACAGGAGGGGACCTATACTGCAAGTGCTGCTGTGACCTCGGTCTGGAAGAGACAATGGCTGCTGCGACTGGGGAAAGGGCCCCTGCCTTCACTTCTGAAGAATTGGAGAAACTCGTGGATGGGGTCCTCCCCCAGTATGCGCTACTCTACGGTCCTCCAGACCAACAGGTAAGTACACTGGGACCATGCTTTGTGGCCAATCCCTGGGTTGAGTGGGGTGAATGAAAGATGGTGGGGAGGGGAGCGAATGAGGCATGCATCAAACGACAGATGAGAGCATGTGCCACATGGCAAGGGTGGGGATGGGGGGCCACTCACATCGAGCATGCAGAAGGTGATGATTTTTATTTTTCTCCCCCTGTACATGTCACATAGGACAGCGCCCATCAGAAAATCGACATTTGGCGTGCCATCGCCAAGGACGTCCGGACCCTGGGGGTCCACAACAGACGGGGCACCCACTGCCGGTAGAGGTGGGAGGACATCCGCCGCGGGATCAGGAAGACCGCGGAGGCTCTGCTGGGGATGGCCTCCCAACGTAGGAGGGGTGCCAGTCGTACCTTGACCCCCCTGATGTCCCGGATCCTGGCGGTGGCCTACCCCGATTTGGATGGGCACGTGAGGACATCACAGCAGACACAAGGGGGTGAGTACAAGCACATTCTGCTGATTTTGCGCACATTGGAGGTGTCTGGGTGGGGGAGGAGGGCTGTGGGTCTCCCTAGGCCAGGGCGATTTCTGTAGGCTAGGCCCCTCCGTTAGGCATGGCCCTGTGCCCCCGCCCCCCACCTCTGTAGGTTGCCTAGTACAGCTCTTCAGGGCCCTGTGTCACCTATGTGTGGAGTTGTCATCCATAGGCTTGTAGTCCATGTCCCACGGAATGAGTAGTGTTCCCCAAGTGCGCGGCGTAGTGCAGGGGGCTTCTGTGTCTGTCCTCTCCGCCAACGGTGTCGCCAATGCATGCACTCAACATGTCTTTGTTTCTACACCCCCCCCTTTTTTGGTGGCCTTCCTGTTCATGTGTGCATTAGCATCATCAGGTGGAGGAGAAGTGGCATCGGAGGACGAGGGAGCTGCATCTCACATGGCCATGGAGGGCCATGCAACAGACTCGGATTTCACCACTGAGACGGAGGGCGAGGGGAGCTCCACAGCGGGGACACGTGGTGACACCAGCAACACAGACACGTCCTCAGAAGGGAGCTCCCTTGTGGTGGCGGCAACATCCATGCCCACCGCAACAACAGGTACAGCCGCCACCCAGCGCACCAGCTCTGCCCTCCCAGCAGCCCATCAGCCTTCGCCCCGTGCCCGCTCACCCAGGAAGGTGGGCATCTCCTTCGCCCCAGGCACCTCAGGCCCTGCCCCATTTACACCTGCTGCCCTCAGTGAGGAGGTCATTGACCTCCTGAGGACGCTCATTGTTGGGCAGTCTACCCTTTTGAATGCCATCCAGGGTGTAGAAAGGGAGGTGCACCGGAGTAATGCATACCTGGAGGGCATTCATTCGGGTCAGGCTGCCCATCAGCGATCGTTCAACGCTATGGCCTCAGCACTGACGGCAGCCAATGTCCCTGTCTCCTGACTCCCTCCTCCAACTTCCTCAACCCAGTCCCACTCCCCTGCACCTCTGCCTATCTCAGACACACCTACAGACCAGCCTGCACACACCTCAACACCCAAGGGAAGCTCATCCAGACATAAGCACCACACATCACACAAGCATTCACACAAGCAACATCCACATGCAGACATGCCAACAGCCACTGCCTCCTCTGTGTCCCCCTCCTCCTCGTCTCCCTCCTCCCTCCCTGTGACGTCTCCACTCACACTTGCAGGCACAACATCTTCAGCCACTACGTCCATCACCAGCACACCCACCAGAACACTCCGCACACGTGCAGTCACCACCCCCACTACCATTTACATGTCCCCTGTGTCCTCTCCCAGTGTGTCTGTCACCCCCTCTTCCAAACCACACAAACGCAGGCAGTCACCCACCCAACAGCCATCCACCTCACGGCAGCCTCCAGCACAAGCACCTGCACCCAAAGACCCAAGACTTCACTCTCCTACAACCACATCCTCTTCCTCCACTCCCATACCCACTACAACTACCCGTCCCTGTCTTTCTAAATTGATTTTCCTTTCCAACCTTGACCTCTTTCCAACAACTGACCCACCCCCTCCATCTCATAAGACTCCAATCAGCATCTCAGCCACCACAAAACCTGGACCTACAAAGACAATAGTCCAAGGATTTTGGAGTCCACCACCTTCAAGGCAAGCTACTTCTGCCAGGAGTAAAGAGACGGCCAGCCCACCCCCAGAAAAAAAAGCCAAGAAAGCCAGTGCCCAGCGCGACAGGCCAAAGACAGCAGGCTCCAAAAGCACTACCCTGGCACCGTCAGGGAGTGGGGTGCCACCTAGCATACCGCCAAAGGGAGGAAAGGGCCACAGACGAGCAGGGAAGGGTGGCAAGGGCAGTACGCCCGACAAGTCCGGCAGCAGGCGAGCTGCCCAGGAGGGCCCCACCAGCCCCATTCCAGGTGTGCAGGAGGACACCCACGGGCCCGGGACGGCAGCACAGGAGGGCCCCGCAAGTGAGAAGACAGATGTGCACGAAGGGCCCGGCAGCCACATGTCAGGTGGCGAGTGAAATCCATGTAATGGTCGGATCTGGTGACCTGGACACACATGTCAAGCCCCGCTGAACAGGGCCCTTCAAGTCAAGCACCGCTGAACAGGGCCCTTAATGTCAAGCACTGCTGAACAGGGCACCGCCGTCTCAAGAACCGCTGAACAGGGCCCTTAATGTCAAGCACCGCTGAACAGGGCACCGCCGTCTCAAGAACCGCTGAACAGGGCCCTTAATGTCAAGCACCGCTGAACAGGGCACCGCCGTCTCAAGAACCGCTGAACAGGGCCCTTCAAGTCAAGCACCGCTGAACAGGGCACCGCCGTCTCAAGAACCGCTGAACAGGGCACCGCCGTCTCAAGAACCGCTGAACAGGGCCCTTCAAGTCAAGCACCGCTGAACAGGGCACCGCCGTCTCAAGCACCGCTGAACAGGGCCCTTCAAGTCAAGCACCGCTGAACAGGGCACCGCCGTCTCAAGAACCGCTGAACAGGGCCCTTCAAGTCAAGCACCGCTGAACAGGGCACCGCTGTCTCAAGAACCGCTGAACAGAGCCCTTCAAGTCAAGCACCGCTGAACAGGGCACTGCCGTCTCAAGAACCACTGAACAGGGCCCTTCAAGTCAAGCACCGCTGAACAGGGCACCGCCGTCTCAAGAACCGCTGAACAGGGCCCTTCAAGTCAAGCACTGCTGAACAGGGCACCGCCGTCTCAAGAACCGCTGAACAGGGCCCTTCAAGTCAAGCACCGCTGAACAGGGCACCGCCGTCTCAAGAACCGCTGAACAGGGCCCTTCAAGTCAAGAACCGCTCCGCTGGGCTCCGCTGTCTCTGCACCGCTCCGCTGGGCCCTTCATGTCAAGCACCGCTCCGCTGGGCACCGGCGTCTCTGCACCGCTCCGCTGGGCACCGGCGTCTCTGCACCGCTCCGCAGGGCCCTTCATCTCAAGCACCGCTCCGCTGGGCCCTTCATGTCAAGCACCGCTCCGCTGGGCACCGGCGTCTCTGCACCGCTCCGCAAGGCCCTTCATCTCAAGCACCGCTCCGCTGGGCACCGCCGTCTCTGCACCGCTCCGCTGGGCACCGCCGTCTCTGCACCGCTCCGCTGGGCCCTTCATCTCAAGCACCGCTCCGCTGGGCCCTTCAACTCAAGCACCGCTCCGCTGGGCACCGCCGTCTCTGCACCGCTCCGCTGGGCCCTTCATCTCAAGCACCGCTCCGCTGGGCCCTTCAACTCAAGCACCGCTCCGCTGGGCACCGCCGTCTCTGCACCGCTCCGCTGGGCCCTTCATCTCAAGTACCGCTCCGCTGGGCCCTTCAACTCAAGCACCGCTCCGCTGGGCACCGCTGTCTCTGCACTGCTCCGCTGGGCCCTTCATCTCAAGCACCGCTCCGCTGGGCCCTTCATCTCAAGCACCGCTCCGCTGGGCACCGCCGTCTCTGCACCGCTCCGCTGGGCCCTTCATCTCAAGCACCGCTCCGCTGGGCACCAGCGTCTCTGCACCGCTCCGCTGGGCCCTTCATCTCAAGCACCGCTCCGCTGGGCACCGCCGTCTCTGCACCGCTCCGCTGGGCACCGCCGTCTCTGCACCGCTCCGCTGGGCCCTTCATCTCAAGCACCGCTCCGCTGGGCCCTTCAACTCAAGCACCGCTCCGCTGGGCACCGCCGTCTCTGCACCGCTCCGCTGGGCCCTTCATCTCAAGCACCGCTCCGCTGGGCCCTTCAACTCAAGCACCGCTCCGCTGGGCACCGCCGTCTCTGCACCGCTCCGCTGGGCCCTTCATCTCAAGCACCGCTCCGCTGGGCACCGCCGTCTCTGCACCGCTCCGCTGGGCCCTTCATCTCAAGCACCGCTCCGCTGGGCACCGCCGTCTCTGCACCGCTCCGCTGGGCCCTTCATCTCAAGCACCGCTCCGCTGGGCACCGCCGTCTCTGCACCGCTCCGCTGGGCCCTTCAACTCAAGCACCGCTCCGCTGGGCACCGCCGTCTCTGCACCGCTCCGCTGGGCCCTTCATCTCAAGTACCGCTCCGCTGGGCCCTTCAACTCAAGCACCGCTCCGCTGGGCACCGCTGTCTCTGCACTGCTCCGCTGGGCCCTTCATCTCAAGCACCGCTCCGCTGGGCCCTTCATCTCAAGCACCGCTCCGCTGGGCACCGCCGTCTCTGCACCGCTCCGCTGGGCCCTTCATCTCAAGCACCGCTCCGCTGGGCACCAGCGTCTCTGCACCGCTCCGCTGGGCCCTTCATCTCAAGCACCGCTCCGCTGGGCACCGCCGTCTCTGCACCGCTCCGCTGGGCACCGCCGTCTCTGCACCGCTCCGCTGGGCCCTTCATCTCAAGCACCGCTCCGCTGGGCCCTTCAACTCAAGCACCGCTCCGCTGGGCACCGCCGTCTCTGCACCGCTCCGCTGGGCCCTTCATCTCAAGCACCGCTCCGCTGGGCCCTTCAACTCAAGCACCGCTCCGCTGGGCACCGCCGTCTCTGCACCGCTCCGCTGGGCCCTTCATCTCAAGCACCGCTCCGCTGGGCACCGCCGTCTCTGCACCGCTCCGCTGGGCCCTTCATCTCAAGCACCGCTCCGCTGGGCACCGCCGTCTCTGCACCGCTCCGCTGGGCACCGCCGTCTCTGCACCGCTCCGCTGGGCCCTTCATCTCAAGCACCGCTCCGCTGGGCCCTTCATCTCAAGCACCGCTCCGCTGGGCACCGCCGTCTCTGCACCGCTCGACTGGGCACCGCCGTCTCTGCACCGCTCCGCTGGGCCCTTCATCTCAAGCACCGCTCCGCTGGGCCTTTCAACTCAAGCACCGCTCCGCTGGGCACTGCCGTCTCTGCACCGCTCCGCTGGGCCCTTCATCTCAAGCACCGCTCCGCTGGGCCCTTCATCTCAAGCACCGCTCCGCTGGGCACCGCCGTCTCTGCACCGCCGTCTCTGCACCGCTCCGCTGGGCACCACCGTCTCTGCACCGCTCCGCTGGGCCCTTCATCTCAAGCACCGCTCCGCTGGGCCCTTCATCTCAAGCACCGCTCCGCTGGGCACCGCCGTCTCTGCACCACTCCGCTGGGCCCTTCATCTCAAGCACCGCTCTGCTGGGCCCTTCATCACAAGCACCGCTCCGCTGGGCACCGCCATCTCTGCACCGCTCCGCTGGGCACCGCCGTCTCGGCACCGCTCCACTGGGCACCGGCGTCTTAAGCACCGCTGGCCCATTGGCAGTAGGGGCAGGCCCGCATCTGTGTCGGGCCGGGCTGCACGAAGCACTCTGGGCACCATGCCTCCTCCAGAACCAGTGGAGTCTGTAATCCACTTGTGAGACTGTGGCTTTGCACTCCCCAGGATGGCACAGTGGGCAACCCACCCACTGTAGAGACTTGTGAGACTGTGGCTTTGCTCTCCCCAGGATGGCACAGTGGGAAATCCACCCACTGTAGAGACTTGTGAGACTGTGGCTTTGCACTCCCCAGGATTGAACAGTGGCCATGGAGGCCCCTCGTGGATCTGGCGTCGTGGACTCATCTGGCTGAGGTGCCCCCCCTTCCCTTCCCCCTGAGGTGCCTGTAGTTTTGCTATCTGATGCCCCTGCAGTGTTCTCTCCATTGGAGTTGGGTATCCTGTGTGGGCTTTGCCCATGTGTTTAGGCCCATTGGCCCACGAACAATGGCTGATACCCAATTTGGACAGGACAATTTACATATGTATATATAGTTATTGATGTTTGATATATTTTTTTACTTAGCCGTACAATATACTTCAAATTTCATGATCATTTTATTTTGTCTTTGCATTCTTCCGGGGGGTTTCGGGGTGTCACTCTGAGTTGTTGCTCTGCATTGATGCGTTGTCTTCTGCGCCGGCGTTCGTGCTCCTCGTAGAGGAGCAGGAAGACAATAGCTGGTAGGATGTGTAGTTCGGGTTCCATTCTGTCCAGATTCCTCGTGGAGTGTGTAGAGGTGAGCGTTTTCCGTTCGTAATGGCTGTTTCCGCCGTGTTTTTATCGGCGGGGCTACCGCCCCGGAAAAGGTGGCGGATTGGTGGGTTGTGATAGGGTGGGCGGTACATTGTCTCCCGCCTGTCTGTTGGCGGTGACCGCCGCGCTGTTTGTTTGTCCCGCCGTGGCGGTCGGAGTGTTAAAGTGGCGGTCTCTGTTGGCGGTTTCCTCCAGGGTCAGAATTCCAGTTTTTTTACCGCCTGCCTGTTGGCGGGTTGGCCGCCGCTTTAACACCGACCGCCAGGGTTGGAATGACCCCCATAGTCATGTGATTTTGAGTGTGCACTGCATTTTACCACTGCTACTTCTCCTGGTAACTGGATAGCATGTAACAATTCTCTTATTCTTTCACCATTTTTCACTGGTGATCCTGAAGAGGTCATGAAGCCTCTTTGTGACCACAACTGTCCGAAGTCATGCACTATTCCAAATCCGTACTGACTGTCAGTGTAAATGGTGACTTTCATTAATGCGGAAAGTTGACATGCCCTAGTAAGTGCTACCAGTTCTGCTACTTGTGCAGAGTAAACTCCTTGAAGCCAAGATGCTTCCAGAACACCTGTTATTGTACATACAGCATATCCTGCTTTCAATATTCCTAATGCATCTCTTAAACATGAACCATCAACAAAAATAACTTGATCATTTTCTTCCAATCGGGTGTCTTTGATGTCAGGTCTTGGTTTTGTGCAAAATTCAGTCACCTGAAGACAGTCATGCTCGATGTCTTCAGCGTTCTCAATTTCGACATTTTCACTGGGAAACGAGGTTGCTGGATTCAACGTAGTGCACCTTTTCAGCTGCACATTAGGTGAACCCAGAATTATTGTCTCGTACCTTGTAAGCCTAGCACCGGTCATGTGCTGTGTTCGGGAACGTGTCAAAAGTATCTTGACTGAGTGAGGGACCATGACTGTTAAAGGATGTCCCATCACTGTGATTTAGGTTGATACCAACTGCTGCTACGGCACGCAAGCACCCTGGCAGTGCTGCTGCGACCGGATCCAAAGTAGCTGAAAAATATGCTACTGGTCTGTTTACGCCACCATGGGCTTGAGTCAAGACAGACAAGGAACATGCATCACGTTCATGACAAAACAATGTAAAAGGCTTTGTGTAATCAGGCATACCTAAGGCTGGAGCCCTGCACATGCATTCCTTCAATTCAATAAAAGCATCCATCTCATCTCTTTTCAGCTCTATTTCATCCAGCGCATCTTTCTGGGTCAGTTTCAACAAAAGTTTGGCTAGAGTTGAGAAATTGGGAATCCATTGGCGACAGTAGCTCACCATTCCCAAAAACTTTCTCACCTCTCTTCTCGTCTTCGGTGGACTCATTTGAAGTACACTTGTTATTCTCTCTTTCATAATTCTTCTTGACCCTTTCTCTATTTGGTGACCCAAATATTTCACTTTCTTCTGGCAGAACTGTAATTTTGAAGGGGACACTTTGTGTCCGTTCCTTCCCAAATGGTTCAATAGGGCAATGGTATCGTCTGTGCAGTCACTTTCTGTCTTGGACGCGATCAGCAAATCGTCAATGTACTGTACCAAGGTTGATACAAATAGTAATTCCAATGATTCCAAATCTTTCTTTAGAATCTGATTGAAAATTGATGGTGACTCCGAAAACCCTTTAGGAATTCGACACCAACTGTAGACTCTGTCCAAAAATTTGAAACAAAAGAGAAATTGGCTGTCCTCATGAAGAGGCACAGAAAAGAATGCTTGTGACAAGTCTATGACTGAGAACCACTCAGCATCACAGGGAACTTGAAACATTATTACAGCTGGATTTGGTACTACGGGAGAACATTTGACTATTATGTCATTTATTTTCCTCAAATCCTGAACAATCCGGACCTTTCCACTCGGTTTTATTAGTCCCATGATTGGTGAATTACATGGACTACTTAACACTTCTTTTAGTACTCCCTGTTTCACAAACTCATCAATGAGTTGGGCGACTTTCATGAGGGTGTCTTGTGCCATATGGTATTGTAGGGTCTGGGGAAAATTTACATTGGGTTTTACTGTCACTTTCACTGGTTCTACTCCTTTGACCAATCCTACTTCTTTTCCTGTCATATCCCACACTTCCTTTCCTTTTTTTAAATTTTTTTTATTATTTTTATTTGGAAAGGAATCATACAACAAATATATTCTTAAATCACTTTACACTGAAAACAAGAAATTCTGAACAGAAAGTGGAGAAAAGAAAAACAAACAGGAGAAGAGCATCGCCTAGCTAAATAGTGCGAGGCACGACCACCCGACTAATCCAGACGTGAAGGAATAACCAATTAGATTGAAGGAGGATGGTCTAATTTTAAATTTAAACGCTAATCATTATGGGCCAGAATCCAGACCTGAAATGGCCCCCAAATTGCCTTCCCTTTCCTCCTAGCATGTTTCCCCTTTCGTTCATATAATGCCATCTCCAAATGGTATACAGACAGCAACCTAGCCAACCATTGCTTCCAGGACGGGGGTCGTGCATTCAACCATGCGGATGATATACATATTCGATACACTGCCATAGCCACAAAGATAAATGCTCTTTGTGGACCACCCGCTTCTCCAGCAACTCCGAAAACCATGATCTCAGGTGGGAGGACAAAATCATATCCCAAAACCTCCTTCAAAACAGATTGGATACCTTCCCTCAAGGCCTTTAGTTCCCCACATGTAGCTATCATGTGTACGATGTCTGTTCCATACATCCCACATCTTGGACAGTTTATTCCTGACAAGCACCCCCATTTGGCGAGATGAGCTGCAGTATGATACAGGTCGAACATGGTCTTATAATGTTGCGCTTGCAAGGAAGAGGATAATAGAATGGTACATCCCAGCTCCAGTGACCTCATAAAGTTATTACTCCCATCCACCAGCTTTTTGCTCCACCTCTCCTTATTCTTCTCTATATCATCAAACTGATCCGCCAGTAGTAAAGGGTAGACCGACCTGATTGCTATATTGGGATTAGCCAGGATGTCGTTCAACAATTGATTACTTCTAAATCCCTGCACACCCCCTGTTTTCTTTACTAGAAAATCCCGTATCTGTAGATATTTAAAGAAGTCCCTTCGCTCTAGACCATACTGCTCCTGTAGATCTCCGAACGCCTTAACCCCAAAATTATTAAAAAAATTCCCTAACCTCACTATGCCTAAAGAGGCCCAATTTGCCATATATTTGTCCTGAAAAATTTCAGGGAGCAATGGATTCTTCTCAATCATGGTATAATGGTTATATCTACCAAGTCCTTTCTTCTTATACCATAATCGCCAACACTTATAGGCCGCTCCCAGTACCTTATATCGAGTTTTCTTATAATATCCAGGCTCATGATATGTAACCAGACACCCATTGGCTACTGATCCTATCCGCAGCTCGTATATATTGGGGCAATCCACTTCCGCGGTCCCTTCTTTCTTGGGACCCCATAGTGGGCGCATGTACTGAAAAGCTGCTGCCATTTGATATAATTTTATATTCGGTAAAGACCACCCCCCCCTTTCTCGACGGAGAGACATAAATTTGCTTGCTCTTCTACACTTACCATACGCCCAGATAAATCTCATAATCACTCTATCTATCTCTTTAAATCTGAGGTTAGTAAAGCTCAGCGGTACGGCACGAAACAGATACAGCAGCTTAGGGAGGAGAATCATTTTCACCATATTACACCTCCCCATAATAGTCAGGTGTAGATTATTCCATCTGCACATATCTTTTCTGGCTTTCGCAAGTATAGGATCTAAATTCAAGTTAACAATTTCGCCTACTGTTGGTGTAATATTAATACCTAAATATACTGCATGGTCCACCCTCCGAGTGTCCTTGGTGTTTGTATATTGGTTAGCCAACAACCGCGTTTTAGCTCTGTTTAACAGGTATCCAGAAAACCTTCCAAATTCTGTAATCACCTCTTCAACCTCTCTCAGTGCCGAATCGGGGGAGGGCGTTAATATGGCTATGTCGTCTGCGTATGCTAAGACTTTTGTATCCCATCCCTGCCTGTGTATCGGTGGAATCTTGCTATTTTCCTCCAGCTGTCTAAGCAGAGGGTCTATATATAAAGCAAACAGGAGGGGAGAACATGGGCATCCCTGCCTAGTACCTCTCCTGACCAGGATACTCTCGGGTTGTCCTGCCATTAATTGTATTTTCACTGCCGGTAATCTATATAGAGCCCTTACTGCTACAATAAATTTCTTCCCTAATCCATAATACTCCATAACATACCACAGATAGTTCCAGTTCACCCGGTCAAACGCCTTCTCTGCATCTAATAATGCGACCGCCATAGGTTCCTCTGCTACTTCCGTAGCATCAAAGAGTGCTAGAACTCTCTGGATATGATTGGTAGTATCCCTTCCTGGGACAAACCCATGCTGCCTAGGGGAGACAAGCTTCCTAATCACCAGAGATAATCGAGCGGCCAATATCTTTGAATATATTTTAACATCGCTGTTTATTAATGTGATCGGGCGATATGAGGCCGGGTTTGACGGGGGTTTCCCCTTCTTCAAGAACATAACTATATTAGCCAAATCCCATGATGGGGGGGGGTTTCCCCTCCATTCTGTACCTGAATAAATAGCTCTACCATTACCGGGAGTAATAATACTTTAAAAGCTTTATAGAATTCTAAGGGGATCGAGTCAGGACCCGTAGCTTTTCCGGTGGGAAGATCACTCATTGCCATATCGATTTCCGAAATATCTATCTGCTCTCCCATGCGTAAACTATCACTCTTAGCTAGTTTCTCAACCTTAATGGGGTATAAAAACTCCAGCATTTCTTCCTCCGGATATACAGATGTGTCATTATATAGTTCCGTATAATATCTATGGAACACCTTTCTAATTCCATCCACTTCTGATACTGTCTGTCCTTGCCAGTCTTTAATCTCCCTAATAACCCCGGATGCTGTTTTCTGGCTTGCCCGTATCGCTAGCAGGCGCCCGTTTTTTTCTCCATACTCATACCCTTGTGCACGCTGTGCTAGATATTTCTCCGCTATTCTTTGGGCCATAGCCTCGTTCATTACTGCTTTTACTATAGCAACTTCCTCCTGAGCCCTCTTTATATCGACTCCAGTTTCTATAGCTATGACCAATTTCTTTCTGCCACCCTCAGCTTCGTTTGGGATTCTTTTGTTCTACCTTGGGCATCTTTCTGCCTTTTAATACTGAAGCTCAATGTTTCACCGCGGATTCCTGCTTTCAAGGTATCCCAAACTATCTCCACTGAGAGTGACCCCTGGTTAAACCCCAAGAATTCAGCTATCCACTTTCTCATATGCTCACAATATTCCGGGTCCTTGAGGAGTCCTCTTTCAAATGTCCATCTACTTACCTTTGATTCTAGCCCATCCAATTCTAAATCAAAAACTAAGGGGATATGATCTGATACAGTCCGTGAGTATGACTCAATCCTACCCTGCTTTAAAAATACAGGAGAGATTAAAAAATAATCAAGTCGTGCTAGTTTCGCATGAGGGGCCGAATAATAAGTATATCCAGGGTCTGGCTTACGCAGTTTCACCCAAGCATCCACTAATCCTAATTCTTTCTGAATGGCAACCATTGCCTTATATACCCGAGGTTTACGGCCCTGATACTTCTTAGTTGCGGGTGCTAATAAATCCTGTAGTCCCTCCCAAGATCCATTAAAGTTGAAGTCACCACATAGAATATAGGGAGGGGCCCATCCTGTTAGCTCAATGGCAAGGGTATCTAAGACTATTGGGTCATCCGTGACTGCCCAATATATAGAGAATAGTGTAATGCTATTATGCCCATAGCTGTACTCTACTATTACCCATCTTCCACCCCTATCCGCCTTCTGCCGAGTAACGTTTAGTTTATTGGTCCGGTCTAATATTGCCACTCCTTTAGTTCTAGCCTCTTGTTCTGACCAAACGATCACTTTCATACCAAGCGAACCAAGGATTTCAGAATTTTTATATTCCACGTATCTCTTGTAGGCCAAAAATATCTACCTTAAAGGTTTTTAATTCTTCAGCCACTCTCCTTCTTTTACGAGGGTCATTTAGTCCACATATATTGATTGAGGCAATTCTAAGTCTAGCCATTTACTATTTTTGTTTCATTTCTTCTCTCCTTCTGCCCCCCCGGGTCTTCATATCTAACTGCACCTTCTCTTGAGTTCTCTTCTCTCCTTGTTCCACTCTTCTTATTTTTCCACTCCATTTCTCTCACTTCCCTTAGTCCTTTCCTTTCCGTTTTACTCCCTCGTTTTTTCCCCATCTCTCCCCCCCTATCCCTCTCCTTCTTCCCGTTCTCCTCCCCATCCCCCCTTCCACCTCCCCGGACCAGTCTCCTCCCTCCCCCTCCCCAGATCCTTCCCTCCCTCCCCGGGACTGGCCCCCCATCCTGTTGAGCAATCAGACCACTGATGGCCTGAATATTGGTGTTGTGTATGCTTGGGCCCACCCACCCACCAGTCTCCTAAACACCTTTGCCTTCCTTATATTTCTGTGCTCTATTGCTTGACCCCCATCAGATATTCTTTTGCCTTAATTTCTGAGGTAAATATTTTTACTTTTCCATTCATTACTGTTTTAAGTCTAGCAGGGGCCAACAAATATGCCTCCCCTCCCTTGTCAAAAAATGGCTTAATGAGCTGTCGAAGCCGCCATCTCCGCTCCACAGTGGCATGACAGAAGTCGGGGCGAGTGAAGAAAGTAACCCCATCCAGAGAGCGTGGGGTATTAGGATGAGCTTTATCAGATATCTCCTGTCGTAGTAGATAGTTTCCAAAATAAACTAGGATCGCTCTTGGGTACTTAGAATCTGCCCGTTGGCCCCCCTCCCGTCGAGTTGTCGGAAATCTATGGACCCGCTGCAGCTCGTTCTCCCAATTCCAATTCCCCAGTTCCGGAAAGGCCCTGCGCAAAAGGTTGACCATATACGCCTGTATGTTTCTTCCTTCTAGCCCTTCTGGTATACCCAGAAATCGAAGATTGTTCCTTCTCTATCTATTCTCCAAATCTTCAATTTTCCACATTACGTCCGTCAATTGTCCATCTCTCGCAGCGCTCTGCTCTTTAAGAGTATACACATCCTCCTCAACTGCCACTATCCTTTCTTCCATTGAGCATAGCTTAGCTTCGATTTCTGTACATGATTTCGCAACCTTACGGACCGTCCCCTGTAGTCTCTTTGTAGCAATCCTTGCACGCCGGCTTTTGATCCTAGTCTCTGTTTGCAGCTCTTTAATTGAGCTATATATTGACTGCAGGATCCCTGCCTCGGTGCCCGTCGCATACGCATTACCAGCAGGAGGTCCCGTATCTGTTTCCATTTTACCATTGACAGGGCCCTGGTTGCTTATGGTAGGAGTATCTGCTAGGCCAATACCAGAATAGTCCCATTTTAAGGTCCTACCACCCATAGATGTCGCGTTTTCGAAACCCTCCTGAGAACCAGGGCGTATTTTAACAGGTTTCCGTTGTCGGTGCTGCCGCACTGTAAGTTCGTTGTTTGGAGATTTATTGCCAGCCTCAGATGTCTTGCTCTCTTCAGATTCGCTAAAGCTGCGATCGACGCTGCTGAGATCGGACTCTTCTGTCAAGAAATAAAATTTATCACTACTGTCTTTCCCCCATTCCATGAGTTGGTGGTCTTTTCCAGTTATTTTATCCCATCTTTTAGGGCTTCCTAGAGGATTATGTAGGTTGTCCTTTTCTACTGTAGGTCCTGACATACTTGCAGTTCCTTCCTTACTTTGACACTCCAGCTGCTCGATTGGATCCAATCGTTGTGTTTGGGGCTGCCTGCTCCCAGGGAGGCCAAGCGCCTTCTCGCTTGTCTCCCTGTTACTATCTTCGATCTCTGATAAGTTCTCTGTATCTTGTGTGGTTTTAATGAAGAGTTCCTTATTTTCAATACATAACCTTTTGTCGCTGGTACTTGGAAGAATAGGTTCTTTCCCTAGCACGTTGCTTTCTGAGGAGGGGGTTATATGTACAGAGAGACTGTCTTGCGCCCCGCCTGTGAGAAAAGTCGTAATAGTAGATTGGCTTTTGCCTTTCGACTTAATTTCCGACGGGGGGGTAGTGCTGTCGCTCATCTTGGCATCTTTCATCAATCCCAGCGTATTCTTCCCAGCTGCTTTACCTGTTATTGACATCAGGCGTTTATTTACCCCTGCTGTCTCTCCTTTATCCCTTCCGACACGTGTCATCTTGACTCCCTCACTCTTGTCTCCAAGATTCCGAATAGTTTTGGGTGCCATATTTGTTTTTACTACATGAGATAACAACCTAATAAGTCTTGTTACTCCCGCCGCTGCCGTAAACACATCTGATATTGTTCGTTCAATCATACTCCTCAGAGGCCGTGAGGGAGTAAACAGATGCCAAAATGCGTTGAATTGCGCGCCCGACAGCATTAAAGCCCCCCAAGACTTTCAATTCTTCTTTTATACCCCTATATATATATATATATATATATATATATTTTTTTTTTTTTTAAGTTTTAGCCCCCCTCCTCTATTTCCCAGCCATGAAAGAGGAGAGCAGTATCAGATGGGAGTATCAGATGCTATTAGCTGTTATCGTTCTCCTGTGGTTAGAATGCAATGATTAATGGAAAGGAAAAAAAAATAAAATCAGTCCCTCAATGTCTGTATCAATGTTGGAGAGATTTTTAACACATTCCACAACTATTTGATATGTCTCTTTTTTTTTTCTTCTCCTTTTTAGAGTAAGAAGCTAATTGATTCCTGTACACATTGTCGGAGAGCTATCATTTACCCTCCTCCCAGTACCTGGTTGCTGCAGCTCCACGAGTAATCAGTTTTGGGAGCCCTCTTCTCTTCTTGGGTGAAGGAAATGCCAAAATACGCCCCTTTCCATGGATCCTGACACCTCTGTCCCAGCCTCCCGGCACAACAACAAAGTCCTGGATCTCCTGGGGCACCAGCACTCACAGGCTCAAGGTATTTCCGTGTATTTCAACAGTTTTCTGCCGCGCGGCGTTCGAGATCCTCGCTCTGAACGCCACCTATGCAATCCTCTCGTCACTCCCGCTGTGGTGTCGATGACTGGGCGCCCCCTCGTTCCCTTCCTTGGAGGGTGCGGGGGCGGCTGGGTACCTAGTTTCCTGACGGGGGCGATCCTCGTTACGATCGCGCAACGACGGAGGCGTCGGCGTCGGCTGTGTGCTTGGTTCTGGTGGGCGGGGCTTACGAGCCTCTCTGCTACGCCGACACCATGTTGCTCTCCCCACACTTCCTTTCCAACTGTTTCCTGTAACTCAGCAGGAATATCTGCTTCAGTGAGCATTGGGTAAAG
Organism: Pleurodeles waltl; assembly: GCF_031143425.1. NCBI lineage: Eukaryota > Metazoa > Chordata > Amphibia > Caudata > Salamandridae > Pleurodeles > Pleurodeles waltl. The sequence continues at coordinate 1,005,435,123 of NC_090439.1, read as the reverse complement.
AGTAATCAGGGGATACTCTTCGTCGACAGTTTCCACTACGTCTCCTCCTAAACTGTCCTCTTCTTCCTCATCACTGTTTGTCTGAATTGTAATTCCATCATTTGAACACATAATCGAACACCCCAATTTGCACAATAAGTCTCTCCCTAATAATGATATCGGGCTTGAGTCACACACCACAAATTTATGTGACCCTTGATAGTTACCAATTCTGACTTGCACTGGATCTGTGATTGGGTTTGTCAGGTACCTATTTGCCACTCCCACTACTTGAACTGTTCTCCCTGAAAGTGGCAAGTTTGGTACTTCAATGCTTCTAACTGTAGAGCGTGTAGCTCCTGTGTCAACCAAGAATGAAACGCGGTGACCCATAACTCTTCCTTCCACATACGGACCCTTTTGATCAACTTCCAAGGATGCTGCAAGCATACAATTTCCCTCCTCTTCTGAACTTTCACTCTCCCATAAATCGTTTATTCCATTCTTACTGTGTAACGGGAATTGGTGTACTGTGTCATTTTGGTTCATCCCTTGACCCGCGACCTGTTGAGGAAGCATTACTTGTTGCTGATTCATTGGTGCTAAGGGTATTTGCATTTGCTGATTAGGTACCACAGGAAACTGCTGTTGCATTGGCTGCAACTGTGCCATTTGTGCACGGGGCATTTGCACCTGCTGCGGTTGTATGAGTTGTAAACCCTGCATTTGATTTACATTATTTTGAAAATTTGGATTTGGACCTCTCAATTTCGATCCTCTCATATTCTGAAATGCATTGACATCATTGTTTTGCTGACCTACGCCTTCCTGCACCAACATTGGGCACTCCCATTTCCAATGCCCGACGATTCTGCACGTGTGACATGGCATCACCTTCTTCATGGCCTGTATACCATTCCGAATCATAACAGTATTTATATCAGGACCATTATTCACAAAACCTCCTCGGCCTCTGCCTCTCATTTGTGGCTGGAACATAGCATTTCCCTGCTGTTGCTGCTGCGGCAACTGCTGTTGAAAACCTTGTAAACCTTGCAAACCTGTCTGAGCTGCTCTAAGCTGCATCACCATCACCTTTTCTTTCAACCTTTTCTGCTTCGTCTCAATCTCATCACTACAGTATTTTGCATAGTTCAACACTTCGTCGATCGATTTTGACTGCCAACAAATCAAATGCATTTTAATCATCTGGCTGATTTCGGGTCTCAAACCTTCCACAAATCTGAACACAAAATGGAGCATGTCCTTTGGCTCAATCGTTTCCGTGCCGCTGTAATTTTGAAATGCTTTCAACAATCTCTCATAATACGCATGTATTGACTCTTTAACTTCTTGAGCCGTTCTGTCAATCCTCTGCCAATCCACATTTTTCGATGCAACCTTTGTTTTCAAGTGCTCAATCACCTTATGGTATAAACTCATTACCGTAGGTGATGGTGCACCTGTGTCCCTATCCCTTTCTGGTTCACTTGTCGGGCAACCTACAGCCCTCTTTCAATCTTCCCACAAATCTGCCGGAACCACAATTTCAAATAAAGTATTCAGGTCTTCCCAAAGACATTTTGCAAGCTTCACAAATCTATCTGTTTGTTGGTACCATTCGATCGGTTTCTCTCTTAATTTAGGGAAATCATCCGTAAAGGATTGAATATCGCACCTGTGCCATGGTACATGTACAAGTTTTCCCCCTGCTGTTTCTCGCATAGGTAACATGGTTATCAGGTTGTCATTCTGTTGTACTTTTTCATTCCGATCTGGGGTACTTTCCTTCTTTTTGTCCTTTTTCTTAACACATCTACTTTCCCACTTGTCTAAGCATCTCCAGACCTGCGCGCTCTGCAGTATCTCCTTAAGGTGTGTTTTCATCCCTGCAGATCTCATGTGTTCAAAGTCTTTTGTCTCAAAGTCTAGCCTGTAACTTCTGCTCAAGTGTTTAGTCTTTCCTATATCAATCCCGTTTCTGTCTGCAATCTCTTGTAACTTCTTATGTATGTTGCTCACTTCTCTTGTAATCCTAGGGCACATGTACCTCAGCTCTTCTTCTGTGTATGATTCTAACCTGTTTAGACCCATTGTTCCCTCTACTAGTTCATCTGCTTCCATGCCCAGTCTTATTTTATTCAGGTATTCTTCTCCCGTCCCGCTGGATGTACTCTGTGGGGAGTTCAAACTGTTGAACCATTGTGTTAGCTGTTGTGCGTTCAGTCCCATCAATGTAGCACTTACATCAACTGCTACTGATGGTTGCGGCAACGTTTCAGTTTTTGAAGTTAGTGGTACTACTAGTGGTGGATTCGACCTTACCACAGTTGACGGAGCACAAATTGGAATTGGACTAAATTCCGACAAAGACCCAGATCTATTTGGCAGTGTTCCTACCGGGGTTGTTTCTGGAGTGTTTTCTATGCATCTCCTCCCTGTCTCATTTCGTATCATTACCCCTTGGTCGCATGCATTTGGCTTTGCCTGTATATACAATGGTACTGGCGGACCTACAGTGATAGGCAGAGATATTGCGTCTGGATTCTGTCCGTTCCCCGAATTCTGTGGCATGTTAATCCCCACATTATGGTTCATCATTATTGGCATGTCTAACTGGTTCTCTGCTATTTGTGTGTGCCTCAGCACCTCTTGCATCTGCTTCTGAGGCATCACAATTTGTGTTGATTCAGCTTGAATCAATGTTGGTCTTTGATAATTCTGTCCTCCCTGCGCCATTAAATCAGAAGTCGTTCCCAGATTATGCTCATCACAGCAGCGCCTTTGAACCTGCGGCTGATAATTATCGACAGGATTCAATTTAGGCACGTCAGGATATATCCTCTGAATTTGTGGTACTTGTGGTGAAAAGGGCATATCGTAACTGCTCTGCCTCTGTGACATTCTAGAATTCGGTGTCACATTACCATGTATTGGTTCTGGAGGGGCAGTGCTAATGCTTGAGCCTTTTTCGCTTTCCACATATGGTGGCGGGCGATCATTTAACAATTGTATAATGAACTCCTCATCGTCTGACTCGTCTGATCTTTTCGAATTTCTGTTGATTTCTCTCTCTCTGGACTGACTCCTGTTTGTTTTATAGGTAGCTTTCCTTCCTTCCGTCTCTGCTTCATCAGTAATTCCTGGAAACAATTTAATTCCCTGCAGTACGTCTGATCTCCAAATCTTTTGTGTGGTATCCCATCTAGCATCCGCTAGTGTCTTTTCTACTTTTCTTATTCTTGGCTCAAATTTCTTTTGTTGTTGGTTCCTAGCTATTAGTTCCCAAATTGCTAATGCCTCAAACTGCGCTGGTCTTGGAGGTACTTTCATGTCGTATAGCGCGAATCTTAGATTCTCCAAAACTCTTAGATTAAACAACCCATGGATAGGGAACGCTACACTTCCATGTTTTTCTGTTAATTTGCACCATTGCTTTAGCCAAAGACATGGTGCGACACCCTTTTCTTCGATCACGACGTAAGCTGATGTACGCTCAGGCGGTGTATCTTCTCCTACATTTGCTTTTATGTACACATCTCCCCTCAATGCACTCTCAAATGCTTCGAAAAATTTCATCTTTCCGTCTTTTATTTTTCTAAAATGTGTAATCAATAAGTGACTTTAATTCCCGGAATACTCTTCGCTTGCCTTTCCCCACCAATTGTGCTTCACGGACTGCGTCCAATCCGTGTGCGACCCTTCTCACCAACCAACCTATCCCAGCGCTGCTCCTAGTGACGTCACACTCACACACTGCGGCTGACAAAGTCCTGCGGCTTGTCCTCCTTCATTCAGCTTCACTCAAAACTAATTTCTGCAATATATCGCGAGCACTAACCAAAAAGAAGAAAACAAATCTGTCGGTTTACTACAGGAAGGGTAATACAATCGCTTCAGAAACCTTAGGGATTTTTCACTAGCCTCGGCAGTTATTCCATCTTTCTCGGTTTCCCACTCTCGCAAGCAAAATTTGACCCTCAAACTTTACTCTCAACTGATCAATGAATTATTCTAGTGCACCTTAGAATTCGTCAAATCTCAAAGTCAAAAATTTTCTTTCATTCCTCAATATTCGTACTGACTCGTTGACCACGCCCGATCAACCTATTAAACCGAACAGATTAAAACATCAATCAAGTGTCTCATACACTTTTCAACATACTCCGGAGTCTCTTGACCTCGCAGGGCCCGTCTCAACATCAACAACCACGTGGACAATTTTCCTGCACTAAGCGCTACACACATGTGAAGTTCGACGACTTCCCTACTCTCACACTTTGGAGTAACACTCCTCTAAAATCTTTTAATTGGAGTTCATAACCCCCTAGAATCCTCACAAACTTCTCAATTAATCTGCGGCAATAAGCTGTGCAAGCGCAAAACCCTAACTTCTCTCACACCGTCACTAGAAACGCCGGAAACATTTTCACACCTCCATTTCCTCCATTCGCAAGCTCCGAGATTCGGGAAAGTCATTGGGGATTTAGGGCATCATCATCTCTCCAACTTGTTTTATCAAAGAAAATTCTAACTTGACTCCGTCTATTGTTCGTATGGGGTCCCAAAGGGCGTAACCATCAATCTCTGCTACCATCTACTGATAACGCGCCCAGCCCTTATAAATTACCTGTACCTGGACACGTTGGAGGTCGGTGAACCTTTTAGCCGAGTTAGGCTCTCCTCATCCTAGAATAGTCAGATCACTTAAATCAACAATCAATAACTATTGTAATCGAGACCCAATATTCTATTACTAGATCAAAATAGCATGTTAGGAATCAAATAACAGTTGGTATTTCGACGCAGCATGACCTTTCAGTCATGAATAGCCACACCAGTTTATTAAAAGTTAATGAGTTTATTTCCCTATATTAACAAAGCTAAAACGATATATATAAGTCTCAAAATCAAATGATATATGTATACGAACATTACTAGCTGTCCATAACGGCGGAAGAAACGCAATCTACGCAAAATCTGAATTATAATACACTCGGTTATAGGAATGCAAATCACTAATATGAGTAATTGAGTTTGACTAATTGCATACATCGGTCAGCATGACAAGATTTCAATTCAACATGGTGCATCAAGTGAATACCTTAACTAACCTCTAATTAGCATTGGCATGTGGGACTTCATGCAAAATGAATTCAGTCAACACAAATTTGGAAAACTTCTAGTTTGGGCCCTATAAAATAACAGTTGGTACCTAAAAGGAAAAACACAATGCATAATACAGTTATCCTTTCATAATTACCAAATACAATCAGCATACAAGAAAAGTCTTCGTCCTTCAGGTACCGGTTCGATCAGCATGGGGCAGATCTCAAAGGGCAGAATTAAGGGCAAGTTTCCTTGCAGCAGCAAGGAGAATGGGGCAAAGTTATTTCATGGGCAAGACGGGGCAACATTAAAGTTAAAGTCTCTAGGGTGAGAATTCTTAAAGTCTCTTTCTCTGGAATAGAGAAAAGGGCATCACGATGTCGTCTAAGATGGCTTCTGGCATTCGGCTTCAAAGATGGCATCAAGGAAAATGGCTGACTTCTCTTTGTCCGGTGGGTTTAAGTAAGAAACATTCCAAATTCTGCAGAGTCTTCCATTGGAGGGTTCATAGGATGGCTTAAATTTTACCAATGAATAGTGTCTTTCTCCTAGTACTCATTTATGCATACATTGTCCTTGGAGCCTTGGAACACAAGTTGCAACATAGTTTGCCAAATATGTCAGTATCTGTACTTTTATTGTCCGCACCTGCAGAGACTAACATTGGATCAAAAGGGATGCAACCATCCTAGCACGAAACCTTGAGATAAGTGTATTAGTCATTTCTACTGGAAAAATACAACCTTTAAATGAAATAATATGCTTTTGTTAGTGCAAGTGAAAACCACGCAGTTGAATTTGAGACCAGGCGACTAGGCCAAAGCCTCTACTAAATTTAAGCTAAGCATAAAACAGTTTCAATCAAGAAAATCATAAAACACATTCGCAATTATGACGGATTACTACATTTGTCAATTCTTCATGATTAATTAGACTTGTTTATAATAATGGCGAACTACTCCGTGGGCACAATTTCCCACGTACATTATTTTTCTTTGCTAAAATCACACTACCTGTTACATGATATATGAATATATGTTAGTCCTTCTTTTTCTGCATTATCAGGACACAATGGACCCTAATGCAAACACGGAAACTGCCCCCTATTCCGTTCCACTGCTTTGATAGTAAAAAAACACACATTAATTATGGCAAAATGAGCCTCTCGCTATCCCTTGGCACTGGTGCCACTGCATCTGCGCTACTGATAGATAGCTATGCCCATATAAAAATGTCACACAATGAAAACCAGTGCTTTAAATGGGCCGGTACTCACCGGTACTGAGCACCGGCACTTTTCAGTTTTCTTCTCTTGAGTACCGGAGCTTCTCCCTAGACAAGGAGAGTGCCATTACTTAGAGGGACCCAGCAGCAGTGCAGTTGTGTTAGCGTGTCTGGCCTTATTTGGTTTCTTCTCATTAATTTATAAGGGGACAGGTGAGAGGTTCGATTGACCTTTTGAATGCACTTAGAGTAGTTCCTACCATAAGACTCAATTGCAATACCAATCAATAACAATCTAAATCAATAGGATCCATATATTGGGAGTCAGTAATTTCTACACACCATGACCCTTTTGGCCATTAATAACCACACCTTTATGTAAAAGTTAGAAAGGTTATTTCACTATATTAACAATGCTAATATCACTTAATTAGGGCCATATGTACAAACACATTTTCCCATTGACACAGAATGGGAAAAACCCTTTGCTACATCTGGCCCCTAGTCTCAAAATCAAATGTTAAAAACCTAGCTATGGCTCTATCAAAATTAGCGATTGGTACCCAAAAACAAAAGCAAATTACATAGAGATCAATAACATAGTCCTCTACCTTACCTCAGAATGGCTCAGTAAGCTGCGATAGTCTTTGTCAATTGGACATCTGTTCGGCCAGCATTGGCATTGGGACTCAGCAATAAAATTCAAGATAGAAATGCCTCAGTGATGGGCATAATAGGAAGGGTACTTCTCAGTAAGGATTTGGGAAAGTGTGTGCTCTCTCCTCTCGGTGCAGTCTGGCTAAGTTAGATTCCCTAGGACATCTTCCCATGTTGCTACTGGTCAAGGAATCATGGGCCAGATGCAGGAAAATTGCAAATTGCGACTTGCAATTTGCAATGCAGAACGGTGTCTCAGACACCGTCTGCGACTCGCTATGGGGTCGCAATGACCCACCTCATTAATATTAATGAGGTGGGTCGCAAATTGCGGCCCCATAGCGAGTCTAGGCACTCGCAAACATGGAGGCCTGCTGGAGACAGCAGACCTCCATGTTCGTGACTGCTTTTAAATAAAGCTGTTTTTTTTTTTTAAGTGTAGCCCGTTTTCCTTAAAGGAAAATGAGCTGCACTTAAAAAAAAAAATGAAACCTTTAGTTTCTGTATTTTTTCAGGGCAGGCAGTGGTCCCTTGGACCACTACCTGCCCTGAAAAAATTGTTTTGGGTCCATTCACAAACTGGAAGGGGTCCCATGGGGACCCCTTCCAATTTGCGAGTGGGTTACCATCCACTTGAAGTGGATGGTAACTGCAACACCCCTTCCTATTTGCGATTCTGAAATGCATATTGCGAGTCGGTCCTGACTCGCAATATGCATTTCTGCATGGCAAAGAGGCATTTGCGCCTCGCAAACTGCGATTTTCCCAGTTTGCGACGCGCAAATCCTTTGCTATATGTGGCCCCATATGTTTACATTTAGTCCAATGAAAGCAGAACCTCAAATCAAAGATATAACTATACTGTCTTTCACATGTCGATGACTGACTCCTCTTCTCCTGTTCCCATCGTTGGGCTCGTCGGGTAACAACTTTACATCACCTTATACTCCAGTCAGTGCATCCATTGTTAGTTGCTGGGAACGTCGCCTTTAAAAACACTAAATTCTACAAAATATCAATACCTACTACAACATATTCCAGTAAGCAGTTCTTATGGGAAAGAAAATGTAGTTACTAGCATCTGGTCAACGTAGTGGAAAAATACAAGTCTAACTCTCTATGCAGCCATTTTATGTGACTCGTTTAAGCAATGCAACTTGACATGAGGCCATGCAACTAGGCCCAAGACCTCGCTAATTTAAGGCCTATGATTAATGAAGCAAATACATAATACATGACCATTAATATAACGTACTACTACATTAATATAAACATGAGCACAACATTTTACATTAATAAGCAGTTAATAAGGACACTTTGTGATTACTGACGGTCCCTCAAGTAGGCACATTTTCAAAGTTGCGTATTATATCTCTATATTAATTCATTTTCTATGCAGATTTAACATTCAAAATACATGAATATTTATTAGTAATATTCAGCGTTAACAAGGCCTCCTCTGATGGCTAAATATGTCATCACACATACATCTTCCCACACAAATTTTCGCTCCGCTAAAGTTTGTCAATCCTATCTCTTTTAGTTTTTCATTCCCCCTTATGATTTTCCCTAAACAATTTTTCCATTTTAATTTCTTCCCTCCTCTGATCATTTTTCATTTTCTTTCACCTCTTTCAGATCAGCGCTATTGTTAGTCAAATTACTAAGTAAGCTTCTAATTTCTTTGCTATTATCACGAATATACGAACAATGCTTCAAATTCAACATCTTGCAAACTCCGCCATCTTTTGCTAAAAGAATATCTAACACAAAGTGGTTCTGAAGAGTCATAGATCTTACAACAGTCATTTCTGTGTCCATTAGGGTCATGCCTCCTGAAAAATTTGTCAACATGTTATCCACAATAGTAGACAACTTTCAAATCTTTATAGAATTCAGAATAACTCCCACTGAAGGAATTATTGCTGTAAATATATCTCCAATTATACTAGATGGAGACTCTCCCTTTCGTTTAACGTGATGTAACTCAGTCATTTTCGGTAATCTTTTCAAGTCCTCAAGTTGAAATATCTTTGGAAAAAACTATCCCAGAGTAAAATGTGTTATACCATCCTCTTCGAAGACGGTAATAGGCTTTTGATCCACAGATGTAATAAATTCCAGGAATTACCGGATTCTGTCCATTCAACATGCATGTCCATTTACTCTGAAACAAAAACACATGTCTACATTCACTCATTCCCACAAACAACGTATCAGTTCTAGATTTTGGCCTATATATACACAGTTTTCCTATGTGTTGCGCGTCTAAAGCTAACCTTCCTTGTGTTTTTTTTTTTTTTTACTAATCGCATAGTCATTTCTAAATGTTCTTTTCTCTAAGCCCTTTTCTAATCTCTCTTTTAATGCCTCTCTCCTATCATCTGTGTGATTTAAGAAGCTCTTTTCTATTGGTGTAAGCAAGCATGTCAAGTTGTTTGTATGAGCATATGTGGTGCCAATGGTTAATGTAGGCTCAAAGAATCCTCTCACTAGTTCTATAGCGTTCTCCTTAGCTACTCTACTCAGGTATTTCATTATAGGGACAAACGAAAACACAACATCATAATTGGAATAGAAATACTGGGTGTACTCCTGGTTATAGAATCTTATTAGTAACAAACTACAACTTATCCCATAAGTGAGGGGTAAACTATGACAAATAACTCCATCCTTGACTGATGAAGGGATCTGCATGCAAACATAACAATCCCTTGCATCCATCGTCTCAACATACTCACTCAATAGGCAATAGAAAACATTAGAAGAAAGTTCTTCTTGGGCACTGTCTACGTGTAGGTACTTCTCATCTAACCTACATTTCTCTGCTTTTGTGAGCTTAGTAGTTGTCTCTGAAGCTAAAATATGGTTGGCTTTACTCTTGTCAAGAACAGTCAATACCAGGCACAATATCATGCATACAATCGCCAATCCAATACTCATGTATTTACAGAATCTATTCTTCCTACCCTGCTGGCTAAGGTTACATATGATCTGTAAAGAATCAGAAAGTAGAAGAGAAAATGTATAACTATGCAGCAAAAATCAAAAACAAATCTTCAATCTTCTTCAGCAATTATTTACAGCTTTCAGTTTCCTTTCCAGGATTCTTTTGTCAAAAATCGGCTTAGCAGCTTGTCAAATCAGGTTATCGAAAAGTATTTTCCAGTCACTTTCAATAGTCTCTTTTTCCTTCCACTTCTCTCAGTTCACGGTTCAACAATTCAGTTCATTGGTTTCCTTCAAGTGCCAAAATATTGAACTGGAATGCCTTGATTAAAACAAAAAGACAAAAATTCTCTTTGCCATACGCCCATTCAGGACCAGCGTACCTTCGACTTGCAATTCTCTTTCTTTTCAACTTTCAATCTCCATTTAATTCTCCTTCACTCAAGTCTTCTGTCCTTGTCGTGTCTGCGTCTTTTCTTTTCGCTTGTGACTCCAGCCACTTATTTCCTTTCAGTGGACCTTTCGTTAATGCTCTTTTCAGTGTCGGACTTGTAATTTGTTCTTGCTCTGCAGGACTTTGTCCTGATGGACCTGCAACTGATTCAGGAGGAGTCAGACCACATTGGCTTTGATCCACCTCAACTCTTTCCCCCTCGGGGTCTGACGTTTGCTCTGTTTGTCTCTCAAGACGTCTGCTTCTGGAGAGCCCTCCTCTGACTAGACTGTCCTGCTGCCTCAATTAAGGTTGGTCCACTTTCACTTTCCTGTGGGTCTTCTCCTACATCTCTCACAGGAGTGGCTGAACCACTTTCGATTTGCTCAGATTCAGTTTCAGTTCCTCCTTCTTCCCTCTCCAGCTCTCGATTTGGTCTAGACATTGCTGGTACTCTCAACAACTCCTCTTCATTGTCCAAAGGACATGCCACTTTCCTCGTATTGCTTGGGTGGATCCAATTTGGAACTCCAGCGCACTTCACAGCTGTGGTAGTGATCAGCACTACCTGGTAAGGGCCTTTCCACCGAGGCTCCAAACACGTCTTCCTCATGTGCTTTCTGATCACAACCCAGTTACCTGGCTTCAGGTTGTGCCCTTGATGTTGAGATGGTTGCAGTGTGGTGGCTTCCACCTGATGAGAGAAAGAGCGAACCACATCAGCCAGACCGTTGCAGTAGTCCAACACCATATCATATGTTATGTTCCCAAGAGCATTTGCAGGAACTGCTGGCAACCTCATTGCTCTGCCCATGAGAATCTCATGTGGTGACAGTCCTGTCTTTCTGTCGGGTGTGTTTCTCATTGTCATCAGAATTAACAGTAGTGCTTCGGGCCATTTGAGATTTGTGGATGCACACATTTTCGCCATTCTTGATTTCAAGGTAACTTTCATCTGTTCCACAAGTCCTGATGCTTCAGGGAGGTAGCAACAATGCAACTTCTGCTCAATGTTTAAGGCTGAACATAGTAATTTAGTTACTTCATTGTTGAAGTGACTTCCTCTATCCGATTCTAAAGAGATCGGAAACCCGAAACGTGGTATCAGTTCCCTAAGCAGTAATTTTGCTACTGTGAGGCTGTCATTTCTTTGTGTAGGGTAAGCTTCAATCCAGTGACTAAAGATACAGACAATCACCAACACATATCTCAAACCTCCACTCACGGGCATCTCAATAAAATCCATCTGCATTCTGCTCGATGGACCTCCTGCTCTTCCAGTGTGGCTCAAATTGACCACTGTCTTTTTTCCAGCGTTCCTTTGTTGACAAATGACGCAACAATGGCAAACTGCATCAGCAACCTGTCTGAACTTTGGATTGTACCAGTTATTTTTGAACACACGAATCGTTGCATCCCTCCCAACATGTGCCTGACCATGATAATATCTAGCCATTTGTGTCAGCAAACTGTTCGGCAATACCAGTTGACCCTCTTCTGAAACCCACAGTTCATCCTGACACTGTACACATTTCATTTTGACCCATGACTGTTTCTGCTCCCACTCAACGTTATTCTGCAATGTTTTCAGTTCTTCCAGGGTATCTATAACATGTAATGCATAACTTGTACATGTCTCATCTTCTTCAGGTAACAATTCCCATTTATCTTAGAACGATATACAGTTCAATGCGTAAAACCTTGCGACTTGATCTGCATATCCATTTCCCATTGACACAAAATCTTGTGATTTCAGGTGTGCATTGCATTTCATCACAGCAATCTTTTTGGGCCCTTGGATGGCTTGCAACAATTCCTGAATTCTCTCACCATTTTAGACTGGTGAACCAGAAGAGGTCAGGAAACCTTTCTGTGACCACAACTGGCCAAAATCATGCACTATTCCAAATCCATACTGACTGTCCATGTAGATGGTAACTTTAAGATGTGCAGAAACATGGCATGCTGTAGTAAGGGCTACCAGTTCTGCCACTTGTGCAGCATATACTCCTCAAAGCCAGGATGCTTCAAGTGTACCAGAAATTGTGCATACAGCATACCCTGCCCTCAGTATTCCTGTATTGTCCCTTAAACAGGAACCATCGAGAAAAAACTAATTTGGTCATTTTCTTCCAATTGGGTGTCTCTGATATTGGGTCTCGGTTTTTTGCACAGATCAGTTACTTTGAGACAATCATGTTCAACATCTTCCAGTTTATCAATTTCAACATTTTAATTTGGGAGTAAGGTTGCCTGTTGAAGCACTGTACACCTTTTCAATGACACATTTAGGGGCCCAAGGATGCTCGTTTCATAACGAGTCACCATGGCACCTGTTAGATATTGTGTTTTGGTTTGTGTAAGTAAAATTTCAATGGAGTGAGGGACCATAATAGTCAGGGGATGTCCCATCACAATGCCTTCACACTGAGTGAGGCTCTGTCCAACCGCAGCAACTGAATGCAAACAGCCTGGTAAGGCTGCTGCAACTGGGTCCAAAGTAGCTGAAAAATATGCTACTGGGCGGCTTACACCACCATGGACTTGAGTCAAGACTGACAAAGAACATGCATATCGCTCATAACAGAACAACATGAAAGGTTTTGTGTAGTCAGGCATTCCCAAATCTGGGGCTTTGCACAAACTTTCTGTCAACTCAGAAAATGCTTTCATACAAGCCTGATCTAACACTAGGGGATCAGTAACTTCTTTATGAGTCAGCTTCTGCAATGGCTTCAAAATGACTGAAAAGTTGAGAATCCAATGGTGACCTCTCATTCTTGGTCCACTCATGCTTTGGAAAGAGTTGATGTCATTGGTTTGTTGAACAACATCTTCCTGTACTAACATCGGACACTTCTGCTTCTAATGTCCGATCCCTCCGCAAGCGTGACACGGCAACAATCTCTTCATTCCCGGCACATCATTCTGAACCACTACAGTACTCAAATCGGGACTACGATTTCCGTTTCTCATTCATCCACAACCTCTACCTCTCGCCTGATTCTGAAAACCACATTTCCCTGCTGCTGTTGCTGGGGAATAGTTCCCTGCATCCCTGTTTGTGCTGCTTTAATCTGCATCACTATTGCCTTCTCTTTCAACTTTCTCTGTTTCAACTCAATCTCGTCACTACAGTACTTTGCATACTGCAATACCTCGTCAATCGGCTTTGCTTACCAGCAAATCAAATGACTCTTAATCATCTGGCCAATTTCAGGTCTCGATCCTTCAACAAATCTGAACACAAAATGAATCCGCTCAATTGTTTCTGTACCGCTGTAATGTTTAAACGCCTGCAACAATCCTTCATATTATGCATTTACAGACTCCTTAGCTTCCTGTGACGTCCTGTCTATGCGCTGCCAATCAATATTTTTAGGGGAAATTCGGGTTTTAAAAAATTCTGTCACTTTATAGTAATATTTCATCACTTTGGGAGATGGTGCACCTGTAATTGTGTCTCTCTCTGGTCCCTTTGTCAGCCAATCTACGCTCCTCTTCCATTCAGTCCATAAATCTGCTGGAACTACTATCTCTAACAGGGTGTTCAGATCTTCCCAGTTTCACAAACCTATCTGTCTGTTGGTACCATTCTACTGGTTTCTCTCTCAACCTGGGATATACGTTGGTAAATGACAAAATGCCACTTCTGCTCCAAGGGACATGGACAAAATTCCTTCCTGTAATTTCTCTCATTGGTAGAATTTTTACTGGGTCCTCAACCTGCTGCACATTTGCAGTAAGTATGGTGGAATCCCTTTTCTTTTTATCTCTTTTCTTTACCCATCTACCTTCCCATTTGTCTAATGCTCCCCATGTTTGAATGCTCTGTATTAATTCTCTAAGATGAATTTTCATTCCTGGTGTTCTCATATTCTCAAAATCTTTTGAATCAAAATCTAATCTGTAACTCCTCTTCAGATGCCTTGTTTTCCCGACCTCTGTGTCATATTTTTCTGCTAGGTCCACTAATTTCTGATGTACTATCCCTGCTTTGTTAGTAATCAGTTTGCATAGATAACGCAACTCATTTTCCTTGAACATGTCGATCCTGTCTCAGTGTCAGGGAGAACAGATCCTCAGGGCCTGTGCACGTTCCCAACATGTCCACCACAAGACAGCTCCAAAACTCTGCTAGAATATCACAGAGCCTAAGAGAGTCCAAGTGGGGAAAAGGGGATAAGGTAGGGAACAGCTGGGAAGGAGACCTGTAGGAAGCAAAAGGTTAAACAACACAATATCAAAATATAATCACATTGACTTTCACTAGACTATGGTTCTAAGCGTTGTCTTACTGTAACCATGGATAACCTAAGAAGTGACTTTAACTAGACCTCAAGAACTCTGGGTACCTGGAAAAAATCAAGAATGATTAATGCAATGTTTCATATGACCTTTTCATAAAACGTCACATAATGTCTAGAAATACAAGAACCTTCTAGAATACTGTTTCAGAACAAACACTGCATCTTTAACATGAGGACAAAAGACAATCTGAAACATTCCCTGGAAAACAATTGGAATTGAACAAGGGACTTAATATGCACAAAGAACGTCACATTTTGAATTTAGCATCTTCACAGGAAATCCAAAGGCTCAGGATAAATATGTGCACTTCAACAAACATTACACATCAAAGTTTTTAATTGCCATGAAATGATCGCACACACTGTTGCCGATCTGAACCTCAAGTTTACATGCTGGAAAATGAATCACGCACACTGCCGATTCTAACAAGAATATGTAAATGCCATGAAATGATCACGCAAGCCTTCGCCGATCTGAACACCAAGTTTTACATGCGGGAAATGAATCGCGTACACTGCCGATTCTAACAAGAACATGTAAATGACATGAAATGATCGCGCAAGCCTTTGCCGATCTGAACACCAAGTTTTACATGCGGGAAATGAATCGCGCACACTTTCGATTCTAACAAGAATATGTAAATGCCATGAAATGATCGCGCAAGCCGTTGCCGATCTGAACACCAAGATTTACATGCGGGAAATGAATTGCGCACACTGCCGATTCTAACAAGAATACATAAATACCATGAAATGATCGCGCAAGCAGTTGCCGATCTGAACACCAAGTTTTACATGCAGGAAATGAATCGCGCACACTGTCGATTCTAACAATAATATGTAAATGCCATGAAATGATCGCGCAAGCTGTTGCCGATCTGAACAGCAAGTTTTACATGCGGGAAATGAATTGCGCACACTGCAGATTCTAACAAGAATATGTAAATGCCATGAAATGATCGCGCAAGCTGTTGCCGATCTGAACACCAAGTTTTACATGCGGTAAATAAATCGCGCACACTGCCGATTCTAACAAGAATATGTAAATGCCATGAAATGATCGCACAAGCCGTTGCCGATCTGAACACCAAGTTTTACATGCAGTAAATGAATTGCGCACACTGCCGATTCTAACAAGAATATGCAAATGCCATGAAATGATCGCGCAAGCTGTTGTCGATCTGAACACCAAGATTTACATTAGAGCAATGATTCACGTACTCTGAAAGTTTCACGAGTAGGCCCAAAACTCAAGAGTCTTTTAGAACGGGGTCGGGGGCCCAGCCCGACCTTCACCTTACCACCCTGCTCAAGGATCACGAAGATAATGCGGGGCAGGCCTGGAGCGTCAAGGTAGGCCTCCGGAACAGGAGCTCAGGAAATTGCTGCTGCTCTGCACCGGGACCTCTGAATAGTGAGCACGTGGAGCTGGGCTGGCTCCCTTATATAGAGTCTGGCCCAGCCCACAAACCACACCCAGTCATGCTGCAGAGAAAGCTTCTAGAAGGTCCTAGAAAGGGACCACACCCTAACACACTCAGTAAGTCTGCAGCCATACCTTGCAAATGAACAGTTATTGCGAACATCATTAATAGTGTTTTTCAAGGTTAAAGTCTGCAATGCAAAAGGTTAACATACTGCATATAAACACAATGCATTAATTATGCTCTTGCATAAAGGCTGGGTTTTTGCATTTTTGTCGCCCATAGAGCGCGCACTGTCCTAATGTTGACACTAAGCTTGTGGTTCCCTCAATTAGGTCTTCTGCCTCTAGTCTAAACCTGGTCAAATTCAGGGCACTTCCTCTGCTAAAATCTTCTTGCACGCTGCTCAATTTTTTTATTCATTCAGTTAATTGCTGAGCTGTCAAACCCTGTAAGGTAACATTGTTGCGACTCACATCAGGCATTTGCTGTACTGTCAGATTCGGGGTCTCAGGCGTCACCGTGCTTGGATTTGGACCTATGTATGATCTCATCTCATTATTTGGAGGAGTCCTGAAAGTACTTGAGTCAATTAGCCAACCTGTTCCATTCAATGTTGGTCTGATGGGGGTTGTCATTCGTGTTGTATCTCTCCCTCTCTACGCTGGGACTGAGAGATTTCTGTTCACTGTTCTCATTATTTCCCTGGGAAAACAGCAGTATGACCGGACCTATGGTAACTAGTAATGACACTGCATCTGGGCTTGGTCTAACATTAGGCTGTCGAGTGTGCGCTATTCCTGTAGTATGATTTGTCAAGGTGAACATTTCTGTTTGTGATTCTGATATAGGGGCGTATTGTGGAACTGTCCATGACTGTATCAGGGACATCAGGTTTGGGATGAACTCTACCTGGACCAATGTTGGCTTCTGGTAAACTTGTTCTGACGGCACTATCAAGTTAGTTGCTGTATCTACAATAGGTATTTCAGGGTAAATTCTCAGAATATCTATTTGCGGCAAGGGCCTCATAACTGCTGAAGTAGTTGCAGTACTATGGCGAACCTGTATCTGGCTCTGTGTTAAACCAACTGCCATTGGGGCTGTAGGATCTACACTAGTGTTCAAACTTCTCTCATGTACTGCATATGGCGGGGGACGATTTCTCAACAACTGTAAGATGAATTAATCATCACCTGACTCTTCATTGAGTGTTAAAGATCTCCTAGACTATTTTAATTTCCACTCCCTGCTCTTGGGAGGACTTCTGTTTGTCTTTCTGGTAGCTCTCCTTTCTTCTCTCTTGCTGTCCTGTGTAATCGCAGGAAGCAACTTAATTCCCTGTAAAGTCTCGGTTCTCCAACATTTCGGATCACTGTCCCATCTAGCCTTC
Source organism: Pleurodeles waltl (assembly GCF_031143425.1). Taxonomy (NCBI): domain Eukaryota; kingdom Metazoa; phylum Chordata; class Amphibia; order Caudata; family Salamandridae; genus Pleurodeles; species Pleurodeles waltl. The sequence continues at coordinate 1,005,417,645 of NC_090439.1, read as the reverse complement.
GCTAAAGTCTTTTCTGCCTGCCTCATTCTCCTCTTGAATTTCTGTTGCTGCTGCTGGCTGGCTACTAGCTCCCAGATTGCTAATGTCTCAAACTGTGCAAGTCTTGGAGGAGGTTTCAAATCATATAGCACCATCCTCAAATTCTCTAAGCTCCTCAAACTAAATGTCCCATGGGCAGGAAGTGCTACTCTCCCATCTTTCTCTGTCACTTTGCACCATTGTTTCATCAAAAGACATGGTGCATCAACCTTCTCTTTGAATACAATGTACGCAGGTGTACCTTCTGCCGGTATAATGTCTCCTATACTCATTGTAATAAACGTATCTCCCACTAGCGCACTCTTTAAAGCTTTGAAAAAAGTAATTTCTGCAACCTTTATGTCATTTAAAATCAAATCAGGATGTGACTTTCAATCCCAAAATCCTTTTCGCCGACCTTCTCAACCAATTGCGCTTCACGGTTGCCCGCCAATCCGTGCGTGACTCTTCTCACTAACCAACCTATCCCAGCACGGCTCCAATGACGTCACACAAACACATACAGCGGCTGACAAAGTCTAGCGGTTTGCCCTCCCAAACTCGGATTCACACCAAACTAATGCAATATTATTGCGAGCACTAAATAAAGTGAAAACCCAATTTGTCCGTTTACTACAGGGAGGGTAACACAATCACTTCAGAAATCTTACAGATTTTTCACTAATGGCCTTTCGCTCTAGCAGCTACTCTTTCTGTCTCAGTTTTCCTGATTTGCAAGCAAAATTTGACCTGCAAATTTTACTCCTAACTGGTCAGCGGGTCTGTCCTGGTGCACATAGGACTCACCAGATCTCAGTCAAAAAATTATTTCACTCACTTTGACTCACTCTCTGACTTGTTGACCATGCCCAATAAACTTACTAAACCAGACAAATTACAAAAAAAACAAGCGTCTCATACACTTTTCAATATACTCTGGAGTCTTAGACTTCGCAGGGCCCGCATACCAACAACTACGTGGACAACCACATGGACAATTTTTTAGCACAAAGCTCTACACACATGTGAAGTTCGATGACTTCCCTACTCTCATACTGTGGAGTATGCAAACTCCTTCAACAGCATCATTTGGAGTACACAAACTCCCTAGACCCTCACAAACATCACAATTCACCTGGGATTTGCATAGGCTGTGCAAGCGCAAAACCTATTCCATTCACACTGTCCCTGGAATGCCAAGAACATCGTCAAACAATCATTGGCAAGCTCCAAGGTTCTGGGAAAGTCATTCTAAGTTCTTAGGGACACATTTTCTCTCCACTAAGTATCATCGAATCTGAAAATCCAAACTTTCACCAATTTCTCCTACCCAATCTGCGAATTCTGGGTACCGTGTATTTCTCGCTTATTTTTCGAGGGGGCAAAATGCTTTATGATGGGCTCGTAAGGAGACAAACTATCCTCTGTTACCATCACTATTAACAGTTGTTAGCTCCTCCCTGGTGCTGACTAAACCACAGGTCACCTGGTTGGCTTGCCTGTGATTGGCAGTAGAGCAGAGCTGTCAGCAGCAAAGAGCAGTGACTTCACGTACTAGTTTGATCTAGTAGTGTGTGCATGTGTTTAACCATGGCTTGTAGTGCCATTCTGCTCACAAATACTATATTCCACTGGCTGATTATGTTGATCTGAGGTATGTTGAATGCACAATCTGTCTGCCCATCCTGGCCTGTGTTTTTTTTTTTTTTTTTTGCAATTTTATATAATGCAAACTTGACCCAAAGATATTGGAGCATGTTACATGAGCACCAGCTACATTACAGAAGGACACATTCATGTTTTTTAGGCACAGGGACATTAGGTAGTTTGCCCAGAATCTCAGGATTTTCGGCTGACGCCAGACTCAAACCTGGTTCCCCAGTTCCAAAGTTGGCAGCTATGGCCGTTACACCACATCCTTTCCCTTGACGCCTGTGCTTTGGAGCAGCCTGCTTGTGTGCCCCGAGCACGCTCTAGTAGCCACAGGTCTGCTGGCTGGGGCGTCAACCCCCTGACCTCTTCACCTGCACACCTGCAAGGTCCTTCTAGACAGCCCTGAGGAAGTAGGACGTTACATGGGCCCCATTATTTCACAGACAATGCCCATGTTGCAGCCTCACTCCTCACAGAGATCAGCCCAGTGCCCACTGAAGTAGCCTTTGGAGTTCGTTTATTGAGGAACCGCTACCCCAATCAAGCTGTCAAATACTGACACTGCTACATGGCATGACGGCAGAACTCTGGGCTACCCCACTATTTTGTGGATGTTAACTCCCACTGACTGTTCTCTCAAGTTAGAATCCTTCACAAATGCGTAACAGAAAAGTCCACAAGAAGGAAGACTTCAGGTAAGCAAGCCTAGAACCATGTGTAGCCATCATTGGGGCAGCTTGTGCCACTTACCTCTTACACAATTGATAGCGCTGCCTATGCCACAGACTGGGCAAATAAAATCTTCATATTTTTTTTGGTTCTTGCTTGTGAGGAAAAATTGTGATATTTTGTGTGTATCACTATCATTGTGTGTGAGTACCTGTGTTTATATCTGTGTATGTGTGTATTTTGCTTGCATACCACTTTGTGAATATCTGGGAGTTTGGGTTTGTGTGTCTTTTTGAGATTATCAGGGATGTTTCTACTTTAAAGATCAGGTAGAATATTTGAATAAAGAACTATTTCCATGGTTTGTCAAATGTCCTGACCATATGCTGATCTTCAGTGGGCATAAAAAATATGTGTGCATAGTATTAAGATGGGCGTCACGGAAACGTTGTTCGTATAAATCAGCTTTATTCCGGAATTCAGCCCCGACAGCAATACACATATAAGCTCCTTCACTCGCTGCGCCCGTACCAACCAACTGCCACCATCGAATCCTCCCACTGCATTCCTATTCAACATTCCCTTGCTCGCGTAGTTACGTGGCGCGAGCCAAGCTGCTTACATTCCACCCCATTATAACACATAGCAATATTATATTAATTGTGCATAGACAAAAATGAATACTCCACAGATGGCAGAAGTGTTGCAGTATTATTGCGAAGTTTCAACCTCAAATTAAATTGCCTCCTGACCACGCCCTTAGTCCAGTCCAAGCTCCGCCCCTCAGTTGAATTTGGTGAGTATTGGCACTTATCTGTTGCAATTTAAAGCACTGAACACAGCTTTTCTAGTCACAGTAACCTTTCACTTACAAAGTTAAAACAAGTGTGCAGAAAATACTAGTTATTTAGACCTTTACCTGTTTATGGGGCAAGTCATCATAAACCCAAACAAGAAACAGATTCTTTAGTTCACCACCAATTAGATAAAGGTCTAATTTTACGCAAAGAAAGGCCCCACCCTTTTAGTTGATCTGACAGCAGTAGATGCGATGGCTAGAGGGAAAGTACCCGGCTCGGACGGACTCCCCTTAGAGTTTTATAGCACATGTATAGACATTCTGGCTCCTCAACTGAGCACACTCTATTCAGAGGCACTGCAGCGTGGAGAGACTGCATAAAAAGCAATGGGTGCCTGCACTATTTTGCAGCTGTTTGTCACACTCATTTGCATACATGATAGGGCGCCGGTGGTTTGGGGCGCAGACCAATTGTGACAGTGCACTTGCTTCAACTTTTGACACATAATTGTTTTTGACTTGAGGGTTTTTTGGAGTTGCTGTTTGCCGTGATTTATGTTGTAAAAGTGCTCACAGAACATGTAATAAATCTGCTTGTAGATAAAATCGCATCCTCTAAAAGATAAGGTGAGAGTATTCACCACGTGCTAAAACGAGGAGCTCACCAATATGAAAATAAAGGCAATACACAAATATGGCAATGCTACAACAACAACTAAAAAAAAATCTGATGAAAACATACAAGGGGGGATAGCATGGTGCATCAAAGTGATCAAAAAGGGCATTTGTATCCATAGGCAATAAGTCGCCTGAGGAAAATATTAATTACCTTGTAGGGGGCTGCCAATGCGGAGTCCTCTGAGAATGCACACATTTCTAACTCTCATCCTTATGAAAGGCATTTGTATATATTTTAATCCAAAATAATAAAAGAGTATACCAAGCACCCTGATATCTCCCAATCTTTACTCCAGAATTTGACTCCTCATTTTCCTCATTTATATTTTTGGAGCCTTGAACCAGAGGACACTAGACCAGCCTTTTCTATCAAGGCATATTTGTATGTCCAAATGCTCACTGCTAACATCCTAGCCTGCTTTGATAGAGCATTTACCTGCTATGCTCTGAACGAGGTCGATAACCTTTGAATCCTGCGAAGGATTAAAACAGAAATAGGGACAAATCCATCTAACATTATCAAAATTTAAACTCTGCAACCAATGCAGCCACACATTGAACACCCAAGTCGAAAATCAAATTAAAGGGTTTTATTACAAGTTAACACTCAAATTAATGTAAACGATTCTCAAAAACATACTGTAAAGATAAAGAATGACAACAGGGCAACTGTAAAGCTAAAATCATTGTAGACGGGCTAACATGAGGCAAACTGACAGTTCAGATACAGCAATACAAAACATCAGAAGCAGGATTTAGTGCTCAGTAAACAAACGTGGGTGCAATCTGTCACACATTAGTGCAAATATAAAATCATCTAACTAAATAAGAAAAGATGGGCAGGAACCTCCTAAAGAGCCTAAAGAATGCATATGTCCTAATCCAATGAACAAAAGGACAAACAGTGAAAAGCCAAATTTGAGCAGAAATATTTTAAAGAAATGCCATCTGAGGCTAAAGGAAAATAACTAAAGAAGGCAAAAACTGGGAAAACAGGGAAGGTGTCAGCATACCAGAAGCTCGGTCAAGATCCTCTTGAGAAATCAAGTGTAAGTATAGGCCATACTCAGCAAGTATGGAGAAAGGAATCATAGGCTTGTACCTCTCCAGGGGACAGGATTGCTCTGCTCTACAATGAAAGCCTGGGTTCAGGACAATTCCAGTTCCATTGTGTTGTTTCGGGGTATTGTTCAACACGACCATGCTTTCCTAAACCAGTGGGAATGTAAATGTCCTTGGTATTCTGTCCTACTTTGCAACAACTGTACAAATGATTCTCTCAAAATCTCTGTGAATGTCTTTAGACTTTTTTCTCAGACTTTCTATGAATAAGACAATAGCATATCTATTTCCAAACTAACATTTCTCTAAAACAAAATACCTAAAAGAAATGAAACATTAACAGTAAATGGAAAACAGTTTAGGGGAACATTGCCAGTGTAGGCCTAGTTCAACTAAAATAGAGAAATACATTCATTGCACTTTTAATTCTACTTACGCTTATATTGTTCAAATTAATTGTTTGATCATAAAATATCAGCTATATTTTGTCAGTTATAACTCATTGTTACGGTAAAATGCAAAACAAAATTCTTTATTAGTACATATACGTAAATGCAATGGAGAACTACATTTCTTCAGCGTCAATAAATAATATCAATAATAGGTTAAGAAATCTGTTTTCATTTATGGTTAAATCACTTCTAAACAAGTAGGGGATGGTTTCAGAAACACCATAAATGATTTCATTTTAGTGCCATGTGGTCACATATATATTACAGTGAATGCACTTCATAATATGTGTCACGTGCAACACTTTACATTCAACACTAAGTTCATTTTAACATTGATCCCAATAATATGGTCACATATAGGTCACATGTAGGTCATGATTGTGAGATCAGTGATGATAGCAATCTACTCTGATCCAATGCCAGTACATTCCTCGGAAAAGGAACAGTGCATACATGTTTGAATCTGATTATAGTTACCCACACTCTTGAAAAACAACTGAATGCTGACTCTAAACACCTGGCTAAAAACAGACCAGTTCTGAAACTCACCTGCCTAGGTACTATCCTTGCAAAGGAAACCACAAAACAACACTGCATGCTGCTCCCTTGCCAGTCAGGATTGAGAACTATAACCAGTGCTTAATTTGTGCCGGTGATTGGAGGTGGTGGCACCAGCACACATTTTGGGGACTAGCCCTTATTTTTTCATCCTCAGAGTGTGATCAAGACCAAGTGACAGAAATACAAAAAATAAAGAAATAAAGAGGTAGAAAATATAAAAAAAACCAATGGCAATGGGAGAACGTAGGGATTAAAACAAACCTGTAAGAAGAAACCTGTTGTTCAGAGGTGCTAGTGGTGGCCTCCTTAAAAAACAACTTTGTTCCTGTTCACTTATTTTTTACAAATACAGCAGTGAGATAAAAACATGATAACTCCTCATTTTCTTAGACGCAGACACAGCAGATGATATAATTGTTCACATAATATCACTTAAAAGACATTAGAAATTAGAATGAGCTGAAATCACAGGTATGGCCTTACCCGGGTCCAATCATTTCTAAATCTGAGTCAAATAATTTGAATAAGAGATGTAAAGTCGAAAAACAAGTCTGTTTAGTTAAGTCTTCCTCATTGTTCACCAGTGTCACCATTTTATTTCAATGTGTTCATGTACTATTTGGTCCAACTAGCTGAACACTGCCACCTGCAGTTACAGATGTATGCAGATGTAGATCCATCACTTCCCTGCAAACGGAAACTCACATATATCAAAAGTCAAATTGTTTCAGACTGCTTTGGCCAGAGTGGTGTGATTTGGTCTTTCTTTAGTTGGATTGGTTGCACTGCCTCTGTGGTGTACTGTCTCCAATACTGAGTCTCCCCTCTCTCCTTTGCCTAGAAAACCACCTGCAGATAAAAGCACTGTGGGCCAGATTTACAAGGAACTGGTGCAGTGCACCTCTTCATGAAAATTGGCAGTGCTGCTCTGCGTCAGTTCTAAAACGCAGGGATGCGCCATATTTACAAAACTATGGTGCACCCCTGTGTTTCCCCTAGTGCTGGCACTTAGGTCAGCAGCCAGCACCCACACAGGCATCCTTACACCATAGAGCAAGGGTGTCTCCATTGAAGGTACTGATTGTTTATGTGAAGGAAAGTGTCCCTTCCTGCACATAAGCAATCTGCAATTGTGATTTGGCACAGAAGTAGAAGTAGCAAATCGTCATCATACATGATTGTTTATGTGCAGGAAGGAGCACCTTCCTGCACATAAACAATAATTCATGGTGTTTTGCTATTTCTATGTGCGCTGTAGAATGCATCACACATAGAAAAAGTACAAAGAAGGAGATATAAAAGTATTTCTCCTCCTTGCGCCATGCTAACACCACCCCTGGAGTGGTGCTAGTTTTTGGCACTGCCACAGGCAGCGTCAAAAGCAATGGGTGTTGCGGTGGAATGCCCACACATACACCCATTGCACGCCCCTCTGCCGCAGAGAACTGCATTGGAGGGACCCATATTTTCAAGGGGGCGTTAAGCAACAAAAAGTGGCTTACTGCTGCCTTGTAAATGTGGCACAGTGCACAGTGCCACTGGGGTGTCACAAAAAGTGACATTCTGGTGGTGCTAGGAGGTGTAAATATGCCCCTCTGTGTTGACGTGGTGTGTATTTCAAGTACTGAATTGCTACATAGTGTGTATACAGGAATTTGTAAAAAGTCATTGTTTCACCAGGCCCTCTCTGCAGGGTCACCCCAGATGGTTGCCTCTTGCCTTATTTTGCTGAACCTGTTTTTGTTGGTTTTTGGGCATCTGTGCACTTTTCCCTTCTAACCAGTTGTAATGTGCTTGCGCTTGCTCCCTAAATCATGATAAACTTTCCCTACACTTGATTGGCTTATTTAATTGACTTGTAAGTCTCAAGTATATGCTACTTCATGTACCCAGAGCACGTAAAATAAATCCTACTAGTGGACAGCAGCACTCATTGTGCCAGTGCACCCACTAAAGTAGTCTTTTAAGGCATGTCTCCGGCCTGTCACTGCAGCCTGCAGTGCAGTTTAAAACTGTAATTTCCTTCAAACCTTTCTCCAGAACTAAACCTTCCGTTTTAATACTTATAAATCATCCCCAAGGTAGGGCCTTATTTTGTCATAGACCAGGATGTATGGTATTTAAAAGGTAAGGTATGTGGGTGTAAGTTGTACATGTCCTAGCAGTGAAAAACTCTGAAAGTCACTACTGTAAGGTTATTTCTCCCATAGACTACCACTGATTTACCGTATTATACTTAATAGGCGCTAACTTCAAAATGGAAATTATGTTTATTGTCAAATGAATTGTAATTTAAAGTCCTCTTTATTGTTAAAGCTGGATTTTAAGTTACTGTACGAAATTGCGTTGCTGGTTGGGGGGAAGTGAAACCTACTCAAGCAGCAACCACAACACTTGTCAGGGTGAAGTCATACGCAACCCCAAAATTTACTTGTGCTCAATCCTCAGGTAGCTTGGCAAAAAGCAGTCAGGTTTAACTTAGAGGCAATGTGTAAAGTATTTGTGCAACATGTCCATCAATAATAACGTGGAAACACAGCATAGGAAAGATCCTGCACTAAATTAGACAAATAGAGTCCAGCCCTTGGGAGGGGGGGTGACTCATCTCCTGAACCAGAGGTCTTGGCCAAGGAAAAAAGCAGTGTTTCTTTGAATAGCATGCTCCCAGAAGAGCTAGCAGACAGGAAGGAAGAGCGGAAGTTCAGACAACAGATATCCCACCTCAAGATGGAGGAAAATAAACTAGTCCTGGAGGAGAAAGGATTGGCTCATGAGAGGAGTTTCAGAGGACTAAACCTTAAAGCCAAACATGTAGAGTCCAGCAACAATGGTAGTAGCATACAGTGCCCAATTATGTGGTGGGAGATGTCATAGATAAATGGTTTTCTGCTTGTAAGGTGACCCTAAGGTGCACAAGATCACAGAGGAGCACTGGGGTGGGGGGTGGCTTTTGGAAACATATGCCTCCAGTGGGGAGGACAAACTACTCACACTCAAAGTAGAGGCCAAAAGACTGTGTGGCCTCATGAAAGCCATATTTATCACTAAAGTTGGGCTGACCACTGAAAAGTATTACCAGAAGTTCAGGGACAGCCCCAAGCTCCAAAATCAGTCTTGGGTGGACTTCTTGGATAATGCCCGCAAGGCATTGAATGGCTAGGTGGGTGGCAGCAAAGTTAATGATTAAAATGGATCGTACAGCTTGATTATCAGGGAGCACATGCTCAATATTTGTTTTCCGGAGCTGTGCCAACTCCTCGTGGAGAGTAAGCGGACTGATCCCAGGAAACCTGCTGAGCAGGTGGACCTCTGGGCCAGTACCAGATTGTCCACAAAGGCATCTGAGGAGAATGCCAAAAGGATGGTCAGGAGTTCGACCAGAAGAAAGAGGGGGGAGAAAAACTTGAAAAAAGGAGTTCTCGAAAGGCCCCCGAAGTAATTCCCAAAGGAACAGTAGCAACCAGTCCTAATCTAAGCCAAAGAAGAAAGGGTTATGTTTGATAAACAGTGTACTGAGTGCTGCAAGTAAGTATGGGTGGGTACATCACAGGAGACACACAATGTCCCAGGAGAGCACAGCCCCCATGATGGGCAGGCACCTGGGTTGAAGAGTGCAGGGCCTAATTAGTAGGTGGCCCCTGTTAGCTTGGGGGAACAGACAGAGGCTACCCCAGTGCCAATGAAATGATGCCAAAAGCCCATATGCCTTCCAATACTTCTAAGTCACCATTAATGGGCAATGGGTGAGGGGCTCTGAAGGATACAGGAGGCAGCATGACTACTGTATGGTGTCAGCTGATGTCCTCAGAGCAGGTCCTTCCTAATACATTCCCCCATCTTATAGATGCAGACAACCACAAGACTCACCTACTGGTGACTCTGGTTCAATTTGACTGGAGGTAGTCTCAGGTCCTCTATAAGTCACTGTGAGCCCTGCCATGGCAGCATATTGTCTGTTGGGCAACAATCTAAAACACACTATTTGGAAGGAGGTGGAGCTCAGGTCATACTTGGAGATGTTAGGATTGCCTGAATGGGTCCGTATGACCACAAGGGAGCCTGGAGCTTAGAGGAATTGCCCAGGCAGCTGCAAGAAAAGCAGTGAGGAGGGGCATGGGAAACAAAGTCCTGAAGTTCCTGTGGTCCAGGTTAATGGGGCACCAGAGGGGGATGCTCCCAAGCCTTAAAGGGAGGATATTGCCACACTGGGAGACCTGCCTGGGCTTGCAGGATGGCAAGTTGAGGGTGAATCCACCAGGGAGTGCCCCACGCTTTAAGTGCAAAGATAAGACTCCCGCAGGGTGGTAGTCCTTTCAGCAGTACAGCAGTCCTATTCCTGTGGAGTTCTCCACAGGTCCAAAAGTGTACAGAAGGGTGGTGTCTGAGATCCAATATTTATACCTGATGTCTTCATTGAAGTGGGAGAAACTTATAGAAGATTCCCTTTGATGTGACAAAGTTTCCTGTCTCCCCTGCCCTGGCGCCAACCAAATACATGGGTATTCAATCCTTTGTGTGAAAGCAGGACACTGCCTATTCAGGTGTGAGTGGGGCTGTGTCTAACTCTGCGCTCCATTCTGTAAGTGATGGCCCATCCAGGCACACCTAAGCTCCCTATAGTGAGTGGCTGTCTAGGAGGAAAACACAAAGACCAACTAGATCTGCACATGTGACCCAGAGACAGACTTCAAGCACTAAATGGCTAGTCCCGGAAAATGTCAACCTTTCAAAAAGTGACAATTTCAAAATTCAACATTACTATACACAAGTATTTTTCATTACAACCCCAAAGACACCAAACATGAACTGTTACCTGTTCCCATTTGGAAGTTATATCATTAACAAAATGACCATCATGTTATCCTATGGGAGAGGTAGGCCTTGCAGTAGTGAAAAATGAATCAAAGAGTTTTTCACTATCAGGTTGTGTAAAACGTAAAATTTCATGCCCTACTTTTTAAATACATTGTGCCCTGCCCTGTAAGTTGTTTAGGGCCTATCCTAGGGGGGAGATATATATTAAAAAGCAAGGTTTGGGCCCAGCAAAATATTTATTTTGCCAGGTCGACCTGGCAATTCAAAGGTGCACACACAGTCTGAATGGCAGGTGTGAGATCCGTTTGCAGGGCTACTAAAATGGATGGCACAACAAGTGCTGCAGGCCTACTAGCAACATTTTATTTACTGTCTCTGGACACATGTAGTACCATTTTAGTAGGGACTTATAAGTAAATTAAATAGGCCAATTGAGGATAGGCCAATGTTGCCATGATTTAAGAAGTGAGCACATATACTTAAGCACTGGTTTAACAGTGGCAAAGTGCACAGAGTGCTAAGGCCAACAAAAACAAGATCATAAAAAATGGAGGAGTAAAAGAAAGTGTTTGGGGAAAGACCACCATAAGGCTGACACGTCTAACAGTTATTACTATGAAAATGCCACTTTTAGAAAGTTGTCATTTTCCTGCTCAAACCAAATGTGCCTTTCTTTCAGTGCCCTGGGCCACATGACTGTGAATGTGTCTCCTGTTGTGTATTCCATCCAGATATTGAGACAAAGATGGCCAGGGTATGAGTGGAGGTTAGATGGAGAGGAGCTGTGACCTGTCCTGATAACACTTCAAAGTTCCTTGCCAGTAACACATGTAACCAAACCTGACACCAGACATGCCCTTACCTTTGTCACCCTAGACTATTTGGCGGCATGACAAGGGGAATGGTACAAACTGCCCAGAATCAGGTTTTGGAGGTAAGTCAGGGAATACCTCCAAACAAAGGCTGACAGTGTGTATAAAAAATGGGACCTTCAGAACCTCTCATCAGAACACTCCTGGACCTGTGGAAGATTCAGAAGAATCTTCCCTGCTGTCTGAGGAAAAGGGACTGCCATGTTGAATGAAGAAGTATTGGACCGTCTTGCCTTGAACCCAGACTACTCAGAGTGACTCCAAGGACCAGTTGACTGAATACCTGTGTGAGCTACAGGGACACACCAGGCTTCCAGGGGACTCCTTGCAACTGCCCAGCTGACTAGCACCAACTGAACCTGTCTAGACATACCTGAGCCCTGTTTTTGTCTACTTGACTGAATCCTGAACCCTAAGATGTGCACCCCAGGTTCTAGATCCTTGGCTGGCATCAGAAAGTACTCATCCAAAAGAAAAGGTGAAGATACAATAGTTTTGCACTCCTTGTGACCAGACAGTGAACTCTTTGTGTCAAGGATCGAACGCCCGTGACAATCGTCAATGCAAAACCCCAGTGAGACCTGCTCATCATGCCAACAATGATATCCGTCAACCAGTGCTCCAGAGAAGACTGGCTCTTCATGCTACAACATCAACCATCTGCAATGCCTAACCTGTTCCTCACGCCAGCAGCCTCCTCCTTGCAGCTCCTTCCAATGCAAACAGCAGCCTTCGCATGGTCTTGAGGAGATAGCTATTCAAGAGGACTAACCTAGTCCCTGTATCTGAACTGTGCTCCATTGCATCCAACCAAAACTTGTGACTTTCCCCTGGTCCACTGCAGCGAGATAAGAACTATAGGAACTTTCTGCTTTTGTGTGCTATTTTCTCATTAAAACTTTACAAACTCATACCCCCTATCTACTGATTGAATGTTTGTCATTTTATGCATTGAACATTACTCTATTTGTCAAAATAGTTTTTGGATTTTAGTCGTGTTGTGTTTTTGCTTAGTTATTGTTTAAGTGCTGCATAACTACTTTACAGATTGACTCTTAGTTAAGTCTGACTTTGTGCCAAGCTACCTGAAGGTTAAGCACAGGTTAACTTAGTGACTTTTGTGGGCACCCTGACAAGGACTTTGCTTATTACTTGAGTGGGGTTCTCAGACTTCTCAACTAATAATCCAATTTCTTACAGTCATGTTTCATTAATTTGTCATTTCGTGACTCCTTGAGAATGTCTGAAAAGTTAAGGATGAAGGCCTGTTAAGGTCAGCAGGCCAATATACTTGCATTCACACTTGATGAATGCAAACAAATAGTTAACCGTGTAATGTCCATTAAAGGGCACTAAGATTTATCATGTTTTAACTGGGGCATGGCCTATGAAGCCTAACTAATTAACATTTACAAAAGGCATGGCCTTCATCAAGAGCAAGCCCTAATAATTGTGAACTACCATTCTGCCTGTCTTTCACTGAAAGAATAGCCTAAGAATTACCCTGACACTAAGCTTAACTTTAACTGAAGGTAAAGCCTCTCCCCAAATCCATACATCACTCTAACTCGAACTGTAACTCAAACCATAATTCGATTTCTACACCTCACCATAAATATAACACTGCCCTTTATTCTAACAGTTACTCTAACAGTTACTTTTGCGTGAGAGTTTAAAGGGATTCTGCTTAATTACCCCGTGAGTAATTCCTGTCACTATATGAGAATTCATGACATCATTCATCACAGGAAACATCTTAGCATCCTTCCTGTTCCATCATCTTTTTGAGAATTAAATTTGGCCGACAAGATGGTAATGGGGTACTACTTTTGGGCTGAGCATGACAGAAACATTATATAAACAGCTCAAACCAGATCCTCTTTACTTGAAAACTGTGTGTTATGTTGGGCTTCTTCCATACTAAAAAATAAGTGGGATGATGCATCGCAATAAGTTCATGACCAGTGGCATCTTTAGATATGAATTTTAGGGGGGTACACAACAAGGGGCTCCAGTCAAAACTGGCCCGGCAACCTACAGGAGGCAATCATGAAGATCATGCACGTGTGTGTGGATATATATATATATATATATACATATATATATATATATGTATATATATATATATATATATGAAAAACGTTGAAAGGCACTGCTCACGGTGAAGAATCCTTTTATTGACAATGTAGTGGACAGCGCATTTTGACTGAGACAGCCTTTCTGACACAGAGAAAGGCTGTGGAAGCTATAAAGAGATGTCCCTCACATCGTGAATAGAAGGATTATTCTCTGTGAAGAGTGCTTTTGAACTTTAGTTTTTTACTAATAAATTACGAGTTCTGCAACCTGGCATGGCACAACAGCACCTGTGGATGTGACAGGCATTGTGTGGGTCTTGTCACAGAAATATGTACACACACAAATACACACACACACACACATGCTCGTGTGATCACACGCACACACACATGCACACACACATATGTAAATTTATAGCACAAAATCCTTGTAGGTAGAAGGAAAGCGTGGACACCTTTGGCAAAATGCAAAAAACACTCTTTGTTGGAATAAGAGTTCCTCTTCCCAATGCTTTTCGTCCGTAGCCTTGATCTTGTATGGGGTGGTCCTCGACAATACAAATTGTATAATAATAGAAATCAACAGTGGACTAACAAACATAGAGATGGTAGAAAACCCAGGAAAACGGCAGCCATATTTGTGTAACCATAGCCCCAAATGTGTAATAGCATTTACCAATCTGTTTACAATTACTCAATATAATTCATACAGCAAGCACTTTTCATAAAAATTAATTCTTGGCATCCACAATTTATTTTTACATAGATCACACTCCTAAACATGAATGCCTCATTTTTGTATCAATCAATATTAATAGTCCGATTACTACATCCTATATCAGGACACCGTCTAGTTTATGGACATAAAAGCATGTGCGGAATCCCTACCTCTCATCTCAGTGGTCTATTTGAGATAAGCTGACTGGCTTTCACTTTGACCGCTTATTGTCTATTGCTGCTGGTGCATTGCTGTCAAACCACAATCCTAAACATCTTTCATATCACCATTTGCCCAAAATGTCATGGCCCTACATCACTACTAGACTGAACATTCAAATTCAGATACAACAACCACACCTGAATTTATCATCCACTCCTATATATAACTGATCCTATCGGCTACTGGCATCCCAGTACCTCTATTCAACCAACTACCCCATATGGACACTCATTTCTTCACTAAAATGTAATCCTACAGGGGCCAGGGTGTCGAACTTCATTGTATATTTGGATTCTAATATACGCAACATTCTTTGTCTGTCTCCATCATGCTGGCTGGGCTTAATCTGATCGATAACCATGAATTTTTGTAGATTCTTATTACCCTGATGTGCTATTTGGAAATGCCTCGCCACCGGATAATTCCAATCATTGTGTCTAATCGTTCTCGTGTGTTCTAACATCCTCTTCTTCACCCTGTGGATCGTGCTGCCCACATATAATTTATCAGATGGACATACCAAACAATATACACAAAAGTTAGTGTCCCTTAATATGATACTCTCTGTGACCATTGCCCAATTGTACGCTGGTACAGTTGTTGCTGTGGCTACATTCTCTGCACTGGGTACAGAAATAAAAAACAAACCGGTCCCGGTTGGGCATTTCCCAAATTACTATGGGTGACAGAAGAGTCTCCTTACCCACATTTGGCATTTTGTATAGGGTTAGTTGTAGTATTTGTGGTCAAGATGTCTTGCTCTTTAGAGGCTCGGCAGAAAGAAAAATAAAACAAGCTTTTTTCACCCAGATAGCGGGCGTTATGACTGACCAACAAGGGATTGGTGGATCTGCACTCCAAATACAGGTTCTATATGACAAATTGGAAGAACTCCATAGAAAGGAACTCTCCAAATGGTGGGAGATTGAATCTCTTCAAAGGTACATTGATGTTGAGAGAGTCCCCAAGGGCTTGCAAATCTATACTGTTCCACTATATGAAGATCCTGATTCTGACATGCTAGAAGAATGGGCGGAAAATTCCAAACAAAGTTAATTGGACATGATGCGGATATTGATCAAAGATGCCTCAAAAGACAGGACCAAGATCCTGGAAGAAATAGAGAAAATCAATGTGGAAGCACTGACGCTGACATCCCAGGAATCTCTTGACAGTTTTAGGAAAAATGTGGAGGAAAAACTGTTCAAATTTGAAGAGGAGATCACATTCAAGAAACAAAGGAAGTTCATAATGGATTTTAAAGATCATCAGGCAGGAAGAATTCTGATTTTCCATCTAAAAAATGATCACATGTGTGCAGATGAAGTTAAAGATGAATCAACTCCCAGGACTGTGGGTAGCAGCAGGTTGTTTTCAGAAGAACCAGAGGAAAGTGATGTCACAGATAGCAACTTATCTGATATTTCTGTCCACCCTTGCACAGGGTTCGACCATTAATAAAAGTGCTAAAAGGTCAAATTTATTTAATCTGTTGTGACTTCTGAATCAGGGAAGGACAGAACAACACAAGGAGACATTCTGCCAGAGAGGCAGAGGGCGAGGAATGAGAGGTAGAGGAAGAGGACCCACAAGGCAAAGAAAAGAAGATGGAAACAAATCTGAGGGCTGTGGAAGTGATAACAAAGGCCCACATGACAGCAACACAATGACTGTGGTTAACCTCTCAAAGAGACAACTAGCAGATGAGGAGTGTAGATTCTTTTCCCAGGGCTTATCATTCTGCCCAACCAATGGTCTGGATTATGTCCAGACACGGATTGATTTGTTCCAATTTGTGAGGAAATTAAAACTGAAAAAGTGGTATCATACTAGAGTGTCTGACAATCTAAGAATAAGTAAAGAGCACTTAAATAGTGATTTATGTATTTTAGATGTAGAGTTTTTACATACATTATCAGTCTTACATAATGGTATAGATGCACATTATGATCCTTTGTTAAATTTGGATATTTTAGGCACTGAGGTAGATAAATCATGCCCTAGCCCATTTAAACCAAATTCAACGTTTTTACCAGCAATACAATGTGCATTTATAGAGGTGTTTGAGAGAGGTGTGATCTAACAATTGAAGAAGGCTTGATACAAACCTATAAATAAGAGACGGAACAATCTCTCTACCTCTCAAATGTTGGCATTAGAAAGTTTGAAGACAGATAGTAATATTGTGATTCAACAATTAGACAAGGGTGGGGCAATGTAGTTGTACTTGACAAAGGCCAATAGCCATTGGAAGGGGAGAGACAACTAGGTGACCCCAAATGTTATATGAACGCTATATTGGGTGATGTGAAGTCAGCTAATGAAAGATACTATGATTTATTGATGGAATGGAAGGAAGTGGGTTTGCATGAATGGGAGGAATACCTATTTTTAAAATGTGACTACCCCAAGATTCCAGTACTATACTTGTTACCAAAATTACACAAGGACAATAAAACTCCTCCGGGAGACCAATTGTATCCGCCATTTGGGTCACTGATGGAGAACACTTCGAAATACATTGATCACTACCTTGGACAGTTTGTGGACAGTTTGTGGACACATTACCATAATACTTAAGGGATATCACTCATTTTTTGACGATGATCGAGGGGATACAATGGAAGGATGATTACCTCCTCTTGACACTTGATGTTACTAGCCTGAATACATGTATCCAACTTGATTTAGGGCTCAAGGCAGTTAGACCCATATTTATACTTTTTTAGCACCGCATTTGCATAATTTTTTGATGCAAAAGCAGCGCAAACTTGGAAAATACAATTGTATTTTGTAAGTTTGTGCCTTTTTTGCGTCAAAAAGTGGCACAAATGCGGCTCTAAAAAAGTATAAATATGGGCCTTTGACACTACATGAGAGCTAGATCCATTGCATTCCTGTTGCACATTGAGATGCTGTGCGATATGATTTGGTATTGTCTCACCAACAATCTCTTTCTTTTTGGTAACCTGGTATAAAGGCAACTACAAGGAACTGAGGTGGGTACTTACTTTGTCCCCAGTTATGCCACTTTATTCATGAGCTGGAGGGAGGAGCAAGTGTCCACCAAGATGGTGGAGTTTGAGGAGAGGGTAGTACTGGGGTGTCGGTATACCAATTACATTTTTGTAATCTGGAAAGGTGATGAAGGCTCCGCAACCACATTTGTATCAGCTCTTAATGACAATAGATACAGGCCCTCATCATGACATTGGCGGTGAGTGATAAAGTGGCAGAAATACCACCAATAGGCCGGCAGTAACTACCGTCAAATTATGACAATGGTGGTGAGAACTCCCATAGACAGCCAATGTACCACACCATCCACCAGGGCGTTAACACCACGCACGCTGGCGGTCGCCCTCAACAGCCAGGCGGGAGACAAAGTACCACCCACCATATCACGACACAGTACACTGCCACGATTTCTGGTGTTGAACCAAAGCCATCAAAAGCCTGGCGGAAACACATCACAGAAGACGAAAAACTAATCTACAGAGACACAGAGAAGACCAGTGCCGCCATGGAACCGGAACTGCAGGTCTTCCCGATGCTCTTCTATGCCATGCTCCACCTGGAACACCAATGCCGACGAAGACGATGACGGTGAGTACAGCTACCTAGCACACAAGGGAGGGAGGGAGGAAAAGGAGAGTGACACACACACATGCACAACATACACCAGACACACACACACACACACACACACACACCATACACACAACCAGCTGCAGAGAAAAACCAATGGCTCAGGACCCACGTCATAATAATGCAAGGGCAACAAGAAGGCAGTAATGAGAATGTATTGAAAGAGCCACCAAATGAACCAATTGGATAAAAAAGAGATATGTACAAATGTCCACAGAGGGCCAGTGCCCAGTCCAAAGTACAAAGGGCCCACATGGCCACAGGGCACAGTCCAATGCCCAACTTGTTTCCTGACATCATCCACACAGAACTCTGCAGGGCATCATTTTGCAAGTGGGCAGGCACATCAGGGGTATGGAGGGTGTGGAGCACCTCAGCCGAAGTCGGGGACTTGCCCACTGGTTCAGGAGGGGGCTCCATGCCCATTACTTTGTGCTGGGGAGTGCAAGGCCACAGTCACTGAAGTGGGGAACTTGACCACTGGCTCTGGAGGGGGCTCCAGGCCCATTACTCTGTGCTGGGATGTGCAAGCTAACAGTCTCTCAGGTAGGTGACTTGCCCACTGGTTCTGGAGGGGGCTCCATGCCAATTACTCTGTGCTGGGGAATGCAAGGTCACAGGCTCTCAGGTGGGTGACTTGCCCTCTGGTTCTGGAGGGGACTCCATGCCCATTACTCTGTGCTGGGGAGTGCAAGGTCACAGTCTCTCAGGTGGGTGACTTGCCCACTGGTTCTGGAGAGGGCTCCATGCCCATTTGTCTTTGTTGGGGAGTGCAAGGCCACATTCACTGAATTGGGGAACTTGCCCACTGGTTATGGAGGGGGCTCCATGCCCATTACTCTGTGCTGCGAAGTGCAAGCTCACAGTCTCTCAGGTGGGTGACTTGCCCACTGGTTCTGGAGGGGGCTCCATGCCAATTACTCCCTGCTGGGGAGTGCAAGGTCACAGTCTCTCAGGTGGGTGACTTGCCCACTGGTTCTGGAGGGGGCTCCATGCCCATTACTCTGTGCTGGGGAGTGCAAGATCACGGCCTCTCAAGTGGGTGACTTGCCCACTGTTTCTGGAGGGGGCTCCATGCCCATTTGTCTTTGCTGGGGAGTGCAAGGCCATAGTCACTGAAGTGGGTAACTTGCCCACTGGTTCTGGAGGAGCCTCCATGCCCATTAGTCTTTGCTGGGGAGTGCAAGGCCACAGTCACTGACGTGGGGAAGTTGCCCACTGGTTCTGGAGGGGGCTCCATGTCCATTACTCTGTGCTGGGGAGTGCAAGCTCACAGTCTCTCAGGTGGGTGACTTGACCGCTGGTTCTGGAGGAGGCTCCATGCCCATTTGTCTTTGCTGGGGAGGGCTGCACTGTCTCATCTGGAGGTGAGGGCTGCACTGTGTCAGCAGGTGAAGGTGCCTCCTGGGCAGCCTCTCCTGGAGGTGAGGTCTGCACTGTGTCAGCAGGTGAAGGTGCAGCCTCTGCAGGAGGAGTGGGCTGCACTGCCTCAGCTGGAAGTGAAGACTCCGTGACCATTGGTGGTGGTGGTGTCACCCTGCCAGCCTCTGCTGGAGGTGAGCGCTCCACTGTGTCAGCAGGTGAAGGTACCTCCTGGGAAGCCTCTGCTGGAGGTAAGAGGTCAAGTTGGGCAAGGAAAAGCTACTTCGGGACGGTGGGACGGGAAGAGGGATGAGAGATGGGAGTGGAGGTTGAGGGAGTGGTTGTTGGAGGTGTATGTCTGCTGGACTTGGGTGCAGGTGCATGGGCAGTGTGCGTGTGTGAGGTGGGTGGCTGTTGGGTGCTTGTGTGCTTGCTTTTGTGTCCTATAGGAGGGGGGATAGACAGGGTGGGAGAGGACACAGGGGGCGCCTGCATGGATATTGTGGAAGTGTCTGCTAGTGATGTGTGTGTGCTGCTTGGTGTGATGATGCTGGTGGTGGATGTTGATGCAGTGCATGCAGGTGTGAGTGTGGACATGTCTGTGAGGGAGGTGGAGGAGGAGGAGGTTGAGACAGTGGATGTGGTTGTGTGTGCTAATGTGTGGTGTTTGCATGAGTGCTCTGTGCTGAATTGTGGTGCCTGTGTTTAATTGTGCTACTCTTGTGTGATGTATTGTGTGCATGCTCGTCTGTAGGGGATGGGATGGGTTGTGGTTGAGGGGACTGGGACTGGGAAGTGGTAGTTGGAGGGGGGACGGTAGGAACAGGGACAATGGCTGCCATCAGAGAGGAGGCCAGAGCCTGAATCGATCTCTGTTGGGCCACCAATCCACTGTGGATGCCTTCCAGGAATGCATTACATTGCTGTATCTGGGATGCCTGCCCCTGGATGGCATTCACAATGGTTGACTGCTTACAGAGATGGATCTCAGGAAGTCAATAGCCTCCTCACTCAGGGCAGCAGGGCTCACTGGGGCAGGGCCTGAGGTGCCAGGGGCAAAGGAGATGCCCACCCTCCTGGGTGAGCGGGCAGGGGCAACTCGCTGAGGGGCTACTGGGAGGGCGGTGCTGGTACGGGTGTAGCGGTTGTACCTGCAGCTGAGGTGGTCACAGAAGTGTCTGCCACCACCAGGGAGCTTCCATCAGAGGAGGTATGTGAGTCAGTGTTGTCACCTCCTGTCTCCACTGTGGTGCTCCCCTCGCCCTCCGTCCTACTGGTTCCCTCGGTGTCAGTGGACTCTGCCTTCTGGGTCCTGTGGGATGCAGTTCCCTCTGTCACTGGTGCCCCAGCTCCTCTGCCAGATGATGCTAATGCACACATGGACAGGATGACAGAAAGCACTAGGTCAATTACTGCATCAACACCACAGTTGGCATACACACTATCGTCTCACACAGGGATCAGGATTTAGCACTATGCATTGCACTGCCAAACAATTAGCTACATGCCACAGCGAGATGACAGCCACCACTGCCAACTGCACCCCTCCTGGGACCCACTGAGCCCTCTCTGATATAGAATGCAACCTAGCTAGGTTACCTTCTTTTCCCATTCAAGCATTACCCTGGAGCTGGATCACGCTGCAATGTCTAGCCTGGCATTAAGGGGCACCCACAAACTGACACCAACCACCCCGATCCCAAGCCACCTACAAATTATTGTTGTAACCGCCACTGTACTCATCCGCTTGTGGCTGCTGTGATGCCCTCAAGAGCCCATCCAGCTCTGGGTAGGCCACCGCCAGTATGCGGGCCATCAGGGGGGATAGGTTCCAACGGGCACCCCTTCCTTGTTGGGATGCCATCCCCAGCTGGACCTCTGCGGTCTTCCGTGCCCAGCGTCTTAGGTCCTCCCACCGTTTTTGACAGTGGGTGCTCTGCCTTCCATAGACCCCCAGGGTACGCACGTCCATGGCGATGGCACGCCATAATCCCTTCTTTTGATGGGCACTGACCTGCAGAGGCGATACACATGGGAGGGCACCATCACACATACAATCCAGCCCGTCACACATATGGCCCACCAATCCCGTTTCCATCACCACTGGCACACATCGCCCAGCACACACCATGTACACCACCACATGACATTCCCCCCGATGACATGATGCTTGCGCACACATCTCCATGCATCCTTCCCACATGCATCGTGTCCAAGGTGTACTCACCTGTTGGTCTGAAGGCTCATACAGCAGTCTGTACTGGGGTAGGATCCCATCCACCAATCGCTCCAGCTCCTCCGCTGTGAAGGCAGGGGCCCTTTCCCTGGTCACACAGGCCATGGTAGGTTCCAGACACAGGTCACAGCAGCATACGCAGTGTAGGTGTTCTCCTGTTGAAGGTCAGGAAATAAGTGAGGAATCAGATAGAAAATGGCAGTCACATCCGCAGCGGTGTACACCGTCACCGCCGGCGCAGATCCCCATTGGCCACTATACTCCATAGAGCCCCATACTATCCAATGAGGACTTGCACGGTGGTGCAAGATCGCCTTCCACCAAGATGCCCAATGTCGGCAGAGTTACCTCACTTCCACCTGTCCCTATATACAAGACAGGTGGTGGCCATTTCTTGGTGGTGGACAAAGATCAGATTAACCTTGACCGCGTCACTGCCTAGATTTGCACACACCTTGCCATTCATGCTGTCCCATCACATAAATGCACTATGTACAATGAAGTGGCGGTTCCATTGTTCAAATTGTGACAGCCTACTCACTCTTGTGTCCTTTCGATACCTACTGCTAAGGATGAATGGGAGAAGAAGACAAACCCCGTGTACAGACCCCTTGTGGACTTGGCTACACTGGAGGACAGGCACATTACACTGACTTATAGACTGGACAGGGCCACAATCACAGAGTTGTGTGCCCAATTGGAGCCTGACCTGGTATCAGCTATCTGTCATCCCACTGGGATCCCCCCTCTTGTGCAAGTGCTATCAGTGCTCCATTGCCTGGTAACTGGTTCTTTCCAAGAGACAGTGGGGTTGGCATCAGGAATGTCACGGCCAATGTTTTCAATCATGCTGGCAAGGGCTTTGTCTGCCCTGGTGAAACACATGTGCAGCTACATTGCTTTCCCCCAGGTTGAAGATTTGGCCAATGTGAAGCCAGGATTCGATGCAATGGGGCATATCCCCAATATTATTTGGATGATTGACAGTACACATATTGCGTTTGTTCCCCCCGCCAGAATGAACAGGTGTTCGGGAATCATAAGTTTCCACTCACTTAATGTGCAAATGGTGTGCCTGGTGGACCAGTACATCATGTCACTGCCAAGTATCCTGGGATGGTTCATGATGCCTTTGTCCTGAGTAATAGCAGAATCCCAAATGTGATGGCCCAACTACAGAGGCACAGGATGTGGCTAATAGGTAAGCCAGAGTTCCCACTCACTTTATGTCAGTGTATGCCTTCAGGTGTTATCCCCATAGGATTGTGTAAGGCTAAATGCTGTCCCTCAATACTTGCAGGTGACTCTGGCTACCCAAACCTATTGTGGCTCCTTACCCCTGTGAGGTATGCCGGGACAGGGGCTGAGGACCATCATAATGAGGCACATGGGCGAACCAGAAGAATAATTTAGCGGGCCTTCGGCCTCCTGAAGGCCAGGTTCAGGTGCCTCCATCTGACAGGTGGATCCCTGTGCTACTCAGCCGGAAAGGTCTGCCAGAGAGTTGCGACATGCTGCATGTTGCACAACCTGGCCCTCAGAAGACATGTGCCTTTTCTGCACCAGGAGGGGACTGGAGACGACTCTGTGGGAGCAGTGGACCCTGAGGACAGTAAGGATGAGGAGGCAAAGGATGAGGATGAGGACAACAGAACATCAGTTATACGTAAATAATTCCGATAGCACACGGGTGAGACAGTGGAACTGACCATTACTCTGACTATTGATGTTTTCCGTGTGGCTGTAGCATGATGGCATTCACTTCCTTTGCATCTCAACTTATGTCACCCATGGCTTCTAATTTTCCAGATGTTGGTGATATGACAACAAGGTCCTGATGTGATCACTACAGACAGTTATAGGTTATTATATGATTGCGATCATGGTGTTCAGATCATTTGCACTAGATGTGACTGTTCCCACAAATGCTCATTTTGCAACACATAAAACAGTGTCACTCAAATTGTGTTCAAGGGTGTTCATTGTAGTGCAAATAAGTGACTGAAAAGTGCAATGGAATGGGGTGATGGTGGAGGAAAGTCCAGGGTGCTGTTCCAGTCTGTTTGTAGCACAGGTCCACTGTCCAAGGGGCCATAGGAAGGGGAGCAAGGCAGTTCAAAGTGGAGAAGGTGACAGGGTGGGACACAAGGGGCACAATCAGGAGAGTCTCATTTCCTGACGGTGGTCTTGATCTTGGCACGTGTCTCTGGCTTCTGTCTGGGTCGCAGGGAACGTTTGTAGAATGGTTCACCTTGTGCAGGGGAGGGGTGCTGGTGGCCTGTGGGTCCTGTGGCGGGGCCTCCTTTCCACTAGCTGCAGTGGATGTGGTAGGCTGGTCAATCAATCAATCAGGAATTTGTAAAGTGCACTCACTTGTGAGGGTCTCAAGATGCTGAGGAGGGGAGGTGCTGCTACTGCTCGAACAGCCAAGTCTTGAGAAGTTTCCTGAAGGTAAGGAGGTCTTTGGTCCGGTGCAGGTGGGTGGGAAGAGTGTTCTACATTTTGGCGGAGAGGTGCGAGAATGATCTGCCACCAGTTGTAGTTCTGTGGACGCGTGGGACGGTTGCGAGGGCGAGGTCGGCGGAGTGGAGATGCCGAGTCGGGGTGTAGAAGGAGAGTCGTCTGTCGAGGTATTCTGGTCCGGTGTTGTGCAGTGCTTTGTGACCGCGGGTGAGGATTTTTGAAGTTGATTCTCTTGTTGACTGGGAGCCAGTGCAGGTTTTTCAGGTGGTCTGTGATGTGGCAGTGGTGGGGGATGTCCAGGATGAGGCGTGCGGAGGTGTTAAAGATGCGTTGAAGCCTCTTCTGGAGATTGGCCATGGTTCCTGCATAGAGGGCATTGCCGTAGTCCAGCTTGCTGCTTACGAGGGCTTGGGTGACTTTTCTTCTGGTTTCGGTGGGTATCCATTTGTAGATCTTTCGGAGCATGCAGAGGGTGTTGAAGCAGGAAGAGGAGGAGATGGCCTTGACTTGCTGGGTCATGGATAGTGAGCACCCCTGCTATGGAGATCAGGTGGTGTTGAGGGCCTACAAGTTCTCCCTGATCTCCTGATGGTGTTCCTCCTGCAGCCGCTTGTTCTCCTGCATGTTGTTCAGGATCTGGCCCATCGTGTCCTGGGATTGTTGGTAGGCCCCAGGACATTAGTGAGTGCCTTGTGGAGAGTCGGTTCCCTGTGCCTGTCCTCCCCCTGGCACACAGCAGTCCTCCCAGTGTCCCTGTTGCCCTGTGCCCCTGAACTGTGTGCCAGTGACTCTGACCCTAGGTCCTTGATTGTCTTGGGTGTGAGGTGTGGATTGGGGTCCCTGTACACTGCTGATTGACGTGTCCTGGGGACAGAGGTGTGGGGGCGTTGGGTGGGTGCTGTGGTGTTGGATACTGATGAGGGAGGTTCTGTGGTGGACTGTGTGTGGGCTGGGGTGACCGACTGACCAGTGGTCCCTGATGGGCCAGATTGTTGATCCAGATCCTGAAGTCCAGAGTTACTGTCATCCATGGGGGCATCTCCTGTTGGGGGACTGGATAGTCGTGGATCTCCACTGACATTGGCTGGGGCAGCTGTGGGGATGTAAGTGATGCTTATGCTTCATGCCTGTGACATATTATACATCCCTAACTTCCCCTCTATCACTGCTGTTGCCCTGCCACTTTTAATGTGTATGTTGATGTATTGTGGGATTGTTAGTACTATTTGGGTGTCCATTGTGAGCGCAGCAGTGTATACCGCCAATGGTTTACCACTGTTAAATGCCCGCCATGGTGATTTGTGGGTTATGATGTGGTTGAAGTGTTTTGTTGGCGTAACGGTATGGGTGTTGATACCAACAGTTTACCACTGACCTTTGGGCTGGCGGATTTGTGTATGTGGCTGTATTCTGTCGGTTTGGTGTGTGTGTGTCATAATATGGCGAACTGATATCTACCACCGCAGCAGTATGTTGGCGGCCGTCAGTGTTATCATGCAGGCCAAGTGCAGCTATACAAGGTTAAGGAGCACCAGGAGGATGGTGATGCAATAAGGTTTATTATATCATACTCCAACCAAGCATAAAATTTGAGAATTGTTTTTGGCAAAGAGCTGCCATTTTCTATAGATGGATTCCATTTTAAACACTTACATTCCAAATGCCCCTTTAGTAATGTTCAGACAACGTAAATCTTTGAGAGATAGATTGAGTCAGAATATGATAATAGTTCAAGTGATTTGGGAAATGCCCAACTGGGACTAGTTGTTTTTTATTGCTATACCCAGTGCAGAGCATGTAGGCACAGCAACAACTGTGCCAGCGTACAATTGGGCAATGGTCACAGAGAGTATCATATTAAGGGATACTACAATTGTAACACTATCCTTTGTGTGTATTGTTTCGTATGCCCATGTGATAAATTGTATGTGGGCATCACGATACACAGGGCGAAGAAGAGGGTGTTAGAACACAGGAGAGCGATTAGACACAATGATCTGAATTTTCTGGTAGCGAGGCATTTCCAAGTAGCACATCAGGGTAATGAAAGTCTACTAAAATTCATGGTAATCAATCAGATTAAGCCCAGCCAGCGTGATGGAGACAGACAAAGAAAGTTGCGTATATTGGAATCCAAATATATAGTGAAGTTTGACACCCTGGCCCCTGTAGGGATTAAATTCCAGGGAATAAATGAGTGTCTAACTGGGGTAGTTGGTTGAGTAGAGCTATAGGCACGCTTGGAGCCTATAGGATCAGTTATATATAAGAGTGGATGATAAATTTGGGTGTGGTTATTGTATTTGAATTTGAATGTTCAGTGGAGTAGTGATATAGGGCCATGACATTTTGGGCAAATGGTTATATGAAATATCTTTAGCATTGTGGTTTGACAGCGATGCAGCAGCAGAAATAGACAATAAGCGGTCAAAGTGAAAGCCAGTCAGCTTATCTCAAATATAGCCCACTGGGGTGAGAGGTAGGGGTTCTGTACATGCTTTTATGTCCATAAACCTAGGACGGTGTCCTGATATAGGATGTAGTAATCGGACTATTAATAGTGATTGATACAAAAATGAGGCATTCATGTTAAGGTGTTTGATCTATGTACAAACAAATTGTGAATGCCAAGAATTAATTTGTATGAAAAGTGCTTGCTGTATGCATTTTATTGAGTAATTGTAAACAGATTGGTAAATGCTATTATACAGTTGAGGCCATGGAAATACTAACATGGCTGCTGTTTTCCTGGGTGTTCTACCATCACACTGTTTGTCAGTCTGTTGTTGATTTCTATTATTATATAGGGCCCTCATTACAACATTGGTGGTAAAAGCCGATTACCGCCGTGCAGAAGACCGCCAACACACCGCCGTGGCCGTGGAATTCCGCCACAGCTATTATGACCCACCGCACGGAACCTGCCAAAATTCAGACACCCACACAAGTTCGCCACACCAAAGGTCAGTGATAAACTGGCGAAAACAAAACCTCCACCGTCACGCCAACAGAAAAACGCCCACACTGTCACTACACATGAATCCACGCAGCGGTCTTTCAACCGCGGTATTCCATTGGCGCTACACACCGCTGCGCTCAAATTACACACACATTTACAAAACCCAGCCACATTGGACAATTCGAAACACACACACCTGATACACATACACACACCACACCCACACACCCAACACAATATAAAATACACACCCACATCACCCACAAACCCCTACGACCAAAATCCCGAACGAAGGCCAGAGAGAGACACCACAAACAACTACCAAGCATCCACAGGCACACAATACCATCACACACAGAACTTCCACACACCTCATACAACACAGCACTAAATATCAACCCACCTATCACTACACACACCACCCCCCACATCACCCACACCACCCCATGGCATGGCAAAGACACCCCAAGTTCTCTGAGGAGGAGCTCAGGGTCATGGTGGAGGAAATCGTCCGGGTACAGCCACAGCTATTCGGATCACAGGTGCAGCACACCTCCATAGCTAGGAAGATGGAGCTATGGTGCAGAATAGTGGACAGGGTAAACACAGTGGGACAGCACCCAAGAAATAGGGATGACATTAGGAAGAGGTGGAACGACCTACGGGGGAAGGTGCGTTCCGTGGTGTCAAGACACCACCTTGCGGTTCAGCGGACTGGCGGCGGACCCCCACCTCCTCCCCCACAACTAACAACATGGGAGGAGCAGGTCTTGGCGATTCTGCATCCTGAGGGCCTTGCAGGAGTAGATGGAGGAATGGACTCTGGTAAGTCAAATCTTAACTATTACATCCCCCACTCTACCTGCATGCCATCACATACCCCCACCCTCACCCTCACCCCATCACTCCTACTCCTCACAAATGTCCCGCTATCACAACCCACCCATCCCAACACCAAGCTCTGCATGCAATAACAAAGCATGGACACCTATCACCAAAGCATGCCCACTGCACATACCCATACACCCCCCTAAACCATCATCACACAAGGTCCTACACAGGAATGCAAGCACTGGGATACACGGACACCCACCCATTGAACACCATGGCACACACCAATGTAATAAACATCCTTTTATACCCCTGCCGGACCCCTACCCAACGTCACCGGACAGGAGGGTCCACACATGTCCATACCACCAACAGAAGAGGCCCACAGTGATGACAGCAGCTCTGTCCAACTGGATCTAGATGACCAGCCCGGCCCATTGGGGACCTCGACACAGTCGGTTCCCCTCACACAGTCACAGGCCACTACAGACCTTCCCCCCTCTGGAAACACCAGCACAGCACCCACCCAGCGGGCCCATACCTCTGTCCCCAGGACACGTCAATCAGCAGTGTGTCCACCACTACAGGGAACCCAGGCTAACCCACCACCCCAACAACAACAGGGACCTGGGGGCAGTGGTAGTGGGCACACGGGCCAGGGGACGGAGGCCCAGGAACACTGAGGAACTGGGAGGGCTGCTGTGCGAGAGGGGGAGGACAGGCCCAGGGAACCCACTCTCCACGAGGCCCTCTCCTCCATCAAGAGAGCCTACCACCACTCCCAGGAGACGATGGCAACAGTACTGGCCAAGTTTCAGGAGACCCAGCGCCTGCAGGAGGAACAGTACTTGGACTTCAGGGAGGAACTCAGAGCCATCAATTCCACCCTGGGCACCATCATAGGGGTGCTGAAGGAAGTACTCAACACCAGGAGGGACACTGTGGTACAACAAGGGGCCCCTGACACTAGCATGGACGATGAACTGCCCACCACCTCCGCCGGCGCTAGTGGACAGGAGGCACCGCCACAGGACCACCACACCAGCCCCCACCCCTTGCAGAGGGAGAACCACCCCGCAAACGGTCCCTGAGATCCAGGACAAAGACAGAGAACAATGCCAAGACCCCTGCCAAGAAATGAGACCACCATGAATGTCATCCTTGTGTCTCACTTTGTCACCCTGTCCATCCTCAAACTGCCCCAGCTCCACTTCCTATGCCCATTTGGGCAATGCACCTGTGAGACTAATAGACTGGACTCTGCCATGGACATTCCTCCACCATCACCCCTCACCATTTTACAACCTCCTCCAATATTGAGCACTTAAATAAACACCCTTGAAGCACAAAACAATCTAGAGTCAGTCTGTGATTTCGGAATAGTGTATCAGCAATTACTGTGGCAAAATGCTCTTTCAATTGTAATGTCAACATACCTATGTCACACAGCTCTAGTCCATGAGGAAACAAAGCAGATGTCACACTGTGGGACATACATCTGTGAAATCATAAGGGAAAGTGACAACTCAGTGACCATACACTGGGTGAAAACGACAGACAGTAGAGAGGTAGTAGTGTTAAAGTACACGTAGTAGGCAGGTTTGTATTCTTACCTGTGTCTCACTGGAAATATTGCAGGATTACCGAGTTCCTGTTGTCCATGTCCTCTTCTCTGCTTCCTCGTCTTCACTGTCCACAGGCTCCACAGCTGCAACAACACCGCCATCTGGACCATCCTCCTGCAGAAAAGGCACCTGTCATCGCAAAGCTAAGTTGTGAAGCATAGAGCAGGCCATGATGATCTGGGACACCTTCTTTGGTGAGTAGAAGAGGGATCCACCTGTCATATGGAGGTACCTGAACCTGGGCTTCAGGAGGCTGAAGGTCCGCTCTATTATCCGCCAAGTTCACCCATGGTCCTCATTGTAGCGTTCCTCTGCCCTTGTCCTGGGATTCCTCACTGGGGTCAGTAGCCATGACAGGTTGGGGTAACCAGAGTCACCTGCAAATGGCAAGGGACAACTGTTAGACACGCACTAACCTGGAGGGATATCCCCAGACCCAGACAACCATTCCCACTGACTTGCTTCCAGGTGCTCACCTATTCCCCACCTGTGAAGCATCAAAAGTTGGCCAGTGCCCGGTGGGAGAGGGGGAAGACTCCAGCCACCAAAGCCACTCCCAGAGGTACGGGTGGGAGTGTGGAGTCAGCTGTGACACCTTCCAAGGTGTGGAAGGGCTACAAGAAAGTCATCAGGTCTGGGAAGAGCAGCACAGCGGAGAAGACCGCCATCATCCCCGCTGCCCAGGAGCCCACCGCAGTCATCCCCACTGCCCAAGAGGCCACCGCCAGCACCTGCCCTGCTGCCACAGATGCCACCGCCAGCACCTGCCCTGCTGCCCAAGAGGCCAGCACCTGCCCTGCTGCCCAAGCGACCACCGTCAGTGCCAGCCCCGCTGGGCCAGAGAGGACCGCCAGCACCAGCCCCGCTGGGCCTGACAGGACTGCCAGCACCAGCCCCGTTGGGCCAGACAGGACCGCCAGCACCAGCCCCGCTGGGCCATGAAGGACCGCCAGCAACTGAGTCACTGCAAAGGACACCGCCGCCACAAGCACCTCTGAACAGGGCACCGCCACCACAAGCACCGCTGCCCATGACCCCGCCGCCACAAGCACCGCTGAACAGGGCACCGCCGCCACAAGCACCGCTGAACAGGGCACCGTCACCACATGCACCGCTGAACAGGGTACCGACGCCACAAGCACCGCTGAACAGGGCACCGCTGCCACAAGCACCGCTGAACAGGGCACCGCCGCCACATGCACCGCTGGCCCATGTGCGCCAAGGGCCCTGACGCTACTGAGTCCGTCACAAGCAGGATGAAGCACTCTGGGCACCATGCCCCCTCCAGAACCAGTGGAGATTGACATCCACTACCTCAGTCCTTGGCAGGATGAAGCACTCTGGGCACCATGCCCCTTCCACAACCAGTGGAGAGATCCATCCACTACCTCAGTCCTTGGCAGGATGAAGCACTCTGGGCACCATGCCCCCTCCAGAACCAGTGGAGAGATCCATCCACTACCTCAGTCCTTGGCAGGATGAAGCACTCTGGGCACCAAGCCCCGTCCAGAACCAGTGGAGAGATCTATCCTCTACCTCAGTCCTTGTTAGGATGAAGCACTCTGGGCACCATGCCCCTCCAGAACCAGTGGAGATTGACATCCACTACCTCAGTCCTGGCAGGATGAAGCACTCTGGGCACCATGCCCCCTCCAGAACCAGTGGAGACTGTCATCCACTTGAGAGACTGTGGCTTTGCACTCCCCAGGATTGAACAGTGGGCAACCCACCCACTGTAGAGACTTGTGAGACTGTGGCTTTGCACTCCCCAGGATTGAACAGTGGGCATGTGGCCCCCTTGTGGATTTGGCGTCGTGCACTCAACCGGCTGAGGTGCCCCCCTTTCCCTCCCCCTGAGGTGCCTGTTTTATTGCTATCTGATGCACCTGCAGTGTTCTCTCCGTCATGGTCGGGGATCTTGTGTGGGCCTCGCCCATACCGTTTGGGCCCAGTGTTCCATGGACTTCAATGGAGCAGTACCTGGACTACTAAGCTTGGTGTATATTTTGTTTATAGTGTATATATATATTTTTTCGTACTTGATTTTAATATATTACAATGGTTACACTCATTTTCTTTTGTCTTTGCATTCTTCCATCGGGTTGGGGGGTGTAACTATAATGTATCATGCTGTATTAGTGTGTGTGTTGTCGTGGGTGAGGGTGGGGGTGGGGGTGTTGCGTGTTGCATGTTGCGTGTTGCGTGTCCCTGTTTTTTCCCTCCCCCCTCCCTTGTGCCATAGGTGCAGTACTCACTGTGGTCTTCGCCGCCGGCGTTCGTGCTCCTGGTAGAGGAGCAAGAAGATAAGGGCTGGCAGAATCTTAGCTCTGGTTCCATGGCGTCTGGATTCCTCATGGGGTGTGTAGAGGTGAGCATTTTCCCTTCGAGGTCCTGTTTCCGCCGTGTTTTTGTCCGCGGTGAATCCGCCCCGGAAAAGGTGGCGGATTGGTAGGTTGTGATACTGTGGGCGGTACATTGTCTCCCGCCTGTCTGTTGGCGTTGACCGCCAAGCTGTTTGTACTGCCGTGGCGGTCGGAGTGTTAAAGTGGCTGTCTTTGTTGGTGGTTTCCGCCACTGTCGTAATGCCAATTTTTTTACCGCCGGCCTGTTGGCCGTCTTACTGCCACTTTAACACCGTCCACCAGGGTTGTAATGACCACCGTAATGTGTATTGTGGAGGATCACACCATCCTTGATCAAGGCAACGGCCGAAAGGTGTTGGGAAGAGGAACTCTAGTTCCAATAAAGAGTGTTTTTTGTATTTTGCCAAAGGTGTCCGGGCTTTCCTTCTACCTACAATGATTTTTTGCTGGTAGAACATTAGATCTTTGCTGAGAAAGCATGCTTTTCTTGATATGGTGTAAATCTGTTAAGGTGTCTTTGTAAAATTAGTGTTTTTAGTGATATCTTGATGGTCGATCAAGTCCAATAGTATTCCTGTGGTACCAGGAGTAAAATTACAGAGTGATCTGATTGGCTAAGAAAGATTTTTTCCCACTAGTCATTTTAGCACTGCTACAAAGGTAAACACAGGCTGGCCACAACATGAAGAGAAATATTGTTGCTGTTTTAAGACTCTGGGACATAGGGGGTCATTCTGACCTTGGCGGTAAAAGGCCTATACCACCGGTCAGAACTCCGCCATACTACCGCCGCGGTAAACCGCCACGGTCATTCTGACCACCAACTGTGAATCCGCCAAAAACCCGACATCCAAGGAAGGCCGCCTCATCAGCGGGCCGCGGAAAACTGGAGATGACCAAACCTCCACCGCCACGCCAACACAAACACGCCCATGCCATTCTGACCCACCAATCCACGCGGCGGTCTTTCAACCGCGGTATTCCATTGGCGGTACACACCGCCGCGGTCAAAATACACACACAGCTCCAAAACACTGCCACATTGGGCAATTTGAAATACACACACCTGATACACATACACACACCACTCCCACACATCCATACAACTATAAAACACACACCCACATCACCCACAAACCCCTACGACCGAAGATTAGAGACAAAGGAGAGAGAGACACATCACAGAATAGAGAGCTACATCACACAGAGGCACACTACACCATCACACACACCACATAGAAGCACAAAGCACCACACACCAACACACTCATCACCATATACACCACCCCACACCTCATCCACACCACCCCATGGCACCCCAAAGGCACCCACGCTTTTCGGACCAAGAACTCCGGGTCATGGTGGAGGAAATCATAAGAGTTGAACCCCAGCTCTTCGGCTCACAGGTGCAGCACACCACTATAGCCAGGAAGGCGGAGCTATGTCAGCGGATCGTGGACAGGGTCAACGCGGTGGGACAGCATCCCAGAAATCGAGACGACATCCGCAAACGCTGGAACGACTTAAGGGGAAAGGTGCGCTCGATGGTCTCGCGACACAACATCGCAGTGCAGAAGACTGGCGGGGGACCCCCACCCACTCCACCCGAATTCACAGCATGGGAGCAAGAGGTACTAAACATCCTGCATCCTGATGGCCTCGCTGGAGTACACGGAGGAATGGACTCTGGTAAGTACAATCTCAACTACTTCACCCCCCCCCAGCATGCTAACCCCCACCACCACCCTCACCCCCAACCCCCCATCACACATCCTCCCTGAGAATGTCTCACCAGCACAACCCACCCAACACCAACCCCTGCATGCCACCACAAACTATGGACACCCATCACCCAAGCATGACCACTGCACATACCCCCCCCCAAAACACCCCCACAACACCTCCCCCAAGGGAATGGCAGCACTGGGGGACAAGGGCACCAATCAATGGCACGCAATAGCACACACAGAAACAATAACCATACTCTCTTACCCCATGCAGGACCCGAACGCCAACACACCGGCCAGGAGGGTCCAGAAATGTCCATCCCCCCCCGGAAGAGGCCCCCAGTGATGACAGCAGCTCTGTCGACCTGGAACCTGATGACCAGCCTGGACCATCGGGGACCTCTGGACAGTCGGTTCCCCACACACAGGCCACAGCAGACCCAACCCCCTCTGGGAACAACAGCACAGCTCCCACCCAGCGGGCCCATGCCTCTGTCTCTAGGACAGGTCAATCAGCGGTGTGTCTGCCACTACAGGGCACCCAGGCTAACCCACCACCCCAACAACAACAGGGACCTGGGGGCAGTGGTAGTGGGCACACCGTCCAGGGGACAGAGGCCGGGGGAAACAGGGCAACTCGGAGGGCTGCTGTGCGACAGGGGGGGGAGGAGAGGCCCAGGGAACCCACTCTCCAAGAGGCCCTCACCACCATCATGGCAGCCTACCACCACTCCCAAGAGACGATGGCGACGGTACTGGCCAGGTTCCAGGAGATCCAGGCACAGCAGGAGGAACGCTACATGGGGTTCACCAATCAACTCACCAACATCTCTACCGCTATGGGGAGCATAGTCCAGGCCCTCAACCGGATAGAAGACACGTTGCTGGAACATGTGGCACCACACAGGGCCCCTGTCACTAGCCAGGAACAGCCTACCACCTCCGCCGGCGCTAGTGGACAGGAGGCCCCACCACAACGACAGGCCACCAGAAACCCACCTCCTGCTGAAGAACAACCACCCCGCAAGAGGAGCCTGAGATCAAGAAAATCGACAGAGTAGGATGTCAAGACCCCCGCCAGCATGAGACACCCCCTGAAGTCATCCCACTGTCCCACATTGCCACCCTGTCCAACCTTGAACTGCCCCTGCTCCATCCTTCCACAGGCATATGGACAATGCACCTGTGAGACTGAGAACTGGACTCTGCCATGGCCATTACTCCACCCCCACCCATCACCGTGTTTATATCATGTACCATTATCTAGCACAAAAAATAAATCACTCAATGCACTGAAATCAAACAGGAGTCAGGCTGTATTATTTACAAATGTATAACACATTACCGATCAATTATGTTCTGTTAACTTTGTGCTGAACACATACCGAGATCAATAATCATTAGTCCATGGGCTAACCAAGCAGAAGTCACGCAGTGGGTCATACAGCACTGAAAAGGGAAGGGAAAATCAAACATCAGTTTAAAATAACTGGGGGGTCATAGACAAAGTTGAGAAGCAGGAGGCTTTCAGGAAAAGTAAAATGGCGTGGGTTACTCTTACCTGTGTGCTACTGAAAATACTGTTGGATAACTCTGTCCCTGTTGTCTGTGTCATCCTCTGAGTCTTCCTCCTCTTCACTCTCCGCAGGCTCCACAGCTGCTTCAACACCACCATCTGGACCATCCTCCTGCAGGAAAGGCACCTGACGTCGCAATGCCAGATTGTGAAGCATACAGCAGGCCACGATGATCTGGCACACCTTCTTTGGTGAGTACATCAGGGATCCCCCTGTCATATGCAGCGACCTAAATCTGGCCTTCAGGAGGCCAAAGGTCCTTTCTATGATCCTCCTAGTTCGCCCATGGGCCTCATTGTACCGTTCCTCAGCCCTGGTCCGGGGATTCCTCACTGGGGTCAATAGCCAAGGCAGGTTGGGGTAACCAGAGTCACCTATTAGCCACACACGTTGTCTCTGTAGCTGTTCCATCACATAAGGGATGCTGCTATTACGCATCACATACGCGTCATGCACTGACCCAGGGAACATGGCATTCACATGGGAGATGTACTGGTCAGCCAAACAGACCACCTGGACGTTCATAGAATGGTAACTTTTCCTGTTTCTGTACACCTGCTCATCGTCTTTTGGGGGGACTAAGGCTACATGGGTCCCATCAATGGCACCAATGATGTTGGGAATATGTCCAAGGGCATAAAAATCACCCTTCACAGTGGCCAAATCAACCTCCTCAGGGAATATAATGTAACTCCGCATGTGTTTCGTCAGGGCAGACAACACTCTAGACAAAACTTTGGAAAACATAGGCTGAGACATTCCAGATGACATGGCCACTGTTGTCTGGAATGAGCCACTTGCAAGAAAATGGAGGACTGACAGAACCTGCACCAGAGGGGGAATTCCTGTGGGTTGGCGGATGGGGGACATCAGGGCTGGCTCCAGCTGGGCACACAGTTCATGGATAGTGGCACGGTCCAGTCCGTATCGTAGTATGATGTGGCGTTCTTCCATTGTCGACAGGTCCACCAGCGGTCGGTACACGCGAGGATTCATCCTTCTCCTCGCAAGTCCCAGCGGACGGTGCCTAGGAATGACAACATGGAGCACAGAGTCAAGCCAATCACTGGTACGTTCACCACAGCTTGCATAGCACACGGTTATCTATGTTTTGAAAGGCGTGTATGTGTGGCAATGCAAGGCCTAGGCCTGTGTGTCGCAGTAGAAATTATGCCATGTGTGCCCTTGAAATGGCGGCTGCCTGACCTGTGAAGTGGGACAATGGGATGTGAGGTCAATGCGCTGGCGGAGCACACCGTGGCGGTAGGCGGTCGAAGACCGCTACACGGAGCCGCATTGGTTAACATTGAAGCCTATGGGTTTCAGGAGCCAATGACGAGGTGCGCCGGCGGTAGCGGTACGCACCGCCACGGTACGCACCGCCGCGGGCGTGACCACCATTTTCTATCTGCCTAATCACTCGAGACCTGATCATCCACAGGAGAGGACCTATACTGCAAGTGCTGCTGTGACCTCGGTCTGGAAGTGACAATGGCTGCTGCGACTGGGGAAAGGGCCCCTGCCTTCACGTCTGAAGAGTTGGAGAAGCTCGTGGATGGGGTCCTCCCCCAGTATGCGTTACTCTACGGTCCTCCAGACCAACAGGTAAGTACACCGGGTGCACATGGAATGGGCGATGCCTGTGTGGAGTGGGTTGATGTAAGTTGGTGGGGTGGGGGGCGAATGAGGAGTGCAACGCACGACAGATGAGAGCATGTGCCATATGGCAAGGTTGGGGAGGGGGGGCCAATCACATCTAACATGCAGTAAGTTGATGAATGTTTCCTTCCCACCCTGTACATGTCACATAGGTCAGCGCCCATCAGAAAGTCGAGATTTGGCGTGCCATCGCCAAGGAAGTCCGGGCCCTGGGGGTCCACGTCAGACGGGGCACCCACTGCCGCAAGAGGTGGGAGGACATCCGCCGCGGAACCAGGAAGACCGCTGAGTCACTGCTGGGGATGGCCTCCCAACCTAGGAGGGGTGCCAGTCGTACCCTGACCCCCCTGATGTCCCGGATCCTGGCGGTGGCCTACCCTGATTTGGATGGGCGCTTGAGAGCATCACAGCAGACACAAGGGGGTGAGTATCAGCACATTCTGCTATCTTTCTACCCAGTGGAGGCGTCTGGGTGGGGGAGGAGGGTTGGGGGTGACATTAGGCCAGGGCGCTTTCTGTAGTGTAGTCCTCTCCCTTAGGCATGGCCCTGTGCTCCCGGCCCCCACCTCTGTAGGGTGACAAGTACAGCTATTGATGGTCCAGCCTCACACATCTGCGCGTTTGTCGTCTCTTGACCTGTTATCTTAGTCAGAAGTACTGAGTAGTGTACCCCGAATGTGCGGCTTAGTGCATGAGGCTCCTGTGTCTGTCCTCTCCGCCAACGGTGTTGACATTGCATGCACTCAACCTGGTCTTCTTTTTTCTCCCCCCACCCTTCTTCTTCATCTTCTTGTGCATGTGTGCATTAGCATCATCAGGCGGAGGAGATTTGGCATCGGAGCACGAGGGGGCTGCAAGTCACAAGGCCCCAGTGGGCCCAGGAACAGACACCGAGGGCACCAGTGATCCGGAGGGCGAGGGGAGCACCACAACGGGGACCGGTGGTGAGAGCAGCGACACAGACACGTCCTCGGATGGGTGCTCCCTAGCGGTGGCGGAAACATCCGGGACCCCCGCCTCTACAGGTACAGCCGCCACCCAGCGCACCAGCCCCGCCCTCCCTGCAGCCCCTCAGCCTACGCTGCGTGCCCGCTCGCCCAGGAAGGCGGGCGTCTCCTTCGCCCCAGGCACCTCAGCCCCTGCCCCTGTCACCCCTGCTGCCCTCAGTGCGGAGCTCATTGACCTTGTGAGGACGCTCATTGTTGGGCAGACTACCCTTTTGAATGCCATCCAGGGGGTAGAAAGGGAGGTGCATCGGAGCAATGCCTACCTGGAGGGCATTCATTCGGGTCAGGCTGCCCATCAACGATCGTTCACTGCTCTGGCCTCAGCACTGATGGCAGCCATTGTCCCTGTTTCCAGCCTCCCTCTTCTGACTGCCTCCAGCCTGTCTCTGTCTCCTGTTCCTCAGCCTATCCCATCCACACCATCTGACCAGCCTGCACACACCTCAACACCCAAGGGCAGCTCATCCAGACACAAGCACCACAGATCCCACAAACACTCACCCAAGCAACACCCAGATGCAGACATTCCAACAGTCACTGCCACCCCTGTGTCCCCCTCCTCCTCGTCTCCCTCCTCCCTCCCTGTGACGTCTACACTCACACCTGCATGCACACCAACATCAGCCAGTGCTTCCATCACCACCACACTCTCCTGTACAGTCCGCACGCGTGCAGTCACCACCCCCACTGCCATTTACACGTCCCCTGTGTCCTCTCCCACTGTGTCTGTCACCCCCTCTTCCAAGACACACAAACGCAGGCAGCCACCCACCCAACAGCCATCCACCTCATGACAGCCTACAGCACCAGCACCTTCACCCAATGACAGCACACCTGACTCTCCTACAACCACATCCTCTTCTTCCACTCCCATCACCACTTCTCCTACCCTTTACCTTGGCCCTAAAAAACTTTTCCTGGCTAATCTTGACCTCTTTCCCTCCGATGACCTACCCCCTCCATCTGCAAAGAGTCCCAAGAGCACCACAGCCACCACCAGCCCAGCTTCGGGTGTCACTGTTGTGCATGGGTTCTGGAGCCCACCCTTTGCCAGCAGTGACACCTCAATCAGCAGCAAGGACACATCCAGCCCCCCCCCCGGCAAGAGGACCAGGAAACACAAGGGCCGCCGTGCGAGGACTGACACGGCTGCCCCCAAGGAGCAAAGTTCGCCCACTTCACCAGCCACATCATCTAGGGGAGGCAAGGGGCCGAGGGCCCCATCTAAGGAGCGTAAGGGCAGCAGGGCGGAGAAGTCAGGCAGCAGGAGCGCGGAGCAGGTGGGCCCCACATGCCACATCCCAGCTGGAAAGGAGGACACCAAAGGGCCCAGGACTCCGTCCCCGAAGGGTCCAGAAGCATCACGGTCGGAGGGCGACTGAGCAGGGAGTCCAGGCCAGGTCTGGCTCCCTTGACCTACTGGATGTGCACCGCTGAAAAGGGCCCGCCGTGGAGAAGAGCACCGCTGAACAGGGCCCACCGTGGAGAAGAGCACCGCTGAACAGGGCCCGCCGTGGAGAAGAGCACCGCTGAACAGGGCCCGCCGTGCAGAAGAGCACCGCTGAACAGGGCCCGCCGTGCAGAAGAGCACCGCTGAACAGGGCCCGCCGTGCAGAAGAGCACCGCTGAACAGGGCCCCGCCATCTCAAGCACCGCTCCGCTGGGCCCTTCCTGTCAAGCACCGCTCCGCTGGGCCCCGCCGTCCAAGCACCGCTCCGCTGGGCCCCGCCGTCTCAAGCACCGCTCCGCTGGGCCCCGCCGTCTCAAGCACCGCTCCGCTGGGCCCCGCCGTCTCAAGCACCGCTCCGCTGGGCCCTTCCTCTCAAGCACCGCTCCGCTGGGCCCCGCCGTCTCAAGCACCGCTCCGCTGGGCCCCGCCGTCTCAAGCACCGCTCCGCTGGGCCCCACCGTCTCAAGCACCGCTCCGCTGGGCCCCGCCGTCTCAAGCACCGCTCCGCTGGGCCCTTCCTCTCAAGCACCGCTCCGCTGGGCCCCGCCGTCTCAAGCACCGCTCCGCTGGGCCCTTCATCTCAAGCACCGCTCTGCTGGGCCCTTCATCTCAAGCACCGCTCCGCTGGGCCCTTCCTTCCAAGCACCGCTCCGCTGGGCCCCGCCGTCTCAAGCACCGCTCCGCTGGGCCCTTCCTGTCAAGCACCGCTCCGCTGGGCCCCGCCGTCCAAGCACCGCTCCGCTGGGCCCCTCCGTCTCAAGCACCGCTCCGCTGGGCCCTTCATCTCATGAACCGCTCCGCTGGGCCCTTCATCTCAAGCACCGCTCCGCTGGGCCCTTCCTTCCAAGCACCGCTCCGCTGGGCCCTTCCTTCCAAGCACCGCTCCGCTGGGCCCCGCCGTCTCAAGCACCGCTCCGCTGGGCCCTTCCTCTCAAGCACCGCTCCGCTGGGCCCCGCCGTCTCAAGCACCACTCCGCTGGGCCCCGCCGTCTCAAGCACCGCTCTGCTGGGCCCTTCATTCCAAGCACCGCTCCGCTGGGCCCTTCCTTCCAAGCACCGCTACGCTGGGCCCTTCATCTCAAGCACCGCTCCGCTGGGCCCTTCCTCTCAAGCACTGTTTATGGTTCACTGTGCCCACCATGCCTCCTCCTTGAGCAGTGGAGACTGTCATCCACCAGATGGACTGTGGCTTTGCACTCCCCAGGATGGTGAAGTGGGCAACCCACCCACTGTAGAGACTTGAGAGACTGTGGCTTTGCACTCCCCAGGATGGTGAAGTGGGCAACCCACCCACTGTAGAGACTTGAGAGACTGTGGCTTTGCACTCCCCAGGATGGTGAAGTGGGCAACCCACCCACTGTAGAGACTTGAGAGACTGTGGCTTTGCACTCCCCAGGATACATCAATGGGGATGGTGGCCCCTTCGTGGATCTGGCGTCGTGGACTCATGTGGCTGTGGTGCCTCCCCCTTCCCTTCCCCCTGAGGTGCCTGTAATTTTTTCATCAGATGCCCCTGCAGTGTTCTCACCAAAGGACTCAGGTCTCCTGTGTGGGCTTTGCCCTTGTGTCGCTACACTGTAGCCCACGGACTGTTCCATTTAACTTTCATGTACAGGACTAATTGCCTCGGTTCTCCATGGCAGTGTAAATATTATCATTTTGTTATGGATATTTTGCATAGTTGACCGCTCCATATCAGAGTCTATTTTTTATATAAACTTTTTGTCCCAATTTATTTATGTCTTTGCATTCTTAAGGGGGGTTT
The DNA here is from genome assembly GCF_031143425.1 of Pleurodeles waltl. Taxonomy (NCBI): domain Eukaryota; kingdom Metazoa; phylum Chordata; class Amphibia; order Caudata; family Salamandridae; genus Pleurodeles; species Pleurodeles waltl. Next base: position 1,005,376,376 of record NC_090439.1, on the reverse strand, counting down.
GGGTGGTGTCACTGTGCATTGTTGCTCTGCATTAGTGTGTACATAGTTTGGGGGGGGGGGTCGCATATGTGTGTGCCGTAAGCTTCCCTCCTCCCCCCTCCCGTGTGTCGTAGGTGCAGTACTCACCGTTGTCGTCTGCGCCGGAGTTCGTACTCGTGGTAGATGAGAAGGTAGACGAGAGCAGGTAGGATGTTTAATTCGGGTTCCATGCTGTCCTCCTTCCTCGTGGAGTGTGTTTTGGTGCGCGTTTTCCCGTTCGTAGTCTGTTTCCGCCGTGTTTTTATCGGCGGGGCTTCCGCCCTGGAAAAGGTGGCGGATTGGTGAGTTGTGATACTGTGGGCGGTACATTGTCTGCCGCCTGCCTGTTGGCGGTGACCGCCACGCTGTTTGTCTGCACCGCCGCGGCGGTCGGAGTGTTAATGTGGCAGGCTGGGTTGGCGGTTCCCGCCAGGGTCAGAATTCCATTTTTTCGACCGCCGGCCTGTTGGCGGGTTGGCCGCCGCTTTATCACCGACCGCCAGGGTTAGAATCACCCCCATAGTCTCAATGTCATGAGTTTTGAAAAAGATTGGAGATACAAGAGAGCAAACTAGTCATTAATGGGGGCAACCTAGAGAGACCCCTGCAGTGAACAAAACAAACATTTTTTTAAAATATGTGCCATGTGTCTATGTAGACTCACAAATGTGAAACAATTTGCAATACAACACTTGACTCATCCATACACTAATTCATTCACTCATTCATGGCCTCAGAGACTCATGTTCCCACTCACACACCCACTCAGACACTCATGCACCCACTCAACCCACTCAGATACTCACGCACCCACTCACAGATCCACTGACAGAGTCAAGCCCTGTGGCCAACCTGCGCTGCGCATGGCCAAAGGCTGTGTGTGGCAATGGGTTGGGTGTATATAAGGGATTGGCTGCAAGCCAGGCCTTGAAACCAACCCCAGCTGCACACAGACAAAGGCCTTGTGTGCGGCAGAGTTGGAATAACTTATAGTAATTAAAATTACTTTAAGTTTTAAAAAAACATAGAAACTCACTGAAACAAAACAAAGGTTACAAGGACGCTATAGTTCAGTTCTGAATTTAGTTGTAGAAAACCATAGAATTTCAGCAGTTATTGTTAGAGTTCTTTCTAGTAACTATTACTCGCACCATAAGATGACTAGAACTTGCACCTTCACCATTCACAGCTAATTACTCCACATATTATATCATTGATGAGATCTTGTTTGCCATCTTTGATATTATCACTTCAACATTTGCAATAAAATTATTGATAAGAAAACTGTGCATGGCAAGGGCGCAAGTTATAGTTACCTTAGGGCAAGAGTTATAGTTACTTTAGGTAACTCTAACCATAACTGCTGAATTTCTATGGTTTCGTATATTTAAAATATGAGTGTATCTATAACGTCCCTGCAACCTTTGTTTTTTTAAGTGAAAAAATATATGTGTGTGTGTGTCTAAACAAAACAAAGCGTGTCAAGTTCTCACTGAGGGGGAATGTTTGGTTACAAGAGCTAGTGATGCAGATAAGAAATACTGATATGGGCGGGCTCTGAGGGAAAGAAAATTTGGGGATATTTGAGCCTGCTTTCCCTGTGAACTGTTTTATCAATTAAGATGATTACTTTATGATCTGTGGCGAGTGTGTAAATCATTGCCAGCATTTGAGAAAAGCGGAAGCCGAAATGCGTTATGCTGGAAAACAGTGAATAAATTCTGAGAAAAATGCATATATATGTATATATATATATATATATATATATATATATATATATATATATATATATTCAATTAAAAAAACAAAGGTTAATGCTTAGTTATAGTTAGGTTATAGTTAGGAAAGTTAGGAAAGCATTGTTTTTCTCTATGCAAATATCAAACTTAAACTACACAAACTGAAAATTCTAAAGTTATAGTTATAGCTTTCATTTACAATTTATCCACCACCTTCAAATTATTATCAATAGCACATCTTTTCACCTCGCTAACCAAACAACACAAACTATAACTTGCCACTCTACCATGCACTGTGTTCTCACAAATAATGACACTCCACTGTATGAACTACACTGTACAAGACTATCCACACTGTTGTTTAGGGGTGGGGGGCAAAACATGCAGGGTTTCACTTCAGGGAATTTCACAATGTTACATGAAAACTCTGCCTGATTCCATGGAGTTCTGCAAATGGCAGAAATGAGCATGTTGTGCTTCTCACGCTGATTTTTGGCTCTAGCAGCTAGGTCTGCACTGAAAAACAAATGTGAATGACAGCATGCTGCATGCTAGAGGATGCTGCACTGGAATTGATTTAGATGCAACTCTAGCATATTTTCTACTCAAGCTATAGCTTTCTCACTGTGAGTCGTTGCGACTGCATGCAACTGCCCATGTTGGAAATATCTCACCTGGTTCCCTCTTGATACTCCTAAATCGTGCTAGGAGATGCCAATTCTCCTTCGCCAACTCTCCATTGGCCAGCTGCACATGAGAGAAAACTCCACCATGCGGCAGTTGGCAGAATTTTGCCAGAACTCTGCTTAGCTAGCATAACATTGAGCGACTAAAATTCCACCAACTCCGCTGGTAGAGCAGAATTGATCGCCCTCTAATAAATATGAGATTTATGAGTTGAAGAATATTTTGAGGGACCCTCCATTAACAATCTGTTTTTGTTTACGCTTCTGATGACAGCGGGCAGCTATCATCTTGGGTGTACTTTCACAATGGGCAGATTATACCTATTACTTGAATACTTCAATTGATTAACCTGAAATATATGTTAAATGCTTGTGTTAAAGAATTTAGGAACTGCTGCATATGTTTAGAAAGTGCTGTTCACATTCTTAACAAACCTCCAGATCATGTTGTTTCTAAGCTTCTATGGTAGGATTTTCCTCAAATGGAATTCTCATTATGTGATGTGGCATAATGGTGTAATCTTGGGCACTGCTCATAAATATCATCATGGAACGTAATTGAGATTAACTCTAATTACACAGTCATAGCGGATATGTGTCTTGGGCCTACAGTACATATGAAGGTCCCTCAAAATCCTAGGAATAGTCACAAAATGGCAAATAGTTATATCTAATATTAAGTTTGTGAAAAAATCCAGCAAAATATTTAATTTGAGAAACGTGTCCAGATTCCCACGAATTGTCAACTGATACTTGTGGAATTACTCCTTTGTTTTGGTGTAGTGAGAATGTGATCATAAAGACCAACCTGAGGATGCCACCCATCACTGAAAAGCAGCTCAGCCTCTCCCAAGGCTGGTATGATGAGGCACCCCACACCACATAACTCTGGGAAGCCCCTGTCCTCTTTTGCTACATATGAACAAGACTAGTTATACAACAACAGCATAACAAATTAATGCTCCTGGTTCAAGTAAGTCCTGAGGCAGCAACTAAAATTATAGATAATAAAAGAGGGCAAGGCTACTCAGATGGTATAGAGCGTTTCACTTCTCTATCCTGGGCACAACTTCAGCTACCGACGGCATACCCCATCTTGGGCACCAGTTTAGCTACAGACTCTAACTTCATGCAGCACACTCCAACCCCAATCAGCAAGTCGATTAGCAGGCTTCGTAATTCATGGTACCTTTTAAGAATGCATTGTGAGGAATGGGAGTGTCTTCTGTTTCCACCATGCTCTAATCAGTGATATGGAGGAATGTATGCACTTACGACATGTCCATACTTAGGGCCTGATTGAAAACTCAGCGGACGGGTTACTCCATCACAAGATTGACAGGTATCCCGTCTGCTGATTTATAGATACCATTATCTTCTATGGGATTTAGATTTTGGCAGACTGGATAGCCATCACTGCGGTGAAGGAGTAACCCGTCCCCTGAGCTCTAAATCAGCCCCTTAATGTAGATATGTTGTACATTCCAGCCAGTATACACTTAATCTGACTGTCCTCCCTGTATGTAATGGAATTAAAATGAGTCATGGTTCAAATAATTGTGAATAGATGTATGCAGAAAAATATCCAATAAATCATCATGTGTTACATTCAAAACATTTAAACAAGGTCAGAACAATAACATACAAAATTGACCAAAATGTAAAATGTTTGCTTCCTCATCCTTCATAACCACTTGTTTCCTTCCTACTTTATTGGTCAGTGCAAAAGGTTCTTCACTGCTGGATCTGCAGTCACGGAATGGAGCATAAGCAGAAACTGAAATACACGACTTTTTGGTATAAAACTCGCTCTCAACATTAACGGCTCAATATATTGAAAGAGTCATACACAAAAAATAATCACAAGGAGAAATTTTACCTTTGATACTGCCTGTCTGAAATCAATAGCAAAATTATCATGAGTCTGCCCGACTCAAAACCGGAGTGCTCAGGATACCTGTTTTAATTGGAGAATCAATCCTAACCAAGAGAGGGCTTATTAACTATGTAATAGCATTTTGATCTGCCAAACGACTGCCACCCAACTGCAACAAAGGTTACTTGAAATATAGCACCAATGGAAAATTCAGTGCAGCATCCGAGAACGATGATGTTCTATTACACTCTTCATTAACTATTGTTGTTACTGAGTAGGGACCACAGTCCTAGTCAGGGTAAGTCACAACACTACCTAAATTGTCCTGTGCTCACCCTCCAATAGCGTGGCACAGAACACGCAGGCTTAATTTAGAAGGCAATGTGTAAAGCATTTGTGCAATAAGTCATATGGTAACACAGTGAAAACACCACAAAAAGACTCCACGCCAATTTAGTAAAATAGATAATATTTATGTGAATAAAACAAGACCAAAATGACAAAAATCCAAAATGCACAAGTCAAGATGTCACTTTTTAGAGGTTTAAGTAAGTCTTAATCCATAGGAATCAATGGATCTATCTCTTTAGCACAAAGTACCTCGGATGCATCAAAAATAATGACGCAGAGGGCCGCAGAGGAGGTGATGCTTTGGAAAGTATAGTGATGTGTCCATTTTTTCAGCTCGGCAGAGGTGATGCGTCTATTATTTCCTCGCGGGCAAGGTGGTGCATCAAAGTGGAGAAGACGTCAAAAAGTGGTTTTGAAGTGCACCAGTTCCCCTTTCAACGAAGTCCTGTCTTCCAAGAGATCTGTGGGGGGTTAGCAGTCCTTAATGTGGGATCAGGCCACTAGTGTAAGTGAGAGCCCCTTCACCCTTCCTGTCCAGGAAGACCCATCAGTATGCAGATGAATGCAGAAGTAGCTGAGTGTCCTGTGTTTATGGCTGCCTGGGTGGAATGCACAAGGGGGGCTGTCAACCAGCATAGACCAGACGTGGATTGGAGACAAGGCACGGCGAGCAGTAAGTGCAGAGGCATGCCTACATTCCAAAGGTGGCATTTCTAAGATAATAATGTTAAATCCAACTTCACCTCACCAGTAAGCAGGATTTCTCTCTATCATTCCAACCATACTAAACAGGACAATGCCACTCCTTTCAGATCAGATATATAAGGGAATTTCCAATACTGGCCTATGAGAGGAGCAGGCTTAAGAACCATGAAACACGGCTGTGGACTTTTTTCACTACCAAGACTTGTAAAACATACAAGTACATATCCTGCTTTTTACTTACATGGCACCCAGCCCCATTGGGTTCCTAGGACCTACCTTTGACGTGACGTAAAAGGGGTGTATAAGGCTTGGCAAGTAGTTTGAAATGCCAAGCCAAAATGACAGTGAAACTGAACACACAGGCCTTGCAATGGCAGGCCTGAGAGTTGGTTAAGGGGCTACTTATGTGGGTGGAAAAATCAGTGGTGCAGGTCCATTAGTAGCATTTAATGTACAGGCCCTAGGCACATGGAGTGCACTTTATTGGGGACTTACAAGTAAATTAAATATCAATTGAGTATGAGCCAATGTGACCATGTTTTAGGGAGAGAGCACATGCACTTTAGCACTGGTTAGCAGTGGTAAAGTGCCCAGAGTCCTAAAGCCAATACAAATGAGGTCAGAAAAAGAAGGGAAGGATGGCAAATAGTTTGGAGTGACCCTTCAGAGAGGACCATTTTCCTACACAACCCCCCTTCAGCCTAAAGCCAGGGTAGACTAATAAATACCTTGATGGACTTTCCTGCTCAGAGCAATAGAACGTGGACAATGGCCCACTACTGCAGGGGCACTTGTAGCTCTGTGCCTGTCTGAACTCAGTTGGACCCCTCTGTCTACCCTCTCGGGGCCCACTGAACTGACCCATGGGAAACCCTTCTCCTCACCTGTGAGCCCCATCTGTGAAGCACCTAACTTTAATTTGCTCACAGATTAATCCCAGTAGGCAGGCAGTACCACCATGGCCAACAAAGTGATGTGGCCCATTCCACTCCTTGGGTCTGGCTTCTGTCTCCAACCTAGAGAAAACCCTGTCCACCAGGACAGTAACCAACAGAGACTACTGACAGCTGTCAATGTCAAGAGCCAGGCCCAGGCCATCCACTGCTCAGTGGATGCTCTAAGTGGGGCATTGGGTAAGCTTCTCTTCCAGCCTTGGGAATGGCTGGGAGTTCTCTATGGGATCCTGAGGTTTCCCTGACCTCTGTGGCATCTCAGACTGGGGGGGCAGTAACCCCAGGAGTTCTGCCCTTACTTCCATTCTACCTCCCCCCAGTTCAGAGGTGATATCCTAACACTGGCCAATCAACCCAGGGCTTGTACCCTGAGGCTGAACAGGGGACGGGATGAGTCTTCCCTCGCCCGCCCCTTCATCTAGGACCTTGTACCCTCCATTTCTGAGTGGTACCCCCAGAATTTAGAACTCATATTGGGCCGGTGGCAGTCACTCCCCCCAGCTCTCCTGACACTGCGGAGCTCACATCAGTGGATGGTCTCTTGGTGCAGACTAGGTTACCCTACTTGGGTCCCCTGTGGGAACGGTCCAAGGTTTGGGGATGGAAATAGGGCACCCTGGGCCTCTGCTCACCCCACCTCTCCTCCTACTTTTAGAAGGGACATGGGACCCTCCCCCCTTACCATACTGGGACCTGTCGGGGTCACTGTGTACCTCCCTCTCACTCTATTGAGGGGAACCTGAACCATCCTCCTTAGGATCACTCACTAATGCCTCTTCAGACACTGCCTTCTTTGCAGGTTCCCTTGGGACAGAGAACTTACAATCAACAGGTGTTGGTGCAGCCCTGGAAAACTGTGACTGAACATCTGCTCTCCAGCAATCAAATTCTACAACCCCTCAAAAGTGTTTACCATACTACCCTTCACCCCATCATCTCGTGCCTTGCAAAAGTGACCCACAAAATCCCCCCAGCACTGGTGAGACAGTTTCATGCTGTCCCTGAAACTCAACTTGCACTCTTCTGGGGTAAAGTCGTATCTCTTAACAAGGGTCTCCTTCATGGTGTGATACCTTAGCCTGTCTCTCCTATCTAGGGCCAGTAGGGCATCCCTCCTATCACCAGGTATATGCCTCAATTGGACAGCTCCCTAATCCTCCTGAGGGATTCTGTGTGATACTAGAGTTCATATACCTCAAACCAGCTGTCTATGTCATCCCCCTCCCTGAAATAAGGCACCAAATCTCTGGGTGTGTTGACCTTTCTTTCATCACTGAACATGGTAGTTTTGCTGCCACCACTGGACTCTACTTGCTTTACTCTTAAGTCCAGTTCCTTTAGATTCAGTTCAAGAGTGAGCAAGATGTTTCTTTCTTCTAAGGCTCTTTCACCCTCAGCTGTTCTCTCTTCCTCCTGGGCTTTGTCAGGCCCAGCTGCAGCCTCAGGTCCCTCTCAGCCTGTCTGTCCTTCAAATCCTAAGGGGACAGGGTATGAAAAGAGACACTGCTTCCTGCATGTGATCCAGCAGAGGACCCCCTCCTCTCTGTGGGCTCCCCGCTTTCCACTGGAGTCACTACTGCGTCATTATCCTCTACCGCATTATCATTCTCAGGGTCATTACCCTTTTGGTCCTCTGCTGCAGCCGTTAGCCAACGTACTTCCTCAAAAGTATATAGGGCTTCCTGCAGGTCATGCTTGGTGGATCACTTTTTCACAACCAGCCCTCTATCCTTTCAGAACTTCCTCAGCCTGGCCTTGCTGAGGGCTTCAATGGGGCCAAGGTCCATCTCATTGAAGTCTGCTGGGAAGTTGGAACCCATTTCCAATCCGTTCAGTTATTACAGGTACAACATAGAGAGTCCCAAGTTTATGAAGGTAGGAATCAAATTTGGCAAAATTGTCAATGGAGAAAACAACTTGGTATGGTCTTTAGATGTGTATGGTAGTGTATACCAAGTCACTGTAAAGCACTTCACAAGCACAAGTCATATCCGCACCGCTGAACACCTATGTTAGAAATTGGGTCTCTAGTTGGCAGAGGTGGACACCCTGTCCAAGTAGGGACCACAGTCCTAGTCAGGGTAAGTCACAACGCTACCTAAATTATCCTGTGCTCACCCTTTGGTAGCTTGGCACAGAGCAGGTAGCCTTAACTTAGAAGGCATTTGTAAAGTATTTGTGCAGTAACTCATAAAGTCACACAGTCAAAACACCACAAAAAAACCTCCACTGCAGTTTACAAAAATAGGTACTGTTTATTTAAATAAAACAAGACCAAAACAACAAAAATGCAATATGCACAAGTCACGATCTCAGATTTATGAGGTCCGAATAAGTCCTAATCCATAGGAATTAATGAAAGTATCTCTTTATCACAAAGTACTTGGGATGTGTCAAAAATAATGATACAGAGGAGGTGATGCTTCAAAAAGTAAAGGGGCATGTCAATTATTTCAGCGCGGGGGAGGTGATGTGTTGATTCTTTCCTCGTGGGCAAGGTGTTGTGTCGGTTTCCAGGTGCGCAGCCTTGACTCCTTACTGCAGTGCAGGGATATTTTGATGCCCTGGGACGATGCGTGGAAAATTGAAAACATGCTGGGAGGATAAAACAGGTGTTGCATCCATCCGGAAGGTGATGCAGTGATTTTTCAGCCACAAGACAAGTGCTGCATTGATTTTTCTGCCATTGCATCAAATTCTGCAGACGTTGCATCGCTTTTCTGATGCAGTGGCTTTTCTCTCTCTGGTGAAGTAATTGAGGTCCCTGACACTTCTTAATAGGAGGCAAACTCAGTTTAAGCCCTTGGAGATCACTTGTGGGGGAAGGCAAAGTCCTTCCAACAGAGTCAGGGAGCAGCAGGCAGCCGGGCAACAAGCAGGATAGTAGTCCTTCCAGAAAAGAAGTTCAGATGAGACCTTTGGGCAGCACTGCAGTCCCTCTGACAGAGCCCAGTTGTAGGTCAGAAGTGTCTGATATTAGGGGGTCACAGACCCAATAAATATATCTATATATAACTATATAACTATATTGTATATATATATATATATATATATACCCATATGTGCCTTTGAAGTGGAGGAGACTTCAAAGAGTGGTTCTGAAGTGCACCAGTTCCAATTTCAACCCATTCCTGTCTGCCAAGAGATCTGTGAGGTGTTAGTCCTTTGTGTGAAGTCAGGCCACTAGCCTTTGAAGTGTGAGAGTCCCTCCACCCTTCCTGCCCAGGAAGGCCCATCAGTATGCAGATGCAGCTGAGTGTCCTATGTTTACGGCTGTCTGGGTGGAATGCACAAGGAGAGCTGTCAACCATCACAGACCAGACATAAATTGGAGACAGGCTGTAAGGCACAGAAAGCAATAAGTGCAGAGAAATGCCTACTTTCCAAAAGTGGCATATCTAAAATATTAATTCAACTTGACCAGGAGGGAGGATTTCTCACTGCCATTCCAACCATACGAAACAGGACAATGCCACTCCTTTCAGATCAGAAATTACCACTTGAATGTATGTAAGGGAATTTCCATTGCTGGCCTATGAGAGGAACAAGTTTCACAACAGTGAAAAATGACTTTGAGTGTTTTCCACTACCAGGACATGTACAATTTACAGGTACATGTCATGCCTTTTACTTATATAGCACCCTGCCCTATGAGCTACCTAAGGCTTCCTTAGGCGTGACCTATAGGTAATAAAAAGAATAAAACGGGAGTTTAAGGCTTGGCAAGTAGTTTTAAATGGCAAGTTGAAGTGATAGTGAAACTGCACACACAGGCCTTGCAATGGCAGGGCTGACACATGGTTAGGGGGCTACTTACGGTCTGTGGTGCAGGCCCACTAGTAGCATTTAATTTACAGGTCCTGGGCAGATGTAGTGCACTTTACTTGGGACTTACAAGTAAAATAAATATGCCAATTGAGTATGAACCAATGTTACCATGTTTTAGGAAGAGAGCACATGCACTTTAGCATGAGTTAGCAGTGGTTAAGTGCCCAGAGCCCAAAAGCCAACAAAACCGAGGTCAGAAAAAGAGGAGGAGGAAGGCAAAACGTTTGAGGTGACCCTTCAGAGAGGGCCATTTTCCGACACAAGTCCATACATTATGACTTTTTCATTCAGCCCTACTGCTAATCTCCAGAAAAGGGTAATCCATTTAACTAAGTCTGAAATACATGGACACCCAAATCTTTGAAGAATAATAAATTAGATCAGTCTTAAGGATGCCCAATTACATTTGTAGAAATATAGTTTACTCAAGCTAAATACTATTGCACTTTAAATCCCTGCAATCCTCTGCTAACCCCGAAGTCCCTGCAGTCCTCTGCAAACCCCGATACCATAAAGTGCTATTGCAGTTGTTAAACTGTAGACAACAGTGGGCCCAATTTACGATGCGATTTTGCGGTCGCAGACCGCTAAATGGCCTTTTCTAATGTACTATCCCTATTTTGCGGGCCCGCATGCAAATACTGACTCGCAAAATAGGGGTTGCGACTTGCAAATAGGAATTACTAGGGCGTCCCTTTCTAATTGCAAGCCTCAGTAGCATGTATGATGGTTTTGTGACCCCAGTTTCAAATTGGTGGTAACCAATTTGCAAACAGTAAGGGGTCCCCATGGACCCCTTGTGAATAGAAGCAAAAATATTTTTTCAGAACAGGTAGTGGTCCCACAGATCACTGCCTACTCTAAAAAAATGAAAAGAAAACTTTTCTCATTTTTTTGTTTGAAATGCATCCCGTTGTCTGCTGCATTTAAAAAAAACTGCTTTATTTAAAAGGCAGTCACAGACATGGTGCTCTGCTGTCTCCACCATCCCTGTGAATGTGGCCAGTCCCAAAGGGGTCACAAATTGCGAATTACCTCATGAATATTGATGAGGTAGGTTATTTGCGACTTCATTGGGTTTTCCGACTTGCAAATTGCGACTCAGAAATGAATCGCAAATTGCGAGTCACAAAACATAAGGTCATACATCTGGCCCAGGATTTCTTGCAGGTAACCTGAGCTGTTCTAATTTGTTGCTTTGCCCATGTTATTTACTGCATTTACCGTGTAAAGACCAGGTGAGCTTTCCCTTTTTGCAAGTGTCTACCGGTGTTGCTACCAATTTCCTCTGTTCTCTCACGCTCTGGCCTGCTGGTGTGTATCTGCACATTGGAATCCCAGTCACTTATAGTTCTTGCCACTCACTATTCTTCCAAAGCAACCCTCCTTGGCACTCACAGGCCTCCTCCAGCCAACCATCACCAGAGGACGGCCAGTCGTGGGGACAACTCACAGAACCAACATCTGTCCATTGTCTGAATCCAACACCCCCTGACACAAAGCCAACAGAAGCATACAGCATAGGCTTGCTAGAATATAGCATAGGTATACGCTCATCTTTGCCTCAACTGTCAAACTATGTGAATATTAAAGTGTACTATAAATAATCTTTTGAGTAAAAGTCATGTTTTTTGAAAGAACAAACGAGAGACTGTTAAAGCACATAACTCATGCTCATAGGCATTTTGATGCTAAAACTGATACTACCAATCTTGGCAACCAAATCAAAAGAATAAATGAGTTTTCAGTGCCTTCCTAAAACTTTCGTAATCCTGATTTTTGCGCAAGTGAAGAAGAACGGCACCTTAGGAGGAGAACAGAAGATGAATGTCGTCTGAACTGGATCTTTATTGTAAGAGAGCATTATGAAGGCATTCTGCAAATAACCACTTCTTTAAAGAAGTGCCAGTGATTCAACTGCATATGTACACACTGTTCCTGTACATTTTACATCATTACAGTCAGTGCTTTTTATAGGCCTAATGTGAATGAATTGTAAATTGGCTTCCCTGTGCCTACATTTCGACAGATCAAACTGCAGTTAGTATGAAACTTTGACTTTCTTTTATTTTGGGAACACATGACTGATTGGCACATGGCGTTCAGTTTAGATAGCAACAAATTGTTTGTGAAACATTCACGAAAGCGGAAGAAAGGGAGGACTCTATGTCCTTAATACTCCATTCAAAGGTTTTCACATGAAAGTGGGAACAAAAAACAGGAAATACTATACAGTCAAAATTAAAACTGAACAGAGAAATTGACGATAATTAATGATGTATCCAATTTTCCTTCTCAAAGCCTATAGAGCTACGGATGCACAAAGCCATATTTATTGCTAGTAAGCTGATTCTCCTTAAATGAAAATGGGAATGTTTTGCTAATATCAAAGTTTACCAATTAATCATGTTTCGGTTTAAATAAAAGAAAGTCAACAGTTCCTTTTATATGCACTGATTTTTCCAGAAACCTATGTCCCTAAAAAATGCTAGATTTCCAAGGCGCCAATCCTCAGAAATCAACTTGGATTATCGATTTACTAGGATTTCCGATCAAGACGTCTGTCTTCGCCTTTTACTTTCTATATCATGAAAAAAATACAAACAATTTTTTGCCTGCAGTTTGCCTCAGAGTATCATAGCAAGATGGAGAATATAGGAAACACTTTTGAGAGAAGGGGAGGGCCCTCTAAATGAGCGAAGAGGGGCGGATTAAACAATAGCTCTCTTTTAATGGAGGAAAGGTAGGGAAAACTGCAAATGGAGGGAAAAGGCGGAGTTCCAGACTATCTGTGCACATTTGGAAAAGGAGTGATTTATAATTTATTTTTGCCAGGTAGAAGGGTGTCTGGGACAAGCAAATACAAGCTTCGTAGTGAGTGATCTCCCCTGAGATTTTCAATTTTCTGGGAAGGTTGTGAGACGAACAAGTGTGCACCAGTTTGTATACCGTGAAAGTCAATTTACAGAAGCAATTACCCTCTTTTGTGGGAAAGCAACTGAAGGGAATGAGTGTAGTATGAGGGATGGTGTTATATTGTCAAATCTGTTACTCTCTGAAATAAGTTAGGTTGCAGCTTGTAGAGTCTTTATTAGAGGGGCAAGGTTGATTTTAGGAAGCCCAACGAGAACTGAGTTGTCATAAAATAAGTCTGGAGAGGACCTCTTCAGGGCTTTTTATTCCATGGTTGAATGTGCTTGGTTTTCACTTTTTCAGCCCGGATGTTGTTGTGTTTCTGAATATTGTATTGAGTTTTCAAGCTAAAGCCAAGGCATTTTGAGGTCTAAATTATGGTAGTTTACAATCGAGTTCATTTGCTGAGACAAGCTATTTCTGAATTGGAGTTGGAGAGGAGGAGTTGAGCAGAAAAACAGTTTTGAGAGGACTGTTTTATGATCAGGTGCCTTTCCCCGCTTTTCATAATGGTGGTTTTAGTTTCTCTTAGAAAGCAGGTTGGCTGTCTGCCGAAGTTGCTCTATGTAGTCGTGTAGCTAATGGACTAATTCTGATTGAAGAATTCTGGCTACAAAAAGGATGACAGTAATAATCTAGAGTTAGCAGGGAACAAGGGGTCAAACGTAAGTTTTGTTTTTTAGTAGTGGATGTACTGCTGCTTCAATATAGGATTTGGATATTGAACTATTTACAGTGAGGAAATAATGATTCATGTGTTGTCTGTAGCCATAGCTATACCTTACTTCTTTTTTATTTTATTTAAACTTTTTATTGACATGTCTAAACCAGCTTGGCACAAGCTACATTCCCACCGCCAGACACATGATCCCGCTTTCAGGGTATTATAAAATCTATGAAAACTTCTCAGGGGAAGTAGGGGGAGTCGCAGGGCATGGGTTGGAGAAGAAGGAAGGTGACAATGTTTTACAGAGTTTTCTTCCCATCTCTGAGGAAGGAGCTTTGGGGCTCCTCAGTAAATTAAAATCAGGCTCTCCACTTGATCCCGCACCTCCCCATATTATTATGCAGGGAAGAGTAGCGCTAAATCCGGTAATAACCGAGCTGTTAAAAAGCTCGCTACAAAGTGGGATGGGGCCGGTTTCCTGGAAACATGCCGTGGTCAAGCCCCTTCTAAAGAAGCCTAATCTGAATGGAGCGGTCTTTAAAAACTACAGGCCTATCTCGCTCCTTCCCATGATGGCAAAACTTATTGATAAGCACGTAAATATACAACTATCGCGCTTTTCTGGGAGAACATAAGATTTTGCATATAACTCAAATGGGCTTTAGACCGGGCCACAGCACTGAATCTGCCATGATTGCGGTTACGGAAGAAGCGAGATAACGAATGGACCAAGGGCAGGCAACTGTAATAATAATGCTAGATTTGAGCGCGGCATTTGATACGGTCAATCATGATCTACTCATTCAAAGAATGGGAAATAGTGGGATTAAAGGAAGGGCGCTTAAATGGTTAAGCTCGTTCTTACAAAATAGAACCTTTCAAGTCCTGGATCGTTCTTTTTTCTCAGCCCAGTTGAAACTTTTATGCGGAGTTCCGCAGGGCTCATCTTTGAGTCCCACTCTGTTCAACATTTACATGTCCCCCCTAGCAGAAGTCATAGAACCCTTTGGGGTATCCCTGGTGTCATATGCGGACGACACACATCTGGTGGTTTCCTTCTCCCCCAATAAGGAGGCGGACAACTCGGCCTTGCCTGCCTGTCTCCAAGCGATTGCTGCCTGGATGACAGAAAGCAGGCTCCAACTCAACGAAGAAAAGACAGAAATTATGTTTTTAGGAAAACTGGCCAACCCTGCTAAAAATATAGGACCAGTAATACATTTAGATTCCTCCCCCCCACCTTAAACTACTAAGGAAGGTTATTGGTCTGCTTCCGCCATTGGCCAAAAGATTGGCCGTACAAGCCCTGATTTTATCCAGATTAGATTATGGAAACAGCCTCTTTTTGGGATCTCCAGGTTATGTGGTTAACAAACTACAGGTGGTACAAAATGCTGCAGCACGTCTGCTCTTTAATCTGCCTAGGACCCTATCAGCTAAAAAAGCTCTGATTGAACTGCACTGGCTTGCAGTGGCAAAAAGGATAAAGTTTAAGGCTCTTTGCTTCTTCCACAGAGCTCTATATAAAAAGGATCCTCATTATCTAAAATCATTAATTTCACTATATACACCCACAAGAGTTTTGAGATCGGCCTCTAAAGCCCTGGTAGTGGTACCCAAAGTAAAGAGAACATCATGGGGAGGAGGATCCCTGAAGTACCAGGGAGCCAGACTTTGGAACTCCCTACCCACGAATATTCGCATGATGAATCAGGAGACTGAATTTAGGAAAGCCATTAAAACCTGGCTATCCTAAATTCTTCTAAGTTCCCCCTCTCCAGGGAAGTATGTTCTAAACTTTTCAGACTGATCAGCGCTACGAGGCCTCCGGGTAGCTGGCGCTATATAAGTCTCAATAACATAACAACACATAACATAATGAACAAATGAGAATGTTTCAATGCTTTGAAAAGAAGTAAATCTACACACACACACACATATATACATCCATCTACTAACCCCTCATACTAATTACCTGCCACCCTCATGCCGCCTGTAATAATGTATGTCATCCAAGTCTTGTCTGGACAAGGATCCAAGTGTATGCCTCTTGATCGCTCCCACACCATCTGTATTTGATGGTGCTTCTAAGGGCATCCCCTCGCCCTCCAGACAGGTCACTCCAATCCTATGCAGTCGTCCATACCCTTGGCCCACATTTCCACAAGAGGGGCCACCTCATCTCTCCATGAACTCACAATATCACATTTCACCACCAGCAAACCCTTCTGGTCTCTGTTGCCCCCCAGGTCTTTCGTAATGTACAACAAGACGAGCTTAGGGTCACAGGGGATGGGCCAGCCCAACACTCCCTCCAGTCTGCCCAACAACCCCCTCCAGAAATGAGAAAGAGCAGGGCAGTGCCAAAACATGTGAGACAGGTCTCCGTGCGGGTCCCCGCACTTCAAGCAGTCACCCTGTGCTATCAATCCCAGGAGGTGTAGTTTTGTCCTTGTGAGATATATATAGTGAAGCAATTTCAACAGTATTATTCTAAATTGAGAGGCTATTACTACCTCTCTCAGCATCTCCAGTGCCTCCTGCCAGTCCTCTTCCTTCATCTGACCCAGCTCCCCCTCCCACGCCCAACTCACCGGCCCAGGGGGTCAGGTAAATTACGTAGTAGCATTTTATAAGACTTGGGCCCTCCTTACAACCCTGGTGGTTGGTGATAAAGCGGCGGTAATACCGCCAACAGGCTGGCGGTAACAAAAATGGAATTATGACCACGGCGGAAACCGCTCAGACAGACAGCCACTTTAACACACCGACCGCCACGGCAGAATCAGCAACCACCACGGTGGTAACCGCCAAGAGCCAGGCAGAAGACAGTGTTCCGCCTACTCTATTATGACCTGCCTATCATCCACCTTTTTCTGGGGCGGTACCAACGACATCAAAATGTGGTGGAAACAGAACTCAGAAGTCAAAGGATTCACCTGTGGAGACTCTAGGAACAACCACAACACCATGGAGCCCGAGCTGCACATATTCCCCATAGACGTCTACCTACTGCTGCATTATGAACATCAACTCCGGTGAAGACGACCACAGTGAGTACTGCCGCCTAGCACACAAGGGAGGGGGAGGAAAAAGAGAGTGACACACACACGCAACACACACACCCCTACCCAAACACCATACACACAACCAGATGCAATAAAATTACATATGCACCCCGCACCTCTTAGGAATAATGCAAGGACAAAATGATTTGAAGAAAGTAATTGTAATACAATAAAATACTATGAATAAATGCATCAAAATACAAACGTATATACATATTTACAAATGTAGGGACACTGCCCAGTCCTCAATGTTTGTGAGCCACAGGGCCACAATACATAGGCCAAGGCCCCACCTCACTCCTGCAACAACACAGAGAGAAAACTGCAGGAGCATCAAGTCGAAAATACATAGGCACCTCAAGGGGACGGGGAATGGTGGTGCGCCTCAGCCAGAAGATGGGACAACACCACTGGTCCTGGAGGGGCAAACATGCCCATTACTATGTCCTGGGGAGTGCAATGCCACAGCCTCTCAAGTGGGTGGTTTGCCCACTGCTTGGTCCTGGGGAGTGCAAGGCGACAGTCTCTCAAGTGGGTGGTTTGCCCACTGCTTGGTCCTGGGGAGTGCAAGGCCACAGTCTCTCAAGTGGGTGGTTTGCCCACTGCTTGGTCCTAGGGAGTGCAAGGCCACAGTCTCTCAAGTGGATGGCTTCTCCACTAGTTCTGGAGGGGGCATTGTGCCCAGTGTGCTTCATCCTGGGAATGATGGGGTGAGTGGATGGCTTATTCCACTGGTTCTGGAGGGGGCATTGTGCCCTGTGATGCAGATCTTGGGGAGAGCAAGGTCACAGTCTCTCACCTGGGTGTCAGGCCCACAGGATTTGCAGGGCCCAGGCCGCACAACAGACCATGGATGCAGGACTAAACACTGCTCGCTGGCAGTGACGGCTGCTCAGTAGTGGCAGCGGCAGTGCTGGTGGCGGTGCTGGCAGTGGTGGGGGAGGCTCCAGTCCTTTCCTTGCAGCCTCGGACGGCTGCCCACTGGGGCTGCTGCTGGTGGTGGCGGTGCTGGCAGTGGTGGGGGGAGACTCCAGCCCTTCCCCTGCAGCCTTGGACTGCTGCCCACTGGGGCTGCTGCTGCTGGTGGTGCTAGTGGCTGTGCTGGCAGTGGTGGGGTAGGCTCCAGCCCTTCCCTTGCAGCCTCAGATGGCTGAACCATCATGGTTGGTGGTGGGGGCTCAGAATGAGTCCCAGCACCATGCCTCCTGTCCTTCCTGCCTGCTAGGGCAGACCCTTTGCCCTTCCAGTCAGCAGCTGGGGATTGCCCCTTGCCCTTCCCTGTAGCAGCTGGGGGTGCCTCTTTGCCCTTCCCTGTAGCAGCTGCGGGTGCCTCCTTGCCCTTCCCTGTAGCAGCTGGTGGTGCCTCCTTGCCCTTTCTAGACGCAGCTTTTGCTGCCTCATTGCCCTTCCTTGAAGCACCTGGTGCAGGCACCCTTTCAGTGTGGCTGCCTGGTGCCCAGGATCCTCTCCCACCTGCAGTAGCTGTCGACAGTACTGTGGCCGTGGACTGGGTGGCTGAGGTGCACGCCTGCGTTCTGACAACCCTGGCCTGACGTTAAGGATGGGGAGGAGTGGTAGGGAAGAGGTTAACAGTGGAGAGGAAAAGCTTCTTAGGGACATTGGGGCAGGAAGAGGGTGAAGGTTTGGAAGTGGAGGAAGAGGAATTGGTTGTAGGAGGTGTCTGCTGATTTTGGGTGCCCAACAGAGATGGATCTCAGGAGGTCAATAGCCTCCTCACTCAGGGCAGCAGGGCTAACTGGGGCAGGGCCTGAGGTGCCTGGGGCGAAGGAGATGCCCACCCTCCTCAGTGAGCGGGCACAGGAAACACGCTGAGGGGCTGCTGGGAGGGCGGTGCTGGTACGGGGGTGGCGGCTGTACCTGAAGTTGGAGTGGGCACAGAGGTGTCCGCCACCACCAGGGAGCTTCCATCGAAGGAGGTATCACTGTCCGAACTGTCCCCTCCAGTCTCCGACGTGGTGCTCCCCTCGCGCTCCGTCCCACTGGTGAATACGGCCTCCTGGGCCCTGTGAGATGCAGCTCTCCCTGTCGCCAGTGCCCCTGCTTCTCCACCAGATGATGCTAATGCACATAAGGACATGGTGACAAAACTAAAAGGAGGGTGGAGAGACAAAGGATACACTTGGTCAGTGGCCGCAACAACACCACTGTTGGCGTAAAAAACACACACTCACAGGGAACAGTCCTACACACTAGGCAATGCACTAACAGTCACAATGCTAGGCACCAGCCCATGGACAGGGACACCTAACGCCAATTGCAGCATACCTGAGACCCACAGACTCCTGCCCAGTAGTGGATGCCTACTAACTTGGTTGGAGGAAGTTTACATCAGACCGTGCCCAACATGGGACCTATCTTGCAATGTCCGGCCTGGGCTAGGGGCACCTACAGGCCCACATCCTCCACCCGGATGCCACCCCACCATGCACAAGTAGTATATTGGAGCACTGTACTCACCCCCTTGTGGCTCCTGTGATGCCCCCAAGCACCCATCCAGCTCCGGATAGGCCACTGCCAGTATGCGGGCCATCAGGGGGGTCAGGGTTCGACGGGCACCCCTTCTTTATTGGGATGCCATCCCCAGCTGGGCCTCCGCCGTCTTCCATGCCCAGCGTCTCAGGTCCTCCCACCGTTTGTGACAGTGGGTGCTCTGCCTGCCGTAGACCCCCATGGTCCGCACGTCCTTGGCGATGGCATGCCATATACCCTTTTTCTGATGGGCGCTGACCTGCAGAGAAATGCACATAGGAAAAGGTATCAGTCAGACCGTCCTGCCTTTTACATTCATGGCCCACCGTAGTCCTCAGGTCCCCTTACGCACAGACATGGTCCACCATACATGCAGCACGCTGCCTAGGGCCCTTCCACCAACCTACCTCACACAAAGCCTTCACACACACCACTCCATGCATTCATGCCCTATGCATCGTGCTCACAAGGTACTTACCTGCTGGTCTGGAGGCCCATACAACATTCGGTACTGGGGTAGGACCCCATACACCAGTCTCTCCAACTCCGCTGCGGTGAAGGCAGGGGCACTTTCCCCAGTGACATGAGCCATGGTCGGTTCCAGGCACAGGTCAGAGCAGCACATGCAGTGTAGGTCCTCTCCTGTTGAAGGTCAGGTAGCAAGTGAGTTATCAGATAGAAAATGGCGGTCACGTCCGTGGCGGTGCGTACTGTCACCGCCGGCGTACATCACCACTGGCCACTGTAACCCATTGGGCCCAATGGTAACCAATGAGGAGTTGCACAGCGGTTCTCGACCGCCTCTCTCAACGGCACACAACATCAGCGGAATTACTGCATTTCCACATGTCCCTCCTAACAGGGCAGGCGGACGCCATTTCAGGGGGGAGGGCAGGCCATGGCACCTAACTGCGTCACAGTACACATAAGCACCATTTGTGCCTATCCAACAATATACTGTTACAGTCACAACATGCAATGAAGTGTAGTGTTTGGAAATATGGGATACTGACCATCTGCTCACCGTTTTGCCCCTTAGATTGTGACCGGTCTGGATCAATAGAAGATGGAGACATCCCCCGTGTACAGGCACCTGGTGGACTTGGCAACAACGGAGGACAGGCACATTATCCTCAGCTATAGACTGGACAGGGCCACAATCACAGAGCTGTGTGCCCAATTGGAGCCTGACCTGATATCTGCCATCCGTCACTCCACCAGGATCCCCCCTCTTGTGCAAGTCCTATCTGTGCTCCATTTCCTGCAACTGGGTCCTTCCAAGTGACAGTGGGCTTGGCAGCAGGAATGTCAAAGCCAATGTTCTCAATAGTGCTGACCAGAGTGCTGTCTGCCCTGATTAAACACATGCACAGCTACATCGTTTTCCACCAGGTGGAGGATTTGGCTACAGTAAGAGCTGATTTCTATGCAATGGGACATATCCCCAACAATATTGGGGCTATTGATGGTACACATGTTGCATTTGTGTCACCCCGGAGAAATGAACAGGTGTTCAGAAATCGAAAGAGCTTTCACTCAATGAATGTGCAGAAAGCGTGCCTGGCGGACCAGTACACCTCCCATGTCAATGCAAAGTATCCTGGGTCTGTGCATGATGCCTTTATCCTGAGGAATAGCAGCATCCTGATGGCTCAACTCCAGAGGCACCGGGTGTGGCTAATAGGTGAGCCCTGGTTCACACCCAGTGGATGTTGGTGTATGGTTATGGTGTGGGACCTAAGGGTTAGTGTATGTCTAACAGTTGTCCCTCAATATTTGCAGGTGACTCTGGTTATCCCAACCTCTCATGGCTACTGACCCCTGTGCGGAATCCCAGGACAAGGGCAGAGGAATGTTAAAATGAGGCACATGGGCAAATAAGAAGAATCATTCGGCCTCCTGAAGGCTAGGTTTCGTTGCCTCCATCTGACAGGTGGTTCCCTGTACTACTCACCCAAGAAGGTCTGCCAGATCATCGTGGCATGCTGTATGTTGCAAAACCTTGCCTTATGTCGCCAGGTGCCTTTTCTGCAGGAGGATGAAGCTGGAGGTGGGTGTTTGGCAGCAGTGGACCCTGTGGACAGTGAAGATGAGGAGGCAGAGGATGAGGATGAGGATGGGGACAACAGAAGTGCAATAATTCGACAATACTTCCAATGACATACAGGGAAGACAGTGCAACTTAACAGTTTTGTGTTTGATATTGTCACTGGCAGGCTGATTTTCCCACTTCCATGGCCACTCTGACATCTCTATTTGCAGATATTTGTGCCCCACTATCGCTCCTGGTGTGTTGACTGCAGCCAACTACAGGTCAGTCCTATTTATACACTACTATACAGTTTTATTGCGGTGTTTAAAGCTTGTAAAACAAATACATAGTTCAATCATTTGACAAACTCCATACTTGTATTTTTTCAAATGGTGTTTATTTAAGTGGTAATAAGTAGAGGGGGATGTGCAGTGGGCTGGGGTGATGGTGGAGGAATGTCCAGGATAGAGTCCATTCTATGTGGATCACAGTTGCACTGTCCAAGTGGGCATAGGAAGGGGAGCAATGGCAGTTCAAGGTGGACAGAATGAAAGGGTGGTACACAAGGGTGACAATCAGGAGAGTCTTATTTCCTGACGGGGGTCTTGGCAATAGTCTCTGGCTTCTGCCTGGATCACAGGGAACGTTTGCGGTGTGGTTCTCCTTCTGCAGGGGGAGGGGTGCTGGTGGCCTGTTGGTCCTGTGGCTGGGTTGCCTGTCCACTAGCGGCAGCGGAGGTGGAGGGCTGTTCATCTGTTTGGCTAGTGGTAGGGGCCCTGTGGTGTGCCACTGCCTCACCCATAGTGTTGGCCATGTCTGGCAGCACCCCTGCAATGGTGACCAGGGTGGTGTTGATGTTCTTCAAGTCCTCCCAGATCCCCAGGTATTGTCCCTCCTGCAGCCACTGGTTCTCCTGCATTTTGTTCAGTATCTGGCCCATCATCTCCTGGGAATAGTGGTATGCTCCCAGGATCTTGGTGAGTGCCTCCTGGAGAGTCGGTTCCCTGGGCCTGTCCTCTCCCTGTCACACAGCAGTCCTCCCAGCTTCATTGATGCCTGTGCCTCTGTCCCCTGAACTGTGTGCCCACTGACCACAGGTCCCTGAGCGTCCTGTGTTTGTGGGGTGGCCTGGAGTCCCTGTAGTGGTGGACACACTGCTGATTGACGTGTCCTGGGGATAGAGGTATGGGCCCGCTGGGTGGGTACTGTGCTGGTGTTTCCTGAGGGGGGAGGCTCCGTGGTGGTATGGGACTGTGCCTGGGTTACCGACTGTCCGGAGATCCCTGATGGGCCAGGTTGGTCATCCAGATCCAGGCGTCCAGAGCTGCTGTCATCACTGTGGGCCTCTTCCGGGGGGGGGGTCTGGATGTTGCTGGCACCTCCTGTCCAGTGACGTTGGGTGGGGGACCTGTGGGGATGTAAATGCAGTGTTATTGTTTCTGCGGGCGACATCTTGTGCATGGGTGTGTTGCCCTCTATGGTTGTTATTGCCCTGGCAGCTTTGCCTTGTGTGAGTAGTTATTTGGTGGGCTAGGTGATTCTCTCTAGTGTGCATGTTTTAGTGATGGGTGTCCATGCAGGTCTGTGATGGGGGTCCATGCATTGGTGTTGCTTGCAGGGCTTGGTATTGGGAGGGTTGGGATGTGATGGTGGGGTGTGTGGGAGGTGGTGGAGTGATGGGAGTGAGTGTAAGGGTGGGGGTATGTGATGGCATGCAGGTGGGCGGGTGATAGTAATAGAGATTTGACTTACCAGAGTACAGTCCTCCTAATACTCCTGCCAGGCCCTCAGTATGCATGATTGCCAAGACTTGCTCCTCCCATTTTGTTAGTTGTGGGGGAGGGGGTCCACCGCCAGTCCTCTGTAGAGTTATTTGGTGTCTTGCTGCCACGGAATGCACCTTCCCCCGTAGGTCGTTCCACCTCTTCCTGATGTCATCCCTTGTTCTGGGGTTCTGTCCCACAGCGTTGACCCTGTCCACGATTCTCTGCCATAGCTCCATCTTCCTAGCAATGGATGTCTGTTGCACCTGTGATCCGAATAGCTGTGGCTCTATCCAGATGATTTCCTCCACCTTGACCCTTAGCTCCTCCTCTGAGAACCTGGGGTGTCATTGTGGTGCCATGGGTGTAGTGTGAGTAGTGTGGGTGAGGGTGTGTGGGGTGATGTGTTGGGGTGTGTGATGTAAGGTGCATGGATGATGTATAGGTGATGGTGGTGTGTGGCTGTGGTCTTGTCTGTGGTCTTGCTATCTTTCTTGTGGCACTTGTTTGTGTTGGTAAAGAGTTGTGGGTAATGTGGGTGTGTGTTTTACAGTAGTGTGGGTGTGTGGGTGTGGGTTGTGTATCAGTGTCAGGTGTGTGTTATTTGAATTGTCCAATGTTTTGTTTTTGAGTTTGTGTATTTTGAGCACGGCAATATGTAGCACCAATGGTTTACCGCCATTGAATGTCCGCTGCGGTGATTCGTGGGTCATAATGCTGTGGGCGTAGTTCTGTTGGCGTAACGGTGTGGGTTTTGCTACTGCCAGTTTTTCACCGACCTATGGGCTGGCGGACTTGTGTTTGTGGCTGTATAATGATGGATTGCTATGTGTGGGTCATGATATGGGTAGCGGTAATTCGCTGCAGCATGTTGGCGGCAATCTGCATGGCGGTAAGCAGTACTTACCGGCAATGTCATAATAAGGGCCTTTATGTTCATGAAAAGGAGTTGGGCCTTCATGGTGTACAACCCAGAGATATCTTCCTCCCGTTGTATGCTAGGTAGAAGGGCATGACAGAGTTGTAAATAACGGAAAAATGTAGGCCTATATTTAAGAGGGCCTGGTGCCATCTAACAACATATTAGCATAATTTTGCATGGTAATATGGCGTTAGATGGCCAAAACCACCAGATTTACAAAGTGGCATCCAATTTTTTATGCTAATTCTGCAAAAAGCGCTGAACTAGCATCAAAACGTTTGACGCTAGTTCCCTAACTACTGCCATGGTTCACCATATAATAAATATGGTGCACAAATGGTGGCATTAGGGAAGCACCAAGGGGCTCAAGAAATGTAGCGCTGCCCTATGTGTAGCACCACTTTTCAAAAATCTGCCCCTTATTGTGATACAGATTGAATTCTTCCTGCAGCACCTGAAAGGAGTTCATAATTCCACCATGCCACACATCTCCCAATGTGGAGACCCCAGTAAGATCCCAAGTGCTAAATCCACAGAGGGCGTGCACCTGTGGGACTCAGGTAGCCTCCCACAGAGGAGTTTGCAGTGTCAGCATATTTGCCCACCCAATGGCATTTGCAGCATCTGACCAAATACAAATCACAACCCACGTGGCTGGCGGAAGAAACTCTGCCATATTGTATAATTGCAGGAGATTTTGGCAGCCCATCAACCTATGCTGGGTCTTCAAACCTCTGAAACCACCAATTATTTATGACTAATAGATGTTCTGCCCAATAATACAGGAGCACATCTGGGGTGACAATCCCCACCACCATGAACCAACCGGCACCACTTCCTTAGGGCAATGCGAGGCGCACCACCTCCCCATAACAGCAATCTGAGTTGTTCATTCACTTTTTTGAAGAATGCATAGTCTATCGAGAATGGATGATTCTGTAATTGATACAATAGATGTTGCATGAAGATCATTTCAAAGATGGCAAGGAAAGGGGAGAGTGGACTAAAACTTGAACATACATGCAAGGCTTTCCAGCTGAGGCAGTACATTTCGTTTGTAGGACCTCTGCACCTCTGCCATAACAAAAAAAAACTGATATCTGAGTCCACAGGAATCCCCCACTGCCCATAGAATATGCGTGGGGCAGAGCACTGTAGGTTAAATGGAAGACTTGTTCGTATTCATTTGCAGACCTGAGTCCGTGCCGAAGATCTGGAGAGCTCTGTGCCCCGTCAATTTCAGATCTTACAGGAACAACAGAACATTGTCTGCATAGAGTGAAATCTTGTCACTCACTTCTTGGGACCATTGAAAACCCTGTAACAAGGCAATGACCAGTATACACGCTGCCAACGGTTCAATCACCAGGGCAAAGAGAAGGGGCGACAAGGGGCAGCCCTGTTGTGTGCCTTGCCTCAGCGGGAAACAATCTGAGCTTTCCTCTCAGACCCATACCCTAGCCGGAAGGTGAGTGTATTTCACCCTACTTCTTGACTGATGCATCATCAATGAATCATGAAGGCTTTAATTTGGTGCTCTGCTCCTAATGATGGTAAGAATTAAAGAAATACTAATATTCAAACATTTTAAAAACTAAAGTAAATGCCACAAACTGAAAAAAATGGCAAAGAATTGAACACTAAAATAGTAAACAATTTGAATAAATTTCCTTGGTCATTGAAAATATCACAAATCAAAAGGCTTGTGCACTTGAATATATGCTTTCTAGTACAGGATCAAGGGCCAGATGTACTAAGGGCCTGACTATGAGCCTGGTGGTCTCAAGACCACCAGACTCACGGTGGTGGTTGGATTGTTGTGGATGTGGTGGTCCAACCACCACATCATGACCCTGGTGGTCCGGCTGCCAGGGGACCGCCATCTCCACCAGGATCTCTGATCTTGACGGGATGACGGCAGTGTTGGTTGTGATCAACCAGGGCGGCTCTGAAGTCAGCACCGCCCTGCTGATTACAACCTTGTTCTTTGCTACCCTTTTCATGGCAGTCTGACCGCTGGAAAATAAGTGCAGGGGGCCTCAGGGGGCACCTGCCCAGCACCCTTGAAATGCGCACTATCTGCTGTGCACATTCCAAGGATGCTGGTGCACCCTGCGTGCGGCAGGAACCTTGATCCGTCAGCCCAGTGGGAAACTTGTAATGGGGCCGGTGGGGAGACTGGCTGCATCATGGCGGTCTCCTCGTTGAGAGTTTGGTGGTCGGATGTTTCCGACCGCCAAATTTGTTATGACTCCCTAAGTCTTTTTGCAGTTGCAATCCCTCTGATTTGGACAATCACAGGGTTTGTGACTGCAAAAGGGACATTTCTAATGTACAAATCCAATTTTACAAGTTGGAAATGATTTTCTGACTAATAAAATGGGTTTTGTAACTTTTGTAATTATTTCCTGTAACCTGTAAACAACTGTAATTTATGCTCTACTACTGGGTCATTTGTCACATTTCGCCCTGTTGGTTAAATTCTTCTTTCGTCTGCCCTTTTTACTTTTGTATATTCCCTCTCCAGTGATAAATGTCACAGTTATGACTGAGGAGAGGTCGTGCTTGGTATTTGCATCAATGGTGAAAAAATCTGTTCAGTTATTCCCGAGTGCAGTATTAATTTTCTTTAAATTATAACACTGACAACAAGTTTTATCTAGGGTGTACCTGATGGGCATCTCTCAATTTAAGTGTATGGTGAATTTATGAAGAAAGATAATCTTTTAAGTTATGCCGAGTGAATTCATGATTTCCTTCATAATGAATATGAACTCTCATGTTATAAAGAGCCAGTGTGTTTTTCTGTCTACATTATCAGAGGCACTCACATCATGTGAATTCCTTTCCTCAATTCACATAGTGCGGTGACAGGTGCACCATGACAAGCGTGTTACTACGTTTTCAATGGTTGACATGGTTACCATTGTGATATGTATTGTTCATCTAGTGTGCATTATATATGATGACATGCACACCTTTATATATGTTTCTAGTTTTTAATATTACACATTCCACTTTATACTGGGCAAACAAATGCTGCTGCTAGACTGTGTGTTAGCAAACTTTGTTAACTAATGTAAGCATTTGTTTAGTTAGATCACTTATGTATTTCAGTACTCTGTCCTTCATTATGGTACAATGTTTCTATCGAATATTATTTTACTTTATCTTTTGAGCTCTTTGGGGGGTGGTGATAATATTATTATCCCATTTTGCAGCCATTTTCTCTTTTTCTTTGCGTGTTTATCAAGTATTTCATTGTGGCAGCAGCACATAGGTCCCGACTTCAGTCCCATTATGAATGAAGGGAGCCATTGCTTCCCTCGAAGGAATGGATGAGACGTTTTGAATCCTTACTGATTGCAGTGGGTAGAGAAGCATTTTGCTATTTCATACATAAGCAACATTTGTTATTTTGCAACATAAGAATGCATTGAGGGAACGCTTTCGATAATCTTCTTGACCCCATTTTTGAAGAAGGTGGTAGGGAACAAATGGATGTTTTGCAAATAACTGTGAAAAAAGTGTTGCCATGATTTCGGTGTACATACATTTTAAAGACTGTTTGACTGAAGGCAAAATGTAAATACCTGAACATGATCGAACTTATTAGGGTAGAGAAACCAGAAAGATCTAGAGCTTAAATCACACCCAATGCAGAAAATCCAGTTTAATTATAGCCTTAGAACCGCCGTAGCGGGCTCTACCGGCTATTAAAGGCCCGCTCCCCGCGTTAAATGCCCGAGCCGAAGGCGAGGGCATTTAACAAGGGAGAGGGACTTTAATAGCCGGTAGAGCCCGCTACGGCGGGTTCTAAGGCTATTAGAACATTCTGCCACTCAGGGCAGAATGTTCTATTAAAAAAAAAAAAATTCACGGAGCCCGAGGGGATTAAAATCCCCTCGGGCTCCGTGAGGCTTTGTTCACAGCTGTTGCTGTGAACAAAGCAAACATTGGAATGTTGGCGCTGCGGGCTTTTACCGGCCAGTAAAAGCCCGCAGCACTCCATTGTTTTCAATGGAGGCCCCAGCATTCCAATGTTCTAATGATTGATAGATATATTCGTGTTAATTCTATATACAAGGGGCTCCCCAATACCTGCACTAATCAATTAGGACCATTGAAAAACACATCCGACATATCACTAAGTTCTAAGACCCTGCTCTTCTGGTGTTTCACATAAAAACGCTCTTTTTCCCTTCTCATTAAAGGACCACTTAAAGAGGAACTCAAAAGGCTTACCAAATAAAATGCAATTCAACCCATAAATTCTTCAGAAATCCTGAATATGCTGGTGAGTTCTTCTTGCTTCAGTGTTATTGACCTTTGTTCAGCATGTTACCAGGTGGAACTCTATCCCGATTAAGCCCATCTTACTTCTTTTATTACCCTATTGGGTGATTTTAGGTTCAAGCATTTTCTTTAAGGACTACACAAGGTGCTTTGTTTCCAGGACAATATAATACACGGAAAGAACCTTATTGAGCCCATTGAAATATTGAGGTAAGTACTGTGTAGACTGAATAACTCCGAAATAACAGTTAAGAACAAGTGCCAAATTGCAGTAGGATTATTGTCATATTTGGGTCACACCTTGTCTAGAGAGTATGTAAACCTATGGTTTGAAGTACATGGCATGAAAAGCCCCCGAGCCAAAGGACAAGGACGAAATATTCTTTTAAGTATGGCACAATTTTATTCCAAAATGATAAAACAAATGTTGCTTTCCCATTAAGGTCCCTACTGAAGAAGAATGTCCATGTCCTAGTAGAGAGAGAGGCCACAGCCTGCTTTTGGGTGATTAGAAATTTCTGCTTTTACTTGTAGGATTCACCATTTATTATTTGTACCGCCTGCAAAACCCTAGTGACTGCTTTCACTTCCAAAGGTGTTGAAAGATGCTCCTGTATATACCTAGATGGTGGCTGGGTTTGGAAATATATAATTCCAACTTAGAATATATTTCTTGGTCTTAAGAACATAGCAGGAGATGGACTGTCCTGTCTTCCTTTACCACAGTTCCAAGACAATGAACTGGAGAAATCTTGCATGGACATCATTCTCCAAACCGACAATACAGGAATGGATCGGAAGGAATGGTTTTCTGGTGAAAGAAGTGACAACACACAAAATGCTTTTAAAGGATATTTGTTGAGTAGATGACCTCAAGTATCTTTCCTTGATAAAGAAACCTAGAAATACTGGAAATTTAGAAATTGATTATGTATCTTGGATGGCAGGTCATGCAGAGGTTATAAGGTTGTTCCTTCTCCAGCACTCTGGGACAAGTCAATTGATCATGCCCATATGAATGATTTGGAAAGGAGTTTTGCAGACAATAGTGTTCAACCCCAATACTGCTTATCAGGTATGGATGTTATGAAAGGGAGAAAAGTTATACTGGGTAAGAAGTTTGCCAATGGTTTTAAAGCTAATATTATTCACAAACCTTCTTTGAGCCCAGTAAATATACTGAACAGATAATAAATCAAGAATTCCATAAAAACTCCTGGCCTGCAGTTTGAGCTCGCCTGTTACAATTGAAGCATGGTCCAGGCGGATTTGCACATATAGCCGGTCCAAACTGAGGTGGCATGATGGGCAAACTGCAATGGATTGTGATGCAGCCCCGAGTGATTGCCAGTGCCTGAGATTAATTCAAGCATTCCATCCATCACCTTGTTATTGTTGCAATTGCCGTCATTCGACAGGTATGCACAGACGTGGGCCCCGTGCACACTATGCCACTGCTATTAGGCTCTGCCTGACTGAAAAGCCCATATGAAGGGTGAAACCGGTCCTTGGTTGCTTGTTTTCCTGTTCAGGGAGGATCTGGCCTGGGAGTTTGGGCTGGACTGCTCCAAGTGGAGCAGAGTCTTGACTGATTTGCATATGGCTGGGTCAAAATGGAGGTGCATGGTGGGTGAAAAACGATGGATTGGGATGCAGCCCCTAGTGATTGCCAGTGGCTGATATTAATTCAAGAATTCCATTCATCACCTTGTTGTTGTTTTTTAGGATTGACAGACATATTGCAGGACCAGTTCATTCAACTGATGTAGAAGGAAATACTTTTCTGAACCATGTTAACTATAATTCCAAGTGGGTGGTTTTAAAGGTTATGTACCAAATAAACATTAAGGGCCTAATTTAGGTTTAGCAGGGGGGATTACTCCATTACAAACATGACAGATATGAAGTCTGCTTTATTATGATCCCATTATAGCCAATGGAGATCATAAGACGGTGGATGGGACATTGGTCACTTTTGTGACTGAGTAACCCGTCTGTCAGACTCTAAATCAGGCCCTAAGGGGGTTATTCCAACTTTGGAGGAAGTGGTAATCCGTCCCAAAAGTGACGGTAAAGTGACGGATATACCACCAGCCGTATTACGAGTCCATTATATCCTATGGAACTCGTAATACGGCTGGTGGTAAATCCGTCACATTTGGGACGGATTACCACCTCCTCCAAAGTTGGAATAACCCCCTAAGTCTCTTACTGAATTCTTGAAAAATATCTTTTGTGCCTAACACCCTTTGGATAATCAGGTTATTTTCAGTTTAGAACTAACAAAGAGTTTTTTCAATGAGTGTAATATACAACACCTTAAACATCGCTTATTGACCTTGAGCTAACGGGTTGCTTGACAGGGTTAACTGCATGTGTAAGGACTGTTTTCTACTGGCAAAACTTAATGGTGTATCAGTGTTAGGCCTGACAGCCTCAGGGTGGTCTTCCCCAAACATTTTGCCTACCTCCCTCCATTTTTCTGATCTCGCTTTTTCTGGCTTTAGGACTCTGCGCACTTTACTACTGCTGACCAGTGCTAAAGGGCTTGTGCTCTCTCCCCTAAACGTGGTAAGATTGGCTCCTACCCAATTGGCATATTTAATTTAAATTGCACTATATGTGCCCAGGGCCCATAAATTAAATGCTAATAGTTGGTCTGCAGCACTAATTGTGTCACCCACCTAAGTAACCCGTTAACCATGTCTCAGGCCTGCCATTGCAAGGCCTGTGTGTGCAGTTTCACTGCCACATCAACTTGGCATTTAAAACTATTTAACTACTTGTCAAGCCGTTAACACATCCTTTATTGCATATAAGTCTCCCCTAATGTAGGCCCTAGGTAGCCCATAGGGCAGGGTGCTTTGCAAGTAAAAGGCAGGACATGTATTTGTAAGTTTGACATATTCTGGTAGTGAAAAACTTTCAAAATCATTATTCTCCATTGTGAAGCCTGCTCCTCTCATAGCTCAGCAATGGGAATTCCATTATGTACTTTTAAGTGGCAATTTCCGATCTGAAATGAGTGGCATTGTCATGTTTAGTATTGTTGGAATGGTTGTGAGATATCCTGCCTACATTACCATTTTAGAAATGCCACTTTTAGAAAATAGGAATTTCTCTATAATTACTGCTCTCTGTGCCTTATAGCCTGTCTTCAATCCATGTCTGGTCTGTGCTGATTGACAGCTCCCCTTGTGCATTATACCCAGACAGACATAAACACAGGGCACTCAGCTGCATCTGCATTTATCTGCATACTGATGGGTCTTCCTGGGCAGGAAGGGTGGAGAGGCTCTCTCTTACATTTCAAAGGCTATTGGCTTGATCCCCGACAAAGGACTGCTAACCCCCCACAGATGTCCTGGCAGGAAGGGGGAACTGATGCACTTCAAAACCACTCTTTGAAGTCTCCTTCACTTCAAAGGCACATTTGGGTATTTATACTGGGTCTTTTACCCCCCAGGATCAGACACGTCTAGACCTACAATTGGACTCTGTCAGAAGGACTGCAGTGCTGCCCAAAGGACTCATCTGGACTGCTTTACGCGAAGGACTACTGTCCTGCTTGTTGCCTTAGGACTTGTCAGCTTGCCTCCTGTTAAGATGTGTCAGGGCCATCAAAGACTTTACCTAAGAGAGAAAATCCAATGTGCCGGAAAAATCGATGCAACACCTGCAGAATTGATGCAGCACCTGCCTCAGGGCTGAAAAACCAATGCAGCGCCTGCACAATCTGTTTCATCATCACATTATGTTTCGATTTTTCGTGCATCATCCCTGGGCGTCAAATTGTCATCAAACCCTGCACAGCAGTAAGGAACGAAGGCTGCGTGCCCAGAAATGGAAGCATTACCTTTCCTGCGAGGAAAGAACTGATGCATCACCTCCACCATGCCAGCACAATCTACACATTGCTTTACTTTCCAATGCCTCACCACATCTGGGGCCCACAATCTCTTTATTTTTGATGCATCCCAGATACTTTGTGCTAAAGAGATATATCCATTGATTCCGATTGATAAAGATTTACTTAAACCTCTAAAAAGTGATATCTTGACTTTTGCATATTGGATTTTTGTCATTTTGGTCTTGTTTTATTCAGATAAATAACATATATTGGTCTAAACTGGTGTGCAATACTTTTTGTGGTGTTTTCACTGTGCTACTGTATGAGTTATTGCTCAAATACCTTATACATTGCCTTCTACGTTAAGCCTGCCTGCTCTATGCCAAGCTACCAGAGGGTGAGCACAAGATAATTTAGGTTGTGTTGTGACTTGCCCTGACTATGCTTGTAGTCCCTACTTGGACAGGGTGCATACCTCTGTCAACTAGAGACCCAATTTCTAACTATCAGGTAAAGAGAATTTAATGAAAATGGTTTACCCATTTCACACCACACCACATTCTGTAACAGAAGTGACTCATTGTTGCTTGAATAAGCACCATGTTTTCACCCACCTCATTGTTTGGAAATATGCATTTACAAGTTTATAGAGAAAGAGTTTAAGAGAACACTTAAATAACACAACATAAGTGTAAAATGTCCTACATAAAGAAACAGTGAGGGTCATTCTGACCCTGGCGGCCGGTGGCCGCCAGGGCCACCGACCACGGGAGCACCGCCGACAGGCTGGCGGTGCTCCAATGAGCATTCTGACCGCGGCGGTTCAGCCGTGGTCAGAAGCGGAAAGTCAGCGGTCTCCCGCTGACTTTCCACTGCTCATTGGAATCCTCCATGGCTGCGGAGCGCGCTCCGCAGCCATGAGGATTCTGACCCCCCCTACCGCCATCCAGTTCATGGCGGGAAAGCCGCCATGAACAGGATGGCGGTAGGGGGGGTCGCGGGGCCCCCGTAAGAGGGCCCCAAAATGTATTTCACTGTCTGCCTTGCAGACAGTGAAATACGCGACGGGTGCAGTAGCACCCGTCGCACCTTCCCACTCCGCCGGCTCGATTACGAGCCGGCATCCTCGTGGGAAGGTCGTTTTCCCCTGGGCTGGCGGGCGGTTTAACTGGAACCGCCCGCCAGCCCAGGGGAAAACTCGTAATACCCGCCGCGGTCTTTTGACCGCGGCGCGGTAATTTGGAGGGCGGGATCCTGGCGGGCGGCCTCCGCCGCCCGCCAGGGTCATAATGAGGCCCAGTGTGTGGAATCAGGATATTGAAGTGTTGGTAACCATGTGGGGATCAAAAGGACGGAGGCAGTTGGGGATACAGGTTCTAAATTTTCCCATCCAAAGAAGAGCAGAAGTGTCTCAATATACTGTTGAACTCAAAAATGGTCAAAAATTGAACACGTAGAGAGTTTGAATTCTGCCAAACTCAAATCACCATGAGGTTGGGAGATTGTGGCTTTCAAGGTCTTGCCCTGCATCTCAAAATATGCATGTTCATGTAAAAAAAAAGATGATTAAATCTCCTTTTTGGTTTAAGGATTAAGCCTAATAACTTATGATGGTATTACCATGCTATGCTTAATCACTGTGCAACATGTTCAGTATTGTTCTTCTAATTTTCCAAGGAAGATGTGTTGTACATTTTACTCTGTTGGTTCAATCTCTCACCCTTCTACCCTCCTTACCTTTGACACATTAAATCTTCTTGGTTGAAATGACAGTTATGGCAGTTGAAGTGGGATGACTGATGAGATGTTATGCTTGGAGTTTGCTTCAATGGTAAATACATGTGATCAGTTTTTCCTGTGTCCAGTATTTTTATTTTTATTTTACGAGCCACCAATCTTAAATCGCATAGGGGTGTGAAAATGCCATTCCTTGAAAATTTCGAATAAGGATTTAATTTATCAATGGTTTGCAATCACAATTGCAGTTGCAGACCATTGGACAGTTACAGACTTCTTGAAGGAGGTGGAAACTAATTTGAGAGCGAAAGGGTTTCCCTTTGGACCCATTCCTCGTGAGAATCGTGCTGGCAGCCTGATGGGGGAGTAGGCAACGGCCCACGGGTCAACTGCCTGCTTCGCTGAAGTTTTGCAAAATGGAAATGTCTTTCAAAAGTAGCCCTGGCTTGTGTATGGAATGCTGACTTCTGTAAATAATAAAAACGACTTTTCTTTTTTAAAAGTAATCACACAGATGGTGGTATGCTGTCCTGAGCAGGCCATCATCTCTGGGATTACAGCCAGATATATTGTGACCTGCCTAATAAATTAGGCAGTTTGTTCTGCAACCACCTGTGATTCGTTATTATATGAACCAACATTTTCCATTCTCAAAAGGTTGATGTGCAGTTTGCACTCTCTCAGAAAAGAGGTACACCCTAACATTCTGAATAATGTTACCACATCTTTCAACTAAAGAACAGTAAAGTCATTAGCAGACTTGTGCATCATTCTATAATAACACTGCTCGTTTGTTTTTTATTTAGTTCTAGTGAACCTCATATTGATGAGCAATACACATATTTCTAGAGGTCAAAGAGCAGCTATTTAAAGCTTGTTAAGTTAAAAGAAGGTCACATTATCTGTGCATAGCAGCTAAATCTAAACCAACATATTCTACCAAAATGAACAAAGAAATAGAAGAGAAAAATGTTTTTTTTTTCAAAATAAGAAATAACCTTTAACCATGTACTGGCCTTTAGTGTGAAGAAGTCCAAGTAAGTCAGACATACCCATGGAAAAGACTTACACATGGTACACTTTCACATATGCAACATCATTGAGAGCGGATGCAGGGATTCTAGAGGGAAATGTAGTGGGTTGGTGCTCAAAGAACTGCAATAGATTGACAATGAAAGGAGCAACAACATAGTTTTCTTCCCTCACTGCGTGAGGAATTGTGCACCTCCTCTAAGTGCATAACAAATTAACAGGAAGTGCCTGCACAGCTCCCCATAACCTCACAACTGAGGAGTAATAGTGGACAAATCTACTTAAGGAGTCCAGACATTTTTGTGATCAGCGTTTCTGAAAGCTACTGCTCTGTTGATGGTCATTGATTTTGAAAAGTTCAGGGTCCCCACTGGGCTTTATTTTCATCCCAGGGCATCATTTGGATGTGCCACATGTTGATGTTGTCTGTGCATTTATTGTTGTGATTAGAGGTGTCACCAGGGCAAGAAGGATAACATTATTTAGTAGCATACCAAAATTGTCAGATGTGGGAGTTTTGGAGAGTGTGATTGGAAGTTGAAGTCTCAAAAGGTGAGGTCGTTCGGGGCATGGGCACTCACATCAAATTACTCCATCCGCCTCTCAAAGGAAACTGCACTTCTTCTTGCCTGTTTTGGTGGCACTTGTGAGTTGCACTTCAAGGCCACAGAAATGGCCAGGTAGTGCCACAAGTCTACTCCCACTGTATGCTACTGGGTTATTAGTTGTTGGGGGTGAGAACCCACCTTTAATAATTATCACAATCTTTGAGAGGCTGAACCACAAAAGTTACTAAATAAACCTGTGCTTACCCCTGTGGTAGCTTGCTATAAAAACAGGCAGGCTTAACTAAGAAGCAATGTGTAATGTAAGTATGCATCACTCAAACAGTAATAAAGTAAAAAACACAGCACAAGAAAAATCTCAAACGTATTTAGAAAAATAGAGTATATTTTAATAAATAAAATGACAGCAAATTGACAAAAATCTGCTTAGTTGAATCAATGTTCATAATTTTTAAAGTTTAAGGTAGAAATAGCACCAAAAGGTGTGAGGCACCAACTGCAGGTATCTGATCATGCCAGCTAGAGACAAAGTCACAAGTTCAGGCCAACCATAACAAGAAGCAGGAAGGACCCAGGGCAAGGTTTAGCTTGCTGGAAGTTTTACCTTCTGGTTTTAATGTAGGGACTGTGTGGTGTGACTCTGTGGGGCTCTGCGTTACTTAGGTCATTGTGTGTTGGACACTGTGAGGTTTTCAGTCAGGAGCTACACAGTTCTGTGGGACTCTGCATCACTTGGTACCAGATTGGTTGAATCAGGTTAGGAGCTGATTTGCATACGGCTTGGTCCTAAATGGGGTGGCTTTGTGGGCGAAACATGATGGATTAAACCCATAACTTTGTGACTGGGGGTGAATGTTTGCATTGTTCAGCATTCTATCCATCGTCTGTTCGTTTTGTCTCTTTAAGTGGGAATGGTATGCCCAGACGTGGGTCCTGTGCTCACTGCGCCACTGGATTAAAGCTATCCTGCCTGATGAGGGGTGATGCCCCGAAACCGGACCCAGGATGCTTGTTTCCGGTCCAGAGAGGACCTGGATTGGCAGTTTGAGCAGGACTATTCACATGGGGAGCAGGATAAAGGTTGATTTGCATAGGGCTGTGGCCAAACTGGGATGGCTTGCTGGGCCAAAAAAATAATGTATTAAACCCAGATCTTTGTGACTGTGAATGCATGTTTGCATTATTCAGCATTCCGTCCATCATCTGTTCTTTTTGCCAATGTTCTAAAAATGGCAATTTCAAACCAGTAATTTCAAATCCGGCATGACCATTAGGTTGGTCTTTGAATTATTATTAAACTGATTCCTTGAATTATTTGTCTAGCTAGTGCCAAACTGAACGTGTGGATTATAATGAGTAGCAATGTAACCCAGTGCTTTTCCATGGGAGACAGAATGGAACCAGGTACTTTTTTTTTATAGCCTTAGAGCCCTCCGTAGTGGGCTATACCAGCCATTAAAGGCTTGCTCCAGCGTTAAAGGCCTGAGCCGAAGATGAGGACCTTTAACAAGGGAGCGGGACTTAAATTGCTGGTATAGCTCAGAACATTCTGCCACTAGAGGACAGAATGTTCTAATAAATAAAACAAAGCCCTCGGGGGGGCGTGGCTTCGGGCGTCAAGATGGCGGTCGCACTCTGAGAGTGCTCTGGACCCCTCCGTCATCCGCCCGTAGTTAGAGTGGCCTGACCGAGTTGAGGACGTCGTCTTGACGATCCTGGCGACCCCTGGACCCCTGGGAATCTCCGGCGGCGAGTAACTTCATGAGAGCGGCCCCGTTCCCGAGCCGCGCCCGATCCGTCCGATCCGTCCCTGGAAACAAAATGGCGGGCGGGGCTGATTTCCGCGGCTGAGTCGGGGCCGAACCGACGATCCCTCCCGATGCGGTCGAGCTGGAACGGAGGTGTGGCGGGGCGAGGAAAGAACCCTGGAGGGAGCTGAGGCTGCGCTCCAAACGTGGTCCCCGCGGCATGCAGGAGCAGTGCTGCTGCATCTAGGGGGAGAGAGCGCTGTGTGGGTGGCGCTGCGGCCGTGCGCCGGCTCGAGGACATCGGCCGAGGAGAGCTGAGAGGCTGCGCTGCACCCAGGGGAGAACCTGCGGGCCGGGGCTGGAGCGGCGGAGGGGCGTTTGCGAGAGGGACTTCCTGGTGTCGTGAGTGATGACAGAGGTGTGCTGAGGGTCCGCGGAACGTGGCGGAGACACCGGGACGGGACGAGGCCTCTCTGAGGATACTGACACGTCCGAATAACCAAAATTGAACGGAAAGACTTGGGGCCACCCTCTCCGGGTTCCCGTTCTGAACGGGCCCACCGCGGACCGCTGCCGCACCGAGAAACACACCGTGATCCGGCCCAACGAAGGGCATAGGCCTTGAGTGACTTCATGACGCCGCGGGTGCAGCGTGATCAGCCCTGGGGCCGGTCGAGGCCCTACTGAAGGTAACGGCACGAAGTGACAACAGGGTGGGGGAGGGGAGAGGAGTTAGGGAAGAGGATGCCCTACCCCCCCCTTACCATTTAATACCTAATGGCGGTTAGCGGCTGGGTCGGGATGGAGCCGGACCCATCGTGGAGCCACCGGATGCCAAAGGTGGAGAAGACCACAACTTGGGCCTGAACACCTCTCCTCACGCCCTCTTTATAACTGTGGTAACTACAAACGCGCAGGGGACCTAGGCTGGACTTGAAAGACCGCAAGAAGTGAGCTACCTGACTCCTGTTTCCGATATTGCGATGGGGAGAGACAAGGCGAACAAACAACCCCCACCCTCCCAGCAAAAGATTGACCAGTTCACGACGCCGGCGGGCCAGCGAGGAGAGGGAGACACAGCCAGCGGAGGCCCCGCACCAGACGGAGTGAGTGCCATCCTTCAAGCCATTCAATCATCACAGTCTGCGGTAGAGACTAAGATCGGGGAAGTGCGAGAAGACGTGGGTCTTGTCCGACAGGACCTCAGAAACGCAGTGAACCGGATCACTGAGGTTGAAACTAGAGTCTCCCAGACTGAAAACGACCTAGCCGACCTCAGAAGTAAAGTGGCCCAGCTGCAGACCCGAACCGGCGAGCTTCACCGCCGTGCGGAAGATGCAGAAAACCGGTCAAGACGCAATAACCTGCGTTTCATCGGACTCCCAGAGGGCATAGAAGATGGTGGTGCATCTGAGTTCCTAGAGAAGTGGATTAAAACCTGGATGCCAGAGCAGTCCCTTTCGCCCTGGTTCGCGATCGAAAGAGCACACAGGGCATTGGCTCCTCGCCCCCCTCCAGGTGGCCCAAAACGTCCAATGATTGCGCGCTTCTTCAACTTCAAAGATAGAGACAATATCCTTAAAGAGGATAGGAGGTTGGAAGATCTTCAATGGGAGAACCATAAAATCCTAATTTTTCCAGACTATACCCGTGAGGTCCAGACCCGCCGCCGGTCGTACGAACACGTTAAGCAGAAACTTAGAGCGATGCAACTTTCATACATGCTCCTCTTCCCCGCGCGGCTCAAGGTCCTCCTGGCCGGGCGAGCGCACTTTTTTGAAACACCTGAAGAGGCTTGGGACTGGCTGACGGAGGAGGGTGTCGGAGCCCGAGGGGGGCCCTCGGGACACTCGGAGAGGGCCCCTCGGGTTGGTCCCCTCGCCCCGGGAGGTCCCCGGAGGAGCCGGAGGCGCACCAGATCCCAGAGAGGGAGACCGAAAGACACAAACACCTTGGAAAATAATGAGGAAATCCGAGACTTTGGCTCACAAACAGAGGGGGAACCCGCGGAACCCTCGGGGCCTCAGACCCCAAACCAATCAATAGATGACAACAACTTGAGCCAGTCCCCGGCCCTTGGTTAATATGACGCATTTGACACCCACTGATGGGAGTCCAAAAGACTTGGGATGTCAGACTTACCTATGCAGACCTTACAAGGGTCACTATAGAAGGCGCCAAGCCTCCCTAATATATGACACCCGAGACTTGGCAGGCTTTCTCTAATTGTAATTGATCCGACTATATGGAGGGGTCCACCACTCCACCCCAAGGACAGTCCTGCTGGCTGTCTGGTTTTGGTTGGGTATTTGGGCGACAGATGCTTCCGGGGTGGGAGTATGGGGAGGGGGGTGGTTGGGGGGTGGGGTTTTTGAAGTTAGTTTAGATAGGAATAGGAATAATTTGGTTAGGTCTCTTATTATTTCTTTGTTATGTTTGGAATGGTCGCCCCTGGGTCCACAGCCTGACACTCAGCCCTATGTAACACCTACGCAACTCATGCCTGGCACTCACTAACCCAGGTCCTTTCCTGGAACGTAAATGGCCTGTTGGACAAGATCAAGAGGTCAGCAGTATTTAACACTCTCCGCAGGTACTCCCCCTCAGTGGTCCTCTTGCAGGAAACTCACCTCCTTGGGACTAGGTGCCCCATGCTCATGCGGGGAGGATATGACAGAGTATACCACGCGGGCTTCTCCAGGGGCTCTAGAGGGGTAGCCATTTTACTTCATCGCTCTCTGCCTGTGGTGATCACAGCCACGCAGGTCGACCCACAGGGCAGATTTGTTGTGGCCACGGGGACTCTTCATGGAACACCGATAAACTTTATATCTGCATATGCCCCCCCGACGAGACTTGATGCCTTCTTGCACTCGCTCCGCCGAGTGGTTGTGGGACTGCCCCAGGGGACCACCCTGTTGGGAGGGGACTTCAACGCGGTTCTTGATCCCGATTTGGATGTATCCGGCGAGATCACGGCCAGTAGATTAGCCAGGGCTTCGGCTCTGACTGGTTGGACCGAGAGCCTTGGCCTTTGCGAGGTATGGAGAACCTGGCACCCTAGGGATCGTCGGTACACCCACACGTCGGCCGCCCACCAGACGCAATCCAGAATAGATCTGGTATTCATGTCCGCTCTGGACCTCTCAAGCGTCACAGGGACAGAGATACTTCCCCGGGGAGTTTCAGACCACGCACCGGTGCGGGTCCGCCTAGGTGGAGCAGATCCCTCCAGACGCCCGGTATGGCGCCTAAACGCATGGTACCTTCAAGACAAAGACTACACCCAGGAGATCAGAAATCAACTAACCCAATATTTTGATCTGAACCTGGGGTCGGTCCGGTCCCCGGGAACATTATGGGCCGCCTGTAAGGCTACCCTTAGAGGGCATGCCAAGCACCTTCTCCGCTCCCGCGAGCGAGACTGGAACTCCCAGATCTCTGACCTGGAGGCTAGGGCCCTGAGACTGGAACTCCAACAAACGACCTCTTCGTCTGCCACTGCCCTGAGGCAGCTGACTATGGTCAGAGAAGAAATTAAACACATAATGCTAGACTCGGCTAGGTGCATGTGGAGAGCTTCGGTAGCCCGTATATATGGCTGGGGGATAAAAATGGGAAGCTCCTGCACTGGCTGGCGACTCGCCCTCTGGCCGGCAGGGTTATACCTGAGATTTTGGAACCCTCGGGCTCCCTCTCCAGGACACCTGCTGAAATTGCACAGAGCTTTGCCTCGTACTATGCCCGCCTCTATGCAATGCACCCCCGCCC
The DNA here is from genome assembly GCF_031143425.1 of Pleurodeles waltl. Lineage (NCBI taxonomy): Eukaryota > Metazoa > Chordata > Amphibia > Caudata > Salamandridae > Pleurodeles > Pleurodeles waltl. The sequence continues at coordinate 1,005,335,365 of NC_090439.1, read as the reverse complement.
TGCCATTGAGAAAGAGACCCCTCTTTTGAATGACGTCACTCTCCCCAGGATCTCCCTGGAGGCAAGAGATAGACTGGACGAAACTATTAGCCTCGCAGAGATAACCAGTGCAATTTCCGGCTTGGCATCGGGCAAAACTCCAGGCCCTGACAGACTCCCGGCAGAGTTATATAACAAATGCAGTGATATACTGGGTCCCCACTTACTCAATATGTATGGAGAAGCCGAGAAACTAGGCCGATTCCCCACCGAGATTGACCAAGCTACGATAGTTGTGATACCAAAAACCCAACCCCCATCGCGGCATTGTTCGGCATACCGACCCATCTCACTTCTGAATATTGAGATCAAAGTGCTTTCCTTGACCCTGGCCTCTAGATTGAAAGAGATAATGCCCACACTAGTGCACCCTGATCAATGTGGCTTTATGCCCACTCGTAGCACCAGGCACTGCATTAGGCGGCTGCATGTGGCTCTGGCACATCGCAGGACTCTGTCACACACACCCTTGGCATTACTCTTACTGGACTTTGAAAAAGCCTTTGATACAGTGGATTGGTCCTACCTTGAATTGGTCCTGCAGAAAAATGGACTCGGCCCCAAATTCCGAGGCCTAGTGAGACTCCTGTATTCCAAACCGACAGCTCGAGTCCGGGTGAATGGAGTGGTCTCTGACCTGTTCCCTATTGGCCGCGGAACCCGGCAGGGTTGCCCGCTATCCCCATTGCTCTTCGCATTAATGATAGAGCCTCTTGCGATACTGCTGCGAGGAGATCCCCTGATCGAAGGCTGGTCCTGGCCCGCTTGCGCAGAGGACCGTGTGGCGCTATATGCAGATGATGTCCTCCTATATCTCTCCAACCCGGCTAAAAGTGGCCCCTGCGTGCTAGAGATCCTGAGCCTTTTCGCAGAAGCCTCGGGGTTGATCCTGAATCCCGCCAAGTCCCTGTTGGTCCCCCTACACCGCTCCGGAGACTGTGTGGACTGGCAGCGGAATATTCCAGTGCGAAGAAACAGCTTTAAATACCTGGGAATATTTATTTCACTTCTCCCTGAGTTGACATGGGAACTTAATGTTACACCGTTAACCAGGAAAATTAGAAGCGATCTCCTACACTGGAGGACACTCCCTCTTAACCTGCTTGGTAGAATAGCGCTCTACAAGATGATGATCCTCCCTAGGCTCCTCTATCTCCTGCAAAATTTTCCCCATCCCATTCCTAGGAAATGGTTTGGGGAAATGGACTCATTGGCACGCCAATTTATATGGAGCGGAGCCCGCTCACGGTTAGCACTCAAAACCTGCCAGAGAGATGTGTATGATGGAGGTTTGGGCATGTCTAATATCCATTTCTACCACCTCGCGTCACAAATACTTGTAATTAATGACTGGATGGGGGGTGGGTGGACAGATCCGGCATACCGACTGGAGCTCCAAACGATGGGATGCCCACAGATTTGGGACACCCTTTATGGAGGTCCGATCTCTCGAGACATCCCGGACGTGACCAAGGTGGTTCTGCAGGGATGGCGGACGGCTCAAAAATCGACAGGGTGGTGGGGCCGTCTTACCCAACAGACCCCATTGTGGCAGGGGAGGCAATTGGTGGAGGTGGCGGGCCTGGAGGGGTTTCAGAATTGGGATAACATTGGCATCTCCACACTAGGCGATGTCTGGAATGGGTCACACATACAATCCTTCGAAGATCTCCAGAAAAACTTTTCATTAAATAAGACACAGTTCCACAGATACCTCCAGCTCCGACATGCCTTATCAGTACATATCCGAGTGGGAGAAACCATACCCGAGTGCAGCCCCATGGAGGCCAAGGCACTGATGGGGAGCTTGGGCAAGGGGGGTGTTTCCCAGATATATCGCACCCTGGTCTCCGGCACCTCGGGTTCCCTGGGGGTGCTTCGCCAGAGATGGGAGGGGTGGGTTGGCCCCATGGAAGAGGTGGAATGGAGTGAGGCGCTAATGGCCCCGCGTGCCCTGGCGATTGCTACCCGTCTTAGACTGATACAAACGTATTTTTTGCACACAGCATACCTCACACCCGACAAACTACACAGAGCGGGCCTCCGCCCCACTGCGGAGTGCACCCGCTGCAGAAATCCCACAGCCGACTTCTTTCACATGGTATGGACCTGCCCGGCCATGGTAGCCTATTGGGGAGCTGTCTTGAGGGAGGTTTCTGAGGTGTTGCAGGAGAATATAGAAAGAGAGCCTTTGCCCCTCCTTCTTGGGAGCATGGGTGACACCGAACTAAGGAGACCGGATCGAATCTTCCTCGGGGTGGCGTGCTTAGTGGCTAAGAGGGATATAGTGGCAAACTGGAAGGCCAAGAGTGCCCCATCACTGGCTAAATGGAGACGGGGAGTGGATTGGTGCGCACAGAGTGAAAAACTTGTATATGAGGCTAGAGGATGTCCGGATAAATACAATAGGATATGGGGAAATGGGAGACCGCAATAGGCACCTGAACAATATGTCATCTCTAATATTAGTGCTGTCTGGGATCACAGGTTCGACCAATGTTGGGTGCCCGTTGGCATCGTGTTTTGATGTTTGTATCATGGTTTTCTTTCTTTTGCAAAAATCAATAAAAGTTCTTTATAAAAAAAAAAAAAACAAAGCCCTCACGAAGCCCAAGGGGATTAAAATCCCCTTGGGCTGTTCACAGCAATTGCTGTGAACAAAGAACATCGTAATGTTGACGCTCTGGGCTTCTACCAGCCAGTAAAAGCCCAGAGCATTCTATTGTATCCAGTGGAGCTCCCAACATTCCAATGTTCTAACTGGAGTTTTTTCACTGCATGAACATGTTAAACTTTAAATAAACATGCCCTTTTTTAAATAGCATGCAACCTGCCTTATGGATATTTAGGGTTTATTCTAGGGGTAACTTATAAGTATTAAAAAGGAATGTTTAAGACTGGCAAAGGATTTATTTTGCCAGGTCAAAATGGCAGTTTAAAACTGCACTACAGGCTGCAAAGGCCTGAGATATTTTTATTGCTACTTTAGTGGGTGGCACAATGAGTTCTACAGGCCATTTGTAGCATTTGATGTACAGGCACTAGGTACATATAGTAGCATATACTAGGGACTTATAAGTAAATTAAATGCACCCATTGAGTGTATGCTAATTTTACCATGTTTGGAATGGAGAGCGCAACCACTTTACCACAGTTTAGCAGAGGAAAAGTGCACAGAAGCCAAAAATCTGGGGTGACCGTGCAGAAAGGGCAAATCACCAACACTCATCAACAGCTCTCTGTGCCCCAACATCATAATTCTTTCTGGTAGGTACAGTGGTGCTGGTCTCACTCCATTGCCTACACTGCTGGCTGTTGTGACTGGCTTTGATGATAAGCAATTCATGCACCACAATTTAATAAGAGAGTGGGCTGATGGACCGTACAATGGGAGGGAGCCCTTGTCTGTCTTAGTAGTAAAGGGTAATGTAGACTTCATCATCATTTCAGTGGTGCTAACCCCTGATTAAAAGGAGTAAAATATTTTACATAGGACCATTATGAGCATGATACCATAGTTTTCTTTTAAGAAGACATTGATATGCCGTCTGCACCTTGGCCTTTTAATGATCAGGGAGTATTTAGTGGCCTACAAAACTATTGGAATTCTCAATGGTAACCTTAGAAGGGAGGGATCACTAAGTGCGCAAGTGAAAGTTTTTCCATATTTAAGTAAAATGTATGTGTTAAAAAACTAATCGCGGGTGAAAATCCCATGATCCAATTCTCAATATGCACTGTGGTTTGCTTGAACACAATGTTGCCTATTTTTCAATTTTTAATACTGTGCATTTAATGATTTTTACTTTAAGTGACAATGTAAACCTCTTTGTCAAAATGTTTAGTTAACTATGTATGATTTAGTGAATTTGTATACCACTTTATTTTCTCTTCAGAAATGACTAAGTAAGTAAGTCATTTCTTATTTCATAAGTAAATAATGGATCATTTGTAGGTGCTCTGCATAAAAGAAATTGCAATCTACCCAACTGAATATTCGTTTAAATCTCAAAATATCATCCAAGACTAGAGAAATAACTAGGGTGGTAAACATGCTCGTAGTGGGCTTCATCAGATGAAAACCTTCAAAATATGTATTTCATGGATTGTAATGTGTCCTTAAAACGCTTTAACAAGATGGTGTTCTCACTGAAACTCCAAGCCAAAGAATTAAGCTTTACTTTTAGAGAAATTTTGTGCCGGAAAGTAAATAAAAAATCAAGACTGCGCACTGGTTTGTGTCAGTTTTGGTAACTTTGCATCTGCGCAGAGGGTTGATAGATCTGGCCCATGGTACTTTAGTGGGAACTCACCCTTAGTGATATGGTTCCTGCCAAAGGGAAGCCTTGCCTGAAATGGAAAGGGGTCCCATAATTCTAAGAAACATGTAGGTAAACAACACTTGTGCGTCCTTTACTGACAGTGTTGTTTGTCTGCACATGAAACATTACTACAGTAGAGCTGCATGACATGAGAAAGAAAAGTCGACAAGCAATAAACAAAGCTACATGTCTGAAGTAGCCTATGTGACATACTTTGGAGATGCAGACGTGTTCGGGACCACAGAGATGGATTTAATACTAAATTACTGTTCACCAAATAATATCTGTCACAAGCATTAGTGTACTTCCACACGCCTGAGTCACCCATTGTGACAAGACCTTGGAAAGGAAATCCTGATGCAACCATGTGTGCGCAATATTTGAAATACAGCGCACCATAGCGAATGGTAGAGGGCAGTAGGTTCAAGTTTTTGATGCTATTTATGTACTTTTCAGGGTTAGCTCCAAAATTGTACTGAACAGTACATAGGGGCCCATTGTAACCAATGGTGTGCCCCCTTTTAAGGTCTGCTCTGAGTAGATTTCTAGATTTCTTTGTGCTATTTTTTCACCCCCTGAAAGGGAGGAATGCCCCCCTTGCATACATTATGCCTGGTGGAGGCATACTGTGGTGCAAGAGGTTACTAAGTGGCGCAATGCATGCATTGCGCCACTTTGTAAACATAGTGCGGCTATTTTGGCCTTGTTTGGCCACATTAACATTAAAACAAATGGCACTCTCTCAGTCCACATGGAAAAAATAACCTGAGACTGTGTGGGAGAGGCATGTTCAGAAACATTTATATGGCTCCTTCCCAAAGCAATCTGATTCAGAGTTGCGTATAGAGATTGTCAATATTGATAAATGTGATGCTCACTCTATTGTTTGGCAGTAGTGTAACCTATTTAATACCATACTTGTCAGCCGCCCACAATTTGTGGGTTTCATCTACTACTCAGCTTAAGCCCTTGCAAAATAAGATTCTCATCTACAAACATACTGTTCTGCTCTGTTTTATTGTTTGGGAGGGACTAATCTGTTTCCAGAAATATTAATTCTCCTTTTGTGGCTACAGCGAGCAGCCAGTCACCTAAGATGAGGAAGTCCTGTCATATGCTTCTGAGACACAAGACAGCATAAGCACTTCTCCTCTCAGATTGAAGTCTGCAAGACCTGTTAAATCATTTTAAGGTGCTCAACCAGGCATTTCCAGCCCCTTCACTTCTCGCCTTCTTCTGAGGAATCCAAAGCTTCCATGCAGACCAGATCTTCACACACCAGAGGGAGCTACAGCTGCACTTGGGGCTACTCAGATGAGAGCATGGCCCTCACAAATTACCATTGTCAGTCTTTGATTTTGAGAGGACCACACCAATGATTTGTTTTCTCACATCCAGCCCTTTATAGGCCACTTTGAGGAACACTGGACCCTAAGCAGATCCTGAAAAGACTGTACAGACCATTTATCCACAAACCTGTGGGTGTGAGAGCCACAGTTTTGGAGATATGCAGAGCTTTCCCAGTGCCCTGAGATCCCCCATCATTGCCTGGGTGGCAGCCTCAATGCATATTTGATTAATAATTCGTGGTTGGACCCCTGTTCCCAGCTTAAGTAAAGGCCAGTCTTTGTACGTACCTTTAAAGGAACTATACAGCCAGTAATCTTCCCACCTTTTTCTGCAATATTTCTGCACTAGGTTCACGGACTGTGATGCTCCCACATCCCTTCTGAGGCTTTATGCATCTGGTTTAATTAGTGCCTGATCTCTCTGTACTCTTTCATTTATGTTTTTAGGACTGACATCTATTTGTTTAATCCATGTAAACAGTCCCAGCCCTCTGTTTTAGATTAGTATTCTTGTCACCAAGATCAATTAACCATTTTTCTGGTTTCTACACATCTTGCTCTGATACCTCTCCACATGCACTCCTCTATAGTTTTAAGTCATGGCATGGGCCTTGTGCCTCATTTCTCGCCTGCTAGGTTCACCTTCCCTTTCCATCTACCTACGGCTGGTCAGCTCTATCTAGTATGGTCGGCTTCCTGGCTGATTAAGCTTCCCATCCTTCTTCACTTCCATATTCACAATCTTCAATTGCAGTGCGGGCCCTCCATTGTTTTATGTCTTTTTATGTACCCTGTGGCTGGACTCTGGCAGTCGGTATCATTGGCTCTTTGTCAGGGTCCAGCATCTGAACCCCCAGCCCATGCACAGCTCTGGCCTACCACATCGCACAGGTTATCGATGATCCCAACCCACCAGGCTGGTATATGTGCAGTATGTAATTATCCAAAGCGGAATCTGGTATGTTGGTAGAAATATCTGGGATATGTATGGATTTTTTTATGCGGTTATCCGCCCGCATTTATTTAGATGGTAGTTTTTTGTATGTGTATATTTATACGTTTGTAGGTCTTTAGGACTGTCCTGCTGAGGCCTGCAAAGTACTCCACTGGCTTAAGCCATGAGAAAATGGATAAATTATTAAGGGCTCCTATGATGTTATTTACATTTGCATGAATTATGTTATCCTTGAAAACTGTGGACCTCCTTACAACAAATATCTCCAACACAAAACATATGCTTGTCAAAAGACTGCCTCAAGGACTTTTTGTTTTTAAGCTCTGCTTCTATGCGTGCTTTGATAAATTTCGTGTAACCTAAGAACAGTTTTTGACACAGAATCATTGTTTATACTGTAGTGTATGGTTAATTCTCAAATAAAAGTCATATTCAAGAGGTTTCCCTGATTTGTTGCAATAAACAGGCAACTTTCACACGTTCCCTTCAAAAGTCCGATTTATCCCAATGTGAGTACTTTTGTTCCAGTCCAACCAGGCAGAGGAGTTGGCTGATGTGAATGCAGCCTCCTACAGCCTGATACCATGGACGTCATTTAGAGGTTGCCAGGGGTCGCAGCTGCACCTCTGACTTGCCCTTTTCTACCCCGTCACTGCCTTTGCGACCACTAGCGCGGTGGCAAATTCAATGCCCAGAATACAGTGGCAGCTTGCCCTTATGGACATCAGTTAGGGCTGCAATCTCCTTGTTTTCTTTCACTTTTGTAACACATTAATAGTGAATAATAATATGTTTATTATCCACTATTAGTGTAATGAAAATGATGTACAATTAGTTGAAATATGCACTTCCATGGTAGCTGAGGTAAATAAAAATACTATTAAATGTATGTTGTGTGCGTGCTTGCGGGAGAGAGTGTATATATGTGAGAGAGTGTAAGTGATCTGAATTTGTGTGTATGTGTGTATGTGTGTGTGCGTGAAAGAGGAGGTCAAAGGGCGTGTGATGTCACTTCCGCTTCCCATGACATTTCAGTGAAATGACGCCCATGCCTGACACATCTGCAAAGGGATAGAGATGGGGGAAAGGTGGATGGCCTGTTCAGCAGAAAACACCTTCTGCAGTCCAACTTGAATTTTGAAATGGTTTCCAACTTGAATTGCTAAACTCGGTGGAACCTCTTTACTGTCAGAGAAAGAAAAATAGCATTTAGTTATACTGCAGTTCCCGCCAGAGGTGCTGATATTAGGCACCATCATGTGATCTGGTGCTTAACGTATATGTTGTCAAATTACAGCAGCAGTCAAAGGTCCCGGATACTTATATCAGTTGATCAGTGATTGCCCACCCTAGTAGAGCAGGAATTTATCTCATTAACCCGTCACTTTTATAAGGAATACTTCATAAAAACATTCAGAGAAAAAAAGTAAACATTTTAAATGCTTAAGGCACTTTACAAAGGCATTCCCATTTATTTTTTTTCATCAGATTACGGTGAAAAATACACAGAAATGCAGCCAAAAGTGGTATGTGACGAGCCAAAACAGTGCAAAAACTATCTGTTAAACGTAAAAGTCGTGCACATTCCCGATATCCGGAAGTTGTTCTAGTCTGCTTGTTATTCTCGGAATACTGAAAATAATTCAGACAATAAATCATGTGAAAACAATTCTATTGCAAATGATTGTCTAATGTGTCCTAAATTATTAATTGTTGCTAAAATATCTTGTATAGCACAAACTGAGCCACCTTTAGGCATTCTTAATAATGTTAAGGATCTGACTGGCAGGGTGATTTGACTAGTCTCATACAATTCAATCTAAAATTGAAGCCACAATTCAAACCATATCTCCCACGGCTGAAGTCTGAAGCAGAGCCAAGAACTTCTCATTTTATTCCATACATCTACCTAATAAAACAAATCGTTGAGTACATTGCCTTGTCTATGCATGACATTCTTCTAAACGCCTTTTTCCGAGGGGTCTTCTGTTCCCACTACACTGATGATGCTTGTAAAGGTGTTATTTGTAGAAAATATATTGCATTTCTTTTATCAGACTAATGTTTGTGATTTAGGGACTAATTTAATTCTTGGCAGTATGGTGGCGCTTGGACTCTGGAGAAGAATTTCTTCTCCCTGGTTCCGGGTTCAACAACCACCAGCGTGCGGATGAGACACCATCACCAATCTCACCTGCGGAGGTCGAGTGAATCTTTGGACTTGAAGGTGAAGAGTGTAGTAGTCAGAATAATTCAATCACAAATCAATGCCATTATACCATAAACAATACTAAACACCATAAACAATTTAACACTAAATCAAACTCCAAACCGAATAAAGTTTCAAAGCTTTATTACAATCCCAAGATCAATGTCACATACATGGTGCGCAAAGCTAAATTATAAACATACATGAAAACCATAGGCTGACCGAAACATCTAAAAAAATTTAGCCTACTAAACATCAACACTGTTGGACCATCCAAAAGAATAATATAGATTAGCAACAACACACAGTGCACATTATTGTTAGATTTCAAAGCAGTTGATGGTGACATCAGTAAATCATCAAATCACAGTTTTCAAAACCAGGTTCAGATTTCAGGTTTCAGGTCTGGGCCATTCCTATCACGAACACAAATATGGACTTGTACGTGTGTGAACAGGCTAACACATGGGGGCGAAAGCAAAATAAAAGAAAGACAAAAATAATTTGGAAAACATCTAACTAGGGCAACTCACTACAAAAATACACTGGTGTAAATACCTAACTGAAAAGGAAACAACAAACCACATTTAGTTATAACTTTCCTCATGGGACAGCATACAACAGTAGTCTGTCAGTCAGGACGGTCACCTTCTTCCAGCGTCAGTTGACAGCAACATCAAGACAGTGCAGAACATGGGCTGCACATAGGACAAATCAGCAGTACAGGATTAGTTGCCCATTTTAATACTGAATCACATAACAGAATAGGGCAAATAAGACTTTGATGAGAAAACTCATCAGGGGATTTAAAGAACAGAAGCCTTAAACAGGGTTCTGTACAGCTTCGAGGCAGGAGAGGAACTAAGTGAAGACTTTCTTACGACAGACTCAAGACCGACTGACTTCAGTTTTAATATTCTTCATTAATTAGAAATATGCACAATCCAGTCATTGGTCCCTCAGGTGGGCCCACTTCCGACATCAGATTTAGCATCCAATGGCTGCAGATGGCATCACTAAATTTGCAACTATTATGAGTTTTCACTGCCAAAGTGCAGTGTCATTAATATGATTTCACACATTTCTAGCAAAATAATACATTCTCTAGTTATTTGTTACTTCAGATCCTTCCTTACGACACACAATAAACTAAACTAATACTTTCACATGAGAACTACACATTTCCTGTCTTGTTCTATAGCTAAAACAAGTAGTATTACATTATTATTTCTAATACACCTTTCTTGCCTTCAATACTATAGGACATTCAACATTCACATTAACAGCCCAGGGAAAAAATTCAGGTCAGAGGGGACAAAATAAACAAGTGATTTTCCATCATTAGTGCAAAATGAATCTTTCAGGCCCAGTCGAGCTAAGAAAACCTTAATACACATTAATACTTTTAATATATTCATAAACCTATTGCACACCTTACAATTCATATATGCAAAACAAAATATTTAATTGCAAACATTATGTATGACATGTTAGAACTAATTTAAACATGCATTTATTTTTCTGCATACATGTAAATTGCATTATTAAAACTCAGTTAATCCAATATAAGTATGATTTATTCATATTAATTTAATACTTTAATAACATGTTTAATATTAATTCACATCAGAATTTCATTTACTATAAATGCAAACCCTCCTTTTAAAAACATTGGCCCATATTTAAGAAAAATTATGCACAACTGCGGTAGCACAGTTGTCCCTCATTTTTTTTAACGTGAGCTAGCGCCATCTCCTAACGCCATCTGTATGCCATATTTAAGAAATGACGCACAATGGTGCTAAAGATTGGCTAGTGTCTCAAAAGGAGACGCTCGCTGGTGATGGATCGAATTAGGAGAAATGACGCTAGTGGGTCAAAAATGACGGTAGGCTGATTAGCAGCAAAATATCTGCTGCTAGTCAGCTTAGCGTACTTTTTTGACGCACAAGAAACAAATAATTACTCCTGTCTAAGTGTAGACAGGAGTCACTAACACAACCCCAATGCCCACCACTGGAGACCAGTGTCCCCAGGACAACCCCAACATACCCAGTGCCAGCCAGGGGGCCCGAGTGGCACACAACACTTACACATGTACACTTACCTGCAACTTACCTGGGATGGGCTCCCTTCTCCTGTAGTGTCCCTGTGGTGAGGGTGGTGGTGATGCTGGGGGTTGGGGCGGGCATATTTGTGCCCATTCCATGGTGGTTCCCCATGGAAATGGGCCTACCAGCACATTAACGCCTGGTCTGTCCAGGCGTTAAATAATTACATTAATCGGGCTTAACGCCATTAGTTAGGTCCGCCTCCTAGGTGCGCGTTGTTTCAGCGTTGGGAGTTAAAAATGGCGTTGGGGGCTAACGCCATTTTTAGCTAGAGAACGCAAACCTTGCATCTCATTGTCACAATGAGACGCAAGGTGGGTTGGCGCTTCCTGAAAATGGCGCTAACTCCAATATTGTGATGCTAGACAGGTCTAGCATCAAAATATAAATATGGAGCTAGGTTAGCGTCACTTTAGCATCAAAATAAATGATGCTAAGGCGATCCTAACTTTCCTTAAATATGGGCTGTAGTGTTTAGTATGAATGGTGGCCACATTCACCATAATTCAAACGTGCACATTTTACAACTCATGTTATTTTCTGTGCTAGGCCTTTAAGTATAGGTTAATTAGTCACCATATGCTAACTTCTATGCCACTAATATATTAATAAAACGTTATCTCTCTCAGCAGTAACGATAAGAATGTGATCCACCCATTAAGTTTATTTGCAGGCAACCCATAGGATTAATCACAGTAGAGACTCCACCGTCTCCACCGTGATTAATCTCCTCTGACGGCCCTGTGGAGTATAGAGAGTTGGAAGCCGACCTGTCATTCCACCCACCTAATTTAATGAGTGGAATTACAGGTCAGTTTTCACTGCTCATCACTGCCGGGAAAACCCTAGCAGAAAGGAGTAGTAAAAACTGCTAAATCCTCATCAGGATTCCCACGGCGAGGAGTGTGGTGTATTTTTTGTTTTCAAAAAGGAAATCCCATTCCTAGAATTTCTTTTTGAAAATAAAAAGTACATTCTGCGGTGCAGGGCTCAGTACCAGTGATGAAGTGCCGCCCCAAACATGAAAATGCACAAACAGTAACCATTGTGAGGGTGGTTAATGCTGATGCTATATAAATGACCACCAGCTCGGTAATCAATTATTATTTTGATGGTCAGAGTAGTCTCAACCTAGAGAACACAAAGGCCCTCATTCTGACCCTGGCGGTCTTTGACCGCCAGGGCGGAGGACCGCGGGAGCACCGCCGACAGGCCGGCGGTGCTCCAATGGGGATTCCGACCGCGGCGGTAAAGCCGCGGTCGGACCGGCACCACTGGCGGGCTCCCGCCAGTGTACCGCCGCCCCATTGAATCCACGGCGGCGCAGCTTGCTGCACCGCCGCGGGGATTCCGACCCCCCCTACCGCCATCCAGATCCCGGCGGTCCGACCGCTGGGATACGGATGGCGGTAGGGGGGGTCGCGGGGCCCCTGGGGGCCCCTGCAGTGCCCATGCCACTGGCATGGGCATTGCAGGGGCCCCCGTAAGAGGGCCCCTACATGTATTTCACTGTCTGCTGCGCAGACAGTGAAATACGCGACGGGTGCAACTGCACCCGTCGCACAGCTTCCACTCCGCCGGCTCGATTCCGAGCCGGCTTCATCGTGGAAGCCTCTTTCCCGCTGGGCTGGCGGGCGGTCTGAAGGCGACCGCCCGCCAGCCCAGCGGGAAAGTCAGAATTACCGCCGCGGTCTTTCGACCGCGGAACGGTAATCTGACGGCGGGACTTTGGCGGGCGGCCTCCGCCGCCCGCCAAGGTCAGAATGAGGGCCAAAGTCCTCTACCAGGCTAATAGAGATTACTACACCAGCAAACATCAAAATCGGCCCCTTAGTCATAAAAATGATTTCCTTAAGAACTTAAATGTTCTTGCTGGTGCAAAAGAGCAATGCTAAAATCTACATTTCTACTCACCAATATAGGCGACAATTGTGTTTTATCCCAGTTTTAAAATAGTCAGTCTTGAGATCGTTTTTTGCAAAGGCAACTGCAACGGGATCTCTTAAAACGGTCACAAAGCTTTGTTCCCCACTTTATTTACAAAATGTTTCTTAGGGACATCCGTTAAGCCTCAAGTAAGTTACTGATTATACCACATCTGACTGATATGGACTTTCACCATACAGCTCAAACCTCTATCACCACCGCAACATTTCCCAACGCCTGGAAACATGCCAGATTCAGACCACTATAAAAAAAAAAACTCCGCCCACCCTAGCAAACCCCAAAACTACTGACTAATCTCCATGCTCCCATTCCCAGAGATGGTACTGGAAAAGGTAATTAACAAGCAACTCATGACATACATGGGGCAGAACCAGCTACTCCATGCCTCCCTATCCGGCTTCCGCAACAATCACAGTGTTGAAACTGCCCTGATTGCAGCCACCGATGACATCCCAACCCTTTTCGACCGAGGAGAAACAGCACCTTTGATCCTCCTCGATCTGTCTGCAGCCTTTGACACCATATCCCACCACGTGCTGATTGACAGTCTCCACCACATCAGCATCCAAGGGTATGCGCTAAGAAGGATCACCTCCTTCCTCACCAGACGAACCCAGAGGATCCACCATCCACCTTTCACCCCTGAACCCAAAGAGTTTAAGTGCAGGCTCATCCCTTAGCCCCCGCTCCTCAATGCATATATCACTCTGCTGGCCAACATCATCAGATCCCACAGTCTCAACATAATTTCCTGTGCAGAAGACTTCCAACTCATCCTCTCACTCACCGACGATCCCTCCACCACCAGAACCAACTTCCACAGATGCATGACAAGCGTCACTGACCAGATGAAGAACAACTGCCTGCAGCTTAACACAGACAGGACGGGGGGTGCTTATTTTTGGCAACAGCAGCAACACATGGAATGACTCCTGGTGGCCATCAAACCTAGGAACCACACCCACTCCCTCCAACCACGCCAGAAACCTCAGAATCATCATTGACAACAAGCTTACCATTAAATCACAGATCATCACCGTCTCCTCCACCTGCTTCCTCACTTTGCACATGCTACATAGGATCTTCACGTGGCTACCCCTACACATGAGTCGCACCATGGCACAGGTCCTTATCACCAGCCGATTGGACTACAGAAATGCCTTCTACTTAGTAATTGCTGCACACCTCCTACAGAGACTTCAGATCATAGAGAACACCACAGCTAGACTCATCCTTGGTCTTCCCTGGCAAATTCACATCACACCCCACCTCAGGCAACTCCACTGGCTCCCCATACAGAAGAGATGCCAATTCAAGCTGCTGACTCACATGCAAGGCTCTACACAACCAAGGACCCACATACATTAACCACCACCTGAACTTCCACCAACTGTCGAGAAGACTACGCTCTGCCTCCTTTTCACTTGTCCATACTCCTGTATCTACTGAAGCAGAAGTAGAGGACACTCCTTCTCTCACATTGCATCAAAAACCTGGAATAGCCTCCACATGCATCTCCAGACCATGACCTCACTCCTGGAACTCCAAATGGCCCTCAAGACCTGGCTTTTCGAATAAGTCTCTGGGACCAGCAAGTGCCTGGGTACCCTATCCGGTGGTGAGCCGCACTTTATAAATCTTGATTGATTTATTGAATAATATAATGAAACCAATATAAAATCCTCTACGTCCCTTATTTCAAATGTTTTCATTGAACATGCCCCCAGGTGAACCATGTGAAGTGACCTTGGAGCCATATCTATTCTAATCAAGGAATCAAAGATACTAGCCCGATGTGCTTTAAAATGCACCATTTCCCACTATAGAAAATTCTGAGAATCCCTCCAAACTTTCTACAAGTATAAAGTGGTATTTAAACATCACCAGATTTAACTGATGCTATGGGCCCAATGTGCTTAAAAAATGCTCCATTTTCCCACAAAAGTTCCAGAATATTTTTAGGTAGATCCCTAATCCTCCAATTTAAACTGATACTTGAGTCACATCAGTTTTGACTAATGACACTGGCCCATTGTGATTTAGATTGCACAATTTCTTACTATTTTCATATAGGCAACCCCCTAATTCAGACTAAAGTTATTGACCTTTTGTATTTTAAAATGCACTCATTTGACTATGGGAACAAACAACATTATCTCCATTTCCCTTAGGGGTGTTTGCAGAGCAGCACAACTATAACCCTCACTGTTGTCTTGAAAAGTTAACACTTATGCAATATTTGTTCCCTTTAATAAACCGTATCTCCAGTCAAACTACATCCTAATTCTCTAAAGACGAACCACCTTACACTCCCCACATTAAACTATCCATTACATTACTTCAATGGCGAGTTTCATGTATACTGCGGGAAACATAGGTCGGCCCCTTAGCACAGCCTTCAAAGAATCCCAAATAGCACATTGATCTGCACATTTCCGAACTTATCTCAGGATAATCTATCATACTTTGTTGTATCCTGTACTATGGCCCTCATTCTGACCTTGGCGGGCGGCGGAGGCCGCCCGGCAAAGTCCCGCCGTCAGGTTACCGTTCCGCGGTCGAAAGACCGCGGCGGTAATTCTGACTTTCCCGCTGGGCTGGCGGGCGGTCGCCTTCAGGCCGCCTGCCAGCCCAGCGGGAAAGAGGCTTCCACGATGAAGCCGGCTCGGAATCGAGCCGGCGGAGTGGAAGCTGTGCGACGGGTGCAGTTGCACCCGTCGCGTATTTCACTGTCTGCGCAGCAGACAGTGAAATACATTTAGGGGCCCTCTTACGGGGGCCCCTGCAATGCCCATGCCAGTGGCATGGGCACTGCAGGGGCCCCCAGGGGCCCCGCGAGCCCCCCTACCGCCATCCGGTTCACGGCGGTCGGACCGCCGGGATCTGGATGGCGGTAGGGGGGGTCGGAATCCCCTCGGCGGCGCAGCAAGCTGCGCCGCCTTGGAGGATTCAATGGGGCGGCGGTACACTGGCGGGAGACCGCCAGTGGTGCCGGTCCGACCGCGGCTTTACCGCCGCGGTCGGAATCCCCATTGGAGCACCGCCGGCCTGTCGGCGGTGCTCCCGCGGTCCTCCGCCCTGGCGGTCTTTGACCGCCAGGGTCAGAATGACCGCCTATGGGTCTCATGGGTGAATATTTACTTTTGGTTTTACTTCCCACTTTGTCCCTGATAATCAGAGGCAACAGATCTGAAACTATCACTATAGTTAGCTCCGTCTTATTTATACCCAGGCCTTCTCTTACCAGATAGTAATATAAACCAAATCAGCTTGTTGTGTTTGTCATTTACTCCTGTTTGTGCTTTGGTGCATCTTTGAAGTTTTTCATGCCAAATATCTCAAAAGGTAGAGCTTACCATCAATTCCCTCAGTTGTCCACCCACCCTACGCCTGGTAGATTTAGTCCAATTTCGGGGCCCTAGCAGACTGATTTAGTTAGCATTAGCTTGAAATCTCCCCTAAACATAAAAAGAGCAGCATATTTGTGTGATGTAAACTTGAAGATGATTATCCACCACTGGATCATAATATGACATCACTGTAGTTGGAGATGAAGTCATGCGACAGACAAACCACTATTTGGCGTTATCAGCTTCCAGCTTTAAAATCTGTAAGCCTTTATAGCTTCGAAAAATAATTGCAGTCCTCTAAAGGGTAGGAGAACCACAAGAAAATAGAGGATCTTGACACAATTATAGCATTGCTCAAGGTTCTCCCAATTTTAATTCGTTTTGGAAATATTGATTTTCTGCAGCATTATAACTATACCAATTCCAATACTAATTCCAATAAATAAAAACGGTGACTTCATGCCTTTAAAACTTCATTATTTGTTGCACATACCCTTGCACGCTGGTGCAAGGGTTTTGTGCTTTTTGCTCAAGTTTGCCTAAAGTGTGCCATTACAAGGAGAGAGCGAAATAGTGCCATGTCTTAGTAGTTAAGGCACTGTTCTGCTGTTTCCCTTTCACACCCAGCTACGTTGCTGCGCTTTTTTGCATGAAAACTTGACAAATATATGCCCCCTATTTGTATGACTTTAAGTGCTAGATTTACAAGGCCCTAACGCCTCTTAGCGCCACACTAGCATCATTGTTTTAATGCTAATGTGGTTTTAAGTAGGCCATTCTCCTTCACCATATTTACAAAGTGGCACAATACTTGGGTTGTGCCACTTTGCAACCCCTTGCACCACATTATGCCCACGCAAAGCATAATGTATGCAAGGAGGTGTTCCCCTGCAGGGTGGCCTGTAAAAATGGCACAGTTAAATTTACAACATTTCACTGTGCCATTTTTAGCATCATTTTCAACATCTGCCTTCACTTTGCAAGATTTGCACCACAATTTGTTGTGCTAATCCTGCAAAGTACCACAATAGTGTCATAAATTCTGGAGCGATTGTACTCACGTGCGTCATGGTGCACCGTATTATAAATACAGAGCACACATGGTGCTATTAAGGGGGGCGCAAGAAAAGTGACGCATCACAGCTGATGCATCACTTAATTGTAAATCTGGCCCTAAATTTGTAATCACAACAGGAAAACCCCTGCTTTAGAGGGGAATAGATAGCATTAAGTTAAGTGTAAGCATTAAATTAGTGTAATTTCCTAAACCTCTAATTTTACACTTAGCATACTTATGATTTTACAGCGTACAAGAATTTAACACTATAATACATATGTGAAAATTAAACATGATTTGAATCTAATATGATTTGGGCTTATGATTTCCAGGTTGTCTTCTAGTTTTAATGTTGAATAAAGTGATCATTCTTGTCTTTCACCTCCAATGTGATGATGTTCAAACTAAGGGGTAGATATATGGCTTTGTGGCGCAGGGCAGAGGAACAAGTTACCTTGCTGCCCTGCCTTTTGTCACAGGAAAAGGGCAGAAATGCACTGTATCTATGGCATATGCCATATTCCTGTCCTTTCTCCCTCTTGTTCCATTTTGGCAGCCTAACACCAATGCAGGCGCCTTTGCATCAAGATGCAAGGGTGCCTGCATTGCATGCAGGATTGTTTTTGTGCAGGAAGGAACACTTTCCTGCACAAAACAACCCCCTGAGGAAAGTTCATCTTTTGATGTGTGCTGCAGCATGCAGCACACATAGAAAGAGGAAGCAATGAGGAGAAATAAATACATTTCTCATCATTGTGCCTCACCTGGGGAGACTTAAGATTTTCGTGCATCTCCATGTAAACAAGGTCTTGTAAATCTGAGAATGCATCAAAATCCATTTGTGGATGCTTGAGAACACCCACCGCAATGCAAATGGAACGCCTGCTCTGGGCAGAATAGCTCATATCAGAATCTTGTGTTGAGTTGCGCTACTTCAGATTTATGAGGCCACTCAAAGCCACGCAAAGGAGCTTTGTGTGGCCCCATAAATCTGACTGAGAGACCTGTATCATGCAAGTACCACTTTGTGTGGTGCAAACCTGATGCAAGGCTCTCACAAATTTGCCCCGAATAGTGATATTTTATGGCCAGATAGTAGATTATACTGTAGCATGCTAAGCTGTATCACTTACCCTTGAAATTAACTGAAGCCCAGCAGTACTCTCTCAGTCTAGCTCTTCCCATTTGCTGACATGACTGCCAGCTTCCAACTACCAGCTTTCTCAAAAGTCTTGAGCAAAAAGAGCAGTTTCTGTTAAGCATGGTATAAAACAGCCCTCTTAACAAGCAAAAGAGAGAGGACATCTGCCAGTAGAGCTCCAACACATACATCTATAATAGCCACCTCAAGTTGCCTCCCAGTATTTGATGACGCAAAGCATTACCTGCTCGATCTGAGTGCCATTTGCCAATATCACCACCAGCTGCCCCCTTCAAGCTAGAGCACTCCACTCAACTATAACTGCTCATCACATTTTCCCCACACCTCTCCTCTCACCAACACCCTTCCGTCTGACTGACTGCTGCTTGCGTCATACACTCTGCAACCCCACTCATCAACCACTAACGACTAAATTGACTGATGGCTTTTATTAACTGTTTCACTCACTAACAGGCCACTTACTATACAATCTATATATTACCCTAAACATTAACACCCAATCACAACTCTATTACTCTCATCGCTCCACTTGCTACACTATCTGCTTACTACTTCACCCATGTATAACCACTCAATCACCACTCCATAAACTATTCCACTGACATAGGCACTGCCTAATTACATTAACTTGCCACATCATTCTTTTTGAGAGCTACTCTCTATAAACCACAACTAGCACTTCCCCCCTTTATTAACCATGGGCTGTATCTTGCAATCATCCCTTAAATTAATTAACCACTCCTCCCTATAGCAGCCATTTCCAAGAGTGATAAGCTCCAAGCCTTTGCTGCCTGAAAGGCAAACTATGTACCAGAATTTGTAGGAGGATGGTGATCTGTAGTGTAAAGTTCTCTTAGGATAACAACAGGAAATACTTAACAAATGAAAAGAGGACCTGAATTGTGGAGGGCCTTTAAATATATATTCTGGCTATTAAAGAACTCTTTACTCACTAACAGCCATTTAGTACACAATTTTATGGTAACCACTCACCACATCAACCGTCCACAGGCATTGACAAATCCACTCCTGGGCAATCACCCACACATCAACTTGTCAGACAAAGCTCACTGGCTCAATTCATTATACTACTCTCCCATCACTCAGCATACTAATTATATCATTAACATTAGCTCATTACACCAGCATTGTATGCAATATCAAACCTAATAACAGCCACTCATCACATGATCAACTTCTCACTTAATTTACTGTACAGTTTGGTGCCAGCCATTCACTATTCCAACCATTTATGCCAAAATTTACTGACTGTCACTCACCAACCACTCAACATGCCACCCATGCCCCTCCAGTGTCTATTTCATTGTTCAAAACTCACTCCTATTAAACCACACTCAGTGTGAATGTGAAAGCCCAGGACTTGTATTTGTTCCTTGCATACAGTGACTGGTGCACACATTTTCCATATCTCAGACCAATGTACTTCATTTTTTTTCTTTGGCAACTTTTTAGGGTAGAGTCTGCGAGTGCATGCACTTGCGCAAGCAGCAACTTTTTAGGGTCGAGTCTGCGAGGGCATGCACTTGCACAAGCTTTTTGTATGCTAGACACTGTTGTCTTCAGTAAAGGGTTTAGAGCCTGTCTGTCACTCACCATTTGATGGTTTGCATTGCACTCTTCTTTACAGCCTCGTAATTTCTCAAGGCATGTTTGGAATTATTTCCGTTCCTCTGTGTGGGGCAGGGATCAAGCAATAATTGATTTCACCTTAATTAGTATCACTACGCTGCCCCCAACATGATCAAGGAACAATTTTGTTCTAACTTCCAGTGCCCCGCAAATAGAAAGCTTGTGACTGGCAAAAAAGGGGCCCAGCAGGACCAACAAAATTGCAAAGTTTTTTTATAAATGTTTCTTTTGAAGTTACCCTTACATCAAAAGCCTTTTTGGGTAGAAGCACTGGGTCTCTGACACAATATACTCAGAATACTTCTGGCTGAGAACATTCTACCAGGAAGAAGGACTGTTGTGCTGCCAGGAGGGATTGACACTTTGCTGTTTGCTTTGCTGTGTTGGCCTGCTGCCTGTTGGTTCTTGCCTAGGAGTGAGAGGACTGGACTTAACTCTCTAAATCCTGCAATCTAAAATTTCTCCAAGGGCCTGACTGAACTTGCCTCCCGTTTCTGAAGTCTCAGGGATACCAATGACTTCACCTGCATCTTGCTTCCAGCATCCTGACTCCTCTGCTATGAGTCATGCTCTGCCAGTTGGTGCCAAATCCAGTCCTGGGCCCTTGAAGGTGATGACGCAGAAAATGAGGGTTTTCATTTATTGACGCATAAACGTAGTGTGAAATAATCATGTGTGACTTTAACCGAACTAATAAAGATTGTACGGGGACAAAATGTGCCCTCAGAGTAGTTTGCCAACATTTATAAGCGTGCTTTATATAACGTGGTGTATTAGAATTGCACTAATTCGACATAATCATAAACGTGTGCTATGATTTGCTTGTTTGAAATGTCTTAGCTTAGCATTACTTTAGTGGAGGCTTCGGCCTAGTTGCCTGGTCTCACGGTTTAGATGCTCGTATTTTTCCAATGTGCTAATAAACGTGTATTTCTGCTTGAAGCTGTACTTTTCCACTGAGATCGTTCACATGCTTATCTTAAGGTTTCGTGCCAGCCTGGCATTTCTCTCTTTACTCCAAGGTCAATCTGCAGGTGCGGACAATGGAAGCTCTGAAAGTGAGTTAATTGGTATAAAATGTTGCAACTTGCGTACCCGTCTCCAAGGATAATGTATGCTTAAGTAAAAGCTTGAGAACTGTTGTTTTTGATTGGACAATTTGAAGCTAACCTATGAACCCTCCAATGGAAGACCCTACTGGATTTGAACTGTTGTCTATTTTAACCAGGTGCACGAGAAGAAAGTAGCTATTATAGCCATTTTGCAGCCATTATTGGACATCGCCCATACCCGCCATTTTGCAGGACATTGCAGCTATTATGGCCCACCTTGCTGCGACGCCATTTTGAAAGAGACTTTGATGCTTTCTCTAATCGAGAGAAAGAGACTTAAATGATTCTTACCCTAGAGACTTTAACTTTGATTTGTCCCTTTGCATGAAGTAGTAGTTTATCTTGCCGCCGTGAGGCAACTGCCCCGTCCACCCCTGCCCCTTTGCCCCGTCCCATGCTGATCGAGAAACGGTACCTGTGAGACGAAGACTTCCTTGAATGCTGATTGTAATTGGTAAATATGAAAGGAAATTGTACAATTGCATTGTGTTTCTTTTAGGTAACCAACTGCTGATTTTTGATAAGAGCCCTAGTTAGGAGTTTTTCTAAATTAATGTCGCTAAATTGTTTTTGCATGAAGTCCCACATGCCGATGCTAATTTGAGGTTAGATGAGGATTCCTTTTTGTTGCACGATGCAATTTGAGACCTTGTTATGCTGACTAAATGTATGCAATTAGCTCATTACAGATTATAGTTTTAGTGATTTGCATTGCTATCATCGAATGCCTTGTTATTCAAATGCTGCATAGATTGCACCTGTTTCGCCGTTATGGACAGCTATTAATGTTCATTTACGTTTATCATTTGGTGTTGAGACACATCTATATTGTGCTAGCCTTGTTAATATAGGGAAATAAATTCATTAACTTTGAATAAACTGGTGTGGTTATTCATGACCGAAAGGTCATGGTTCGCCGAAATGTATTCTGGATTAATTGTAAAGTGTTATGTTGATCAGGGCATTGCTTACGTTCGTTATTGATTATTGATTTGATTAAATTGACTGATCTCGGGTGAAGGGAGTCCCACTTAGCCAAAAGATTCATCGGCCAAAAGAGCGTCCAAGTACAGGTAAATTACTAGTACGGAACGCTCTATCAAAGGTGAGTGTGGTTCTGCAACACAAGAAACTGCTGCACCAACATGGATGCATCACTTGGAACTGATGCATCCCACGGCCAAAATGATGCTTCGCCACTGCCTGCACCAAAGCTGCAGACACCACTCGGAGACTGCGTGATGCAACAACCCTGACTTTCAATGCAGCCCGACTTGACCAACGCAGCACTAAATGCATCAGAACCCACATCCATTGCTTCTGAACATTGACACATCAACAACGTTGCCCGATCAAGATACAATGCATTACCTGCAAGCTCGATGCATCCTCTCCTTGGATCAATGCAACATCATTGATCATCGAAGCAACCAAGGTACTGTCAGCGCTGTCTGTATGACTCCTGTACCCGGCCCGCTTTCCATTGTGGTCGGACTGAACTTTTGGATTTGCCCAGGTCCAGTGCAACAAGATAGCCCCAGTTGGAGCTATTGACGTCTAAGCCCTGCATTTTTACTTAATCTTTAAAAAATTCATAACTTGACTTTGACTCAGATAAATATTGCCTATTTTTCTAAACTGGTGTGGAGTCATTTTGTGTTGTTTTCACTGTGTTACTGTGTGTGTGCACAGATACTTTACACTTTGCCCTCTTAGTTTAGCCTGACTGCTCTGTGCCAAGCTACCATAGGGTGTGCACACGTAAATATTTGGTGTGTATCTGACTTACCCTGACTAGGATTGTGGTCCCTACTTTTACAGAGTGCAAACCTCTGCCATCTAGAGACCCGATTTCTAACTAGCAATACAAGTCTTTGTTCCTCATTTTTATGCCTGTTGTGGTCCAAAAATATCCTCTCTGGGAGTCCCACAGTTTCCATTATCAGACACTTGGACCCACTGCACAGGAAGTGCTGGATGCCAAACGAGTGCCTGGAGATATTTTAAATGGCCATTGAAACTGTTGGGAAAATACATAAAACAAATGATTTGACTGCTCCCAGCTAAGTGTGACATCTGAAGATATGTCTGAATGCGCACATAATGTAAAGGTCTAGTAACCTTAAACTCCTCTTTAGAACTTAAGATCACAAACCTTTCTGCATATTTCTCATTTTTCCACCTTCCTTCGTTGGTTACCCGTGCCTTCAGGATGTTTCATTATTCATTGCATGCCATGAGAGATTTTCATGAGCTGACCCACTTTATATTTCATTGTTTAGACAACCCATGACTTGCAGAGGCGTCTGACTCAATGTGTAGGAATTCAATTACACAATGAACTAACCGAAACCTGCTAGAACCACACTGGGGGGTAGAAAATGTGGCGCAGCAACCAGATCAGCTAACATCAGCTGCAAGGGTAGCTTTGTACCCAGAGAGCCTTTCGGAACAAAATGAAATGCATCCCCTTTTCAGGCTAGTATCTAACATTGAAGCTTTCAGAAATGTTGACTGTTATATCTGGAGTGGTTTTTAGTCTGTCCTGCTTACAATGCGAATATTGTGATGTATAAATACGCAAAACTAAAGTGCCAGCGCACACGTAGACTCAATGTAATCTGCATGAAAATGTGAAAAATACAAGTTGATGTGCAATCACAGCACAAACCCTCCTGGAAGAGCTGCAGCACGTAGAAACACAATTGAAACGTCTCTATCCTTTGCTTGACCCCCCTTCGGCTCTTGTACATTTGTTCTTCTTGGTCATACACTTTGGAAGGTGCTTCCTGAATATGTTAGATGTGGATCAGCTCCACCCACGGGTAGCAAACGTTTGAAAGAGTTACCTTCTGGTACAAGCTAACCAGCCCTGGCCATGCGATTGTAAGCTCTATTTTATTACTCACTTGAATCTTTTGTAGCGTTGTCTTTACTTTGTTCAGCACTTCCGATGAAAGCGCTATAATGAATACAATAAAGAGCTTACAAATACTAAAGGTTGTTATCGCCCTGTCACAGCACTTCCATCAGGGAACATGCCCATGCAGAACGAGCTATTCACAGAGATCATGGGTACTAAATGGGACTTCACACGTTTGTATCAATACCTACGCAGGAAGCCGCTGAAGGTAGAGTAACTGCTGCATGTTTTAGTAAGAAATTAGTGTGTTTAGTTACAATTTTTGTCTACAGTCATGCCAAAATACATATAAATGCCATGTACTGTCTAAAACATTATCATATTTTGCTAATAAATGGTGTGTGCCCCATGCATTACCAAATGGCCATCAATTGATGACCGATAGACAAAACCATTATAGCATCTTATGAGGCTTGGGGCCGTCTGATAACAGACGCAGCGCTATCATCCATGAAGCACCAGTGACTTGGAGAGTGACTCAGTGAGTGCATGTCATTGAGACACAGATAGGTGAAGAGCCCCCTGCATTTATCCATGCATGAACACAAGTAGTTCTGAGATTCCTTAGAGGCCTCCTTGTCACTGACAACAGATGCTTTAGCAGGACCATGAAGGTGCCCTCATTGTGATACTGAGCACATTAGTTACTTATTTGTAGCACACTAAGGCCCCGATTTACACTTTTTTTGCGGCGCATTACCGTTATTTTTTGATGCAAAAGTGGCGCAAAATTACAAAATGCAATTGTACTTTGTCAATGAATGACGGTAATGTGGCGCAAAAAAAGTATAAATCAGGGCCTCACTGCGGCCTACAGGTACCTTAGCACTAGTAAAGCAGAGAGACAAAGGGAGAAAGAAAACTCGGAGGCAGCCAAGCACAAAGGTCAGACAGAAATAATGTAATGCAATAAAACATGGATTTGCAGAGCACTGCTTGTCACCCGTGAGTGTATCCAGGGGCTGAGTAGGAAAGAGTAGGTGTGTGGTGAGTCTGGGACTGAGTACAGCCAGTCTCGATGTTCCCACAAGAAGAATCATTGAACAGCTTGGTCTTCAACTTCTTGCACAGTTCAAGAAGTGAGAAGGAGGCCCTGATGTGCTGGGTGTAATAAAGGTCCGAAGGCAGGTAATCTTTGCAGTATTTATTTCACGATATTGTAAGCCCCGCACACCACGAACCGTCTCATCTCAGTCCCAACTTCAACTGCCACTGTCAGAGTTCCATTTGGAACCTTTCTCAATACGTTCCAATTCAACCCATCATTACACATTTTCCCTCTGAACATATTATTTTTTTCCATGTAGATATTACACAAACACCTTAAATATAAACACAGTACATCTACAAGCGGTAAAACATTTTGTAATAATACATTGCTATCCAAATTACAAATTCACTTTGTATGGACATACTAATGTACAATTTAATGTACAAAATCTCTCAATTTCATTGGTGTTCTGATATTTCTTCCGAACCTTCCCATTCTACCTCCTGAATTAGTATCCTTATATTCATTCTCAATTCTTGCTTCATACTCATTTCTTACTTCTTGACTTCTCACATCTTCTCCAATACTATTTCCACCACACACATCATCCATCCAGTCATAATTCCTCGATCTGCCCATATCACACACATCCTTACATTTAGCCATGCAGCTTAGATGCCACACCTTTCCATCACTCAATCGCGCCGAATTACAAAATAACTCAGTAACTTTCAAAGGTTCACTAAACCTACTTCCTCCCTTACGTACTGATAGAGCGGTCCGTAGTAATAATTTACCTACGTTTGGACGCTCTTTAGGCCGATGAATCTTTTGACTTAGTGGGAATTCTCTGTACTCTTAATCCGGTCAGTCTCCTCAAAATCAATAATCAATAACGGACATAAGCAACACCTTGAACAACATAACACTTAACAATTAATCCAGAATACATTTCGGCGAACCCTGACCTTTCAGTCAGGAATAACCACACCAGTTTATTGCAAAGTTAGTGAATTTATTTCCCTATATTAACAAAGCTAGTACAATATAAATGTGTCTCAACACCAAATGATAAACATATATGAACATTAATAGCTGTCCATAACGTCGAAACAAGTGTAATCTATGAAGCATTTGAATCACGAGGCATTCGATAATGGCAATGCAAATCACTAATACGATAATCTGTAATGAACTAATGGCATACATTTAGTCAGCATAACAAGATCTCAAATTGCATCGTGCGACAGATGGAATCCTCATCTAACCTCAAATTAGCATCGGCATGTGGGACTTCATGCAAAAACAATTTAGCAACATTAATTTAGAAAAACTCCTAACTAGGGCTCTTACCAAAATCAGCAGTTGGTCACCTAAAAGAAACACAATGCAATTTTACAATTTCCTTTCATATTTACCAATTACAATCAGCATACAAGGAAGTCTTCGTCTCACAGGTACCGTTCTTCGGTCATCATGGGTACCATTTCTCGATTAGCATGGGACGGGACAAAGGGGCAGGGGTGGACGGGGCAAATGCCTCACGGTGGCAAGGTAAAACTATTACTTCATGCAAAGGGATCAAATCAAAGTTACAGTCTCTGGGGCAAGAATCATTTAAAGTCTCTTTCTCTCGATTAGAGAAAGCATCAAAGTCTCTCAAAATGGCGTCGCAGCAAAGTGGGCCATAATAGCTACGAAGTCAAAATGGCAGGATGTCCGATGACAGAGCGAGAGAGAGATTCCTCTCGTGCACCTGGGTTTTATAGACAACAGTTCAAGTCCTGTAGGGTCTCCATTGGAGGGTTCATAGGTTAGCTTCAAATTGACCAATCAAAAACGACAGTTCTCAAGCTTTTACTTAAGCATACATTATCCTTGGAGATGGGTACGCAGATCGCAACATTGTTTCCCAATTAGCTTACTCTCAGAGCCTCCATTGTCCGCACCTGCAAGTCGACCTTGAATTAAAGAGAAAATATGCCAGGCTGGCACTAACTTTAAGATAAGCATGTGAACAGTTTCTGTGGAAAAGTACAGCTTCAAGCGAGAATACACGTTTTAATAGCACAGTGGAAAAATACGAGCATCTAAACCGTGAGACCAGGCAACTAGGCCAAAGCCTCTGCTAAAGTAATGCTAAGCTAAAACATTTCAAACAAGCAAATCGTAGCACACGTTTATGATTATGTCGGATTAGTGCAATTCTAATTCACCACGTTATATAAAGCACGCGTATAAATGATGGCAAACTACTCTGAGGGCACATTTTGTCCCCGTACAATCTTTATTAATTCGGTTAATATCACACATGATTATTTCAGCACTACGTTTAAGCGTTAATAAATCAAAACCTTCATTTTCTGCTTCATCAATCCCTCCTCTGATGACTACTAGTCATCACACCAAACCACGCCCACAAATTTTATTCCATTAAAATTCTGTCAGTTCCCTTTTCCTTTTAATTCCCCTAGTTTGCGCTTTGTATTCTTCTGCCATTCTTTCCATAATTTTCTCTTCTTTTCTTCTTTTAATTCTTTCCATAATCATTATTATTCCCCTTTTTATTCCCCAAATTCCAAATACACAAATTATTACTATTAATATTCCTTCTATTATTTTCAGCAATATTCCATTCCAAATTCCCCCAATCCAATGTCCCACTGAAGCTATTCCCTTTCCAACCTTCTCCCACACTCCTGGTTCTTTCAGTTCTTTCAAATCTGCACTTTCTTTTGTTAGATTAGCAAGCATAGTTTTAATTTTCACACTATTATCCGGTATATAGGTACAGCAGTGACGTGCACCAATCATTTTGCAAACGCCTCCATCCTTTGCTAAAAGAATGTCTAAAGCAAGCCTATTTTGAAGAGTCATAGCTCTTTCCGCTGCAAGCTCAGCATCTATCAGGATTATAGCACCTGAAAACTTTGTCAGCATGTTATCCACTATAGTAGACAACTTTCGTATCTTGATGGAATTCAGCACAACTCCCAATGAAGGAATCATGGCTCCAAATATATCACCTACCACAGCAGCTGCGGTCTCTCTTTTCTGGATACTATGAGATCCAGATGTCTTTTGAATCATCGATACGTCATCCAGTTGATAAACCTTTGGGAACACTATACCCAAATAACATCTCCCCCACCATCCCTTGGGAAGACGATAATAAGCATTATGCCCACAAATGTAATACACCCCTGGAATGACAGGGTCAAGTCCGTCCATCATGAATGTCCATTTGGCCTTAAAAATAAACGTATGTTTGCACTCACTCGCTCCTACAAAAATATTGTCATAATATGATTCACCTCGATATATACAAAACTTCCCTACCTGCCAAGCATCTAAAGCTATTTTCCCTTGTGTCTTTATAGCAGCAAAATCATAATTATCTACTGAAGTCCTCTTATGTAACTCTTTTTCTAATTTCGCTTTCATTTGAGCCCTTCTATCATCTGTGCGATCTAAAAAGCTTATTTCTACAGCAGAGACTGAGCAGGTAAGGTTTTCCCTATGAGCATGAGCCGTTTCAAAAGGTTGCATTGGCTCGAAAAAGTCCCTCATAATTTTGTAATCCCAATATCTTGCAGTTTCGCTTAGCTGCGCTATTATAGGAACATAAGCAAAGGTAACATCATAATTCGAGTAAAAATACTGTATGTTAGTTTGACCATAAAACCTAGACATTGCTATACTACATGTAATCCCATATGTAAGAGGCATATGGTGATAAGTTACCCCTTCTTTTACTGATGTCGGTATCTGTGTACACACATAACAATCCTTCGCATCCATAGTCTCAACATACTCTGTTAGCAAGCGATAGAAAACGTTATACGAGAGCTCTTTCTTATCGTGCAAGAGCCTCTCATCCATTGCTAATCTTTTCAATGGTGTTAGTTCAGTGACGGTAACAGGAGCAATAGTAGAAGCAGTAATAGTCTCATTCTCACCCTTTCCATGCATTCCAAACACAATTGCCATTATTATTATTACACATGTAATTACCAAGCCTATACACACATATTTAAAAAATTTATTTCTATTGTTTGGCGCCATGATCTGTATAGAATCAGAGAGCTAGAAGCACTTATAAATGAAACTATTTAGCAATTCAGTTGCAAAGCTGAACGAGCACAATGTTCACACCGTCTTCTTTAAAAGGCCAGTCACTTATCGGTTAGCAGCATTTGTCTCAATTCGGCAATAACTCAGTCTTTATCAGTTTAGCAAATGTCTCATCCGGTTTAACAATGTCTCAGCTGGTTGTTTCTTTCACGTTATATTGTAGCAAGCGATATCATTTACTCTTTCAATCGACAGAGTCTATGAAACTTTTCTTTTCTATTGGTATCTCTTCTTCTTCTTCGTTCTCGATGCTTAGAGATACAAACTCATCAGTCCAATCATCATTGACTGCATATGCCCATTCAGGACCGGAATACCTCCTGTTCGGTATCCTTTTCCTTTTCAATTTAGCTTCCCTTTTCGATTCTGCTTCGCTGGTACCTTCCTCTTTTGTCAAGTCTTTTTCTTCACTTGACGATTGTTCCACGACAGTCACTTCTTTTCTTTTCTCTTTCACTTTTGGCCTCCCTCCTTCGTTCAAACTTTCTTTACCCTTTTCTTTTATTGGTGAGATACTTAGGCCCTCATTCTGACCTTGGCGGGCGGCGGAGGCCGCCCGCCAAAGTCCCGCTGTCAGGTTACCGTTCCGCGGTCGAAAGACCGCGGCGGTAATTCTGACTTTCCCGCTGGGCTGGCTGGCGGTCGCCTTCAGACCGCCCGCCAGCCCAGCGGGAAAGAGGCTTCCACGATGAAGCCGGCTCGGAATCGAGCCGGCGGAGTGGAAGCTGTGCGACGGGTGCAGTTGCACCCGTCGCGTATTTCACTGTCTGCGCAGCAGACAGTGAAATACATGTAGGGGCCCTCTTACGGGGGCCCCTGCAATGCCCATGCCAGTGGCATGGGCACTGCAGGGGCCCCCAGGGGCCCGCGACCCCCCCTACCGCCATCCGGATCCCGGCGGTCGGACCGCCGGGATCTGGATGGCGGTAGGGGGGGTCGGAATCCCCGCGGCGGTGCAGCAAGCTGCGCCGCCGTGGAGGATTCAATGGGGCGGCGGTACACTGGCGGGAGCCCGCCAGTGGTGCCGGTCCGACCGCGGCTTTACCGCCGCGGTCGGAATCCCCATTGGAGCACCGCCGGCCTGTCGGCGGTGCTCCCGCGGTCCTCCGCCCTGGCGGTCTTTGACTGCCAGGGTCAGAATGACCGCCTTAGTCTTCTCTTTGCACCATGTCCATTTGATGGACCTGCGATCTTTTCTGTAGAGGCTTGAACTCTTTCGTTCTGTTCTGCCTCGTTCTCTCCTTCTGGGGAATCAATCACGTTCTCTTTTCCTTTTTCTGTATCGTCTGCTTCTGGGAAAGCCCTCCTCTGATCAGGCTCTCCTGCCTCTTCACCTTTTCCGAGCCCTTCGTCACCGTTACTTTCTTCAGGCTCTGTATCACTTTCAGCTGCTTCAGGCTCCTTGTCACCTTCAGCTGCTTCAGGCTTTTTGCTACCCTCAGGTGCTTCAGGTTCTTTGTCACCTGCAGCTTCTTCGTCGCTGTCTGAACTTTCTCCTTGGTCTCCCCCAAGTGAGTTGGTGTCTTCGTTGTCGGAGAATATCTCCTTTTCTACTGCTTCTGCCTGTTCGCTTTCAGTTCGTTTTTGTTCTGTCTCCGCACTCGGCACTGCTTTATCAGGCACTGGTACTTTCAGCGCTTCAACTTCCTCATCTGTGGGACACAACACCTTCTTTGTGTGACTGGCGTGAATCCAGTTGGGAACCCCCGCACACTTCACAGCGGTAGTTGTCGTCAGGATCACTTGGAAAGGGCCTTTCCAACGGGGTTCCAGACACGATTTTCTCACGTGCTTCTTTACCACGACCCAGTCACCTGCTTTCAGTGCGTGTCCTGGACCTTGGATCGGTGGCAAGACGGTCGCTTCCACCTGGTGAGAGAAAGAGCGAACCACGTCAGCCAGTCCTTTGCAGTAGTCTAACACCATATCATCTGTAATATTCAAAAGCATGTTTGCGGGAACTGCAGGAAGTCTCATAGCCCTGCCCATGAGAATTTCATGCGGAGACAAGCCAGTTTTTCTATCAGGAGTGTTTCTCATTGACATTAGCACTAAGGGCAATGCGTCAGGCCATTTCAAATTTGTCGATGCACATATTTTTGCCATTCTCGATTTCGGCGTACCATTCATCTGCTCCACCAGTCCTGATGCTTCAGGGCGATAGCTACAGTGTAGCTTTTGCTCAATGTTCAGTGCTTCGCAAAGTAACTTCATCACCTCATTATTGAAGTGACTTCCCCTATCTGATTCTAAAGAGATCGGGAATCCGAAACGTGGTATCAACTCCCTCAACAATAGCTTGGCAACTGTAAGGCTGTCGTTTCTACGTGTGGGGTATGCCTCAATCCAGTGACTAAAAATGCACACAATCACCAACACATATTTCAGACCCCCATGCACAGGCATCTCAATGAAGTCCATCTGCATGCGGCTAAAAGGCCCGCTTGCCCTACCAATGTGGCTCGCACTCACAACTGTTCCCTTTCCTGGGTTCATCTGCTGGCAAGTGACACATCGATGGCAAACTGCTTCTGCAGCTTGGCGAAATCTGGGGTTAAACCAATCAGTTTTGAACAATCTTATCATGGCATCTCTCCCTAGGTGAGCTTGCCCATGATAGAACCGCGCAAGCTGTGATAAGAGACTATTTGGCAAAACAAATTTTCCCTCATGTGAAACCCATAACTCATTTTGTCTCTTTATGCATTGTGATTTGACCCAGGAATCTCTTTCATCCTCCCTGACATTATTCTGTAGCGCTTTTAGTTCCTCTATTGTATCTACAACCTTCAAGGCAAATGCTTCAGCTGGTTCGAGTTCTGGTTCACTTATTGTATTCCAATCATCCCTTAGTAATATACAGTTCAAAGCACAAAATCTTGCGACTTGATCCGCATATGCATTTCCCAGAGACACATAGGCCCTCATTCTGACCTTGGCGGGCGGCGGAGGCCGCCCGCCAAAGTCCCGCCGTCAGGTTACCGTTCCGCGGTCGAAAGACCGCGGCGGTAATTCTGACTTTCCCGCTGGGCTGGCGGGCGGTCGCCTTCAGGCCGCCCGCCAGCCCAGCGGGAAAGAGGCTTCCACGATGAAGCCGGCTCGGAATCGAGCCGGCGGAGTGGAAGCTGTGCGACGGGTGCAGTTGCACCCGTCGCGTATTTCACTGTCTGCGCAGCAGACAGTGAAATACATTTAGGGGCCCTCTTACGGGGGCCCCTGCAATGCCCATGCCAGTGGCATGGGCACTGCAAGGGCCCCCAGGGGCCCCGCGACCCCCCCCTACCGCCATCCGGTTTCCGGGCGGTCGGACCGCCGGGATCTGGATGGCGGTAGGGGGGGTCGGAATCCCCTCGGCGGCGCAGCAAGCTGCGCCGCCTTGGAGGATTCAATGGGGCGGCGGTACACTGGCGGGAGACCGCCAGTGGTGCCGGTCCGACCGCGGCTTTACCGCCGCGGTCGGAATCCCCATTGGAGCACCGCCGGCCTGTCGGCGGTGCTCCCGCCGTCCTCCGCCCTGGCGGTCTTTGACCGCCAGGGTCAGAATGACCGCCATAGTCCTGTCCTTTCGTGTGAGCACTGCACTTTACCACTGCAACTTCGGCTGGCACTTGAATGGCGTGTAACAATTCCCTTATTCTCTCCCCGTTCTTTACTGGGGATACTGAAGAAGTCAGGAAACCTCTCTGTGACCATAGTTGTCCAAAGTCATGCACAATCCTAAACCTGTATTGACTATCAGTGTAAATGGTGACTTTCATCAATGCAGACAGTTGACATGCTCTTGTAAGGGCAACAAGTTCAGCTACTTGTGCAGAATAGACTCCTTGAAGCCATCCCGCTTCCAAGACCCCTGTTACAGTACATACAGCATATCCTGCTTTCAAAATCCCCATCCCATCTCTTAGACATGAACCATCAACAAAAAGAATTTGGTCATTTACATCAAGCTTAGTATCCTTGATGTCCGGTCGGGGTTTTGTGCAAAATTCAGTCACCTGAAGGCAGTCATGCTCGACGT
The DNA here is from genome assembly GCF_031143425.1 of Pleurodeles waltl. NCBI lineage: Eukaryota > Metazoa > Chordata > Amphibia > Caudata > Salamandridae > Pleurodeles > Pleurodeles waltl. The sequence goes on along the minus strand of NC_090439.1, from coordinate 1,005,302,036 downwards.
CTTCAGCGTTCTCAATTTCAGCATTTTCTCCAGGAAGCAAGGTAGCTGGATTCAACGTAGTGCACCTTTTCAGCTGCACATTCGGTGAGCCCAGAATTATCGTTTCATACCTCGTGAGTCTTGCTCCAGTCATGTGTTGCGTTCGGGAGCGGGTCAAAAGTATCTCAACTGAGTGAGGGACCATGACTGTTACTGGGTGTCCCATCACTATTCCTTCACTCTGAGTGAGGCTGAAACCAACTGCTGCTACGGCGCGCAAACACCCTGGGAGTGCTGCTGCAACCGGATCCAAAGTAGCTGAAAAATACACTACTGGTCTGTTTACGCCACCATGGGCTTGGGTCAAGACAGACAAAGAACATGCATCACGTTCATGACAAAACAATGTGAAAGGCTTCGTATAATCAGGCATACCTAAAGCTGGAGCCCTGCACATGCATTCCTTCAGTTCAACAAAAGCATCCATCTCGTCTCCTTTCAGCTCAATTTCATCCAAGGCATCCTTCTGGGTCAATTTCAGTAGGGGCTTCGCTAGAGACGAGAAGTTGGGTATCCACTGGCGACAATATCCCACCATTCCCAAAAACTTCCTCACCTCCTTCCTTGTCTTTGGTGGACTCATTTGGAGTATACTTGTGACTCTTTCCTTCATTATTCTCCGTGACCCTTTTTCTATTTGGTGACCCAAGTATTTCACTTTCTTCTGACAGAACTGTAATTTGGAAGGAGACACCTTATGACCATTCCTTCCCAAATGGTTCAACAGAGCAATGGTATCGGCTGTGCAGCCATTTTCTGTCTTTGATGCAACCAGTAGATCATCAATATACTGTACTAGAATTGACTCGAATGGCAACTCTAACTCTTCCAAATCTTTCTTTAGAACCTGATTGAATATTGACGGTGACTCAGAAATCCCTTGAGGGATTCGACACCAACTGTACACCCTGTCTAGGAATTTGAAACAAAAGAGGAATTGGCTGTCCTCATGAAGAGGCACAGAAAAGAATGCCTGTGACAAATCGATGACTGAGAACCATTCAGCATCGCAAGGGACTTGAAACATTATCACAGCTGGATTCGGTACGACGGGGCAGCACTTTATTATGATGTCATTTATTTTCCTCAAATCCTGCACGAGTCGGACCTTTCCACTTGGCTTTATTAGTCCCATTATTGGTGAATTACATGGACTGCTTAGCACTTCTTTCAGTACCCCCTGCTTTACAAATTCGTCAATGAGTTGGGCAACTTTCATGAGGGTGTCTTGTGGCATGTGGTATTGTGGGGTCTGGGGAAAGATCGCATTGGGTTTTACCATCACCTTTACTGGTTCCACTCCTTTCATCAATCCCACCTCTTTCCCTGTCATGTCCCACACTTCCTTTCCAACTGTTTCCCGTAATTCTGCTGGGATGTCTTCTTCAGTTATCATCGGGAAAAGACAAATCAGAGGATACTCTTCGTCGACCGTCTCCATTTCATCCCCCTCTACACTGTCCTCTTCTTCCCCATCATTGCTCGTTTCTATTGTTATTCCTTCGTTTGAACACATTATCGAACAACCCAATTTGCACAATAGGTCCCTCCCTAACAGTGCTATCGGACTTGAGTCACACACCACAAACTGATGTACCCCTTGATAGTTACCGATGCTGACTGGAACCGGATCTGTTATCGGGTTCGTCAGATGTCTGTTTGCTACTCCCACCACTTGAACTGTCCTCCCTGAGAGTGGCAAATTTGGAACTTCACTATTCTTAACTGTTGAACGTGTGGCTCCCGTGTCAACCAAGAATGAGACACGATGACCCATTACTCTTCCCTCTACGTACGGACCCCTTTGATCAACTTCCAAGGATGCCGCAAGCACACAATCTCCTTCTTCTCCTGAACTCTCACTTTCCCATACGTTGTTTATTCCACTCTGACTGTGTAAGGGGAACTGTTGTACTATGCCATTTGTACTCATTACCTGACCCGTTACCTGTGGAGGAACCATCACTTGCTGCTGACTCATTGGTGCCAAAGGTATTTGCATTTGCTGATTAGGTACCATAGGTAACTGCTGTTGCATCGGCTGCATTTGCGTCATCTGCATACGGGGCATCTGCATCTGCTGCGGCTGCATAGGTTGTAATCCCTGCAATTGATTTACAGTCTGAAAATTTGCGTTTGGACCTCTCATTTTCGGTCCTCTCATTGTCTGAAATGCGTTGACATCATTGTTTTGCTGACCAACACCTGCACCTGCACCTGCACCCGCACCTACACCTGCACCTTCCTGCACCACCATCGGGCACTCGCGTTTCCAATGACCGACGATTCCGCACACGTGACACGGCATCACCTTCTTCATTGCCTGCACACCCGTCACAACAGTGTTCAAATCCGGACCATTATTCACAAAACCTCCTCGACCTCTGCCTCTGGCCTGTGGCTGAAACGCCATGTTTCCCTGCAACTGCAACTGCTGTTGCGGTACCTGCTGTTGGAACCCTTGCATCCCTTGCAAACCTTGCAGACCTTGCAAACCTTGGAAACCTGTTTGAGCTGCCTTAAGCTGCATCATCATCACCTTCTCTTTCAGCCTTTTCTGTTTTACCTCAATTTCATCGCTACAGTATTTCGCATAAGTCAAGACCTCATCGATCGGTTTAGACTGCCAACAAATCAAATGCGACTTTATCATTTGGCTTATTTCTGGTCTCAGCCCTTCCACAAATCTGAACACAAAATGGAGCATGTCCTTCGCCTCTATTGTTTCTGTGCCACTGTAATTCTTGAACGCCTTCAACAACCTCTCATAGTAACTATGAATCGACTCTTTAGTCTCTTGGGCAGTTCGGTCGATCTTCTGCCAATCCACATTCTTCGCGGGTACCTTCGTTTTCAAATGCTCAATCACCTTATAGTACAAGCTCATCACCAAAGGTGATGGTGCACCTGTCTCCCTGTCCCTCTCTGGTTCACTTGTCGGCCAACCTACAGCTCTTTTGCAATCCTCCCACAAATCTGCCGGAACCACAATCTCAAAGAGAGTGTTCAGGTCTTCCCAGAGACATTTTGCAAGCTTCACAAACCTATCAGTCTGTTGGTACCATTCAATTGGTTTCTCTCTCAGTTTAGGAAAATCATCCGTAAAGGACTGAATGTCGCTTCTGTGCCATGGTACATGTACTAATTTTCCTCCTGCTGTCTCCCTCATTGGTAGCATTGTTACTGTATCACTACTCTGCGGTCTTTTCTCATTGTGCTCTGTAGCGCTGTCCCTCCTCTTATCCTTCCTCTTTACCCACCTGCTTTCCCATTTGTCCAAGCACCTCCACACTTGTGCACTCTGCAGCAATTCTTTAAGGTGTGTCTTCATGCCTGCTGACCTCATGTGTTCAAAATCTGTTGTCCCAAAATCTAACCTGTAGCTCCTGCTCAAGTGCTTCGTCTTGTCTATGTCAACCCCGTTTCTGTCAGCTGCTTCTTGCAAGCTCTTATGTATCTTGTTCACTTCCTTCGTAATTCTGGGACATAGATACCTCAGCTCTTCTTCAGTGTAGGACTCTAACCTGTTCACACCCATTGTCCCTTCCACCAATTCTTGTGCTTCCATGTTCAACATGACCCTATTCATATAGTCTTCTCCTTTCCCACTAGCTGGACTTTGTGTGGAATTTAGACTGTTGAACCACTGTGTCAACTGTTGCGCATTCACCCCCATCAGGGTAGCGTTCACATCGACTGCCATCGATGGCTGCGGCAGTTTTTCAGTGTTCGATGTGAGAGGTATTATCAGTGGGGGGCTCGACCTCACCAGTGTTGACTGAGCGCATATGGGACTAAACTCCATCAAGGATCCAGACCCAGTTGGCTGAGCCGGTATCGGAGTTATCCCTGGAGTGTTTTCTATGCACCTTCTTTCTGACCCATTCTGCAGCATTGATCCCTGACTGTTCAGACCCGAATTAGGCTGACTATACAGAGGTACCACTGGACCTACAGTTATGGGTAACGATATCGCATCTGGGTTCTGTCCATTCCCCATGTTCTGAGGCATGTTCATACCCACACCATGGGTCATCATTGCCGGCATGCCCATCTGGCTCCCCGTCATCTGAGTATGTACATTTCCTCCCTGCACTTGCTTCTGAGGCAGCATAAACTGAGTTGATTCAGCTTGTGTCATTGCTTGGTTGTAACCATTCTGTACTCCCCTTACGGTTGGATCTATAATCATTCCTGCACCGTTATCACTGTTGTAGTACCCTGGCATCTGCGGCTGATAATTTTCTGCTGGTTTCAACACGGGCACATCTGGATATATTCTCCTAACCTGCGGTATCTGCGGGGTGAACAGCAGACTCGGGTCCTTTGATCCTGATGACGCTCCTGGACTCTGTGTTTCACTGGTCTGTACCGGTGCTGGAGGGGCAGAACTGGTACTTGGACCTTGTCCATTCTCTGCATAAGGCGGTGGACGGTCGTTCAGCAATTGCATTATCAGCTCCTCATCCTCTAACTCCTCTTCCCTTCTCAACTTTTCCTCGTCCTCTCTATCCTTGGAACACTTTCTGTCTGTCTTACAGGTAGCTTTCTTACCTGTCTCCTCTCCTTCCTTAGTAATTGCGGGCAACAATTTTATCCCCTGCAATACATCTGATCTCCACACCTTCTGTGCATTATCCAACCTAGCATCCGCTAGTGTCTTTTCTACCTTCCTCATTCTGGTCTCGAACTTCTTTTGCTGTTGCTGTCTGGCCATCAGTTCCCAAATTGCTAGAGCCTCAAACTGTGCTGGCCTTGGAGGCACTTTCATGTCGTACATCGTGAATCTCAAATTCTCTAAAATCTTTATATTGAATGTCCTGTATATCGGAAACGCTACGCTCCCATGTTTCTCTGTCAACTTGTGCCATTGCTTTAGCCAAAGGCACGGAGCTGCCCCTTTTCTTCCATTACAATGTAAGCTGGTGTACCCTCAGGCGGCGTCTCCTCTCCTACGTTCGCTTTAATGTAAGACTCCCCCTTCATTGCGCTCCTAAATGCTTTAAGGAATTTCATTTTCTCGTCTTCTATTTTCACAAAGTTTATAACCAATATTTGACTTCAATTCCACAAAACTTTAACCAATAGGTAACTTTAATTGCACAAATTTGTAATCAATAGGTGACTTTAATTCCCGGAATACTCTTCACCTGCCTTTCCCCTTCCAACCGAGTCCCACGGACTGCGTCCAATCCGTGCGCGACCCGTCTCACCCACCAACCTATCCCAGCGCGGCTCTTAGTGACGTCACACTCACACACACTGCGGCTGACAAAGCCTCGCGGCTAGTCTTCCTTCACTCACCTCTTTTCGTAACAACTTCTTGCATATATTGCGAGCTACCAAAAAATAAAACAGATCTGTCGGTTTACTACAGGAAGGGTAACACAGTCGCTTCAGGACCTTAGGGACTTTTCACCAGCCTCGACCACTATTCGATCTCTTTCACCAGCCTCGACCGCTATTCGGTCTTTCTCAGTCCCCACATTCGCAAGCAAATCTGACCCGCAGACCTACTCTCAACTTGTCAATGATCTGTTCTAGTGCACTTAGAATCTTGTCAAAGCCCGAAGTCGAAGTTTCTTTCACTCCCTAACACACTTACCCGACTTGTTGACCACGCCCGATCAACCTACTAAACCGCCCAGACCACAACATGGATCAACATACTCCGGAGTCTCTTGACCTCGCAGGGCCCGTCTCAACAACTACAACCACGTGGACCTTTTTATGCACAAAGCGCCACACGCACATGAAGTTCGACGACTTCCCTACTCTCACACCCGGAGCCGTACCTCCGTTACTCTATGAAGTTCGACGACTTCACTACTTCTACACTCGGAGTCGCACCTCCGCTATCCTCAAAAGAAAACCCTCGCAACCTTTTCACACACCCTGCGGCAATAAGCTGTGCAAGCGCAAAACCCTAACTTCACTCATACCATCACTAGTACCGCCAACGCTGTTTCCACACCTCCGTTCTCTCCATTCGCAAGCTCCGAGATCCCGGGAAAGTCCCGGTGGACCTAGCCCATCATCATTCTGTCAATCGTTTTATCCAAGAAAAATCTAATTCAACCTTTCAAATAGGGTCTCAAAATGCGTAACCGTTAATTCGACACCATGTACTTTAATAGTACAGGGTCCCAAAAGACGAAACCGTCCTCTGCTACCATCTACTGATAGAGCGGTCCGTAGTAATAATTTACCTACGTTTGGACGCTCTTTAGGCCGATGAATCTTTTGACTTAGTGGGAACTCTCTGTACTCTTAATCCGGTCAGTCTCCTCAAAATCAATAATCAATAACGGACATAAGCAACACCTTGAACAACATAACACTTAACAATTAATCCAGAATACATTTCGGCGAACCCTGACCTTTCAGTCAGGAATAACCACACCAGTTTATTGCAAAGTTAGTGAATTTATTTCCCTATATTAACAAAGCTAGCACAATATAAATGTGTCTCAACACCAAATGATAAACATATATGGACATTAATAGCTGTCCATAACGTCGAAACAAGTGTAATCTATGAAGCATTTGAATCACGAGGCATTCGATAATGGCAATGCAAATCACTAATACGATAATCTGTAATGAACTAATGGCATACATTTAGTCAGCATAACAAGATCTCAAATTGCATCGTGCGACAGATGGAATCCTCATCTAACCTCAAATTAGCATCGGCATGTGGGACTTCATGCAAAAACAATTTAGCAACATTAATTTAGAAAAACTCCTAACTAGGGCTCTTACCAAAATCAGCAGTTGGTCACCTAAAAGAAACACAATGCAATTTTACAATTTCCTTTCATATTTACCAATTACAATCAGCATACAAGGAAGTCTTCGTCTCACAGGTACCGTTCTTCGGTCATCATGGGTACCATTTCTCGATTAGCATGGGACGGGACAAAGGGGCAGGGGTGGACGGGGCAAATGCCTCACGGTGGCAAGGTAAAACTATTACTTCATGCAAAGGGATCAAATCAAAGTTACAGTCTCTGGGGCAAGAATCATTTAAAGTCTCTTTCTCTCGATTAGAGAAAGCATCAAAGTCTCTCAAAATGGCGTCGCAGCAAAGTGGGCCATAATAGCTACGAAGTCAAAATGGCAGGATGTCCGATGACAGAGCGAGAGAGAGATTCCTCTCGTGCACCTGGGTTTTATAGACAACAGTTCAAGTCCTGTAGGGTCTCCATTGGAGGGTTCATAGGTTAGCTTCAAATTGACCAATCAAAAACGACAGTTCTCAAGCTTTTACTTAAGCATACATTATCCTTGGAGATGGGTACGCAGATCGCAACATTGTTTCCCAATTAGCTTACTCTCAGAGCCTCCATTGTCCGCACCTGCAAGTCGACCTTGAATTAAAGAGAAAATATGCCAGGCTGGCACTAACTTTAAGATAAGCATGTGAACAGTTTCTGTGGAAAAGTACAGCTTCAAGCGAGAATACACGTTTTAATAGCACAGTGGAAAAATACGAGCATCTAAACCGTGAGACCAGGCAACTAGGCCAAAGCCTCTGCTAAAGTAATGCTAAGCTAAAACATTTCAAACAAGCAAATCGTAGCACACGTTTATGATTATGTCGGATTAGTGCAATTCTAATTCACCACGTTATATAAAGCACGCGTATAAATGATGGCAAACTACTCTGAGGGCACATTTTGTCCCCGTACAATCTTTATTAATTCGGTTAATATCACACATGATTATTTCAGCACTACGTTTAAGCGTTAATAAATCAAAACCTTCATTTTCTGCTTCATCAGTACTTGACAACTTTTTTTAACTCTAACCCAATCTCCCACTTTCACAGGAACAATTTTCACATTTTGCTTCAGATCATAATTTAACTTGTAATTTTTTTTTGCCTCTAATAGTTTTTATTTTACATTTTCCAATGACCATTCAGAAACTTTTCCTTCCCGAATCCATGCACACTCCTTACTCACCGGTTCCCTGCCTCTCATAATTACAAACTGACTTTTACCTGCACTATTACTGGGTGTTATCCTGTACGCCCAAATCATTTTGAATACCTCTTTTTCCCAATTCAAACCGCTACTAGCTGCCAATTGTAATGTGCTCTCAATTACACGGTTAAACCGTTCAACTAAACCATTGCCTTCTGGATGATATACAGAAGTTAATTTGTGCAGAATTCCATTCCTTTGTAGGATTTGTTTGAATGTATCAGCAATAAATTGAGGGCTGTTATCAGAAATTACACATCTTGGTAGCCCCTCCCTAATAAACAACTTATCCCAAAACTTCACAACATCCTCACTCAGCACGTTGTCTGTGATTTTCACTTCCGGCCATTTAGAAAAGTGATCCATTGCTATAATAATGAATTTCTTTGCACCCTGTATATTTTCCACTGGTCCCATGATATCAATACCAATTTTATCCCATGGCATATTTGGGCAAGGAACGGGAAACAATGGTGGGTTGAAAGTTTTCCGCGTTTTGTCTGAATTCTCACAGGCGACGCATTCTCTTACTAATCTCTCTACCTCAACATCCAAACCTGGCCACCAGTACATGATCTTCATTCTCGCCTTGGTCTTGGAAATACCTAAATGCCCTTCATGGCATACTCCCTAAATTTTTGCACGTAGTGACTTTGGTGGGACAAACCTTCCACAACTCATGAGAATGTTTTGCTCTTCACTCAGCTCATTGCGAACTTCCCAAAAACTATGTTCTATTTCACTGAGAATTTTTTGTTCGGCCACCCAGGACGCACATACATCAATACTTTCTGTAATTCTTTGTCAGTCTTCATGCCCATATTCCATTCATCTATGTTAACCCCATCCTGACCTTCATCAAACAGCAATGCAACCTGTTCATCCTCCATGAATCTCTCATCAGTATCCTTCCTAGAATCAAAAGGTAATGGTAGCCGACTTAAAAAATCAGCAACCCTATTCTTTGCACCAGGTATGTATTGTACTTCGTAGTTGAAATCAAATAGTTTTACAGACATTCTGGCTAGTCTAGGAGAAGCGTTCTGCAACCCCTTGCTGGTTAGAACTTTGGTCAAAGGCTTGTGATCAGTTCTTACAATCACTTTAAGTCCCCAAATATATTGCCTGAAATGTACCAAAGCCCAAGAACACGCTAACATCTCTTTTTCTATCACTGAGTATTTAATCCCCGCCTCAGATAATGATCTAGAAGCGAAGCAAACAATCCATTCCTCATTTTCATCATTTTTTTGGGATAAGACAGCCCCTAATCCTTTTGCGCTACCATCTGTGGTGATAAAATGTTTACTTAAAGGATCAAAACCTTTCAAGAAAGGAGCCTTACTAATTTCTACTTTTAGTTTATCAAATTCCTCCTGACAATTCCTAGACCAAACAAATTTAACTCTGGTCTTCAGTAGTTGTCTTATGGCAAAAGATTTTTCAGAAAAATTCTTTATGAATTTCGAAATAAACTCCACCAGACCCAAAAAAGCACGGACTTCGTCCTTGTTATGTGGAACAGGTGCCATCATGACAGCTTTCACCAATTCTTCCTTTGGTTTAATGCCATCCTCACTGATTTCATGACCAAGGTATTTAACGCTTCTGCTCGCAATTTTGCATTTTCCAAATTCCGCAGTCAAACCTTTCATTTCGAACACGTCCAATACCTGATGTAACCGTTCATCATGTTCTTCCTTTGTCTTACCCATTATTAAAACATCATCCTGAAAGAACATGACACCCTTAATACCTAGTAGTAAATCACTCATAATTCTCTGGAACATCACAGCAGCCGAAGCTAGTCCGAAAGATACCCTCGTGAATTGATAACAACCAAATGGTGTTATGAACGTTGTCAATTTCTTGCTAATCAAATCTAACTTAATTTGGTGATATGCTGATTTTAAATTAATAGTAGAAAACCAACTCATACCTTTCGTGAATGCAAACATCTCATTTATCTTCGGTAAAGGGTACTAATCAACCACTATACACTCATTCAGGCTTTGCAAGTCGACACACAATCTGATCTTACCATTCGTACATTTCACCACAACCAGAGGAGAAATCCATTCTGCAGATTCCACACGCTCTATTATGCCCTAATTCGTGAGTCAATTTAGTTCGTTTAAAACTTCATCTCTAACCGAGAAGGGAATGTATCGAACTTTGTGAACAACTGGTTTGACACCACTCCTCAACACTATCTTATGATTAAAATCGTTCAAACACCCCACTTTCCCTGAAAACATCCTGGGATATTTGTGTACAATTTAATCGTTATCGACAGTACTATCAGTTGAAAGCACAGGTTTAAAACTGTTGCGGTTAAGAATTATACCTAATTTTCCTTGATCTACCCACTCCAAAACTGAAGGACCTTTTTCTGATGTACACAATTTACACATAGCCTTTTTTCCTTTAAATTCAAATTCCATGTTTTTGTACCCTACTAAATTTATTCTCTCCCCAGTATAACTTTTTTCTTTCACATCCGTTCTATTTAGTGTGTCACCATAGGTTTCTTTAAATTTTTCCATCCCAATTTTTTTTTCTATTATGGAGAAAGGCGAACCAGAATCAACAGTAACTTTCACTGCTATCCCACCCATGTTCAGCTCGCATACAGGTTTTTTATTCTGTCCTTGCTCAATATTCAGTAAATCATATTCAATACAAAAGACCCCATTCTCATCATCCTGATCCTCCTGACAATCTGAATCATTCTCTTCTTCCATAAATTTGATATTTCCTCTTTTAGAACTTTTGCATACTCTTGCGAAATGTCCCATGCGACCACATAAAGAGCATTTCTGATTTTTAGCAGGACACTTCTTATTATCAGCAAAATGATCTGCACTTCCACTCCTATAAATGTTTTTAATATTGTGCTGATCTCGTTGTTGAATATGTTGATCTTGTTGATCCTTCTTCTTGTAACGCACACTCTACGAGTCGTTTTTGAGATTAGCATTTTCTTTAGCAAACAAAACTTGTTTAATATCATTCTTATCCTCTTCCATGGCTTTGACGCATCTACCGGTAAGTTCAGCTTTTTTAACAAGCGCAATAACTTCCTTCAACGGTGCTTCTCCATTTACCCACAATTTATCTTGAATGTTGGGATTACTGGTATGTATAACAATTTGATCACAAATGAATTCTTCCTGTAATCCCCCAAATCCGCACGTTTTAGCTAAATTCCTAAGAGCTGACACATACTCTTCAACAGATTCAGATTTAGATTGTTCCCTTTGAAAAAATTTGAATCTATCCACTGCTACGCAAACTGTTGGAGAGAAATGAGCGTCTAAATCTTCTGACGCTTGTGTAAATAAGTCCCCACTATCTATATCGCTCCTATATTTTTTTTCCATCTCATTGTACAGTTTCAAGCCTCCAGGGCCTATGCAATGCAATAACATTTTCTTTTTCTTTTCTGTAGTGAAGTCTTCTTCTTCGAAAGTGTCAATGTAATTTCAGAAATATTCTCTCCATTCTTGCCACTGCATGACAGGCTCCCCTTTTGCTAAAAGAAATGGTTGGGGTGCATGTAAATTCAGAGAAGACATTGTCACACTAAAAGTTGATAATTGAGTATTAATCAGTTTTTTTTTATTTCTATTCAATTAAACAGCTCTCCTATAAAGATGCACTAATGTTTAATCACTCACATTCCAAGGAAATCATAAAAGAGTCTTTCTCTTGATTACGTGACAGAAGTGTACTTCTTAAGGCCCTTTCCTCTAAAGAGTGTAGCCTCAACTCGCACAATCCTGTGCGTGTTGTCAGTTTACTTCACAAGTGTACTTCTTAAGGTTCTTTCCTCTAAAGGGTGTCTTCGTCACACGACTAGCTGTCAGACTTCCCAGAAAGCCATACAAAACAAGCGCGCTGCCACTGTGCTAGTCGGATATCCTGCCCAGCGGTTATAAATGCAGCCCAATGTGTGCGTGTGCGAATCTCGTGCCGGGTCTCAGCGCGCGTTGAATCTCGTGCCGGTATTGCACGAGCCGCGCCCAACAGCTTGAAAGATGCCAAAGCGGGTGCAGGATCTCGTGCCAAGAATGTCGCACGAGACGAGGCGCACCCTATTGTGGACAGCACAGGCACCTACCAGGAACCGGCGTATCCTATTGTGGACAGTACAGGCACCGACCAGGAACCGGCGTCGGAAGCAGTCTTCAAACAGAGATTAATCCCGGTGTCCTGATCTCCTAAACGACGCGCCGGGTAGCAGGTGAAGACACAGGAACGAGGAAAGCGGTGTGGGGGCTGTCCTTTTCACTCAATGCCAAATTCTGTAATAAAGGTCTGAAGGCAGGTAATCTTTGAAGTATTTATTTCACGATGCTGTAAGCCCCGCACACCACAAACTGTTTCATCTCAGTCCCAACTTCAACTGCCACTGTCAGAGTTCCATTTGGAACCTTTCTCAATACGTTCCAATTCAACCCATCATTACACTGGGGAGGTTGTTCCAGATTTGGCGGCTTGCTAGGAAAATGATCAACCTCCCATTCTGCTTCTGTGTATGTGGGGTGTGTGTCCATGTGAGAGTGATGCTGAGCAAACGTTTCTGGTAATTTGGTGAAAGTGAGTCTGGTCACTAAAGTAAAAAACAAAATTACTCATCCAAATAGGGTGGGGCAGTCTCATAGGAAGATTTTTAGCAGCTTATAAAACAAATGGTGAAAGGAGTGCATGTGAAGGTTGAGGGGAAGCGTGTTCTGGAGACTGGGCCCAGTATTTTAAAGCACCCAACACCGAATGAGGAAATGAGAAAAAGAGAGCAATGAGAGGGAGAGGGTGATCTGACGAGTCAACCTGCATAATTGGGAGACATCAGAGAAAATATAATTTTGAGGCTCTTAAGATAACAAGCCAATGAAACACAGACAGGCCCTTCATCTGAATGTGCTGTTTGACCAGAAGCCAATGCAGTGCATAGAAAGCCTTGGAAAGGTGATACAATTTCCAAAAAACAGTTGCAAGGAGTATAACCCCTTTTTGAATCATCTGCAACTTAGTGATTTAAGTCACAATGACCAAGAAAAGAGGGCATTGCACTCCAAGCTTTAGAGGGGAATGCATGATGGTTAAACAAAAGCTCACCTGTCTTAATGTCAATTCCCCTTTTACACATCTGGGATGGTTTTGATGTTGGGAAATGCCTGCACACTTTAATAATTAATTGTCAAAGTGTGACTTTCTTTGAAATGAAAAGTGACTCGTTATTTCTCATCATCTTTTAACTGCCCTAATGTGTTCCATAATACATTGATGTAATTGTCTAATTGTGACATCTTTACAAAATAACTGCAAGGGCACTATACCACATAAATTACAAATGTATTGCTGCAATTAAAAATGATCTAAATAAAAATTCTTGATCATGTGCTCCCCTCTTCTAATCTCATTTATTAAGCCCTAAACAACATCCTACATCTAAAAGATCCTAATGTAGAAAGTCAAGGGATTCTGTTAATGCTAATGGTCTTTAAATGTCCCATAGTAAGTTAATCTCACAGATTTTCAGTTTTTACGACTGACATACTGAGGGGGGTATTGAACAAAATTTTCTAAATATTATCAGCTAATGAATAGTACCAATGCTTCTAAACAATCGTCCTCAACCTAGAGCCCTCATATGAATAGAGTATAAGAAATCATATATATGTGCCCAAATTACTATATTTAGTATTTGTGGATTACTTTTTGTGAATCATCTTTAAATGAACTGAATATTTTACTGTAAGCCACATTTACACCAAGTCAAGCAGTTTATATAATTCACGCAATTCTGATCTATTTATGAGGTCACCCTTCTTTTTAGTTTGTGAGAGAAGTACGTCAGACGATCCTTAATCTTCACATCTGCATATCATGTCCTTGACTACTTCTTTATGTTTAGTGTCATAACTCCATCTCCGTTTAGCCTACTGAAGTCACCATATGGGACGGGGTGGCATGAAAGATGCTACATGCATGACAAGTATCTTCTCTAAGTGCGCAAGTTGGTTCATAGGAAAACCAATATGGTTAGGCATTGGTTAAGGAAACTGATGTACCCTAGGTTAATATTTAGTATTACATTGTATTCCATGAAGGACATTGACGTTTCACCCCAAATTATAATAGGACCACCTGATCCTAATCCAGGTTTTAATATGGTACTTGTAATTTTTAATGCATGATTATTTTAAAAATAGCCATCATCAGGTTGGTATATAAAGAGGTGCAGGCCATGCCCTTCGCCCTACTCCAGAGAGAAAATAGTTGTTCTCTAAAATGATGTAGTAAAATCAATCAGCATTTGGCGTGCGATAAAAGTGATGCTGAGTGATCAGAGAGAAGGTATTTCTATGAGATGATACTACTATCATGATTTCTTGATCTATATAAAGATCATACATCAAGGGGGCATCAAGGGACATGTGAAACCAGTTGAAACCAGTTGTCCTCAGTAGGTAAGCCCTCTGGGTACCAAACCACAGCATCCATGTCTTTAACAAAAGATGATAATGCTGTGGCTTATGGAACCAAACATCTTTCCAAGTATTGCAAAATGTCTGTCACACTACCTATTCCACTCAGCAATAGGCCGTTCTGGTGGTAAAGTGAAATTCTGAGCAACAGAAGATAAGAATTTGCTTTCCTAATCATCCCTGGCAATTTCCTGTGACTAAAAATCAATTCATAAATGCGGTTCATCTGTATACAAGCAGTAGGATTCCCATTTACTTTAATAGTTTTTGTCCTTAAACTGCTTGTATACTTCCTTCAGATAAAGGTGTTTCGTTAATATGACTGCAATTCCACCTTTATCTGACGGTTTGATTATAAGTAGGTCATCCATTTGCAGACTCACAAGCTCCATAATTTCATCTGATGACAGATTGAAATGTTTTTGTTTAATTCTGTTATACATGAGTCTATTAATACTTTAGCACCATCAAACTAAACATATGGGCATATGTAGGAAACGTGGTACTGCACACAGTGCAGCAACACTTTTCTTGCGCCCCCTATAACCCACCTACCGCCACGATGTGTGCATCGTATTTAAAATACGGTGCACCGTGGCGCAGGGTAGAGGGCAATAGGTCATTTTTTTTATGACGCTACTGATGTACTCTGCAGGAGTAGTGCCAACATTTTGGTGCTACTCCTGCAAAGTACATAGGGACCTATTGTAAACAATGGTTTGCCCTCTTTTAACGCCTGCTCTGAGCAGGTGTAAAAAGTACAGAGAAAAAATACCTATTTTTTCAGCCCCCCTGATTAGGGAATTCCCCATTTGCATACATTATGCCTGTTGCAGGAATAATGAAGCACAAAGGGTTACAAAGTGGCACAATGCGTGCATTGCGCCACTTTGTAAATATGGCACAGGGATTTTGGCCATCTAATGAAATATTAGCATCAAAAAAATGATGCTAATGTGATGGTAGATGGCACTAGGCAATCTTTAATATGCCCCATAGTGTTCAATAGCTCAAATAAGACTGTTGTATCGCAGTGTACTTAAAGAGGCCTTCAGCTTAGGAACATTCGCCACATTAATTTGTTTTGTGTTTCATTCATCTAAAGGAAATAAGTAACCAAGACTGAACTTGAGTTATCATTGCATCTGTGTCCCTGATGGCCAATTTTTGCAAGTACTGTATTACATTCAGGAGACACAGATTTAGTTTTGTAAGAAACGTATTTCTACAAGCAATCTTGCAAGTAAATCTGGGCAAATGAGTACGAAATGAAGGAAGCTTATTATGAGATTTTGGATAAAATGACATGCCCTGTTAGGCTGAAATGTCCTTCTTCAACAGTAACCTATTTGATTAAATGGTAACTGACATTTCAGTATCTGTCCCCACTACACATTCTTTTTGTGTGCATTGCATTTCGGATACTTATTGTTCAGATATTTTTGACCTGTTGGAGCTCTTGCTCATTGATCTTTTTCTTTTTTTCCTTTTCCCTTTAATTGCTTCTTATTTTTTGTACACTTGCCAATCTGACTTGCATTTTCCTTAAAAAATCATGAGTTTTTTTTAACATGCCCAGCTTACTCTCATTAGCTGAGGAGTTCCTTTCTTTAGCAATTTGGGGTGCTGCCACAGGTTGCAAGGGATTGTTCAGGCAGATGTTCATCCCTATAAAGATGATAAAATGTCCTTTGGAATGTATACATTTTACCACATTCATGATCACAAACATCTCATTCACATTTATGCCGTTGGCTTCCACTTATTTCATCTCAGTATGTTTTTAAGCTTTTTGTGCATTTTATCATTTAAATCTGTGATCTATTGCTTTTGTGGTAGCAAATCCAAACCTTGTTGTTCCTGTGAGATTTCAGAGGCCGGATTAACCCCATCAGTTCAGACATGTTTAAGCAATGTTTTCTAAAATGCAATGAGTACTTCTGTGGGTCAGCTTACCAGTCTTTCAAAGGTGCACTGTTTACATGAGCAAATTCTCAAAAAAAAGAATGTGAGTAGTTCAGTATCAGTCTAGGAGGAAGGTAGACCTCCTCTCACCATTTCTTAATCTATTTACATTTCAGTTTTTCAAGTAATGTTTGTAAATCTCAAGTCACTTTATTCCCCACTGTATATTTTTGATTCTGATGTAGATATGCAACTGTCCTCACATTCCTAAAGAAACCCTCTAAGGACCCTTCAATGCTTGCCAACTACAGACTGATCTCCCTGCTACTATTCCGGGCAAAGATCTTAGAGAAAATCATCAACAGACCCCTCGCCGAATACCTCAATCACCATCAAGTCCTTGATATCATTCTGTCTGGTTACAGACCCAACCACAGCAGGGAAAACTGTCCTCATTGCTGCCACAGATGACATTTGCATGAATCTGGACAGAGGAGACTAGTCGTCCATCATTCTCCTGGACCTCTCTGCGGTGTTTTAAATGCTCTTGCACTCCAGCCTCATCCAACAGCTACATGACATTGGAATCAAAGGACACTCACGCCGATGGATCTGCTGCTTCCTGACTGGCAGGACCCAGTTAGTTATCCTGGCACCATGCACCTCGAACTGCCGCACCCTCATTTGTGGAGTTCCACAAGGATTCTCCCTGACCAGACCCTCTTTAATGCATACATGATCCCACTAGCCAATATCTGCTCTCGCGGCAGCAACTTTCTCTCTTATGCTGATGACACACAGCTCATTTTCTCCCTCACAGACAAGATGCACAGTATCCGGATCAAGTTCAATGCCTGCATGACTGAAATTGCCCACTGGGTGAATATCAGTGGTCTGAAGCTGAACACTAACAAAACCAAAACTGTGATCTTCGGGAAGTGCACTTTAATGTGGGACTCCACCTGGTGGCTAACAGTGCTAGGATCACCACCCACCTCACCACCCAGGCCAAGAACCTTGGGATCATCATCAACAGCACACTCAAACTTGTCCACCCAAGTCAACACCTTCCATGCCTAATGTTTCCAGGCCTTGAGATGCTGAAGAAGATTGGTTCCCAATCAGCACCCACAAAACCGTCATGTACCCCCTTGTCAAAATCAAGTTGGATTAGGGGAACATCCTGTATGCCAGGACCAGCAGAAAAACAAATTCAAAGCCTGCAAACCATTCAGAACTCAGTAGCCAGATTCACTCTCATTCTCCCATACCACATTCACATCACACCTGAAGATACTTCAATGACTCCCCATACACAAACGAACAAAAGTCAAAACCACACTTTTAAGGCACTACATAACACTGGCCCAGCATACCTCAACAGTTGCATTTGCATACACAAAACTTCAAGACATCTACACTCGTCCAGACTCCTACTTGCACTCATCCCACCTATACTGAAAAACAATCCGGCGGTTAAGCCTTTACCTCAGTTGTTCTTAAACGGTGGAAATACCTGCCACAACACATAGGAGTCTCCACCTCACTTCCTGAATTCCGATGCACACAAAGCTCTTCATTGGCTGCCAGTGGGCACAAGGGGAGGTTTAAATTGCTCTCTGTAGCCTATAAGGATATCCACCTCACTGACAGTGAATATGTGGTGAAGAAGTCCCATCAATATGTTCTTCTCACAATTTATGATCAGCTGGAGCTATTTGCTAGTGGTTCCTCGCTACAAACATGTTTGTGTGGCAGGCAAATCCTTCGCGGTGACTGCATCAAAGCTTTGGAATGAGCTCCCAGTGGCTTTAAAGTTCGCACCTACTTTTAGAAATTGGGTCTCTAGTTGGCAGAGGTTTGCATCAAGTCCAAGTAGGGACCACATACCTAGTCATGGTAACTATGTTACACTCCCTAAATTAACCTGTGTGCACCCCCTTGTAATTTGGCACAGAGGCGTCAGGCTTAACTTAAGTGTTAATGTGTGAAGTATTTGTGCAACACACTTAAATTACAGTAACTCAGTGAAAACACCACAAAAAGACTCCACACCAGTTTAGACAAATAGAGAACATTTATCTGAGCAAAGCAAGGCCAAAACAACAAAGATTCAATAAGTAGAAGTCGAGAGATTTTTAAAGATTAAGGGGGTCATTCTGACCCCGGCCGGCGGCGGAAGCCGCCGGCCTGGCTGGAACCGCCAGAATACCGCTGCGCGGTCAAAAGACCGCCGCGGGTATTCTGGGTTTCCCGCTGGGCTGGCGGGCGACCGCCAGAAGGCCACCTGCCAGCCCAGCGGGAAACACCCTTCCATGAGGATGCCGGCGGAGTGGAAGGGGTGCGACGGGTGCAGTTGCACCCGTCGCGATTTTCAGTGTCTGCATGGCAGACACTGAAAATCTTGGTGGGGCCCTGTTACAGGGGCCCCACGACACCCCATACCGCCATCCTCTGCCTGGCGGCCAAAACCGCCAGGAACAGGATGGCGGTATGGGGGTCGGAATCCCCAGCTGCGCCGCCATGGAGGATTCCCCAGGGCAGCGGAAAACCGGCGGTACACCGCCGGTTTTCCGTTTCTGACCGCGGCTGTACCGCCGCGGTCAGAATGCCCAAGGGAGCACCGCCAGCCTGTTGGCGGTGCTCCCGCGGTCGTTGGCCCTGGCGGATTTTACCGCCAGGGTCAGAATGACCCCCTAAATGTGAAAACAGTTCTTAGAACTCACTAGCCGTCAAAAGGTTACTTGAGGTCCTGAGGGACCAGTGCAAAGTCAAATCCAGGCCAAGTGTGATGGAGGGTAGGCCGGCTACAGAACCCAAGCAGGGTCCGCTGAGAACTTGTATGGAACAAAGCGTTGCTGCTGAGGGCACAATGTTTCCGTATTTTTTAGAAATCAGCTGCAGAACCCACTTCTGAACCTAGGACTGGAGAGGAGGACCTCAGGCAAGGGTAGGACTCACACATGCAGAGTCAAGCAGCACCAGGAGAAATGCAAGCAGTCTTTGATGTCCCTGAGCCTGCATAAGAACAGGGGCAAGTCTGCAAGTCCTTGTAGACACTCCGGTTAAGCAAGATGGGTTTACTCCTTGCCCTCACAAGGCAGAGATCCGAAGGCAGCATGGCAGCATAGCAAAGCAGAGAAGCGGTTCCTTGGAACAGGTAGTCCAAGCCGAGTGGCAATCCTTTCAACACTACAATCTTTACTCTAGCAGAGTTCTTCCCAAGTCCAGTAGTGATCTAATTTCAGGGGGTCAAAGCCCCAATACTTATATAACAAAAGTGCATTTGATGTGGGGGGTGCCTTCAAAGGATATGGCTTAAGTGCACAGATCCCTCTTTCTTCCCGGCCCTGGCATCAGACTATCAAATGGGGGTAATCAGCCCTTGGTGTCTGGTCAGGGTACAGCAATCTTTGTGCATTTCCTCCAGACACCCACAGCACAGGGCACTCAACTGCATCTGCATTCATCTGCATACTGATGGGTCTTCTTGGGCAGCAAATGGTAAACTGTATAGTTCCTGAATATTCTGTTATTTACTTCAAATTACTAAAACAATCTGGATAAGGCTAGTGTTTAATGCAAGAAATAACAAAAAATGTACTTGTCGGTCCAACATATTCTTAAAAACTCCAATTGTCAATTAATTTTCTGCAGCCCATTGTAGCAGCAGCCAGAAATCGAGGGAAAGCGATATATACTAACTTGTTTACATGGCTGTGCAGTGCTGCCTCAGATAGGGCTCTGTTGGGCCATGCATGACCAATTTCACATACACCCATGTGCATTCAGCTCACTGCATCTTCCTGACAAATTTCTTTACGAACAAGGTGCTCAGAAAACAAAAGGAGAATGCTGAAGTGTCTAAAAACGTCTGAGCCTCAGCTAGTAAATATGTGTAGTTATTTGAAAGATTCCATGCATTTGACTAGAATAATAACAGTGCGTGCTATTATTTACTATTTTTGAGGGGTCAGCATGTTTCAGTGCTTTAAGAAGTCCAAATTAATGTTGAGCGTTCATTTTGGCATGGCACCGGATGCATGCTCGCTGTGTGTTTATAGTGCCCCACAGGTTTCACTAGCAGCACCTCCAGATTTTGAATGTGCATATTATGTTCCAGGTACGTTTTTACAGAATGCATTCCCGCTCCTGGTATAACCACCCACGGGCTAGCTATCATCAGTGTAGCAGGGGCAGTGACATATTGTCCTTACTTGCATTTGGGCTTGTAGCACCGTGGCTACACTACAGGGTATGAAGTGGCTCCAGCATGTCATATGTGGCCAAATAGTGCAACATGGCATGTGGATGTTGCCTGCTGTTCTTACGTGCCTGCAGGCATAACATTCTGTAGAATATTAGCTTTGGTATGGTAACAAACAGAGTCACTTTCAATACATGCAGCATTTATTGTGGAGACTGAAGTTGTTTTCCCTGTGCAATAACAGTTTTGGCTTCCCATAGAGGAAGGCTAACTTAATACACACTGCAATTCCCAGCATAATTAACCTAATTCAGTGTGCTAAAGCGCACACCAGCAATTACTGAGTGGACAGCAGACCTAATAATATATCACATAGATGGCATCTTTCTGATGTGGCACAGAATGATGTAAGCATTATGCAAAATGACTGGACTTTCCAGGTGCCTCTCTTCTCGTGTACATAAAGGAGGGCGCTAAGTAGAAAACATCTTTTTGTTTTTGGGCACCTGGACATTTTGAATATTGTATAAAGCCATTCATGTTGTTCAATTCTTCCATTTTTCAACACTTCATGAATAAAGGGCCTGATGTACAAAGTGATTTGTCAGTCAAATTTGACCATTTGTGAATGGAAAACACCATTTTAAATGTACAAAACCCAAATTGAGATTCAGTAACACGTTACTGAGTCATAATTTGAGTTTCAGTCAAAATAAAGAATAGGTATTTGGAAGGGCCATATAAACGGCATCCCTTCCAAATATCGATTCCTTAACTTATGTTTTGCAACTGAAATCTGGGTGCAAAACATTAATATTTTACCATCAAATCATAATTGGTGATAACCAGTTGCAAATGGGAGGATGTCCCAAAGGGACCCCTTCTCCTTTGGGAGTATCAACAAAAACATTTTTTGGGCCCCGAGGACCACTGCCTGCTGTTAAAATATTTTTGGAATATTAGTCAGTTACTTTTAGGAAAACGGGTAGCATTAAAAAAATAAAGATTGCTTTACTGAAAAAAAAAAACACAGACAGGGTGGTCTGCTGACCCCATCAGGCCACAATGCTTGTATCTCTAACCATTCATATTGGGTCTTAATTGGCAACCTACCGCATGCATATTAATGAGGTAGGTTGAATTGTGACGCACTACAAATCACTATTTTGTGTAATACATTGGTTGGTTTACAAAATACAATTTCATTCGATAGAGTTTGTTGGGCAAATTGCAACCACTTCTACTGAATCTATAAGAAATTACAAATTACAAATTGTTGTTTGATGCAAATTACAAAATCTATTAGGCATCCTTCTACATCAGGCCCAAGTATTTTCTGATGTTCTAAGTCAGTTTATGTTACTGTATCTGGGTGATATTTTGGTTTATTCTAAGAACATTACTGAGTATCAAGAATATGTGATTTTAGTACTATCTAAACTCAAGCAACATCATGTGACTTAGAAAGCATGAAAAATATGAATTTGAGAAGGAGGAGAATTAGAATGTATCTCTTGAATTCAGATTGAATTCTTTAGGTCTACCTATGGATCCAAAGAAGGTACTGGGTAACCTCCCACCAATGTTTAGAAAACTCAAAGTTTCTTTGGTTTGGGAAATTGTTATCATCAATTCATGAAATATTTTGCAGAGTCAATGACATAGCTTATGCTTAAATGATTGTTTCAACACATTCTAATTTTATTCGATCTATACACCTCTATAGAAGTTTCTTGTAGATATTGATGCTTTTGAAAATGCAGTGGGGTGTGTCTGAAAGAGAACTGATTTATTGAGTCCTTGAAAGAGAGTTAATAGCTCTAAAAAATGCTTTTACTGAATGGAGACCTCTTTTGCTGGGCACAAGGGAACTTTCTGAAACTGGGATTGACCATCAGATTTACAAGGTCGATGAAAAATTCAAAGTATGAAAATTCATTGAGCCAGATGGTCATTTTACTTTACAAATACAATTATTATCTAAATACCTGGTTCAAAGCATTTTTGGATGATGAACTATCTTGTCATTATCTCAAGCCATCACCTATTTTTTATCAATGTATAATTTCCTCTCGCTGTATGGTTGGAATTGTGCAGACCATCAGAAAAAATATTAAAGAGGATCAAGAACAGACGTCAGAAGATCTTTACTTTAGGCACTGCTCATAAAACATAGTGATTTGTATTTCAGTAAACAAGCTATTTTAATTCTGACTAAAGAAATACAGATTGATGTGATGCACATGTGCCATGTTTCACAAGTACTATTCCCATTGGTTAGGATGGGAGGAAAAGGCCCGTCAGGAAGAAACCCTTCAAAGTAATTGTGGTTGTAAACAATGATGTAATCACTGGTAAGGTCATATCTGTTGACATCAGTTATGCGTTACATTGACATGTGGTCTCATGAGTGATGTCTTCACAGCAGTCATTTGGGATGTGATCAGTGATGTCATCATTGTGTGAACTCATGATTTATGGTCTGTGAAACTTAACATAACTGGCATATTTCAGTCTTATTGCATTTGATCAATAAAGTCCGTCTTCAAGAGAAGCTTTTACTAATAAAATGTTAATTTGTTGTAAGCCTAGGACCATGTATTTGTCCACACTCCGAAGTGTGCCCCTCTTTGGACATAAACCATGGTGCACTGCCTGTGTTGGGTACTGGACTTGGCCTCTGATCAGGTATCTCAGGCTTGTGACCTTAGCTTTGGGCTTGCAGCTTTCCCCTAGGGCCTCACTGAGCCCCGGTTTGAACAGATGCCCCATTCTTGCAAAGCATCTCTGCGTGACCCAAGAAAGTTCTGCAGCATGCACTGCTTATCTTATCCACCGTGAGGGACTTCAATCCTACTGATTGTGAGATGCACAATTGCATGTGCCTGTTTGTGCGATTTACAGGCCCAGTGCAGCACAGTCAGAGGCCTAGTGTGGATCAGCATGCTATTAACCCCTCAACATTTTAAATCTCAATGCACAGTTCAATAATGCAGTATATCCAGCATGAAATAATTGTTCAGCGTTCAATTTTTTATACTTGCCACAACTGGAGGTCTTTCTCATAGCCGTGCACCCAGGTCCTCCTCTCTCAACTGTCCCATTTTCCACATTCTTTTCAGGAACAGTGTAGACACTGTAGAAGGACTATTTGGAGCGGCAGTGGCATAGACATTGTGAAAGGACTGCAAGTTGCAGTTTTTTTGGGGGGGCACAAAAACAAAGGAAGAACATAAGATTATTCCCTGTACAAGGAGTGGCAGTGTCATAGAAACTGTGAAAGGACTGCTCATGGAAAGTAAAAGGCCACAGATATATAACAATAGACTTAAGATTGTGTTCTTGGTTTCTATATCACTTCTATTGTACCAATAGATCCGATAAACGTCTTCAGGCATAATTCCACCACCAATGATTTTGAGCCACACAGGGTTTTCACTGATAGAGTTGGGTGAATGGATCGATATTTTTGAGAATTATTTACAAGTGTTGAATAGTCAGGGTTTTCCACCAGCAAGGAAAAGAGTAATTTTATTGAACACACTAGACAAAGAGGGGCAGCATGTCTTTAAATACCTACCTATCACCACTAATCAGGATGAGAGTGAAGTTACGGATGTATATAAGGAAGTAGAAAAGAGATTTGCCAAAGACACAAATGTAGTAATGAGCAGATTCAAATTTTACACGCAACCACAAAAAACTGATGAATCTGTAGATGAGTTTGTGTCTAGATTAAGAGAACTATTTCTCTTAATCTGGTGGAATGACTGATGAATTGAAATGCGACAAACTAATAGTACAGTGCAAAAGCAAAAAAATGCAGGAGAGGTTGTAGCCAACACTAAACGACTCTATTGAAATATGTAAGGTTGTGGGTTATCGGAATTTTGTATGAAGGAAATGGAGAAGAAGGAGAGTGGAACTGGTGATGTTACGTTTGTGAAGAAGAATGAAGCAACTGAGGTGCTGGCAGCCACAAGTCGCAATCCTATGAACAAGACAACAAGTATGCACAAGCCCAGTAACAGAACATGTTTTAGATGTGGAATTAGCTTTCACAATGCAGAATTTAAGGGGTGTGTTGCGATAGGAAAGGATTGCAGGAAGTGTTGTTGCAAGGGACACTTTGTACTGATGTGTGAAGGATATTCCAAACCAAAAGTGGCAATAGTACAAGAGGAGGGTGGAGGTAGGGCCCATGAGTGTATGAGAAAGAAGTAAGGATTCTATGTGTTGATTATTCATCTATAAACATAGGGAGATGGGTTAGACCAAAAGCAGACTTCAAAGTCAGAGGAAAAGTTGTTCAATTTATGGTTGATTCAGGTTCATTATACATGATAATACCTATGAGCATGTTTATGCATGAATGTCCAAATGTATGTTTGTTACCTAAAGACATGAATCCTGGAGAGTACCAGGGTGAAAAAAATGACATAGTGGGCTACATGGTGACATTAATTGAGTTCCAGGACAGATCTGTGGAAGGTAAAGTGTATGTGGAATAATAAGGTCCTCCAATCTAGGAAGGCAGTACCAATATGATCTCCACATTATCATTAACATGAGGGTTCCCAATCAGGTTATGTTTGTGGAAGACATTTTGATTGAGGAAATCCTTGAGGTGGTATAAAGTGGTATTCTTTGAAGGGCTGGGTGAATTAAAGGGGTTTGTCCATAAGATTGTATTAAAGAAAGATGTAGTGCCTGTACAGCATACACTAAGGAGGTTAAAAAAATGATTGAGGACATGATGGATAAAGGGATTATTGAACCAGTCGAGAGCTCCGAGTCGGTTTCACCTGTCATGATTATGAAAAAAACAGATGGCAGTGTCAATATCAATATTGTAACCAACAATTTGTCTCTGCCAAATGTCAATTAACTGATGTTGCTCAAAGGGGGGTGTTTCTCAGCAAACTAGATCTGAAAAGTGCATATCATCAGACCAAGTTACACAAAGACTCAAAAAAAGCTCAAAGCCTTTATAACCATGGAAGGCATCTTTCAGTTTAACAGGATACCTTTTGCATTATCTTCGGCTCCGAGCATTTTTCAAAGGATGATGGCAGAGGTCTTCAAAGGTTTGATAACGTTATATTTTTTTCAAGACAATATCTTGGTGTTTGTTGAGTCCATAGAAAGTCACAATATCATACTTAAACAGATTTTGGACAGACTGACGGTAGCAGTATTCACATTCAACAGACAGAAATGTAAGTTCCTAGTGGAAGATTTTGAGTACCTAGGGGACATACTCTCAAAACAGGGTGTGAAGCCAAAAAAAGATTTGTTGAGAGCTATTGGAGATGCCCCAGTCCCATTCAATAATAATCAACTGGGTATTTTCTGGGACTCATAGAGTATTATTCCAAATTCATACAGAACCTTACAGGCAAAACAGAGGATTTAAGAAAACTCTTGAGGAAAGGGTGTAACCTTGTGTGGGAAGAGAAACAGCAAACTACCTTTGATGTAATTAAGGATGACATGTGCAGACCCATATATTGGCTCCTTTGGACACAGGATGTGAAACTATCATTACAGTGGATGCAAGTGTGTTGGGAGTATGGGTGGTATTGACCCAAACATGCTGTTGGAGAAAGAACAGTAGCATTTGTGTCACGGTTTCTCCCTCTCAGGACTAGATTCTCCAGAGTTTAGCCTCAGGTTAATGTTACGTATGTAATGCTAAACCGACACTAAGCTTTTTGAGGGATTCACAAGCCAACACAAATTGGTAGTTGGTTGGTTTGTGTGGCAAAGTATAGCAAAGCAGCACAAAACACTGCATTGCATTACTTTGCGTCAAGGGTGCATTACAAAGGTGGGACATTTAGGCGTACACATGCTACCACCCATGCTTTTTGGTGCTAAACCCTATTCTGAAACAACTGAAGAAAGGGTTTAGTGCCCAAAATTAACACCATTGAAAAGCAGACTTTCAACAGACAAATGTTTTCATTTCTCCATGCGTTTCCAACTTTACATATGTGCTGCACTGTACAGCACACATACAAAGTTGAAAAAGCTTTTCCACTGGTCAGTATTTTGTACAGGAAGGGCATCCTTCCTGTACCAAACCTATGCTAGACTCACACACACATCCTAGCACTATGGTGCTGAGGTGTGTGCATGGCGCTTGGTAGCTGAAATCAGCGCCGATGCTAGGAAGAGGGGATGAGAGTGCCATTTCTATAGCGCTCTCCTACTACCTCTCTTTCATGCAACACAGCACATCATCTTTGGCTGCTGAACTGCTCTGCACGACACCTTTCAGAATCTGGGCCTCAGTGAGAGAAACTACTCAGTCATTGAGAGGGAGGTCTTGGCTGCAGCCTTGGGGATGGAGTATTTCTCCACATACTATTGGGGGCATATCAATAACTCTATGCACAGACCACAAACTATTGGTCAATGTACTTTTGCCAGGTGGGGTGGGAAAAGGTTTGGCGAGGTTGACAAGGTCGGCATCCCGGCTCCAGGCGTACTTGTTTTCAGTGGAACATATTTAAGGATGGCACAACAATACAAGCTTATAGCTTGTCGTGCTTACCTGTAGAGTTGCAAATGGTAGATAAAGAAAATATGGCGAGATGGGAAAAAGAGGGTGCAGTGGTGAGTATCGAGGATGTATTTGAGAGCACGTATTGGGCAGTATCAAGAGAAGAGTAGGATCAAGGGATGGTGGAGGATGGCAATTTGAGAGAAGTGGTATCATTGGTTAAGAACAGAAGCAGGAGGGAAAGTTCTGTGACTGTACAAGCACAACCATATCTAAAGGTTTTGGATGAGTTGACAGTGGTGGGAAGCAATGTATTAATGAGAGGAGAGACATTCATACCCCCAGTTGGTTTGCATCTGAAATTGTTTAAGCTAACACATGAAGGACACTTAGGGCAAACCTTAACAAAGAAAAGAATACGTGAACATTTCTTGTGCCAGGAATGGACGGGGATGTTGAGGTGTGAGTGGAACATTGCAAAGATTACAAAGACAATGAAAAAAAATTGAAAGTAGGCAGTCAAGTACATGGAGGAGTGATTGTAGAGTCAGGAAAAGTGTGGCACAGTGTATGCATGAATTTTGTAGGCCCATTAGAAGATTTGACAGGAAAGTTAGTGTTTGCCTTCGTTATGGTGGACGTTCACTCTAAGTGGTTCGTGGTGTAGTTTCTTAAAGAAATTGCCACCAGAATGACCACAAGAAGCATGGAGGATATCTTCAGGGAGGAAGTATACTCTAGTAAGATTATAACTGACAACAGGAGACAATTAGTTTCTGAGGAAATGACAAAGTACTTGGAAAGGAGTGGTGTCCAATATTTTCACGCCAGCCTATGCAACTCGCAAGCCAATGGAATTGTTGAGAGGGCTAGCTGCATGGTGAAAGGTGCTATTCAGATGGTGCTGACAAACAGAAGTGATGTTAGTTTAATTGTTATGGATTGGCTATGGGCCTGCCGCACAACCAAGAGTGGTGTAACAGGACAAGTATTCTTCAAGTTACTTAGGGGAGGAAGCAGATACTAAAATGCTTCCAGCATGGATGAGGTGTCTGTTGGACACAGGGACAGAAGCTGATAAAGGAGCTAAAGACCTAAATAGTACTAGGGAGGATGTAGAAAACAATGCTGGGAACATTCAGGTGGGAGATTATGTAAAGGTGAGGACAGGCAGAATTTCAGATGAGTGTAAGAAATGTCAAGGGCCCTCCAAAGTTAAGGGGGTGCATCTTTTTTTGTAGTATTGGAAAATGGAGAACAGTGGAATGGAATAAAGTGGTGCGGTATGGCGGTGTAACTGTCAACACCAGAGCAGTAAACGCTCTATTGGCGACAAAAATGCAAAAACCCAGCACTCTCAAAACAACGTAATTTATGCATTGTGCTGATATGTTGTGGTTTAACCTTTTGCATTGCAGAGTTCAATCCTGAAAACTTATTTTTAATATGCTTACAAATACTGTTCCTTTGCAATGTATTGCTGCAGGTTTTCAGAGTGTGTTAGGGTGTGGCCCCTTTCCAGGTCCTTCCAGAGACTTTCCCTGCAACATGCCTGGGCGTGGTTCTGGGCTGGGCCAAGACTCTATAAAAGAGAGCCAGCCCAACTCCCAGTGCTCACTATTCAGAGGTCCCGGTGCAGAGCAGCAGCTTCTTCCTGAGCTACTGTACCGGCGGCCTATTTGGATCTTCCTGTCTTCTGCCCTTCATCCTTCATTGGTGATCATTGTTCCAGGCGGTAAGATGGTGGTTGGAGTGTCCCGACACCGTTATTGAGTTCATATTCTTGGTTTAATTCTTAACTGAGTAACAGATTACTTGCGCGCTACCATTTCTTGACATTTATATGGTAGTTTACAAATAGGCAAGACGCGCGATTTGTTTCATAAAGGTTTGACTTTGTTATTTATTGCGTGCTACCATTTCTTGACATTGGCATAGTGGCTTAAGAATCAGCAAGACGCGCAATTCGTTTTTCAATTCAATTCAATTCAATGAAGTCTTTATTCGATATTTCATCATAAAAGACATGCTACACATCATAATACTTATAAAATTATCAGTGCTAATGATTATAACAATAAATACAATATTTCATAAAAGCTACTAAAAACGTATTAAAACTATCTAATGCATCATTTGTTAAATATTATGACAAATTAAAAAAAAAGGGAGTACATTACTTTAAAAACTCAGTTCTAAAATTCAAGATAGTTTACTTATCTAAAACATGTAGCTGTTTTAGTAATTCGGAACGGATTATCCATGCCCACCCCAGGAATTTGGCCACCCCTATAGATGTAGTAGGGGAAAGATCAGTTTTAAGGATCCTACAAGCAGTCTCGGCCGATTGTGTGCCCAGACTTTTGCATAGGGGTACCAACCACTTCTTCCTTGGGGCAGCATATAATGGACAGACAAAAAACAAATGGCTCACATTTTCCCGCATTTCTGTACACAATGGGCATTTATCTGGGCCTCCAGTGCCCCAGGTTGAGGTTAAACACCTTAATGGTATTGAGCCCACTCTAACTTGGTGATATAATTTGCGGTCCATAGGTTTTGTGATAACATCCCAGTACTTTTCAATTGCAGAGGCATCTTTCACGTGTACAAATGTTGTTGTAAGGGAACTACCTATAAGGGATGAGTGTCTTATGCCTACCACCCATTCCCAATATAGTTGTTTCAGCTCTTTTTTTGAAGGAAAAGTAACTGAGTCTGGGTTGAGCCAAAGGGCACCTAGACCCATGGCACAAAGGGTGGTTCTAACACCCTTGAACCAACCAATCTTATCGGATCCTAGGGTGTCCCTTACCTCGAGGCATGCTTTTGCATATGATAACAGCTCTGGGGTAGACCACAACCTCCGCCAGAAGGCCAAGGGCCGAAATCTGGCTTGATCTTCCACCGGTTGGAGCCCAAGGTCATAAAGGAGCGGGATACGTGGGGATGATCTCGGAAGACCAACCGCCCCTCTTGTAAATCTGTTTTGGGCCAACGTCAGTCGGTCCAGATTGCTATAACCCCAAAGCTCTGCCCCATACAAGACTGAGGGAAGAATTTTTGACCCATAGATTTCCATGAGTGGGGACATCGGGCGGGTAAATGATCTTTTATGTTCCTTAAGAAGGGCACCGCCTAGTTGAACATGTTTGAGTGCTTGGATATCAATCTGGGGTTTCCAACTAAAATTATCACTAAAATGCACACCCAGATATGTAAATTTATTAGTTTGCTCAAGAATAGCACCACCCATTTTGACCCTTGCCACAGTTTGTGTTCGACCTCTTAGTACCATAAATTTTGTTTTAGAGACATTTATTTCTAGCTCATGCTCGTCACAAAATAACTCAAATCTGAGTAGGGCCTGCTGGAGCCCTTGCCTTGTCTTAGATAATAGCAAGGTATCATCCGCGAACATGAGCAATGGTACTTTCATTCCCGCTATCTGGGGAGCGTCCGTGGGATGTGTTGCAAAATATTTGGTAACCCCGTTAATAAACAGGGAAAACAAAGTGGGAGCCAGAACACATCCTTGTCTAACACCTTTCAAAACATGGAACCTGTCCGTAACCTCGCCAGGCTTACCCCAGCGGACTTGGGCATAAGTGTATGCATGGAGATTCATTAAGAGTCGCACTAGAGCCCTGGGCATTCCCTGTTCCAGTAAGCAATCCCATAATTTAGTCCTAGGGACCAAGTCGAATGCAGATCTTAGGTCCACAAAAGCTGCATACAACTTGCCCTTACCCAAAAAAACTGTTTTCCAATATAATAGGGCAAAACGAAAAGCTTGATCAAGGGTGCTTACATGAGGTCTAAAACCCGCCTGCAACGGAGTCAAAATATCTGAGTCTATTATCCATTCCTGTATCCTCCCTAAAATGAGGCGCGCTATAATTTTTTGGATCGCATCAATAAGGCTGATAGGCCGATAATTTGAGGGTACTGAGCGATCGCCTTTCTTGTATATAGGCAGGATTTCTGCCCCGTACCATGAGTCAGGAATTTTAGCGCCTGCTGCAACTGCATTCACCAGGTGGAGTATATAAGGTACCCACAGGTCCTGGTCTTCCAAAAAAATGTCAGCTGGAATACCATCAGGGCCAGGGGCCCTCCCTTTGGGAATGTTGTGCAGGCAATTGATGACTTCAGTAACTGAGAATATTAATGGCTCGGCGGGCTCAAGACAGTGGGGTATAGTCTCTTCTACTGTATGACACTTAAACTGATCCTCAAAAATTTTTACCCACTGGTGATTAGAGACAGATGCTGGGCTATAGTGGGCGTCCTGCGAGATACCCCATTTTATGAGGTACCAGAACTGTTGCATATTGCGTTTACCACAGGCTTCTGACAGCATAAGCCAGCGTTCCTTGTCCCACTTTTGTTTTGCTTTGCGTTTTGCCTCATTATAGAGTTTTCTACAAGATCTAATCTGGCTATGATTTTTGTTTTTAATGGCCTCAAAGAGAACTCTTTTTGTCTTAGTACACTCTTTATCAAACCAGGTAGTGGATGAGTATTTCTTGGTCCTAGGTTGTTTAGGGATAAATTTGATGAACAACTTTTTAAGTTCCTGAAACAGGTCAGAATGGGTACGTATAAGTTTGCTGTTAATCTCGTCCTGTGAGCCACAATTGTTTAAAAGCTCCACAGAACTAGACACTAAGGTTCTTATCGCCCTACGGGCCCCAGCGTCCACAGCTATTTTGGACCAGCGTACCCTGCGCATATCATTGCTCACAATGACCTCTTTTCCTGTTATATTAGGACCACTGCCCACAGACCTCTGAAAGCTGGAATCCCTTAGGGTCAAAACCAGCGGGTCATGATCGCTCTCTGGGCGTTCCGTAACTAGCATATCAACAACTGCAAACCACTACCTCACATCGACCAAAATATAGTCGATACGACTACTGTGTCGGCCGTTGTTGAACGTATGCCTACCCTTCCTATCAGACTTGACCCTTCCATTAACAGCTCTCAGACCCATATCCAGGCATAGCCCCTTGATATAGGTGGCTGAGCTCGACAACTTAGCAATCGAGGGTAACTCGAGTTGGGGAATACCCCAGGATAGATCCTCATCCTCAGTGAGCGGGCCGTCCTCAATACCCAAAGGCTCAAAACAAGTATTAAAATCCCCCATCACAATCTTGTGGCCATCGGTCGTTGATCCAGATAAAATGTCATCCAACAGGAGGAGGGTCGGAGAAACCCTTCCTCCCTGTAGGCCCCTGACATAAATATTAACCAACAGGATGCTTAAACCTTGGTTGGACTTTATCTTTAAGGCAATTATGTCTGGACTATCAGTTGTCACTTCTTCAACTCTTACACCCGCACTTTGGCGGACCCAAATTGTAAGACCTCCAACAGGACGCCCTTTCTGGCCTCTAATTGCTGGCTTGCTAAAGTTCAGATACCCCACCCGAAATATCGGTGTGATAGCCCATGTTTCCTGGAATGCAATTATGTCGCCCTGATCTATGAAGTCCCTCCAATCAGGAATACACTGGCTGGACTCCAGACCGGCTATATTCCAGGATATATACCTTGATACCATATCAACAGGCTCAGCAAAAGCAGAGGGTGAGTCCGTACTAAAATTGGGTAATGCAGACAATGTACCAACGGGGATAATGTCAGGGTTATTACTTTGATCTGTGGCAATAGCCTTCCAACTTATATCTTCTATGTGGGGGGATTTCAATAAAGTTAAATTATCTATTTCTTCTCTACCAGTGAGTCAATCATTCTCATCTAGGCAGGATAACGGGCCATATTTCCCGGCAGTAATCAAGGGTTCAATGCTTACTGGTGCGAACCAACCCCTGGGAGGGTTAATGACATTTTTGTTAATCTGGGATGGCACCTTCACCTCGGGATTCACCGTAGGATAAAAATCAGGGAGTTCCCACGTGACTATTGGTCCATCTGTAGGTTGTGGGCACCAGCCTCTCAAAAATGGGACCACATTTGTACTCCTGAAATTAACTATTACCAGATCACCTGGAATATCTTTAGTCATGTGGCCAAGCCAACCCACCCTTCTCACATTTAAGATTTTACCATCAATGGAAGGGAGGAGGGGTCTATTCTTAGTAAGCCAGAAGGCTACTTTATTTTTTAAGTCATTGGAACCTTCTTTTTTACCTGAACTAAGTTCTGGGACTCCTGACAGTATACATACAAATGGAGCGGCCTCCGGTGGGAGATCAATCCTAACATTATAATTATTGTTGTGCTCTCTTGCGTCCTTATGGACTCGAGTTGGTTGAGACCTACCCTCTAGGGACCCTCGGATCACTTCCCTAGGTATAGTGGGCTCCGCCTCCAAACTTGTTTCGTTACATGGGGTTTTATGTCTTAAACTGCTTCCCGCGAGTATTGCCTGCTCAACACAATTTCCAGATGGTAAATCTAGAGGTACCGTTAGAACATCTGCTGGTGTCGAAGTTACTTGTACCCTTAGACTATGAACCTCTTGGGTGAGCACTTCAATTTTCAACAATAATGTGCTAAAAATTTCAGCCATTTTTGTCGCTAACTTATCCTCTACTGTTGCCAGTATATTTTCTATATACTGCCTGTTATGACAGCAACCCACTGGCTTATCAGATCCCCCGTCTACTCCCTTTGTTTTAATAGTATGAATTTTTGCTTCGAGGGGCTTTCGAGAATTGCTGACCTTCCCCACTCCTCTTTTGCCCAACGACTTTCTACAAGCCCTAACTTCTCTTGCTGGTTGGGGGGGAATCTCTGCCATAACCACGGGGCTAGATGGGCTCTCGCCAATTATACCCATTGAGTCTAAGGGATTAGAATGTACCTGTGCCTCAGTTAGTATCATATCCTTGTCAGTGTTGGCGCCCAGATCTTCAAAAGTAGACACTATATGTGGGGAGGAACTAGGGTGTGTCTGAATGGGGGAACCTCCTTTCCCTAGGGAGACTCTGCGATCGCTATTAATCTTTTTAACCACTTTAACCAGGTAGTTATCAAGCATAGTAGCCCCTAGATTTTTGGCGGAGTTATTACAGTTAGCCATCATAGATTGGTTGCAGTAAGTACCACCAGCTATAATTCAGCAATACAAAACACAAAACCGCGTAATCAAGATGTAATACAGCTAATTTACAGTTTTAGGCAGAGTCCCGTGCCCAGTCCAGTCTCTTCAGGCCTCACTTCAGGCCTCTGAGGGGGCCCGCCCCTTGCCCGGTGCCGCCCGCGCGCGTCCCCGCGGTGTACCTTGGTGTACCTTGTTGCAATTTAAAGGCCCGGGGGCGTAACAGCACTTTCGCGCCACTTGGCGCACGGGAAACCCAGAGGATTCTGGGTATTGTAGTCCTCCCAGCGTGTATTGGCAGGCAGCCTACAACGGTGGTGGTCCGAGCCGGCAGCCCTATGTCCTCATCTGCTCCCAAACAGTTGGCCTTTCTCTTCCGACCAGGCTGAGCTGCCACTACCAGCCAGGCTGGAGGGTTGGAGGATTGGACTCGCGTTATAATGGCGGATTCTGTGGTATGACGAAAGTCCCACAGCTGGCATAGATGCAGTTCCAGAAATGAGTTTTTTCTGGCTCCGTCGTAGCTTAATACATCGAGTAACCCAGCACGGACCCGAGGAAGGTGGTATCGGGCGGGCACTTGTACAGTTGTACAGTTGCTGTTGCTTTTGCTACCACTGCTCGGCCTCCAAGAGTACGATAGATATATACCACTGGTGCCCCGCGTGCCGGGCTCTCCTCACCGGGCTCCCCCTGGGTCTCCCCCGCTCTCCGGGGCCGGCCGAGCTGTCAGACCAACGACGGACCCAGCGGAGCTCTGTGTTACGTGCTCCGAGACTCGAGCGCCACTCGCCAGTCAATACCCCCACCGCAATCCGTTCTCCGTGCTCCGTGCTCCTTGCTCCTTACTCCGTCCCTCGCTGCTTCCGCTCCGTCCCGTTACTTATTCAGATAAGTCGTCCCTGCTCTCAAACGGCCCAATTCGTTTTATGCTGTTTAAACATTGTTGTCTATTGTGCGCTACTATTTCTTGACATTTACATGATGTTTTACGAATTGGCAAGATGCGCAACTCGTTTCATGAGGATTTAGCTTTGTTGTTCATTGCGCGCTACCATTTCTTGACATTTACATGGTGGCTTAAGAATTGGCAAAAGAAGCGTGATTCGTTTCATTGTACTTTGATCGTGTTATTTATTGTGAGCTGTTATTTCTTGACATTTACATCGTGTTTTACGAATCGGCAAGACGCGTGATTCGATTAATGATGATTTGACTTTGATATTCATTGCGTGCTACCATTTCTTGATATTTTACATGGTAACACTCGAATCGGCAAGACGCACGATTCTCTCCTCGAGTTTATTTCATGTTGTTTATTGTATGCCACTATTCTAAGATATTTATTATGTAATATTCGAGTTGACAAGTTATGTGATTTGTTTCCTGAATCCATATGGTGTTATTCATGGTGCACAATCCTTTTATGGTGTTTACTATATATATATATATATATATATATGCAATATGCGCAGTTTGTGTTGACACATTTTAAGAGTACACAGAAGGCCAGAGTTTCTAGATGCAATATTGTATGGTCCTAGTATACGTTCTCAAAACAGGATTTATATGACTGGTTTAAAATTTAGTAAGAATGTTTTTCTGATTCTCATGTAAAGGAAAGTACTGGAATAAGGAAGTTTTCATTTAATTCATCTTGATTCCCCTACAGGTATCCGGCCATCCTGAAACTTAGTCATTTTAAACTTAACTCTGTTAATTTTTTCAGAGTGACTAGGCTTAGAATCATAGTCTAGTATTGATTTTAGGAGATATAATTTTCATATTGTGTGTTCTAACCTTTTTCTTACTACAGGTCTCCCTCCCAGCTGTTCCCTTCCTAATCCCCTCTTCCCCTCTTGAACTTTCTCAGTCTCTGTGATTTATCTATCAGAGTCTTGGAGCTGTTCAGTGGTGGACGTGTTGGGAACGTGCACAGACCCCGAGGATCTGGTGACTCTGACAAGGTCCTGTGAATGTGAAAGAGGGAGTTGGGTGCAGCAGTTTCATGTTAATGGAGGATGAAGCACTCTTGCATAAGAATATTAGACAAGCGTCTCTGGAAGTATGTGGGAGAGAGTACGTAAGAGGTGAATTCAAGTGGAGCAAATTGAGACTATGTCCAGAAGGAACACACAGGAACCAAGAAGAACACAGAGGTTCCACCAGGCTCTGGAATATTTGAGAGATTTTGTTAGCTAACTTTTCCGTTCTGGGTTCGAAATTTACCATTTTTATAGGTGTTAATTTTGCATTATGAGTTCTTGTACATTTTATGTAACTTATTATTTGTAATAATGTATTTTTATAAGGAGGAGATGTGTTATAGCCTGAGCTGGAGTAGCTTCCAGCCAAGAATGTTACTTATATCATTATAAGAATGTTAAAGTTGGTTCCACACAGGAATTCCACACACAGGTCCTCATTATGAGTTTGGCAGTCAGACCGCCACATTGGTGGTCCAAAAAAGACCACCATGTTGGCGGTCTTGCAGACTGACATATTACAAGTTGTGCAAGCAGGACCAAAAAAAACAGACTGGCAGAAGCCTGGAAATAGGCAGTCCGGTTTCAGCCCGACAGCATAGCGATCAACCACTGACCATATTACAAGCCCAAACTCAAAGTGGCGGACACCCATAGTGGTCAGTCCGTGGCAGTCTGAACCACAGCAGTTTGCGGTCACCAAAGTAATACACAACGGAACATTGGATGGATTTGGAAACAGCATAGCTGACTCACATTGCCACACTGGACAAACCTGCAAATGACTCTATAAAACACATCCCTTGACACACAACTATCCTCTGCATTTTCACAGCAAGACCCAGAAAGACAGTTCAACTTTGTCCCACACTGCACAGGTACTAGGCACCATTTTTTCACCATCCCAAACAACATCCTAAACACACTTTTGTCCAGTTACACCTTTTTCAACTACCCATCTTTAGTAAGTCACTGTCACTATATTTTTTTATTTTATTCCACCATGTCTTGTTCCAAAAATCCCAGCCTTACAGATCAAGAGTTAAGAGTCATAGTGGATGAAATCATAAGAGTAGAGCCACAATATTTTTGACCTCAAGTCCAGCACATTCTTCTCAGTAGGAAAATGGAAATGTGGGACAGGATAATCAACAGAGTGAATGCTGTAGGCACCACACTGGGCACAAGGGAGGACATCAGGAAGTGCTGGAACAACCTCAGGGGAAAGGTCTGTTGGTCTCCAGGCAACAGCTTCAGGCTACAAAGTGGCCCTCCCACTCCCCCATTACAACTCTGTCCTTGGGAGGAGAAGGTCTTGGCCATCCTGCATCCTGAGGGCTTAACAGTAATACCTGGGGGAGTGGAGTCTGGTAAGTCACAACACTAATACTGTCACCAACATGCCATGCCATGCATGCTCACTGCTTACCTTTTGCCACCTTTGCTGTCACTCCACTCACCAGCCCAGTGTCAATCAGTCCAAAGACCCCTATCTGGCATCTCACAATTAAAGTGTACTCACCTGGGGGGATAACATTTGTGTATAGTGTGTGTATTACAGGGTGTAGCATGACTACTACTCTCAGCAGGCACTGTTCTACAACTGCAAACACCAGACTAGTGTTTCCTTCTCCAAATACCCTTTTTTTAAACTCCCAATTGAAGTCTACCCATCTAGGAGGATAGCATTTGTCAAGAGTGTGTAGTACAGGGACTGACATGACTGCAACTCCCAGCAGGAACTGCAAATGTCCCTCAAACCACCAGCACAGTGCTTCCTTCTAAAATATAATGTTGCTTGTGAACTCGCAATTGTGGAGTACTCACCTGGGAGGATAACATATGAATAGTGTGTGTTGTACAGGGACTCACATGACTACTAAGGCCTGGAGGCACTGTTACCTTTACTACACTCAGCCAGCCCTGTGCCCTCTTTTCCAAATACCTTATTTGTGAACTCCCAACTGTAGAGTACTCACCTGGGAGGATAACAAATGAATAGCGTGTGTAGTTCAGCATCTGACATGACTTCTAAGGCCAGTAGTCACTGTTACTGTTACTACACTCAGCCAGCCCTATGTCTTCTTCTCCAAATACCCTTGTTTGTGAACTCCCAATTGTGGTGTACTCACCTGGTAGGACAGCATATGAATAGTGTGTGTACCAGAGAGAGTGACATGACTGCAACTCACATCAGGCACTGTATCTGTAACTCCAAACACCAGCACAGTGTGCTCTTATCCAAAGACCACTGTTTGTCAGTTCCCAAATTAAGGTTACTCACCTGGGGGATTACATTTCTCAAGTATTGGGGAGTAGTGACAGAGACAGGGCTGCAGGTAACAGCAGGCACTGTATCTGTAACCACACACACAAGCACAGTGTTCTCTTGTCCACAGATCACCGTTTGTCAATTCCCAAAATAAGTTTACTCACCTGGAGGATTACATCTCTCAAGTATTGGGGAGTAGTCAGAGTGACAGGACTGTAACTTACAGCAGGCACTGTTTAAGTGACTCAAAACACCAGCACAGTGTCCTCTTCAGCAAAGACCCCTGTGTCTTAACTCTCGATGGACTTGTACTCACCGGGGAGGAAACCATTTCTATAGTGTGTGTAGTACATGGAGTTACATGACTTCAACTCAGAGGAGGCTCTCTCACTGTCACTCCAACCACCAGTACAGTGTTTTCCTCTCCAAAAAACATGTTTTGGAACTCACACGTAAAGTGTACTCACCTGGGGGGATGACATTTCTCAAGTGTATGAAGTGAAGGGAGTGACATGCCTGCCAAAGCCAAGAGGCTCTGTCTCTCCAACTCCAAACACAAGACCAGTATTTACTTGTCCAAATACCCTTGTTTGTTAACTCTCAATGGAAGTCACCTGGGAGGATACATGACGGCAACACCCAGGACAGCCAGTTCCTGGTACTCCAATCACCAGCTCAGTATGCATTTGCCACTATGCATCTGTTAGTGAACTCTCAAATGATGTTTACTCACCTGGGAGGATACCAATTGTCAAGTGTTGATAAGTAGTAGGAGACACCTGAATGCAACTCCCAGGAGGCACTGTTTAAGTGACTCCAAACACCAGAACAGAGGTCACTTGTCCGAACAACCCTTGCCTGCTAACTCTCAATTGAAGTTTACTCACCTGGGAGGGACGAAGATACAGATCATGCTCAACTCAGAGAAGTGTCTTGCTACCTAACTCCACCTTGACATGCTCACTGTTGGACTTTTTTGCTTATGCAGGGTCATCCCCAATCTTTTTGCCTCCTGCCTCCTGCCTCCTATTTTGTTCTGACCTGTTGTTGTTGGTTTTTGAACTCTGAGCACTTTACCACTGCAAACCAGTGCTAAAGTGCATATGCTCTCTGTGTAAAATTGTATGTAATTGGTTTATCCATGATTGGCATATTTGATTTACTAGTAAGTCCCTAGTAAAGTGCACTAGAGGTGCCCAGGGCGTATAAATCAAATGCTACAAGTGGGCCTGCAGCACTGGTTGTGCCACCCACATAGGTAGCTCTGTAATCATGTCTCAGACCTGCCACTGCAGTGTCTGTGTGTGCAGTTTTAATTGTAAATTCGACTTGGCAAGTGAACCCACTTGCCAGGCCTAAACCTTCCCTTTTCTTACATGTCAGACACCCCTACGGTAGGCCCTAGGTAGCCCCAAGGGCAGGGTGCAGTGTATTGTTAAGGTAGAACATATAGTAATGTGTTTTATATGTCCTGACAGTGAAATATTGCTCAAATTCGTTTTTCACTGTTGCAAGGCCTGTCCCTCTCATAGGTTAACATGGGGGCTACCTTTAAATCTGATTAAAGTGTAGATTCCCTTTGGGAGTGGATGGACATGTGGAGTTTGGGGCCTCTGAGCTCACAATTTAAAAATACATCTTTTAGTAAAGTTGATTTTCAGATTGTGTGTTTGAAAATGCCACTTTTAGAAAGTGAGCATTTTCTTGCTTAATCCATTTCTGTGACTCTGCCTGTTTGTGGATTCCCTGTCTGGGTCAGTTTGACAGTTGGGCTGGTTGCACCTCACACTGGACAGTGACACAAAAGGAGCTGGGGTGTAGTCTGCATTTCCTGATGAGCCATCTATGCTAGGAGGGAGAGGAGGAGTGGTCACTTACACCTGAAGGGCTATGCCTGTCCTCACACAATGCAGTCTCTGACCCCCTGGTGAGTGTCTGGGGCCTGGCCTGGGCAAGGCAGGATTTCACATTCAAAAGAGACTTTACTTTGAAGTAGGCCTACCTCAAAGGAGAAATTGGGTATAAGAAGGGGACCCAAAACCACAGACTTTAGAAACACTTCTGAATCCAAGAGGAACCTCTGCCTGGAGAAGAGCTGAATAGCTTAGGAAGAAGAGCTGCCTTGCCTGTGACTGTGCTTTGTGGAGCTATTTTGCAGTTGCTGCTTCTGCCAGAGTAAGAGGGCAAAGACTGGACTTTGTGTGCCTTCCATCTTGAGAAGAAATATCCAAGGGCTTGATCTAGAGCTTGCTTCCTGTTGTTTGAACTCTCAGGGACAGCAAAGACTTCTCTCTGCCAGCACTTGGAGTCTCTGGAGAGACTCCTACTTTGCACTGTGGTGCCCATCCAGTTCCTGGGACCCAGGAAGGAGAAGCTGGCAGCCTAAAGACAAGGAAATCCACGCACAGAGCGCCGTGTGGGGAAAAGTTTGATGCAACTCCGATCTTTGGCTGAAAAAACAACACACTGCCGGCTCCGCAGCTGAGAAACGACGCTCGCAGGAAACGTGACCGAAGAATCGACACACGGAGCAGGAGAAACGATGTGCAGCATCGCTGACAAAGCCTGGGAGATCACAACCTGCGCTGCGGGGTTTTCGGATCATCGTGCGGCTGGATTTCCGACTCGCACCTGCCCGTGCGGGGTTATTTTGGACGCACACCGGTACAATTTCACACTAGCAGCGCTAGTGTGTGTTTAAAACTACTTAAAGACTCTTTTTGCATTTTTATTGATAACTTGACTTGTGTACGGCGGATTTTTGTCGTTTTGGTCTTGTTTTGTTTAGATAAATATTTCCTATTTTTTCTAAACCTGTGTTGTGTCATTTTGTAGTGTTTTCATTAAGTTACTGTGTGTGTTGGTACAAATACTTTACACCTAGCACTCTGAATTTAAGCATACTGCTCGTGCCAGGCTACCAAGGGGGTAAGCAGGGGTTAGCTGAGGGTGATTCTCTTTCACCCTGACTACACTGAGGGTCCTTGCTTGAACAGGGGGTGACCTGACTGTCAACCAAAGACCCCATTTCTAACACTCACCAAAATGAAACTATTGAGGACAGGAAGGACACTTTACCCTGTGTGCAAAAAAAAGGATCCCAAAGGCCTCAAGATGCATTACCAGTATGGTATTGGCAGCAGGCACATTCACAAAGCACTGACCACATGATGACTCCAATCGTATATATAACAAAGTCCTGGGTCTGCCTGCATACCAATCGAATAGGCCTCAAAATGTCAAAGCCACATCTTGCCTAGCCACTGCTTTGCCTGCATTGGTGGCTAGATGTAATTCCCAGCCCATCCTCCCAAGTGCTAATGACCTGCACATTTCAGCAGCTTCATTACTTAAATGGAATTGCCATGCTTCACAAATGTCAGGTCAATACAATCAATAGCAGGGGTACCTGTCACATTAGGATAACCTGTAAATCTACTGTGTACATGGTCTTTGCTAAATGTC
Source organism: Pleurodeles waltl (assembly GCF_031143425.1). Taxonomy (NCBI): domain Eukaryota; kingdom Metazoa; phylum Chordata; class Amphibia; order Caudata; family Salamandridae; genus Pleurodeles; species Pleurodeles waltl. Next base: position 1,005,260,098 of record NC_090439.1, on the reverse strand, counting down.
ACTGTAATCATTTGGAGGTAGATGTCACAATATAACCAGTAACATTGCATGTTTCACATCAGCAGGTCGACCTGCCATTGGGCACACAGAGACCATAGAAGAGACTGCCACTACCCCCATGGATGAATCCCTCATTGATTAAGACACTCCTGGATGTGGAGCATGGTTTTGGCCCATTTGGATAACCTGGTCAGACAACAACAGTGAGTCTCACTGTAGCCACGTCAACACCTCCCAGTCCAGTTGACGCTACATCACAGGCAGCCATTCGCCCCCTAACCTGTGTCCCTAGGACAGTGTCTACCATCTTGTGCCCCCAGTCCAGGATCCTGAGTAGCAACACAACACCTTGGATAATAACGGTCTTGGAACCAGTTTTGGGGGCACCCTGTGACAAGGGCACAGGCCCATGGGGGTGGGGTAAGTGGGAGGGATGCTGTGGGCCAACGGGGTGAGGCTATTGGAGATGCTCCTGGCTAGGACACCATCACCCACATCTTGGGGGCTATTAGGTGTCCCAAGGTGTGACAGGCCAGGTACTTGCAGAACTCTGGGAGATCAAGCAGCTGCAGAGGGACATCCATCGAAATGTGCCTCAACAGTGGGAGGCCCACAATACCAACATGGCCTCCTTAACAGTGGTGTTGAGGGACATTAACACTACCCTGTTCAGGGATCATTCAGAACATTCTACCCCTTCCGTTGGAGCAGCAACACCAGGTCCTTCATTGGTGCCAGCCACAGGAAGGGAGGTCCTGTCAGGGGAAGAACCCGCCCCAAACACCCCTGCCTCCATAGCAGCAGATCCCTCCCACCCATGCAAGCGGGAACATCCAGTAAAGACTCCAGGAGGTGCGGATGGCAAGACACCCACCACTGCTGGCAAGTGACCACTTCCTAAAGGACCTCCTTTGTGTCCATCATATTCACTCTGCTGACTGTTCTCCAACCACCTTCCTTTCCAATGGGAAGAGATAACTGGACTTTGGACTTACAATGACATCGCATCAACTTCAACAATTTCATCCACCATGACTGAACCCTTCACTTTTCTTTTCAACCATGCCTCAATATTATTTTATGAACGAATATTCAATAAATCCACCTATTACAAAGCCAATATCTGCTTGCTTCTGTTCCACATTTTGCTGTGTAGAGATGCAAGACCATGTCCAGCAAATGAGGAAGATATAAGCTGCTAATGCAAGGAGGGATATGTTACAGGTATATTGTCCTGCTAAGGATCACTACCAACACACACAAACTCATTGCTACAAGTGTCTGGTCGCACCAAACATTTTATTTTACTGTGCAGCACATAGAATGTCCATATGTCTGGATTGCGATAGCCAAGAATATCTGACTAAGACTATCCCCCAGACCATGGAGGGAAGGGCCTTGTCAGTCATTGTCCTGTAGAATAGGCAAACTGAAAAGTGAATGGTGTCAACATCTTGAGCCTTATCCCATTCCAAACCAAAGTAATCCAGCGTCACATAATCCAAGGTACAAACAGAGGGCAGTACAACATTCCTGGATCACAGGTTCATCATAATCCATTGACCATGCATCTGGTGGTATGACACAAACATGTGTCAGTGTTGTGGCACAGGCACTGTGGGCTGCAATGATCAAACACATCTACAGCTACATACAGTTCATACAAGAAGAGTGTTTATCCTATGTGAAGGGTGACTGCCTTGCTTGCACTTGATGACAACATATTTCATGGTCACATGATCACACACATGATGCAGTCGGTCCAACACAGCACAATAAACAAGTCCAACGTGCACTTCTGACCTTCCGCACAATCACTGTTCAGGCTACCTTGGCACAGGTCTCTTATACCCCAAATCTGTGACCTACATTACCTGGAACAATTGATGTCCACTTCCTATGTTGGAACAGCATCAGATACCTGCCAATGTCACAACTCCGAAATGCCCACATGAGGATGTCATAGTGAAGGTACCTGTACAAAGACAAAACAAGGAGTATAGGCTTGAAAAGAATCCCATTACACAAATTATGTGGCAAGCATCTGGAAAGGAAATTGCATTGCAAGGAGACTGACACAAACCAAGTAGATACATCAAGGTGATCCATCAGGTGGTGAAAGGCTATCCCTTCAAGCACCCTTTGGCTGAATGTTGCAAAGTATTAGCTCTCCAGTTGTTGCCAAAACACTCTACTCCACACATACTAACAACTACAGTTCTTCGTACAGTCACAGTCATTACGCCACATGACATACTTACACTAAAAAAAGTAGCTTTTGATGAGCTCTTCCTGCAAGTCAGCTCCTTGTTCTTCAACAATGTCATCCTCACTTGGCATTTCATGAGTCTCAATTAGTGGCACTGGAGGCTGCCCCTCCTCTCGTATATATGGGATATTCTTCTGCAGAGAAATATTGTGGAGCATGTAGCATGCCACAGTGATCTGACACACTTTCCCAGCTGAGTAGAGGGTGGCTCCACCTGTCTTCCATATGCCTCATAGAAGTGGACCTCCCCTAGCATAGTTGGATTCCTTATTGGTGTCAACAACCAAGGATTGTTTGGATATGCAGTCTCCTGTTAAGGAATGGGACATATGTGCAACAATGAGTCCCTCTTTTCAGGATTGTAGCACCAGACATTGCACACACAAGCCAGACAAAAGTGACTCACCAACCAGTCAGTTGTGACATCAGCTGGGGTATTGTGCTGTTCCGCTTTATGAAGGAATCATGAGCTGAACCCAGATAAAGGTCACAGACCTGTGAAAAGTAGATATCCACCAACCATACAACTTGCATGCTGATGGAATGGAAGTTCTTTCTGTTGCAGTATACTTGTTCATTGGCATGCGGTGGGAACAAGACAACAAATGTGCCATCAGCAGCTTCCACCATATGTGAGATGCATGCAAAACCATAAAAGTCAGCCTTCACATGGGACAAATCCTGATGTCGGGGAAACTGGATGTAGTTGCCCATGTGTTACAGCATTGCTGAGAGCATATTCTTCAACTCCAGACTGAACATAGGTTGGGACATGCCAGCTGACAGGTCCACTGTATGTTGGAAGGCCCCTGTGGCTAGGAAGTGCCCTACTGACATGCCTTATACAATCGTTGGTATGCTTGTTGGATAACTAATAGCTGTCATCAGATCTGGCTCCAAATGACAACACAAGTTCACTATTGTTTGCAATTCAGACAATACAGTACTGGAGGATGATGTGTTGCTCTTCTTTGGTCTGAAAGTCTGGCAGTGGACGGTAGACAGGTGGTTGTTGCATCCTCCCTCTCCCTTGGTACCTATGTATGACAAGAAATGAGTTCTAACATTAGTCATTGTGTCCCCAGCAACATACATAATGCAGGTGAGTGATATCATGTGACAAGGCATTTTAGAAGGGATAGACATGGCAAACAGTACACATCACAGCTGCTAATAACACAAGGGTCATTTGTGACTCCCATTGTTTTCAACACATGTGTCCCCAACATGTATCTGGACTGTACTCCAATATGTGCATCATAATTGCCCCTTGAAATATGACTGGCTAACCTGACCGAAAAATAACCTTCAGTAGGGGTGAACTGTGCCCCACTGTTAAATGCTATCTGTGCCCTGCAACAAACTATAATGGTGTTTGAGTAGTACGACCTACATTACAAGACAGGATAAGCATGCTTGTGAATTCAAAAAAAAAATTCAAAGATGTGACGCAGTTTTTGAAGCCCAATACTGCAATTCAGGCCTCTAAAATAGCGGCTGCCTGACCTACTCCACTGGAGATTAGGAACCGCCCGCGACCGCTGGCGGAAGTCGTCACAGAGGCAGGCAGTTGCAACCGTAGCGAACACAGCCTTAGACTAACGTTGCCAGTGGCAGTCACGGGCCAATGGCTGTATCAGCTGCAGGTGAAGACCCTGTACGTGGCGGATGTGACCACCATGTTTTGAAAAATCACTTACTTGAAACCTGACACTGCTGCCTGCAAGGCCTCCACTACCTGAACTGCTTTGTATCGCCTCTGTGAGCAATCATGCCACATCCAGCAAGTGCAGGTGATAGGGCCCCTGTCTTCTCTGCAGAGGAACTGGAGAGGCTAGTGGATGCAGTCCTAACCCTCTATGGACAGCTCTATGGTGCACCAGCGGAGAAGGTAAGTACCTCAAGTGCACAGTTTTCTCTGTACTTGACCATCCTTTCCCTCCTTACTGGCTAGAATGTAGCTTTGTGTGCCAGGTTGACTACTCTTGTGCCTATAGGTGCAGTCTGTGTGCAATCAGTGGGAGGGATAATGTGCAGGTATAGGTGGCCAGTGCCATATGTAAAGTTCATTCACATTGTGTTGCAAGGGTTTTGGGTTTCCTAGATCCTCCTTGTGTTGGATGTACCTAACTAGGTGAGGAGACATTACTGGCCTCCATTGACATTTCTTTCCTCATAATGTATATGTTAGACAACATGTATGTGTATAACAGCATGAGCTGAGAATACATGATGTATGAATCAGTGCCACAGAGATTTCTTTACATATCTGCCCTTGCTAAACTGTTGTTTGGAAGGCATATCATGACTCACTCGGCCCTTCAAGTTGCCACACACACCACATGGCATTTTGTTGTTGGCTACAGGATATACTGTCATGCATGGAAGTGATGGGAATATAGTGTCATGTAGGTTCTGTCTGCTCAGGCTGGGTACTAGACTAGGCTGGGGTAGAGTCGCTGTGGCTATACAACTGTGGCACTGTGCCCACTCCTTGTACCCCAGCAGATTCTGTCATGTGGGCAATATGAGGCTCTGGTGAAATCCTGCCCAGAATGCCTCATTCCTTTGATTAGATTAGGAATGGCTACACAGATAAGTTACTAATCTAGTCCACATGTACACTTAGAATCATTGTCAATGTGTGTCTTTGACTCACGACAGGTCCCTTACTCCCACAGCCCTGCTGTCGCCTTCCCATAGGTCATATTTATTTTGTGCAGGCTTATTGCATAAATGACATTCACACAGTGTGGACCTTGTGTTGATTCCTTGAGGGGGGCATTATATGTGAGTCAGTAGCTTGGTCACATAGCGGAAACTGTACAACACATGCCTTTGTTTGTTTGATGCCATTCTGTAGGATGGACACATATGTCCAAAGGAGTGTTCTGTGGTACAGGTACATAACACGGAACCCTAACCCCTGAAGGGGCATGAGTCTGGATTGATATGAGTCTGCGTTTGTTAGTCCACATGTCCACTCATGTCCACTCATGGACAGGGTGGACACTTTCTGTACCCATCATGCCAGTCCCTTCATTGTTACCCATGTGTAATGTTGGAGTTTGTACTCTGGTTGTTGCCTGTAGGGACTGTATGCAGAAAGTCATTTTCATATGATGTGAATGTGTTGGGCAATTCATGCCTAAGGAGTTTACCCTTCAGAAGCCACAGAGGTGTGAAGCGTTTCATAGTGGGTCACATCTCAGTCAGGTTGCTAGGGCATAGCCTATATGATGTCAGTAAACTCGCTTAGTCATGGGAGGGCCTGAGCAGAGTAGTGGGTTAGTCTGCACATAGGAAAATATATGTCTGTAGTCATGTCCCTGTACTCATTGGATTGTATGTGTCACATTTGGGGAGTATTGACAAATAGAAAAGTTCTAGCTTGATGTTACTGACATATATGTGACTCAACCATTTGTGACGAGATTGGTGAACATGATTTCTTGATTTGTCTTTTGCATCCATGCAGGTCAACGCCTATCAAAAGAAGGGAATATGGAGAGCCATCGCCAAAAATGTGCGGGCCCTGGGGGTCCACAGCCATTGGATCACCCACTGTCCTCCCAAAGTGGATGGGGTGCCCCCTAATGGTCTGCATCCTGACGGTGGCCTATCCGGGGCTTGATGGGCGTTTGAGGGCAGCCCTGCAGCAATAAGGGTGAGTAGAAGCATATGCCTGCCTGTCCCATTGCCAAGTGATTGACAGCTTCCCCTGACAATTAGGGATGAGCCATGTGCCACACAGTAGATGAGTGATAGTTTGTGTAGACATATCATGTGTTGTGTACTGATGTGTCTTGCCTATTTGGCCCAGGGACCTAGGATACAACTGGGTGGAATCCACAAACCACTTGCTCTGCAGGTACGACATATGGCTGTGTACATTGATCAATCAAGTAATTGTTTTTGTAGTGAGTGTAACTTCTATGCAGCGACCACTACTTCTAAAGCTTACAGGCCAAAGGTAAGTAGGTGATTGATCACTGTGCTCTGCCATGTGTCTGGGTGATGTGTATATAGGAATCTGCCACCCAGGAGCTAGTTGTCTTCAGTGTATGATGGGTGCTGGTGCCTCACTGCAGTCTGTACTGTGAGGATGTCCAACATACATGTGACAGGGCTTATGTTGTTATTTGGAGGCAGCAATAGATCACTACTTTCCCTTGGTAAGTGAGGAATGTTCATTGACATGATTTATGTGCCATCACTGTTGCCAAACCCCTTGTGCTTACATGTCATCATGTGTCTCCTTCTCTTTAGAAAACATTTGTAAGCTGCAGTTTCATGCATGGCCATCTGTTGGAATGCATTTTGCATTTGCCTACTATTGCATGCCAACAGGTGACTGAGGTCTGCTCCATGGGGCAAAACTTTGAGGGTGATGGTGTCTCCTACTGGTTATTGTGATTGCACAACTTCAGCCACACAATTTTAGTTGTCTGGGATCCTGGTTTTCCTGTGGTCAACTGTTGACAGTTCATATAGCATGCCTGCATATGGTATGTTAAATGTGTGGGCCACTTAGGTGGAGTTTGTTGCTGGGGCCTACTTGACATCATGCTAATGTATGCTAGTCAGTGCTGTTGTTCAAGTGTGATCATGGAAATGTGATGACATTTCTCTATGTATTTGAAGCATCAGCACCAGCAAGCGAAGGAGACAGGGCACAGCCGAGTAGGGAAGCTTCTGGCAACGGGACCTTGGGTCAAGGTACCACTGACACAGAGAGACCCAATGGCCTGGAGGGTGCCACGGGGAAGACTGCAACATCATCATCATCATCATCGGATTCTTCCTCCAGTGGACACTCCTTAGTGCTGGTGGACTTATTGGGGCATCCCCCGTACCATCAATGTCCGCCACCCCCGTTCTATCACCACTATCCCTGTGCTCGCCAGACAGTTGGCTGTGCCCGCTCACCCAAGAGGGTGGAAGTCTCTTTTGTCGCAAGCACCTCCGCCACAGCCCCTGTTAGCCCTCCTGCCCTCAGTGAGGAGGCTATTGACCTCCTGAGGAGAATCTCTGTGGGTCAGACAGCCATTGTGAATGCCATCCAGGGATTGGCAAGTCAGATACAACAGACCAATGCATTCCTTGAAGCATTCATGGTGCAATGTCTGGCCTACTGAGATCTTTTAAGGCTCTGGTCTCCGTGCTAATAGCAGCCAGTCATCCTCACCTACCATCCCTCCTCCACCACCTTCTTCCCAGTCCAAATCCTCCCTTCTCCTACGTAGCCAAAGCACAGAGACACATTTGCACGCATCCACATCAACACACAAGAGCAAAACACACAAACACAAGCACCTCAAAACACACTGGCATGCACACAAATAACAGAAACAGCCGCAACAACAGTCACCACTTCCCCAGCACCCCCACCTCCCCTAGCATTACACACACACATCAAGCATACCCACAGGCACCACACCAACAGTCAGTGGCACACCCACCACACCCATCATGCCCACAGACACCACCCCAGCAGACCTCCAGACATCCACCACAAGCACCATACCCACAGACACCACAACAACAGCCACACAAACATCCACCACCACCTCGTCCAGCACCTCCACTTCCCAGTCCCCCAAGACACACAAACACACTCACTCACCCATCAAACAGACATCCACCAAACAGAAGCATACCTCCCAAAAGCTTGCACCCACAACATCCACTCCTACAGAGCAGACAACTTTTCCCTCTACCTCCAAATCCCGACTGCCTTCTGCTGACCATCCCGGTAGCCCTAAGAATTTTTTTATGTTCCTTTTGCTGTTGTTTGCAGTATGTGACTTTGTGGGCAGTGCAGTTGTCCCCCAAGACAAGGACATCTGTTGAGTGCATGGCTATGTGGGTGTTCATGCAATGGTGTTGTCATGGCATTGTGTACTGTTTGTTGTGGTAGGCATTTCATCTTGTGTTGTCCAATGTGAGCCTGTATGGTGTTAGACTTGTCCCCCTGACAGGGACCATGTATTCATCTGATGTGTGTCAGCTTGAATTTTCTTTGTGCAGACATGCAGGGCCATATTTATACTTTTTGACGCACAACTGCGCCAACGCAGTTGTGCGTCAAAAATTTTACCGCCGGCTAACGCCATTCCAACATGCCATACGGGCACCTTATTTAAGGAATGACGTTAGCCGGCGTGGGGGAAAATGGGGGTTGTGCGTCCAAAAATGGTGCAAGTCAGGTCTGAGGCAAAAATCAGGCCTCAAACTGGACTTGCGACATTTTTTTTGACGCACAATCACCATTAACATGACTCCTGTCTTAGCAAAGTGGCATGTAGGGGGGCCCAAATAAGGCCCCCCTATGCCACTTTAAAAAAACTTTTAAAAATACTTACCTGAACTTACCTTTACTTACCTGGGATGGGTTTCCCCATCCATGGGTGTCCTCCAGGAGTGGGTGAGGGTGGCAGTGGGCAAGGGAGGGCACCCCTGGACTCCTTCCGAGCCCACAGATCCCTTAATGCCTGCCCTGACCCAGGCGTTAAAAAACGGCGCACAACAGGCTGTGCGCCATTTTTTAAGGCCCACCCCCTCCTGCGCGTCAAAATGACGCTGGGGTATAAATAAGGGGCACAGGCCTTAAAGTCATTTTTTGGGCGGGATCGCCTACCTTGCATATTATTAACGCAAGGCAGTTTCCCGCTCCAAAAAAATGACGCACACGGTAGAATTTTGACGACCGCGGGGTCGGGCGTCAGTGTTTAAATATGGGGCAAGGTTTGCGTTGAATGTGCGTCAAAATTTTTGACGGACATTCGCCGCAAATAACGTATAAATATGCCCACAGTGTTTTCAGTTGTGCTAGCTTTGTTTGCATGTGACTGTGCATGTGTCCATTTAGCTGTGGGTACCTTGCAGCTAGCTCATGTAGATGTATGTCCCATGCAGTTGAAATTGGATGTGCTTTGTTGACTTGCACTTCCACATTGGGCAGATAGGAATGTCATTTGTGTCTAGTTTTGTTTGTCCCTGAAATAGATGTAGGGTCATTTACTTTGCAAATGTTGTTTTATGGGCATATGCTAAGTGATATGTGTCCCAGTGCAGTCTTCTTCCCTCAGTGCTACTGATGGCCACAACCCAATTGTGCGGGTACTGTGCAGGTATTGGTTGCATAGTGATCTTTGTCTATTTGTCTCTCTGTATTCTGCATGTCATTGTCCTTCCATTGTGTTGTAATGTGTGTGTCCATCACAGGGCTGTTTCATGGGAGTATTGTTTGTGTTCCATGCCACCTGCATACATATGTGTGTTGAGTGTGAAGAGAGTCCATGGCATGTGTGCAATGTGAGTGTGTGAATTCAATCAGCTGGGCCTTTAGCATTAAAGAGTTACACTGTGGAATGTCTTTCTTTTTCTTAATTTTAGAACTGCAGATCCAAAATGGCACAGATAATCTGTGGTGGTGAGTAACTACTCACCCTCCGTCAATCCTTGAGATTTTTTAAAGCTTATTTTCAAAAGGCAACTGAACGGATTTACGAACCATTGGCGGGAGTCTTGAATGCCACAGTATGCATGATGTACTTTTTTCTTTGTTTGGGTTAGAATCTACCCATCTGAAAATCTCCTACATGTTCCTCAGGGAAGGAAATACTCCCACTGCACCATCACATTTAGTTCAACAAAATAGTTTCTGACGTTCAAGGGTTCTTGCATTACATAAAGGTGGACATAACAAATCATTTCAGTCTTGGCAAGGCAACCAGAGCTTGAGGATTCACATTTAATTTGAGAATTGATTAATATTTCAAGTTTATTCTCCCAAAGTCTCTCACTTGCTAATATCTCAAGCAGTTCTTTATCATGATTACCAGCCTGGAGTTGCTTTACAACTATAGGGGTTAGAGCTTGTTTTAAAGTACTCTGTAAAATATTGTCATATGTTTTAGTGCAAATTGAAGGGATGACTTACTAAATAATTCTTTGGAGGACTAACAAAGACCTGTACCACTTCTGTGGAAATATGAAAGTATCACAGAGAAACGAATGACTCCAGAATGGCTCTAGTGGACGGACTATCAGCCTGCGGATTCTCCTGGCAGAAGTTCCAACCGTGTTCAATGTTCAGACACCCCTTTAGAGAGTAGTATTTGCATCCTGCCCTGACGACTTGATACGCCACCTGCAGAGACCAGCTTAGGTGGTTTATGAGGTCTGTAATTAATTAGCCGAAGATATTACCCATAACATCCTTGGTGGCACCCCTATTTCCATCACCTGCTGGCTCGATACAGCTATTTTCAATATGGCACTTAGCCACCCTGACATTTTTGGTGACTTCCAACTGCACCCCAGATCTCCTTGAATCCAAGATTTGGGCCTACGTTTACAGTATTGGCATGCTGCCTTGTCCAGATGTTTGTGTAGTCGCTGGTATCGAAAAGCACACCCGATTAAAAATCTGAAGATGAGCATGGTGCCTCTTCTAAAGTGACTGATATCTGTAGCTGTCCATCTAACACCCATGCCTCTTTCAACTATGCATGGGAAAGTAAAATGAAACTTCTTTCTGAGTATGGAAGCTCCTGCGGAGAAAGGCATGTGAAATGGTAGCATCCAAAAGGCTGCCTTTACTGCCAGCCATGCTGATCTGTGGTAAGCAGCTGCCTATGGAGATACTTAACTTCATCCTACTTCACAACATCAAGGGTCACCTGTGTTTGTCCCACTTGGTCTGTTTCTATCCTTGTTAGAGAATAATTACCGATTGTCAAAAATGCCTAAATCTACAAATCGTGGACTTGCGTGTGTGCATGTTCATAAATGACCAGCCATGTTTTTTGAAACACACTAAAATGTACGCCACTGCCCAAGGAACTACACATAATCGAGCACAACATTTGGAGCAATATTGCAAAAACCCCTGAGGCTCATATTACAGCACAAAGCCCCTTTTGACCTCAAGTCACTGCGGTTTGGGATCAGTCATCAGGTATGGCCATTCACACAACTGCAGGCATTGCTCTATCACGTTGTGATGATGGGAGTTACTTCAGCTGCTTTTGCTCCCGGTTAGAGTTATATCTAGCAAGTTTATTTGGGGTAAGTTAGAGCTTGCTATTTCTGTATTTATCTGGGGATTTGGGAGTATAACATGTAAATTGTTGCACACTGATTTGTCTCAATTTAAGGGTTAAGCAGTGGAAACGGCCTATACACTTTTCCCATTTTGCATCCTGTTGACATAAAGTGGAATTTGGTGAGATTTGTTTCCTGAACACTGCATTACTCGCCTGCCATTGTGTTGTTTTCTGACATAACTGTTGGCATCCGTCTCTGAACACTGTGATGAAAGACTCACCGTGATGGCAGAAATGATCCGACTTACAGCAGATACATTAGTAAACGCACAGATTGTATTTTATAGCTGGATATGTATTAATAAACTGGAATGAATCTCGCGTTAACTTCAGCAGGATATGAAGCAAACGCCTGCTTGGATGCAGGGAAGCCCTACTGTACAACACATTCTCAAGAACAGAGCTTCCTTGTGGAAACATTTCCCTTTAATGTCTTGCCAAGAATATGCGCCAAGTAAGCGTCACTCAACAATAAGCGAAGCATTCATGGACATCCTAGAAACTTCCTCTCTGCTATCACAGCCTCCCCCAGGGAGGCAACACATCATGGTGACATCCCGCGGAATCAGGACTGTGTCAAAGGTCAAATCAGGTCATTAATAAACCAAATGCTGCAAAAGTAGCCATTAGTCTGACTACTGCCTGTTCTAACTGCAGAAAAATGTATTTTCAACCTCTTAGTTTCTGTGAAAATCAGCACCTGCTGTTCCATGGACTTGCAAGGAGAATGGACCTTACAAGGAGATGGCCAGTACCAAGAGAACCAACAGGGCTGGTGCAAATGCAAACACCGTGGAAATGCATAGGCACGTGCCAGTATAATGCTGTGGATCAACCCGCCAAGTGAACACACCTTTAAGTTTTGCAATGTACTTCTATTGGTCACATTTCTGAAAAATACACACACAATGAAATTAGAAAGAGGCTAGAGTTGTGGTCGAAGTTGCAAATGTGTTCTTTGATGACCTTGCAGTCATTTTCATGAATGCTGCCATTTCTGCATGTTGGTTTTCACGTTTAAATTAAAAGTATCCCCTTTCAGTTATTGAAGAAAAATGATTACCAACACGCCGAGTTTTAAAGTTGCAAGGAAACAGCACATATGTTTTATTCTCAACTAGCAATCGTGAGGAAATATTAGTGCTTGAGGGGAAAAAAGGCCAGCTCGTTGCAAAAATGCAAACAAACCTCTGACCTTAAGTGAATTATTACTGCCTTTAATGATAAGCATATCAACTTTCCTTCGAATAAGAACTGTGATTGATCCTCCTAGAGTGTCATTCACTTGTTTCCCTTAGTGCCGAATGAACTGCTTTCGGCCCACTCATCCAGTTACCTTGCTGCCTTGATGAAGTCTTTGCTTCGTGTATTTGTCATAGGCGTGCAAATTATATTTAAATCTGGTCAACCTAACGAAGTATGTGAAGTTCCGTAAAAATTGTGAGTTGAACATCTCTCATAGGGTATTCAAAACCTATTTTTGTATGTCAGTTTCCCTTAAAATGGATTATGTAAACAATTTGTCCCTCATTCAATTTTGTATAGAGCTAACAAACTGTGACTTTGTGCACTTGCAAAGTTTGTCATTTTCTCAAGCTTTCCAGTGAAAGACCACACCAGATAGAGAAAGCATTACTCTAAAATGGTAAGAATCATTATTTACGATACTGATAAGAATAAGGGACAAAATCTAAAGTGCAAAGTTGACAAGAAGCAGTCAGAGAATATAAATTACATTTCTGTAGACTTGAGTCACAAAGGAAAATCTAGTATAAGTGTGTGTGTTTGTGTGAGAGAGACAGAGAGAGAGGTGCAAGAGAAATGATGCTGATGGTGCTTGTGAAAACCAGAGGGAAGCACGTGTTGCATACTGGCATTAGGGAAATGTATGCTGTTTCACAAGAAAGGAATCTAACCCTAGACATTTGGGAGCCCTGACAGAAATATTTCCTTTCATCCATCCTTTACAGAAGCTGTTATGGTACCCAGGGCCTGTGTACCATAACTCTTGCTGTTGTGGTACACAGGGCAGTGAAGGTGTTTGAACTGAAGCTGTGTAAAAAATGGGTTTATGAGTTGAGGGAGTGAGAGCCCACTTGAAATTATGTTCACAGTCCTTGTCAGGGTGTACTGCTAGAGACACTAAATAAACCTGTGCTTAGCCCTCTTGTAGTTTGACACACATCAGTCAGGTTTAACTTAGAGGCAATATGTAAAGTATTTATGCAGTAGTCAATCAGTAATAAAGTGAAAACAAACTAATTTAGAAAAAATAGAATATTTTAATAAACAAAGATACCAAAAGGACAAAAATCCAAAATGTAGAACCAGAAATAAGAATTTGAACAGTATGACTTTGATGGCAAAAACTACAAAGGGCCAACCACAGTTATCTGGTTAGGCAAGGCCAGTTCAAAGTCAAACTTTAAGGTTGATCCACGATGGATTGCTGGTTGGACACAAATATCAAGTTTGACTCAGTAGAAATTTACCTTTGGACTTAGACGTTTTATGGAGAAAAGGTGGTTGTTGATGAGTTGTCAGCAGGGCAAGTTGCAAGTTGGATTGAAAGAGAGACAGGGAAGGCTGCTGAAGGACGGGTTTTATTGCAGTTATCAATGAAGGCAGGAAAGCTCAGAGCAGGTGAAGACTGTGCCTGGGAAGGCCTCGACTTCGATCAGATGCTGCTCGGTGTCGGTCCCAATAAAGCCCTCTTCATTTGGTCATATAAACTTTTCTGGAAGTCATATCTCCTTCAGAGGGGGAGGTAAACCAGAAAGCTTAGGCCAACTGACAATTAGACCTCAACAGCGGTAGCAATCCCGATCTCCATCACTTCTCCAGGGAAAAATTTTGGCAAAATGTTTCTAAGTCCCATTTCTTGCAGTTTGTTGGACAGGAGGAGTACATTTTAACATTTTAACACAAGACAAGGGTCAAGGACCTGAGGGGAAACCACCTGGGGAGTCAGGACACAATCCAATAGAGGCCTCCAATAGGGTCCAGGGCAGGTCCAGTTTAATTGTTCAGCTGGACACTTGCAGTGAAGAGGCCTCTGGAAGCGTGTAGTGTCCCAGTAGCTCAAACAGGACCCTGCCTTTTGTGCTTTATGGGCCTACATTAAGGTTGACTTATATGTATGAAAATCGGAGGTATAGGCCTGGAAAAAGGTTTGTTTTGTCAGGTCGAAATGGCAGTTTAATACTGCACACCCAGGCTGCAGTGGCAGGCCTGGTAACATGCTTTACAGTGGTACTCTTGTGGGTGGCACAATGAGTGTAGCAGCCCACCAGTAACATTTAATTTAGGGGACTGGGGTACAAGTGGTACAAGTGATACCACCATATACTAGGTACTTAGAAGTAAATGTGCCAATTAGGGGTATGCCAATTCTAACATGTTTACAGAAATGAGCACAAGCACTTTGCCACTGGTTGGCAGGAGTAAAGTGCACAGAGTCTTGTGGCCAGCAAAACAAGTTCAGAAAAGAAGACAAAAATCTGGGGTGAATGCAATGCAAAGATGGTAGTTTCCAACGAGTTTGCAATGGTGGAAACTAAGGGTCCGGTTTAGAGTTTGGTGGACAGGATTTACTCCATCAGGGTGAGCGACATCAATGTCATTTAGGGGTCACCAGGGGACACGGCTGAGATGCCTGGCTTGCCCCTTGTGACCCCTGGCACTAGTTTTGTGACCTTTGGCAAAAACAGTGCAAAGAACATGGAGGATGCACCGCATTCCATATTTTCAATATTTCTTCCTTTATACTAATAGTGAATATGAAGACCCTTTTTTATGTGGGTCAGTCTGTCATGTTGTCCACTTTTTTCTGTCTGTAACAGTCTTCTAAAGAGGAGGAGTGGCTTCACTGGATGGATCACAGGAGGAGTCGTAGCTTTGACACCAACTGGATTCAGTATCGCAATGTGGATAATCAACTTTTTGGGGGTTCTCTGGTGCTAAAAAGGGAAAGGAAGTGCAGAATTGTACCTTATTTACATCAATAGTTCTTTTCATGTCCTATATCTTGGTAAAAAATAAACCTTCTGATAGCCTTTGGGCTCATTCTACTAAAACTAAGGTTGCCACCATGGCCTTGGCCAGGAGTGTTCGTGTGCAGGGCATCTGCCAGATGTCTGGGTGTCCATCCACACCTACACCAGGCATTACTGCCTTGACAGTCAGGGCCACAGGGAGGGACATTTTGGCCACTCAGGTATGCAGGATTTCCTGGTGTGAAGAACAAGTTACATACCTTTGGTAACTCTCTCTGGTGGACACTCTAACCGGAGCCTCGCTGACTGTCACTCCTCTCTGTTCTGTGGCATTTCCTTCTAGGTCTTAATAAGGTCCCAAGTTAGATTTGGCACACTGTCCCGATTTTTCCTCAATCACTGATATGCAATGCCTGTGGACACGGAATGCTATATAATGCTTTTCAGCGTCACTTTGGAGGTGGGGTGAGGTTACTGCAGAGTCCGACGAAGCAACATACTGGCATGCAGAAGCTATTGCTGGAAATGTTTTTGGGTCCAGTCTGGTGCCCTGGCAATTCAGAAAAAGAGGAATCTGCAACTAGATAGAATATCCACTTTGGCACACCAGAGAGCATGGCTGCAAGATGGAGGCCTCTATGTGAGTCTCTTCCTACTGGGTGCTGAATCTGTCAATTATTTGAGACACCGGCCAACAGACAAGCCTAAAAATGATGCAATACAATTCCTTGAGAGCCACATTCACCAATCAGCAACTCGCCACCTGTCAGCAATGTAGGACAGCAGGTGGAGCTGACTGGTTGGCTAGGCCTGAAAGGCTCTTGCAGGATCTCACACTCTCCACCCAGGAGTTTTTGTGTTCCCTCTGAGGCAGCAGAGGAAAAACTGATGAGAACTAAGCACATCCTAATCGCTCACTGTTCTCATCGGTGAAAACCTGCTCATTCACCCACCCTGGGATCTCCCTGGGGAGAGGCAGGCCCACTCCTGGATCTATTGGGCCTGTGCTAATTGAATTGTGTGGAGGAGTCTGTAACACTACTTTGTCCCAGCTGAGCCCCCCCTCCCCCCCCATTGCTTGCCATGTGCAAAGACAATGACAACCAGAGAAAGTTGTCCAGTTGACCTATGAGAAGGGGCTCCCCTCAAGGAAAACTACTGTGACTGGGCACTGGAGCCCTTGACTGAATAAGGCCAGTCTGACTCCCTTGCTGGCTTGGACATCAGAACTATACTCAGAGATAGGTGCAACCGTCTCCCTGCCATTGACTCCAAGACAAATATGCTTACTCATCTCCTAAACAGGATGAATGACAGGCTGGACAAGCATGAGGGCAGTCTGGACCACCTCAAATAGAGAGTGCTAGACACTAAAGATGGAGCTGCCATGCACAGCGATCAACTTCTGCAGGTGGAGAGGGAACTTTAAGTAACAAAAGCTGAAAATGAAGACATTGAGGCATGTTGAAGAAGAAACAATCTGAGAATCCTTAGGCTGACAGAATCCACTGCTATGGGCCGGATCAAAGAGTACATAGAAAACTTGATTAGGACACTCTTTGGGGATCAACTGACTTTTATATTCTTTGTGAAGTGGGCACCTCACTGCCTGCGCCGGCATCCTTGCCAAGGGTGCTTATCCACCCTTCCATTGCTGTCTTGTTGCACTTCAGGGATTGGGATACCCTCTTATGCCTTGCTTGGAGACATTGCAATATCAAAACAACTTGATCTCAGTCTATTCAGATTTCATTAGGCAGTGCAGATTCCTCCTGGCCAAACTAATGTTGATAAAAGTGGCCTTGCCCTACACTCTCATCTATCAGGCCAAGCTACGAATCACAATCGACAGAAAGATGCACCTCTTCACAGATCCAAAGATTGTGCTGAAATTTTGCTGCAAATGCCTGCTGAAGCAACGTGGAAAAACTATGGCTACAGTGGATGACCCTGGAGGTCACCTTAGTTACAGTGATTAGTTACGGGCTGGGGCTGTACAAGCTGGCTCCAGTTTTCAGAAGCTACAATTGTGCTGGTGACACTTTTTGAAAGGCAAGCCCATGGGTGAGTGAAAGTGATGGGTATGCAGTGGGCAGGGTTAAAAGCCCACAATACTTACAACAGGTCAGAGCACTTGTGCTTGACCCAAACAAGAACTGGAGCAGTTCTTATATCACTGAGCTGGAGGAGAGTGAGGCATGACTGCAATTCTACTCTCCTCTATACTGACCAACTCTAGATGCACCTGGGACAGATTTAAAAAAAATATTATGACTTCATTCAGCTGCTCTGGCTGAAGGCAGACCACTTGCAATCTCTAGATGTTCCTCTTGAAGAGGACAATATTGTCTGCATCTTAGGTAACCTGCCTGGTGATAAGGCACTAATGGACTGACTGCACAGTTATACTAGGAATACACTGAAATACTAGCCCCCCTTCTGCTCGCCCTTTATGAGGAGGCTAGGAGAACTAGCTTCTTTCTTCCCAATGTATCAGGGACCTTAATCATTGCTGTGCTTAAACCCAACAAGTCACCATGGTTATGTGATTCATATCTGACCCTACCTAGGAACAATAAAGTAAAAAAAAGATCCTAACTAGGTTCCTTGCAGACAGACTCCTCCTCTTGCTCCCTGACATTATCCAGCCTGATCAGTGAGAATTCATGCCTGGCTACTGGACTTCCCACAGACTTTGAATATTGGGTATCCTGCTTTATACCATAGAGCCAGAGACACTGGCGGCAGACATTTTCTTAGATGAAATAAAGGCCTTTGATTCACTAGAGTGGCCATACCTGTTTGTCCTACTCTGCCAAAATGAGATTATCCCATCTTTTCGTCAGTGGAATGGTCTGTTGTACTCCCTCACTGCCCACTGCTAGACTTTGTGTGAATGACACAGTTTCTGCTCCTTTTCAGATTAACATGGGCACTCGACAGAGCTGCCCGCTAGCCCGGATTCTGCATGCTGTCGCTATGGAGCCACTTGCAGACCAGCTGAGACAGCACAAAACTGATTGTGGATTAAACTACACATCCCAAAGAATGGTCATATTGATGTGCAGGACATGACCCTATATGTTTAGAAACCTGAAGCTGACCTGGCGCCAATGCTCCATGAACTTATTCAATTTGGCGGCATCA
Organism: Pleurodeles waltl; assembly: GCF_031143425.1. Taxonomy (NCBI): domain Eukaryota; kingdom Metazoa; phylum Chordata; class Amphibia; order Caudata; family Salamandridae; genus Pleurodeles; species Pleurodeles waltl. The sequence goes on along the minus strand of NC_090439.1, from coordinate 1,005,241,574 downwards.
CCGGGATCACCTTTAATGGGTCTAATTCATTGATTTTCGCCCTTATGCTTGTCACAACTCACTTTGACGTGGAGTTCCCCTGAAAATGTGCTGACGCGGACATCAGCTACCTGGGACTATAGTCAGCAGACATATCTTGCTGATATGGCAGGAAAAATATGGCAGGGTGGTTTCCTGCTTGGAAGAGTGGGTCCTGAGTTGGTCCAGGCTGCCCTAATCCCTTGTACGCAGGACTGTTATTGCAAAGATGGCAATCTTGCCTAAATTTCTCTATCTATTCCTTAATGTTCATATCCCACTCACAAGAGCATCTGTCGGTCACCTCATATCTCTCCTGGTCACTTTAGTATGGGCCGAAGAACAGCCCTGCCTTTCTTGGAAGGTTACTGTCCCTGCCACTTGATCAAGGTGGGCTCGGTCAACTGGATATGGAACTATACTATTATCGCATGCAAGCTCGCTATGTGCATAACTGGATTCATCCCACACCAATTCAGCTGCATACAGCGGTTGAGACGGATACTGCAGCCCATTAGATATGCTGCTCCGAGCCCATCCTGTGTGTCCTAGAGGTGTCAGATGTGCGGCATGGGCTTGGAACGGGGTGCATCACAGAGCCCTCCTAGGTTGTCTATACTCTGCCAGGCTGAAGCTGAATGAGAACCCAACATTGCCTCTTTTAGACCTCTATCCTGATGGCATGTTCTTCACCCGGCACGACATCCGGAGTGGGGCAGATTGCACACCACTGGATATTTTCCTTTATCACCAATTATGTGGCAGATGTAGAAAGATTCACAGCACTTTCCCATCGGAGCCTGCTAAGATGCCGGCTTTAGAATACATACCCAATACACCATCTCCCAAGAAACGAATTATGAGACTGTGCAGTGTTATGTAAGAGAAAGCCCAGTGTGGCAATGGCCAGGCCGAGGGAGCAGTGGACAGGCCTTGGAGATGAGTTATCGGAGAAATGTTGGTAACACTGTTGTGCTCATATGGACATGTTGCCTAACTATATAGCTGGGCCTCATACACCCGAGAGACTTTATCACACGCCTGCCAAGTTACACAATATTGGGTTAACAGCTGATGCCCCTGCTTGAGGTGATGCTGCTGCTGACTTTTTCACACTTGGTGTGGCATGTCACAGAGAGGCGACCATTTGGGCCTCGGTCTATGACTGCAGAGCGGACGTGATTGGGGACACAGTGCCGAGATCACTGTTAGCGACAGTACTGGGGTACCTTAAGGACACTCCCACAAATACACGCAGAATTACTGCCATGATGCTGCCACGGGTTTAGTGAAGACTAGCAAAGCGCTGGGGTCGAGGAGCCGGTCCAAAGGTGGACTGCCGGGAGCAGGACATGTCCCCGTGCCAAGAACAACTCGACGAAAACTGGCAGCTCATGCTAGCTGCATCCCGCCCTAAGGACATCCAGGTACCACTCTGCACCTACCTGACAGGTCGAGTCGTGGGCACGAGATACATAACATGAAATGTTGGGAGACGGTTGAGGGGGCAGGCGGGAAAGGTGGCAGGGGTGTACCCGCGTGCTCGGAGACCTACGCCGCCATTCACAATAGCGCACACGGTGTACACCGGCCCCTCACATGAAACTGACCGCCCTTGAGATGCCACTGCGGCCATATGTCTCTCTCCTGAATGAGTGGCCCCTACACCACATAGCTCACTCCGCCCAGTCTCAGCAAAACGAACTGGATTCTACTGCTCCAGAATTCCTGTGTGTTTGACGCTTACTGTATCTACTAGGAGCTCCAGTGTGTTTGCTCTGTAAAATTGTAAAATGTCAATTAAAAGAAAACTGCAGCTGCAATGCACTAGTAGCATAACTTATCCAATGTTCACTGTGACTTCATCAGCAATGCATTCTCAGCTTTAGGAGCTGCCACTCACTGCTGCTTCGACACTGGTGCATTATCAGCATTGCTGAGCTGTCATTCACAGTGAACGCAGCAGCGATGCATGACCAGCATTACTGAGCTGCCACTCACTGCCACTGCAGCAGCGATGACTTTATCAGCAATACTGAGCAGTCATTTACTGTATACCCAGCAGCAAAGCATTATCTTGTGTTACTCTCATCCCTGAGCCATTATACCTTGTGACTGCAGCATTCGTGCATCTGCATCTTCACAAACTGTGATGCCAAATGCCACTCCCACGGAATTATTGTGTAAATATTGTGAATGAGATGACAAGTTTATCAGTGACGAACAAATAGACAACAAACGTGCCGCAGTAAACTGAAAACACCTGGTTACCACAGAATATAATGAGGGCAGCTGAGCTAAGCGTTAATGCGATATACAATTATGTAACAAAGTTGATTCACTTATATGGTATGAAAAACATGATTTATACAGCTCGTTGTGTAAGTAACTTGAATTTAGGTGACACATTCAATGGCATTAAGTGTCACATTTAATATATCTGTATAGTCATCATACCGAACAGATACTATGCTTTAAAAATGGTATTTAACTTGACAAATAAATGTGCATGCATGCTGATAAAAAAAGAAAATTCACCAGAAAGAGCATCGCCATACCAAGAAACTTGGGGGAAAATCTATGAACAAGAGGCGCATCAGAGCTGGTGCGCCACTTTTTCTGCGTAGCCCTACTGCAACAACACCATGTGTGCGCTGTATTTATAATAAGGTGCACCATGGCGCACATTAGGGAACTAGCGTTATAAATGTTGACGCTAGTTTTGCGCTTTGCATAATTAGCGTCTAAAATGTTGACGCTAATCCTGCAAAGTGAAAGGAGGTCCATTGAAAACAATGGGAGCCTCATTTTAATGCCTGCCTTAGGCACAGTGGAATCTTATAGATTCCACTGCCCTGTTGTTCTGGGCCTCCTAATGCCGGAACGCCCCCTTGCATACTTTATGCCTGGTGCAGGCCTAATGTGGCACAAGGATTTACAAAGTGGCGCAATGCATGCATTGCGCCACTTTGTAAATATGGTGCAGCGTTTTTGCCAACCTAACGCCACATTAGTGTAAAACAAAATGACGCTAATGTGAAACAGGGTGGCGCTAGGGCCTTCATAAATATGGCCCTTGTTCTACATGCCAGTGTTTGCAGATACCATGTTACTGATGGCCTTGTAGGTGTTTCAGGGGGTCTTGAAGATGATGATTATATGGAAGCCAAAGTCGGTGCTTCAGCACTGGTGTGATGTGGCTGAACTTCATCAACCCCTGATAGGATAGACCACAGCCTATAGAATGCCTGTCAGGGGTGCGGAAGTAGTGTTGGGGAGGTCATGGAGCAGGTTGTCGCCTCCATTCAGGTGGGAGAGGACGAGGTCTTGCAATGTAATCCATAAGTCAGGTTTGGGCAGGAAAAGTTTCGCTTTTCTTGAAGACGATAGCTCGTACATGCAGACGTGGTCTTCTCTGCATTGTGTTCTTCGAGATAGAAGCCAGGGGCGGCTGGTGTTCAAGGGCTAAGGGGCTGCGCCCCTAGCCTTTTCTGGCCTCTCTAGTGAAGCATATATGTAATTACATGATGAAAGTAAAACAGTTTCTGCACAACATTTTCAGAGTGAAAGTTGTGCACTTTGAAAAGCCCCACTGCGCCTGCGTCAGTATGTGGCTGAAAGCTGCACAGTAGGGCTGACAGGGCTTGCCCACGCAAAGCCCTTACATTTTCTCAGAGCGCAGTGATGTCCCTGGCTTATCTCCTTCTCCACCAGAAGCCCTGATAGTAAACAGCCTGGAGCGTTTTTTGTTCAGCCCGGGTTTCTGAAAACTTCATGTCACTCCGATATTATTATCCACCCTTTCCTATTTACTCAAATGGTGGGGTGTGATCAGAAGGGTCTAGTACCAGAGGTCACATTTTATTAAAATAATGTGGCATTGCACAAAGAAAATCCCCTTTTCCTGCATTACAAGCAGTCTGTGGCAGAGAAATTGAATAAATACTGTACAATAAATGCATCCAGGGATCTCTGGGAGACAGGAGTGTGACCTGAAGACCTCAAGTCATAAATATGCCAAAGACAACCCTGCACACAAGTAAGTTGGAGCTCTATCTTTTTTACAGACAATAAGAAAACAATCTGTTCTCTCAGCTCTCCTCTCCCTTCAATGCCTCTGTAGGTGATTTTGTCTCTCAAAGGCAGTAATGGTTCCAGTAATTTATCTTGGCTAGCTATGCTTGTTTTATTTCTTCTGCAGACTAATGACGTGATATGTCATATTAAACATGTAATCTGCAGCTCAAATAAACGTGTACCTTTTATCACTGAAACTGCTGGATACTGGATGAGTGAGGCAATGTGTGTTTGTTTGAATAAGTGTTTGCAGGGCTTGACTGAGTGGCTGAGAAAATGTGGGTGTCTGTGTATAAGAGTTGTGTGAATGGCAGTGGATGACAATGTGGATGAGTAAATGGGTAGGTGACCAAAGGCAGTGGGTGAGTAGGTGAATGGAAATACGTGGGTAGTGAGGCTCACTCACAAGGTGCAATTCTGTCTTGTATTTGTGCCCTACCACTGCTTTCAGTCACTAGCCACCACTGATAGAAGCTTTGGTCGAGGGTGAATAAAAGCGATTTTACATTAGCAGGCAGTTTGGGGATCAAAGCTGTCAATGCCCAGGTTAAACAGCCAAGCTTATATCTAAGTTTGGTTAGTGTAAGCAATACACATATATCAGTGCCAGAAAAGTCACTTGGCTCTAGTCCCCAAAAAGCAGTGTTGTTCTAAATATGTACAGGACTTTTCATTTTACACTCAGCATACAAGGACTGAAGCCTGTTCAGCGGGGCTGAGACCCAACGGAAAGGCATACACCAACTATTCACAAAATCCAGAAAACTTTGATAAAACAGATGGAATTGCTTCCTGATGTCTTTACCAGTTTGAAGAGAGATGAAATCCTAACCTATATCTAGTCAGGCACTCTCTTAAGCCGATCAGTCTGTCTGCATAAGTATGTCAGACTGCACATGTCCTTAGATCTTTAGGCTTTTATACTGACAAGATGGCTGTGTAAATTAAACACACAGTGGACATTGGGAAGGGTCTGCAGATAAAAACGTCAAATCCGGGCAAAGACAACTCCACCTTCACTCTCGACGGTAAATGAAGTACCATTAAATTAAATAACAACAAAAACGTGTGATTTACAGTGCAAGCCAATGGAAGAAGACAGACAATCACTGCATAATAGCAATAATAAGAATATTTATTATTATCTTGATTATTATGATTGTGATTATTCTTATTCGTATTCTTTTCTTAATATTACAACCCCCCACTATGATCACACATGTGGGGACCCTATCTCAATCCAGAAAATATAACTGACTAGCAAATATCATTCCCAAAGGACAGGTGCACGTGAAGGGGCCACATTGTCACCGCAGCCTCATGGCTCTATATTCCTCGTGATATGAAAATTAAAAAAAATAATTAGCGTATGTTTTTTAAAATTGTAAATAAACTTTTCATGAGAGGGACCCACTTCTACTACCCCTTCTGCTTTTCTACCCCATTCTGTGTAGCTCCAACAGCTCCTTGTTTTTTCTTTTTTTGTTGTCTTTTTTAAAAATTTCCCAGGTTCCTCTTCTGGCTTGGAAAAAAAACAGTTCTGCCCCCTTCATCCTTACTAACTGCAATTGTTCACACCACTTCCCGCTGCCCAGTCCTGATTTCACCTTCCAAGAGGTTTTTTTAAATTCACAATTTATCCCCACAATTCTTTTACATACAAAACGTTACTGCAATGCAAGGTTATACACTGCTTTACTTCCCTCAAGTGACTGAAAAACACTACCACAATCACAAGTGGATTTTACTGTACCCAAAAGGCTGAGTCTCAGGCCAATCAATGGACTTACAATCTTCTACTCACTTTACTTGTGGTACCAGGAAGGCAAACCTCACCACTGAGGGTCTAATTACAAGTATAGGTGCTATTTATCACACATGGTAAATAAAGGTTATTATGAGTTCTGGGGAACAACACACAGATTTTGGAGTTTAACATGACAAAATCTGCAGGATACATTCATTACCATATGATTTTCCCCTCTTAAATTTCAGCAGGTTTGACCTGTTGAAATTTAAGGAAGGTTGAGGTATTTAACACATCATATAATTATTGGATGCAATAAATAGTACTCAAATCTAAATTCCATAATTCCAGCCTGTGAGTAAAAAAGGATTTACGCATGGGTTGAAAAAAATGGCTGACTCGAAATCAGGCCCTAAGGGGATAGGCCTGGCACTCTCTAGGTGGCTTGAAAAGTAAACATGGGGAATATCTCTGCCCCATCAATAGGACGTCATGACCCAGTGTCCTCGCCCACAGACGGGGTAGGTCAATGGGCTTCCTCCCACGAGGAACCTCCTGATGCTCCAATCTGTAGGAACTCCCAGTCCTTGGATAAACAGTCATTAACCACTTCTGAGGTCCCATACGCTTCTGGGTGCTCTCAGAGCAGGGATCATCCATTTAGCTCTATGGCTAATTGGCATATCTCTCCTACAGCTCAGGACTTGCACCCTATGAATTGATCTGCAGTGCAGGGCTCCTTCTCTGAAGCTGAACAGTAGCCAAGTAGCAAAGGACCTCAAGAGTTTCATCATAGCACAAGCCCTCCAGTGTTGTACAGGGAGCCCCTCCAACTCAGCAGGTGCAGTTACAGTATCAGCATGAGTTTTCCCTTCTAAATAAGTAGGCAACATATTTTCCAGATGCCTTCCCCTTGTAGGTCAAACCTACTTTCTGTTTCACATTTTCTTTTGGGTCAGCTGAACCACAGTTTAGTAACACATTAACAGAACACCTGATATGGGGACTGGTCCCCTCCCGCCACTGCTACTAAATCAGATGCAGGGAACCAATTCAGTGCTTTATAATTGTAGGCCATCATCCTGCCTTATCTGTACTTTGAAAGCCACTACCAAAATACTTGGCAAACAATTCCTCAAATGCTAACACTGGAAGTCCCTAGATTTTACTAACCTAATTGTTGTCATCCCCCAAAATATGGAACAAAATCCTGCTAGCAATCAGACTGTTCTACCCTTTTCATAACTTCAAAAAATGAATGAGGTTGCCACTATTCCATAAGAAATATGATATCAAGCCACAATCATCCAGCTGTTGACAAGACCTTACCCTTCCACAAAGAAAATCAGCATATTCCATTCACTAAAACCTTGTGTCAAGTGGTTGGAAACTGTTGACGGACACTAAAACAATGGTTTACACATATTCTATTAAAAATAACACTATGACTTCAATATAATACTGTGTATTAAGACTGATATGTGAATGTTGCTTCAATTTAATACATGTCTTCTGATATGCTTCTTTATATATCATTACTGTTGGAATTGACCATCTTTTGTGTGGTTTTCCTCCAGATTTTTGCCTTCTTTAAATAGACCCATTTTTGTTGGCCATCAGACTCTGCACACTTTACTCCTGCTAACCGGTGGTAAAGTGGCTGTGCTCTCCCCACTAAATGTGGTAAAATTGGCATACACCTAATTGGTACATTCAACTTACTTATAAGCCTCTATTGTATAGTTCAGCTGTATTCAGGGCCTGTAAATTAAATGCTACTTGGGGAGGGAGAGGTGCAGCATGCATTGTGCCAACCACTAAAGTAGCACTATAAACAGTTGTCCAGACTGCCCCTGCAGCACGAGTATGCAGTTTTAAACTGCCATTTTGACAGGGCAAAATAAACCTTGTTTAAGGCCTAAACCTTCCTTTTTATGGGCGAGCGCAGAGCGCTCCATCCCATGCTGTAATCTCTCTTTGGGCTTCTAACCACGCCGATGTCATGTCAAGCACTTTCATTGGTTTGTGGGCTTGCCTTTTAAAATCCCCTTGCTTTCATTTGTGAAAGGCATGCATACGTCATGCCTTATCCGGTGTTTAGCCCACCTACACAGCACTGGTAAACTACTGAAACCATTAGAGGCTCAAAGTTTTCAGCATGGTTTCCGGACTACTTTATCTTTTTATTTTCCACGCATAGTGCAATCGCGCTTGGTTTTTCCGTTTTCTATTTCAGCGTGATCGCGCTGTGTTTTTTTTCTTGTAATTTGTGTGGCAAGAAAAGTCCGGTTGGGAGTTTACAACGCTAATAGCTCTAACTCAAGCAAATGCGAGACTCGTTGCATTGCAAATGCTTGTTAATACTTATAAGTCACCCCTGAGGTAGACCCTAACTGCCCAAAGGGCAGGGTGGATGGTATTAAAAACATGACATTTAGGGGCATGTTTAAGAAAAGTTGCGCTGCACTGTGTGCAGCACCACTTTTCCTGCGCCCTTTACCGCCACCATGTGTGCACCGAATTTAAAATATGGCGCACCATGGCGCAGGGTAGGGAGCAATAGCAAAATTTTTCATGACGTTACTGATGTACACTGCAGGAGTAGCAGCAAAATATTGGCGCTACTCCTGCAGAATACATAGGGGCCCATTATAAATAATGGATGCCCCCTTTTAACACCTGCTCTGAGGAGACATTAAAAGTGACTGTAAAAATGACGCAAGGAAATCTGTTATGCCTGACACAGGCATAATATAGCACAAAGAGTCACATCAGTTAAATGTGGTGCAAGAATTTTGGCCTCATTATGCCACATTAGCATAAAAAATTATTCTAATGTGGCGCAAGGTGGCGCAAGGTGGCGCTAGGGGCTTATAAATATGCCCCTTAAAGTGGCAACCCCATTACCCCTCTCAGAACACTCCTGGGCCTGTGAAGAATCAGAAGGACAGCCCTGCTGTCTGAAGAACCTGAAGGAAGACTACACCTAGTTGCCTTGAACCCAGGACTCCAAAATTGATGCTAAGGGCCAGTTTGCTGACCTGTTTTAGCTAGGGGGACACAAGCTTCCAGGGGCCTTTTCCTGCATTTGTCCAGCTAAACAGTACAAACTGGCCCAACTCTGGACCCTACTGTTGAGAGTCTCGACCCCCAAGTGATTCCCCCTAGGTCCTGGGCCCTTGGTAGGAGTTGGTGTGTACCCCTCCTATCTCCAGACTGTAAGATCAAGCACTTAGAACCTCTTTGCCAACTTTCTGGCTCAGGAACCGTGGGAGACTGGTACTGCAGTCGGAGCTTGTGCTATTGATAACGCGTCCTTCTATATTAATTTATACACATTATGACTCGTTTTAGGCCAATGAATCTTGTGAACCAGTGGTGAGACACCGTAGGACGAGATAACTGATCAATATGTCAAGCAATATATCAATAATGTCATCGATATTTACCATCACAATGCACTTTACTTTAGTCAAAGACATTAATCAAATCGTCGGCGCAACCATGACCTTTCAGCCATGAATAACCACACCTTTGATAGAATTTTATGAATTTTATTCCCTATTGATTACAATCTACGAGCAGATGAGTTAATCTCAATACCAGGAAGCATAAGAGCATAGTCACGATATGGCAACTGTGATAAGATTTCAATAATGCAAGAATCACAAACATAAGAACATAGCACGGCGTGAACATAGATCAGAATATAATGAATATCATATATGTCTCAGTTCAGCACGGCGTAACGTCAGTCATTTGTCTATTTTGCGTCAGTTGAAGTGAACTCCTGTCCTAACCACTAATTAGCATCAGCATGTTGGACTTCATGCAAAAACAATTTAGAACACCAATTTAGAAAACGTCTAACTATGGTCTCTATCAAAATGAGCAGTTGGTACCTAGAAAGGAAAAACAAACAGACGAATTACAAACTGCATTGTCATAATTACCCTCCAAGGATTAGGTCAGCACACAGGATCAGTCTTCGTCTTCAGGACATCAGTCAAAACGCCATCAGTCTAAACTTTGTTTAAAGGACAGGGGACACTTCCCTCATAAGGAGGAGAAGTGGATAGGGGCAGTCTATGGGTGAGGATGGTTTTAATAAGTCTCAAAGTCACCAAACAGAGTGACAGAGTTTCTGGATAAAATCAATAGCATTCCCTACCTAGTTCTCCCGACCCTTGTGTGACATGGGTTTTTATCCCTTTTTCGAAATACCTTCCCCCAAAATTCTATTGGACATTTACTATACCCCACTATCTTTAACCTATCAAATTAAACATTAGGTAATTCCAATTGTCACCCCACATTTATTCATAACATTTTGATTGGTCTTCATAATTGACGTCTTCGGAGGTGGCACATCCGGGGGGTTACTTCACTCCTTGGCACGTCTTCTCGGGTCATGAGTTCCTTTGTCCATGGTTTAAACATCCTTGTACATTACATTAATCTACATTTGTTTCAACTTTGTATATAAACTCATACTAAAGCGGCAAGCATGCGGATGAGAACAGAATTTGTACTGATATAATCATCTTCCAAGTTTAAGAAAAAAGAACATTTGCAGGGTCATGGCCCTTTGCGAGTCAGCACACTGAAAAACAGAAAAATGCTTTTAATATGAGAGCCAGGCAGCTAAAACCCACAGCTCATGCTAACTTAAGGCCTATGAGATTTTAATATAAATGCAATATCGTAAATGCTAATATAAACCATAACATAAACAGTTTTACTCATCATTATTAGTTCACGTGTATATATTGGTGGCCACACACATTATAGTCATATTTCAGATGCGCGTTTAAGCAGTCACTATTATTGTCGTTTTCTATGCAACATCGTTAAGCATTGATATGAGCATTTCATTCTAATATATGTTATTTAAACTACGCTCTCTCAGTCCCTCCTCTGATGACGCTCGTCATCACACAAACCTTGCCCTTTGACCTTTCATTTTATTTTTTCACCTTGCGCATAATGTGCATTTCAACATCTTGCCCTTTATGTGAACTTTCCCAAATTTCATTGAACATTTTCTCTCTCTCACTTTCTTCATTTCTTCTGGTTCTTTTAGTCCAATTTTTCTTAATTCTGTCATTGATTTTGCATGCCCCCCATAATCCTAATAGACAGGCCAGAACAATTATTAGACCCATTAGTATTTTTGCAAGCACCCCATTCCAAATATTGGTAAACCAGCTCCCTACTCTGGCAATTCCTTTTCCAAATTTTTCCCAGACACCAAGTTCTTTCAAATTCTTCAAATCTGTACTATCTCTAGTCAGGTTAGTAAGCATACCTCTAATCTTTTTACTATTATCCAGATTGAATGAGCAACAATGGCGCTCGTTGAGCATCTTGCAGACCCCTCCACTCTTTGCTAAAAGAATGTCTAAAGCAAGCCGATTTTGAAGAGTCATAGCTCTTTCTGCAGCAAGTTCATTATCCATCAGGAGTATAGCCCCTGTGAAATTTGTCAGCATGTTATCCACGATAGTAGACAACTTTTGAATTTTCATAGAATTCAAGATAACCCCCACTGAAGGGATTATAGCTCCAAATATGTCACCAATGACAGCAGCCACTGATTCTCGTTTTTGTCTAGCATGTTGTATTTCAGACGTTTTAGGTATTTGCTTTAAGTCATCAATCTGGTAAATCTTTGGGAAAACTATTCCCAAATAACATGTCCCATACCATCCCCTAGGGAGACGGTAATAAGCATTTAGCCCACAGATGTAATAGATCCCAGGGATCGCTGGATCCTGTCCATTCAACATAAATGTCCATTTACTCTGAAACAAAAACACACGTCTGCATTCACTCGTTCCCACAAATTGTCCTGCTCAGATTTTGGCCTATATATACAAAGCCTACCTACATGTAATGCATCTATAGCTAGCTTGCCTTGTGTCTTGATTGCAGTGTAAGCATAATCATTTGCATATGTGCGTTTTTCTAATCCTTTTTCTAGTCTTTCTTTCAATGCTTTGCGTCTATCATCAGTGTGATCTGAAAAGCTTTTCTCTACAGGTGATAGTAAGCAAGTCAAATTATTGCGATGTGCATAAGCAGTTCCAAATGTAAGCGTCGGCTCAAAGAATCCTCTAACTATTTTTATATCATGTTCCTTAGCTAACTTATTTAAGAATTCAATCACAGGCACAAAAGAAAACACAACATCCAGATTTGAATAAAAGTATTGCACATGCTCTTGGTTATAGAACCTTGTTGGTAGCAAACTGCAACTAATCCCGTATGTTAGAGGAAGGCTATTGTAAGTGACTCCTTCCTGCACAGATGAAGGAATCTTAGTGCACACATAACAGTCTTTCGCATCCATGCTCTCCACATATTCATTCAGCAAGCGATAGAAGACATTAGTAGAAAGTTCTCCTTTAGAATTAGTTCCCTCATGCAAGTGTCTTGCATCCTGCTCAAAACTTTCCCACGGTGTTAGAGTTGTAGTTTCAGGCTTCGAAGTAGCGTTAATAGTCTCTTTCTCTATCCATGGCATTCCCACAATCACTCTCACAATTATTATTGCACACACACCACCTATTATAAGACCTAGCCAACCACACACTTTACTTTCCTTATTACTACTTCTATTATAAGCCATGTCTGTATAGAATCAGATAGTAGAATAACAATCAACTTGAGGACGATTTAGAACTTTTCTCTTGTTCTCTGCATGTATTTACAGCGTCTTCACTCACTCCAGGACCCCCTTTTGTCAAATCAGGTTAGCAGCTTGTCATAATCAGGTTTCTCAAAGTCAATCCGGTTCTAGTGTCACTTTCGGTAATTTATAAAGTATCTTTATCAGTTTTCAAATTTTAAATTTTAACCAAGTCTTTCTTTTGGATTAGCTCAGGTACCATAGTATTGGCCTGGTACTTCTCGGTCGAAACAGAACGCTAGGAATTCTTGTTGCCACTCAGATGTTGTAGCATACGCCCATTCAGGACCTGTATATCTTCTGTTTGCGACTCTTTTTCTTTTCATACTTCGTTCACCTTGTTGTTCTCCTTCACTTAGGTCTTCCACTCGGGATGTATCGTTCTCCTCTGTTATTGTTTCACTTGGTGTGTCTCTTATCCTGAAGAGTGGTTTCTCTGGCCAGTTATCACCCTTATGCGTCTTCTTTCGGTGTGTCTTTTCAGAACGCTGGACAGCACCCTCCTCTTGTGATATGGTGTTTTCACTTGATGGACCTGCAGCTGGCTCGGGAGACTCTGGCACGCTCTGATTTCTCTCTATTATTTCTCCTTCTTCTTCTTCTTCTTCTTCTGGATCTGTACCGGGTTCGAGTTCTAACCCGTATCTGTCTACTTCTGGGAGAACCTCTCCTTGATTTAGTTCTCCTGCTGCCTCTACTGAGATAGGCGCTCTGTCACCTCTCTCGAACTCATTCACTGTTTGAGGGACGAGGCTGTTCTCAGTGGGCCCTCCGGCAGTCTCAGTTCCTTCTTGACTGTTTTCTAACTCTGAGACTTCTCTTCCTGGAGCTGTTGTGCTGGAAGCTTCAAGTTCCTATTCAAAAGGACACGTTACCTTTTTTGTGTGACTGGCATGTATCCAATTTGGGACTCCTGCACACTTTACAGCAGTAATAGTTGTCAGGATTACTTGATACGGCCCTTTCCAACGTGGCTCCAGACACGACTTTCTCACGTGTTTCTTGACAACCACCCAGTCACCGGCTTGTAGGGTGTGGCCTGGATCTCCAATCGGTGGCAACGTGTTAGCTTCCACCTGGTGAGAGAAAGAGCGAATCACATCAGCCAAACCTTTGCAGTAGTCCAACACCATATCATCTGTGATATTCACTAGAGCATTTGCAGGTACTGCTGGCAACCTCATAGCTCTACCCATGAGGATCTCGTGGGGGGATAGTCCTGTTTTCTTGTCAGGGGTGTTTCTCATTGACATCAGCACTAAGGGTAATGCATCTGGCCATTTCATATTGGTGGCTGCACACATTTTTGCCATTCTCGATTTCAAAGTACCATTCATTTGCTCCAATAGTCCTGATGCTTCTGGGCGGTAGCTACAATGCAGCTTTTGTTCGATGTCAAGTGCGGCACACAGGAGCTTAATCACCTCATTGTCGAAGTGTCTGCCCCTATCTGACTCTATAGAGACCGGAAACCCGAACCTTGGTATTAGTTCCCTAAGTAGCAATTTTGCAACTGTAAGACTGTCATTCCTACGTGTGGAGTATGCTTCAATCCAGTGACTGAAAACACACACAATCACCAACACATATTTCAATCCTCCACAAACAGGCATTTCAATGAAGTCTATTTGCATTTTGCTGAATGGACCGCCAGCTCTCCCAATGTGGCTCAAAGTTACCACAGTTCCCTTTCCAGCATTCATCTGTTGACAGATGATGCACCTGTGACAGGTAACCTCTGCGGCATGTCTGAATTTTGGGTTGAACCAATCGATTTTAAATGACCTGATCATTGCATCTCTCCCAAGGTGAGCCTGTCCGTGGTATAGCCTGGCAAACTGAGATAAAAGGCTATTTGGCAAGACTAATTTTCCTTCCTCTGAGACCCACAAATCATCAGCCCTCTGTACACATTGCATTCTCTGCCAGGAACGTTTTTCCTCTTTGCTTGCACAACTTTGTAATGTTTTTAACTCAACTAGTGTGTCAACCACCCGTAATGCAAGGTTCAAACATGTGTCATTGTCAGTTTGCGGTAACAATTCCCACTGTTCCTTGAACGATATACAGTTCAATGCACAAAACCTTGCGACTTGATCTGCATAACCGTTTCCCATGGACATAAAGTCTTGCGACTTAACATGAGCATTGCATTTCACCACGGCAATTTCAAGAGGTCACTGAATAGCATGTAACAAATCCTTTATTTGTTCACCATTTTTCACAGGAGAACCAGAAGAGGTCATGAAACCTCTCTGTGGCCAAAGTTGGCCAAAATCATGTACAATTCCAAATCCGTATCTGCTGTCAGTATAGATAATGACTCTCAGATTCACAGCAGCGTGGCATGCCTTGGTAAGGGCAATTAATTCTGCCACTTGTGCGGAAAACACTTTCTCGAGCCAGGAAGCTTCAATGATACCAGCTATGGTACATACCGCATAGCCAGCTCTCAATGTTCCAACAGAATCTCTTAAACAGGACACATCGAAAAACATCATGCAGTCATTTTCTTTTAACTGTGTGTCCTGAATATCTGGACGTGGTTTGGTACATAGCTCGGTTACCTCAAGACAGTCATGTTCAAACTCTTCCTCATTGTTGATTTCAATGTTTTCAACAGGAAGTAAAGTTGCCGGGTTCAATACAGTACATCGCTTTAAAGAGACATTTGGTGACCCCAATATGATTGTCTCATACTTAGTGAGACGAGCATTTGTCATGTGCTGAGTTTTGGTTCGAGTCAACAAAATTTCAACTGAATGTGGAACCATTACTGTTAGGGGGTATCCCATGACTATGCCCTCACACTGCGTAAGGCTCTGACCAACTGCTGCAACTGTACGCAAACAACCCGGTAAGGCTGCTGCAACGGGGTCCAAGGTAGCTGAAAAATATGCTACAGGGCGATTTGCACCTCCATGGACCTGTGTCAAAACAGACAAAGAACAAGCATCACGTTCATGACAAAACAGTAGAAAAGGTTTCGTACAGTCAGGCATACCCAACGCTGGTGCCCTGCACATGCATTCTCTCAGTTCCATAAATGACTCAAGCTCTTCTTTGGACAAATCCATGGTATATGGCTCATCCTTGATCTCCTTTCCTGTCAGTTTTATCAAGGGTTTCAAGATGATCGAGAAGTTGGGTATCCACTGGCGACAGTAGCCCACCATTCCCAGAAACATCCTAACATCTCTTTTTGTCGTCGGGGGGTTCATTTGTAAAATGGCTGTTATTCTTTCTTTTGATATTCTCCTGGACCCTCTTTCGATTAGATGCCCTAGGTATTTCACCTCTTTCTGACAGTATTGCAGCTTCTTAGGCGACACCTTGTGTCCGTTCTTTCCCAAGTGATTCAGCAAGGCAATGGTATCGTATTTACAGTTGTCCCTTGTTTTGGATGCAATCAGCAAATCATCGATGTACTGCACTAGAGTCGAGTTAAAAGGCAGCACCAAGGATTCCAAATCCTTTTTCAGTATCTGGTTAAAGATGGACGGTGATTCAGAAAACCCTTGTGGAATTCTGCACCAACTGTACACCTTATCTAAGAATTTGAAACTGAACAAAAATTGGCTGTCCTCATGAAGAGGTATCGAAAAGAAGGCTTGTGACAAGTCTATAACTGTGAACCATTCAGCATCACAGGGAACCTGAAACATGATCACTGCTGGATTAGGCACTACGGGTCAACATTTTACCACAATCTCGTTTATTTTTCTCAAATCCTGCACAATTCGAACCTTTCCACAAGGCTTCTTTAAACCCATTATGGGAGAGTTACACGGACTGCTCAAAACCTCTTTCAGGACTCCCTGTCTTAGAAAATCTGCAATTATCTGTGACACCTCGATGAGGACATCTTGTGCCATATGATATTGCGGCACCTGAGGAAACACCGCATTCGGCTTTACCTGGACTCTAACTGGTTCTACGCCTTTTATTAGTCCCACCTCCTTTCCTGTTAGATCCCACACTTTCTCTGTCACAGTTCCTTGTAACTCAACGGGTAGATCAATCATGGTAAGCATCGGGAACAAGGTAATTAAAGGGTAATCTTCATTTGTTGTTCCTGTCTCTTCCTCTAAAAACTGACCTTCGTCTCCTTCATCGTCACTATTTGTCTGTACTTCGATTCCGTCATTGGAACAGGTAATCGATCATTTTGTCTTGCACAGTAAGTCCCTTCCCAGTAGGAATACTGGACTTGAATCACAGACTACAAACCTATGTAGTCCCTGAAAGTTGCCGATCTCAACCTGCACTGGATCAGTAATCGGGTTTGTCAGATATTGGTTTGCTACTCCGACTACCCTTATGGTACGCCCCGAAAGTGGTAATTTTGGAACCTCCGCACTCCTGACTGTAGAGGGTGTAGCTCCGGTGTCAACCAGAAACAAGACTTTGTAGCCCATCACCTTTCCTTCCACATATGGACCCCTCTGATCCACCTCTAAGGATGCTGCAAGCCTGCACTCTTCGCTGTCTGAGCTATCATCTGACCACTCTCCATTCATGCCATTTTCACCTCGCAATGGAAACTGTTGTACTGTATTATTTTGATTCATTACCTGGCCTGTGACCTGTTGAGAAAGCATCACCTGTTGCTGTCCCATTGGTAATTGCATTTGCTGTCTAGGTACCACGGGAATCTGCTGTTGCACTGGTTGCATTTGCGCTGGCTGTAAACACGGCATTTGCATCTGCTGCATGGGCTGTACCCCTTGCATTTGTACCAGATTGTTCTGAAAATTCGGGTTTTGATGTCTTATTTTTGGGCCTCTTACATTTTGCAATGTACCAACGTTAGCGCTTTGCTGAACAACACCATCCTGCACCATATTTGGGCACTCCCGTTTCCAGTGCCCCACGCCCCCGCACGCGTGACACGGTGACATCCTTTTTGCCCCTTGCACGTGGTTTTGAATCACAATGGTATTCTGATCTGGACTACGATTCACAAACCCTCGGCCTCGACCTCTCGGCTGTGTCTGAAACGCCCCATTCATTTGCGGTTGCTGCTGTATCATCTGTTGAACTCCATTTCCCTGTATTCCTGCCTGTGCAGCCCTTATCTGCATCACCATCACTTTCTCTTTCAGCTTTTTCTGCTTCAGCTCGATCTCATCACTACAGTATTTCGCATACTGCAACACCTCATCAATCGGCTTCGCTTGCCAACAAATCAAATGATTCTTAATCATCTGGCTAACTTCTGGTCTCAGCCTTTCGACGAATATGAACACAAGATGATTCATGTCTTTCGGTTCAATAGTCTCAGTACCGCTGTAGTGTTTGAATGCCTTTAGTAATCTCTTATAGTAAGCTTGTATTGACTCTTTGACCTCTTGAGAGGTCCGGTCGATTTTCTGCCAATCTGTCACCTTCGGCGACACCTTCTGTTTCAAAAACTCAATTACTTTATGATAATACTTCATCACCTCTTCAGAGGGTGCCCCGGTCACCTTATCCCTTGCCGGCTCCTTCGTCGACCAATCTACTCCTCTCTTGCACTCAAGCCACAAATCAGGCGGAACAATGATTTCAAACAAGGTATTCAAGTCTTCCCAAAGACATTTTGCAAGTTTCACAAACCTGTCTGTCTGTTGGTACCACTCGATCGGCTTCTCCCTCAATCTAGGATAATCATTGGTAAAAGAAAGGATGTCTCCTCTGGACCATGGTACATGAACTAAGACACCACCAGCTGTTTCTCTCATGGGTAATATTTTTACTGATTCCAGATCGGGTGAGGCCTTGGCTTGATTAGACCCTGGACTGTCACCCTTTTCCTCATCTCTTTTCTTTGCCCACCTGCCTTCCCATTTTTCCAACGCACCCCAAACTTGTGCACTTTGCAACAATTCCTTCAAATGTGCCTTTATTCCTGCAGACATCATGTGCTCAAAATCTTTGGAGTCAAAGTCCAGTCTGTAACTTCTTTTCAGGTGTTTAGTATTTCCGATATCTATATTGTATTTATCTGCCAGGTTCGCTAATCTCTGATGCACCTTGCCTACTTCTTTGGTAATCTTGGGGTATAGGAATCTCAATTCTGCTTCTGTGTATGACTCCAATCTATTTACTCCCATCGTACCTTCCACTAATTCAGCAGCTTCTGCCCCTAATCTTACAAAGTTCAGGTACTCGTCTTGCTTTTCCTTTTCTGGTTCGACTGTAACCACTGCAGCCTTTTGTGAAGTATAAGTCTGTTCTAGCCATTCGTTTAGCTGTTGTACTGTGAAACCTTGCAGTGAGATGTTCCCTGCATGTATCATCGGTGAATGTGAGGTGTTTGTACTCATTGTCTGTGGAGTTAAGACCCCTAGCCCTGCTTGACGCATTGCTTCTATGGGTGCTCCCACTGGGCTAAGGTCCATTAAAGACCTCGGCTGTTCAACTGTTTGTTCTCCTGCGGCCATTATCTGGGGAGTTCCCATGGACCCTCCTCTTATCACATCTTGAGTCATTACCCCCTGGTCACATACGCCAGTTTTGCCCTGCGCATACAATGGCACTGGTGGACCAACAGTAATTGGTAACGATATGGCAGCAGGTGTCTGACCTGGTCCCAAACTTCGTGGAGCAGTAACTCCATAAGTTTGTTCCAAAGTACCCGGGACAGGCACTAATGGCGGACCAGCTACTGGGTTGTACCCTGGTATAAGCTGTGGCTGTGGTTGGGACAGTAATTTCGGAGTTGACTCAATCTGCACTAATTTTGATTTCGTGTATATTGGGTCTGGCGGCACTATCAGATTTGTAGTAGTCTCAAGTACTGGAACGTCTGGGTAGATTCTCTGTATCTGCGGTGGAGGTTGCAACTGTATCGGTATGTCTGGTGCAGTGGGTACACTAACACCATTCTGTATCGAAGCCGTATCACTAGTCTGTACCGTATCAGCAACTCCCTTATCCTGCGTTTGGTTCCCAGGGTCTATACTAGTGCTTGGAGCACTATCGCTCACCATATAAGGTGGCGGGCGATCATGTAATAATCTGTCCATGAATGCCTCATCGTCTGAATCATCTTCCTCTTCCCAAGGTCTTGTATTTTCTTTAGAATTGTTCGAGTCTTTGTCTGTCTTACAGGAGGCTTTCTTTCCCTGTGTTTCTTCTCCCTGTGTTACTGCTGGGAACATTTTTAATCTGTCAACAATTCCCCTTCTCCACATTTTACTCTCGTTATCCCATCTAGCCTCTGCATAGGATTTTTCTGCCCTTCTCAGCCTTCTCTGAAACTTTTCTTGCCTTTGTTTAAGAGCCATTAGATCCCAAACCGCTAAAGCTTCATACTGAGCTGGCCTCGGAGGTGGTTTCTGTACACTTAACATCCACCTCAAATTTTCGAGCACCCTCGCATTGAATGTCCCATGTTCTTGGAATGCTAAACATCCCTCTTTCTCTGTTAATTTTTGCCACTGTTTCATCCATAAACAAGGCGCAACACCTTTCTCTTCCATGACTATATAAGCTGGAGTACCCTCGGGTGGTGTAGGTTCCCCATCAGTTGCTACAATATATACGTCTCCTTTCAGAGCGCTCTTAAATGCCTTAACAAAATTCATTTTGCAGTTTTCTCTTATTTGTATTTTAATCAGAAGTGACTTAGTTCCCAGGACACTCTTCACCCACCTTTCTCAACCTATTGCCTCTCACGGACGGCAGCCAATACGTGCGCGACCCCTCTCGACAACTGACCTATCTCAGCGCGGCACCACTGACGTCATACTCACAAGCACTGCAGCTGACAAAGTCTTGCGGCTTGTCCGCTCCTCACTAAATTCATACAAACTAATGCAAATTATTGCGAGCACCTTAAATGACAACACAAATCTGCCGGTTTACTACAGGAAGGGTAACACATTTGCTTCAGAACTTTACAGAGATTTCACTTGAAGCCTCGGCCGCTACTTTCTCCTTATCAGCTCCCGCATGCGCAAGCAGAATTCGACCCGCAAATTCTACTCTCGACTTGTCAATGGCTCGTCCTAGTGCACTTTAGAATTTGCCAAATCTCCATCGAAGGTTTCACACATACGTTTCAACTCAAACCTGACTTGTCAACCATGCCCGATTGACCTATTAAACCGCACAGATTACAACATAAATCCAAGTGTCTTCTACACTTGTCAACATACTCCGGAGTCTTAGACCACGACGGGTCCGTACATAAACAACCAACCACGTGGATCATTTTGAGCACCAAGCGCCACACTCATATGAAGTACGCCGACTTCCCTACTCTCATACTGCGGAGTACGCCCACTCCTCCTAAAACAACATTTACTTGGCCAAACTCAACTTTGTATATAAACTCATACTAAAGCGGCAAGCATGCGGATGAGAACAGAATTTGTACCGATATAATCATCTTCCAAGTTGAAGAAAAAGAACATTTGCAGGGTCATGGCCCTTTGCGAGTCAGCACACTGAAAAACAGAAAAATGCTTTTAATATGAGAGCCAGGCAGCTAAAACCCACAGCTCATGCTAACTTAAGGCCTATGAGATTTTAATATAAATGCAATATCATAAATGTTAATATAAACCATAACATAAACAGTTTTACTCATCATTATTAGTTCACGTGTATATATTGGTGGCCACACACATTATAGTCATATTTCAGATGCGCTTTTAAGCAAAGTCACTATTATTGTCGTTTTCTATGCAACATCGTTAAGCATTGATATGAGCATTTCATTCTAATATGTGTTATTTAAACTACGCTCTCTCACTATCAAAGTTAAATTGCCAGTTGGCCCCAGCTTGTTGGCTTGCCCTTCAGAATGAGATCTGCCTTCCTGAAAAGTTTCCAAATCCGAATGTAAAGGGTTTCATAGGGACAGACATCAATGCCTCCTTGGGTATAGACTTTGCACTTCGCCTGTTCAGAGCTTCATTGCCATCGATGACGGCCACAATGTGATCCCGCTCTTTGACAACTCAACACTGCTGACCTCAGCTTAGGATCAACCTTGCAGCTTACCTCTCCATCGACTTATCGACAACCACTTTTCCCCATGAAATTTCAATGTATAAAGTTAAACATTCTACTGGGATGAACCTGGGCCCTGTGTCCACCATTGCTCCATCACGGTCAGCTTTAACTTTTAACTATGACCTGGTCTAAAGTCATTTTTGGCGCTATTTCTTAATTCAAATGTTAAACATATCTCCTGTTCTATCTATTGGATTTTCTCTGTTTTGGTGTCTTTTCATTTATTAATATTTACATATCTTTTAATTGATTTGCGATTTGTTTGCTGTATTTTAATTTATTTACTGTTTAGTACTGCATAAATACTTTACACATTGCTTCTAAGTTAAGCCTGACTGCTTTATTCGAAGCTTTCAGAGGGTCAAGCAAAGGTTTATTTTGTGACTTTTTTGATTTGCCCAAACAAATACTCCAATTTCTTACAGTAACTGTAACATGGAATTATCTGTTGAATAAAATGTAACCGCTTCCAGATAACTAATCCCTTTTCCAATGGAATCATGAGGCACTCAGTTGTCTCAATGACAAAGTCTGCACTATTCAATTGCAGATAGACGAACAAAAAAGAATTATCAATAAATAAATACATTTATTAAACCTAAGATCCTAAGGAATCTCCATTTTGATTATTTTAGAGTCAAACCATGCCCAGTTAAGGAAAATATTAGAATGCATGACCCCATTCTGTGTTCCGGGGGACTCCCTGAATTCTATCCAGGGTCTCTGAAAACACACCTCCCCTCACTTGCCTCCTCAGGAACACACCTCACTCTACCTAAGGGAATTGCGGGCATGGCTGCTTTGTCCTGCCTTCTCAAGTTGTAGCCCTGTCTACAAATACTGACCAAAGCGTGTCATACTTCCTGTGGTGTTTCCAGGACAGCTCTCTTCAAAACCTTCTGTTAGTTGGGGCTTCTACAGTCTCAGCACCTTATTTTCAGAATCTAGGCAGGGAGTACCTCCCTTTCTGTGGAATTGATGCTACCTAATCCAAGGTGCATCTCTTTGATGAATTTTGTGGGCTAGTAGAAAGTTCATTTTATTCCTTCCGCACACTGGCCAGACAGCCTAGGCACATCCCGTCCTACCTTTTTTCAAACTAGGGACATTCCTATACCACACTCAATATCCGTTCTGGAAAGCACCTGCCAGCCTTCAGAGCACTAGAATTAGCCCTGCCCTGGCTGCCCTTTATTATTGGTTGCCCTTTATTATTTGGGTGAGTCTGCAAGTGTTACTCAGTGTATGATCTAGTACCTTCAGTTCACATATTCCCTCAAATGATGCTGAAGAGATATATTTTTTTCTCATTGAACTGAATGAAATGTCCTCCCCTTCTCCAAATTCTGATGCAAATACTTAAAAGTGTATCTAAGCTTCTACAAGAATACTTTCATGTAGGTTTAGTTGAAGATAGTAAATATTTTATTGAATCCATTGTAGGGCCTAGACAGTTGGGTCTCTGACACATTTTCAGGATATCCATAGATGATAGATTTACAGACAATGAATCTAAAGGGAAGTCATTTACATAGTAAATGACTGTCCTCGAAATCTGGCATGGACTGGTCCCTTCTGGTCCTGTGCTGGACACTAATCATGTAGAGAATATCCCCTTTCAATCACACATTTTCATGCTTGTCTGCACACCCAGTATACCACATGACAAATGCTCTCTTCTATCACTCCCTTCAGTTGCTATGAATGCTTTATCTGTATCAGTCTGACCAGCCTCATGGGTGGTCTTCCTTTTCATGCCTACCAGCACCACCCTCACTTCCCTTTCTGTAGCACATTCTGTGCCTATATCAGTATTGTCCCATTAGACATCACACATGCCCTGTTTTTTCTCCACTCTTTATATATCTTGTGAATTTGAATGTAAACTAAAACACTGAAAAATAAATAGATTTTCTTTTTATGTTAGCATTATGTTATCAACTGATGTCTCCCGGAAGCCTGTGAACTACAACCATCAAATGCACCAAAGTTCCACTAATACTGTTGCAGTTTTATGTGTATAGTGGCATTGGGCAAGTTAATGCAATATGCTCAGCGGTGCAGTGCTTAATTTGTGCTTGTTGTTTCCTGTGCTGAGCACCGGCACTTATTTTTGAGTGATGGAGCTTATTCTTCTGCCTCAAGCATTTGCTGCGAGCAAATGATACATATGGGAAAGACGGAGGACGGAAAAAAACAAAAAAGCGTCACAAAGGGAGAAAGCAGAAAGCTGCAAGAGTGAGCTGAAGGGGCAGGGAATGGCTGTACACTGGTTACAGAGGCCCAAGATGGCTTCGGGATTACGCCGCCTCAGTATTCCGTGTTCCCACATTTACGAGGGCTTTCGGCACCGGCACGTTTTTATTTACAAATTAAGCACTGCAGCAGTGTCATGTAAATAAAGTTTATGTTTTTGATAGTCAAACATTTCAAGTGTTCTGAATTCAACCACAGGAGTTCCGGGAACATTTTGTTTTATGCTGAAACATTACATTAATCCTAGAGGGAAATACAGAGTGTAATTATTTATTTGTGAAACCCAACAGGTGATTCACCAAGCATGTGAGAATCAGAAAATAGTTTAACCTGGAGGCAGAACATGAAATAATATTCGTGTGCACAGATAAGTACCTGTGATGATGACACAGCAAAGCGAGCCAAAGGGTTAGGAAAAAGCATGACTATGCAGGTTCACAAATCTATGCAAGGATTAGCGACCGAAGATTTGAAAGAGGCTTAAATGACTGGCGTCAGAGCGAGCAGGGACGTATCTTAGTTATTTACATTTAACCCAACTCAGAAGTGCTGCAGAGCACTATAAAAAGCATATTTATATGTCAGTAGGAGCATCTGAAAGTTTAAGTGCAGTACACAGGACGCAATTCTGCATGTAGTATATGTTTGAAACCAGACTCCAAAAGAGACAACATGAACACAAGGTGAACGACGGAAGATGTCAATGGGAAGCAGGACACAGAAGTTAGTGGGCGGTAACAACTTACAGTGCCATCCACGTCCAGATAGAAATGACAAAGCCTTTTGGAAAGTGACAAAGCCTTTTGTGAACTTTAGCGGATTCTCATGATAGCTTTGATGATGATCCTGCGCAGTTTACCAGATTGAACCGCTCTTGACTAAATAATTTTGCAAACCCTGACAGCCATAACATTGTTAGAAAGGCTTGATTATTCTATGGGTAACTGTGATACACCAACATTAGTATATCTTCACGTGTCACGTATGAGCTCCAAGCATGTTTTCTTCACTGATATTGTTTTTATTACTCTTAAATCTTTATTTGCGTAGAATACTGAATTTGGTATCATGCCTTATCTGGGACCATTCTCCATTTTCTATTATGGTCGTAGTAAATTTAGAAGTGAATGTGTGAATTGTGTGTATTTCTCTTTTGTGGTGTGTGGTTTGTACTAGCATGTACCTCCCAATCACATATCAAGAGATAGCAGGATCCGAATGGAGCAGGCCACTGAGGAAGGTAACGTGGGCCCGAGTTGGGTGGTGTCCTTAGTCCCAGCACCCCTGGGAACAAGAAATTCCTATAGTAATAAGGCCCCTGACTCCTCAGGAGCCCCATCTGTCTCAAGGACATGGAATGTAGATCTTTATCTTTATTGCGGCCATGCTCTGGCTCCAAGAAGCCAAGTGTCAGAAACCCCTCCCTCCAGTCCATCTATCCCAGGCCGTGAAAGGCAGGGGTCTGTCATTCTGGATGCCCACATTTTATATCTGTTGCTTGGGGACTGCACAGATGTGCTCTTCCCCTGCACCCAGGTGAATGAAGTAGAATTTACAGGACACACAAACCATTTTATAATTTAGAAATGCCCACTTCCTAGAAGTGGCATTTCTTGTGCATTAATAATAAAACCACCTTTACCATTAGAGGGCTTTGTCATTCTGAATCCAATGATACCAAACATTGTGAGGCTGCTCCTCTGGAGTCCACTATTGCAGCTAGACCTAATAAGACTCCTTTCTCCTGTGTTACCTTATTGGCAGAGCAGCTCTCATGGGCAGTGTGCACATGCATCGGTGTCCTGCATCCCCTGGGCACCTGTGCCCTGGCACACCTACAGCCCCATTAAGGAGCAAGTGCACCTCTATTGGCTTGCATTATCAGGCTCAACACCTATTTTAACAACCCTGTATGCAAGTGTCCACAGCCTGGCACATGATGCCAGAGCCAATATCTATATGGAAAACTACTAGTGTGCCAGTATGCACACACGGGATAATGCTAGAGGTATGACACCCTTGTGCAGGTAGGCACCCCAAGGCCAGCTATGCTAGACTCAATGTATACAAAAACCCCATTGTATAGGTGTGCACACCCTGGCCTATTGGGCCAGGCTCCATGCCTCCAAAGGTTCTCTGGCGCACATGCACCCCCCTGGGCTTGCCATGGCTGGTCCTGCCCACGTTGGTCTGCGCCACCTCTTACCCTGTAGAGGGCATGCACGTGCACTTTCACCCTGCGCTTATTGGGGGACAGTGCCCAGGGCCCAAAGGCCACTACTAGGGGACCGGCTCATCTGATGGGCATGGCTAACCCTCATAGGTAGGGGACACCCAGGTGGGGGGCCTTCCCTAGCAGAGCAGAGTACCCTTCGGATACCTGCTCTGCCCTATGCCTATCACCTGCCCTGTCTTGGGCGTCCTCCAAGGGAGGTGTAAGGCTTGCTCAGGGATGGCTCCTGCATAGTGGCTGACAACATGAGCATGGGTGCACTAGCGCCCATCCAATGAGGCCTAAGTCATTCTTGACAGTGTCTTCTAGGGGTGGCATACACAGTGCAACGTCCCCCTAGTAGCCAGTGTGGTTCCAGCCCAGGCATGTGGGGTATCTTTTTTACAGGGTCCTCCTGGGTACAGCACCTCAACCATGCCCATACTCACCCCTTCCTAACACAGGTGGTAAAGGCACGTGCAATTTCCCACTGCCATAAAGTGGAGAAATGCCGAGAGTCTTTAGGTCATGCACAGGGAGCCAGCAAAGACTGTGAGAAAAAAGCAAAAAGTTTTAGGAAAATTCCGCAAGAACTGCCATGTCCAACAGCAGCTCACTGCCTCCATAAGGAGGAAGGCCACATCCACGGGGTAAGATGTGGTGATCTGACACAGGGCCCCATGCGGTCACTCAAAGATGGCTCCCCAGGGTCACCATAATGCACGCCATCAACAGAGTGACTAGTATTGCATGGATGACGCGAGGGGAACAGGATTAATGAAGGAGTGCGGGGTGATGAATGCAGAGCCTCTCTAGAATGTGGCTGCCATCTTCGCTGTACAAGTCATGCCCCCTGTTAGACCTGACATGCTAAGGAAGTGGTTCCCCAAACATGTTTTGCTTTTTCTAGTAGGCTTTGTTGATTCTCTTTGAGAATGTGCCCTTCCTACATCTGCTAGGTGTAGATGTTTACTGAGCCTGGCCTAACTTGCCAACATGTGCACACTTGCACATTGGTGTTTTCATATGTATACTGAACCTGGCACAACTTGCCAGTATGTGCACACTTGTACATTAGTGGTTTTTATATGATTGTACGACGGAACACCGATTTCCTAAACAACTAGTGCCTTAACAACGAGGTCGGAACACCGACCTCGTTGCTACTACTAATGATTTTACCACGAATGCCTTAACAACGATTTTCGTTGTAAAGGCATTCCTGATAAAAGCATTACTAATAGGCACCATTGACCCTACATCCCTCACCCCACCTCCAGACCCCCTCCCCAAAACCAAAAACTCCCCACCCCCCCAACCCCGCCCCAAAACCTAAAACCCCCTGACCCCCCACCCCCTCCCCAAAACCAAAAACGCCCCACCCCCAACCCCACCCCAAAACCTAAAACCCCCTGACCCCCCACCCCCTCCCCAAAACCAAAAACACCCCACCCCCCAACCCCACCCCAAAACCTAAAACCCCCTAACCCCCCACCCCCTCCCCAAAACCAAAAACGCCCCACCCCCCAAACCCCACCCCAAAACCTAAAACCCCCTGACCCCCCACCCCCTCCCCAAAACCAAAAATGCCCCACCCCCCCAACCCCGCCCCAAAACCTAAAACCCCCAGACCCCCCACCCCTCCCCAAAACCTAAAACTCCCCACTTACCTTAGTCGACCCCTTGTCACCTGCGTCCTCCTCCTTCGCCAACTCCCTTCTTTGTACCTTAACCGCGCATGTTCGTAGTTCAGAACATACGTAGTTAAGGCACAAAATAACGGAGACGTGGTTAAAAAAAGCGTTGTTGCGCTTTCGTTAACCACGACTTCGTTAAAAAGACTTCGTAATAAAGGATGTTTCCCTTTTTATATATGTACTGAGCCTGACAAAGCAGGCATGTATAGGTGCACTTGCACCCTTGTGGTGTTCTCAAAGTTTGTATCCAACCTGCCCCTGCAGGCTTATGCATGTGCCTTGGAACATGTACAGATGGACTGAAGAATGCCCATGTGTGTTTTCACTACCATAGAGAGCTGCTCTGCCATAGGTTAATATGGGTGAAAGTTTATAATTAATCCTATATGCAATAGTGGATTGCTATGGAGCGACCTCATCATGTTCACTGTCATTAGATTCCCAAAGACAAACACTTTCCAATGGTAAAGGTGGTTTTGTCAGTAATACCTTGGAAATGCCACTTATAGAAAGGGGGCATTTCCATGTTCTAAAATCCCTTTTGTGTGCCTTTTCAATTCAAGCTTCATTTCACTGGGGGCTGGTGGAAAACACATATGTGTATTACCCTTCAACCGCTATAAAATGTGAAGAACCAAAATGACAGACCTCTGCCAACTGAGGGCTTGGCTGAATAGATTGGAGAGGGAAGTTTTGACACTTGGCCTCTCGGAGTCAGATCATGGCACCACTAACGATAAGAATCTACATTCCAGGGCCTATGATAAACAGGGCTGAAATTTAGAGGAGACATATGTGGTTCAAAGGGCAACACTTTGAACTACCCTCAACTTTAAAGGCCAACTTCTGTATAACTAGGGGGGCACCCTTCAGCAATTCAGATATACACCTGCAGGAGCACAGGACAGAGTCCCCATACTGTGTGGTGCACACTGCCAGAGAAATATTTTGTGCACAGGAGTATTTACTGACCTGGAAAGGGATCGCACACCCTTCCTACATCATGATGGACTGGGCACACTGCTTGCTGCAGCATAACCCTCTGAAGTGTGCTCTCCAAGGGCTTGTTGGCTTGCCCCCTGTTCTGCGAATAGGTCTCAGGGATATCAAAGACCTCCTGTGAGGGGGCTACACTGTCTACCATGTTATCTGGAGATCGGTTTCCTCATATTTGTCTATGCTGTCTTCTGGATTCCACCTGGTAGCAGCGGTGTGAGCATTGAACTAAGTATTTGTCTGGAGACCAGATTGGCCTGTTATGGACCTTACAAAGTGCTGCCCGCATTCAAGGACTGGTTACAGGATCCTGCATGTCCCGTTGTTGTCAAGTGTGACGCATCTCTCTCATGCGACCACTGACTGCATGCGTATTTCATGTAGTGTCCGTGAAACCCTCTGAGGTGGGGGCATATCCGGAGCAGTGTCGCTTTCTACCTTGTGTGGTACTGCTGAACTGGTGTCTCTGTGTGTGTGATTGGATTTGTCTGGTGTGACTCAAGTCATTGCTCAACAGATTTTGTGCTTCATTCTTGGGATGTACAGAATGGGAACTGATTGTGTGGTAAGAAGCGCCTGGTGCAACTCAAGTCATTGTGCACCAGATGGGGTGTCTCATTACCGGGAGATGTTGCATTGGAGGATTTTTGTGTGTAGTGGGATGTGACTCAAGTCATTGCCCACTAGTCGTTGTGTCTCATTTCAGGGAGGCACAGCAGTGGTAACTTTACATGTGCAGCAAGATTGTCTGGTGCGACTCAAGTCACTACGTACCAATCGTTATGCCTCATTCCAGGAAGGCATGGCAGGGGTAACTTTTTGTGTGCAGCAGGATTGTCTGGCGCGACCCAAATCATAGGGCACTAGATGTGGTGCCTCATTTTCTGGGAGGCACTACATTGGTATTTTGTCATGTGCAAGCGGATTGTCTGGTGCGACTCAAGTCATGGCGCACCAGATGGTGGGCCTCATCCGGGGGAGGCCCGACATTGAGCACTTTGCATCTGTGTTAAGAAGTGTCTGGTGTGACTTAAGTCATCACGCACCAGAACTTGTTCCTATACCAGGAGGGCACGGAACCTGGTAAACTCTTCATGTGCAACCAGAACACGTGGGATGGTCCAAGTCATCGCACCCCAGTAGTGGTGCCTCCTGTCAAGGGAGGCACTGGATTGGTAACTATCTGTGAAGTGGTGTGTCTGGCTTGGATGGGCACCACAGTGAACAGGGTGTCCCAAGGCTACCCTCCCCCTGTGCTTTG
Source organism: Pleurodeles waltl (assembly GCF_031143425.1). Lineage (NCBI taxonomy): Eukaryota > Metazoa > Chordata > Amphibia > Caudata > Salamandridae > Pleurodeles > Pleurodeles waltl. The sequence goes on along the minus strand of NC_090439.1, from coordinate 1,005,211,613 downwards.
CAGACCGGGTCCCATGCCAAAAGCCCAGTGTGGAGACCCCTGAGTAAACTTCCCTAATAGGGAACAAACCTCCATTAGCCGACTGTTGGCGAAACAGCCATTCTCTCCTTCTTCCCCCATACCTTTGTCCTGGGATCTTGACTAAGTGTGACCACCAGCCACAAGTGGCCTAGTATCTGGGAAAGGTGCTGCATTTCTGACTCTGAGGGGGGCATGAACTGGTCGGAGGGTGGAGGAAAGTTTGGGTCCAAGAGGGGTCTGCAACACATTTACAGCTCACCTGCCAGTTATCAGAGCACAGCATTAGGGTTCTGGACATGTGCAAGTGCGTGTAGACAAGCATGGCTGACATCCATGGCACCAAGTAGTGATGGGGAGTGATTGTGTGGGAGCGAGTGTCTGGTATGCTTTCACCACACGGCCGCACATTCTTACACGTTGTTTACTATTGTGGTTGAAATTGATGTTTATTGGTACGACCTAGGCCACTGAGATATTTCAAAAGTGCTATAGTTCTCTGTATGTATACATTGCTGCTATCGTTGGGAACCGGAATGCTTCCTACAACTGTTTTATATTGAATTGGGTTGATCGTTGGGGAGGGTCTTGTGCTGCCAGTGCGGTAGTATCGCATGTGGGTGAGGGAAGGGAAAGTATTTGTTTTCTCATGTGTCCATACTGTTGAATTGCTATTCAGTACTCAGAGTACTTATTGCATGGACATGCTGTGCTAATGCTTTACACATCGCCTCTGGGATAAGCATGACTGCTCTGTGCCAAGCTACCCAAGGGTGACCGTAGGTTATACAGTGAGTGTAATCACCCACCCCTGATGGGAGTGGTAGGTTCTGTCTGGCGAGGGCCTCGCCTCAGCCAGCCAGAATGTGCCGCCTCCAACATGCTCCCTCTTAAAGCTCATCTTCATTGTGAAGAGCTGGAGTTAAACCAACAGTAACACAGCATCAGGCCAATTTCAAGTCTCCTACCTCCTTCGTCTCAGCCAACCTTGTGCTGCTTTTTCTGATTACAACACAGCCTTCCACTAGCTCAGCCTCCTACTAGGCCTTCTTCCAGTCAGTCGAGGAACTGCTTTTCTGCTAACAGTGTAGGTAACACCTCCAGACTTGCCTCCGAACCTGTCCAAGAAAAGCCTAACCAGCTCTTTAATACCCAATCACATAATTGTTTGTCCTACTCTAGTTATCACTTGAGCCTATGCTACTAAATGCACAGCTTGCAATTCAATGTGGCAACATCTCATGTATTACTCTGAAGAGAAGTGATATTACTGGACTACTAACCTTTGTTACTTAGACTACTGAAAGGCTCATGCAAGGCACAGAGAATCATCTGAATAGTGCCATCATATTCGTATATATCTGTTACTAAATACCACTGAGAAGACCCTGCACACCAGAAGCAGCTTCATGCAGTGTCTGGCACATCATCCCCAATCTGTCACCCGAGGGAGGGCACAAAGGGTGTCTTGGACCTGTGGCCCAATGCCAGGATGAGACATGCCACCTCATTTTTAGGTCACAGCCTACCAAATAGCTAACATGTCTGGTTTGCTAAAGACATATTGGAGACTTTCAGAAAGTTGGAATTCATTCCGCCTGTTGATTACTATTGGCTTTGTGATTTGTCATTCAAAATTTCTGGCTTTGTATTTGCTGTCTTTATTTGCTTTAGGCTCTCCAGGTTCAGTTTTTCCCTCTTATTGCCTACACTGTGTTTACTGTATCCGCTCACAAACTCCCTTTCTGTAGACAGGGCTTTAAATTTTCTTCTTATCTTGTCACATTTGCTGTGCATTTAAACGGCAAGGTCAAATGGAAGGTGCTGTCTTCTGAGGGTGCTTGTTTAATTTTCTTTCTCTCACTTCAAAGTGAGAGGATTTATGTGACAATCTTGCTGGATACTAGGGGTAGGAAAGAGGTTTTTTCAAGCACACAACAACATTTAAATGAACGGTGTAAGCATTTCAGAATATATCAGAATTAGTAACACAAATGAAGCACATTTTTGATATTACTGATGTGTGTTGGAAAGAAATACTTTAATATGGTCAAAACAAGTCATTACACTAGGTGATGCAATCCTAACACATTTTCCTTTGTGTACTGTATAGCTGTATAAGTGAACTGTATGTCTGTGCAAATGTAATGGTCATTTCAATAGAAAATGCGTTGTCTGTAATGGTAGTGCGCTACCATACCATGCATACTCTGCTCTACACCACTCCACTCTACTCTGCACCACTCCACACCACTGCACTCTTGTCTCCACCACTCCACTTTACACAACTCCATGCCACTGCACTCTGCACCACTACACTCTATGCCACTACACTCTATGCTGCTTCACCCTATGCCTCTCTACTCTACCTTCTGCCAGTCTACTCTATGCCAATGCACTCTTTGACACTCTACACTACTGCACTCTTTACCACTGCACTCTACACCACTCTACTATAGGCCACATCAGTCTAATCTTCACAAATCCACTCTATGCCACTGTACTCTATGCCACTCTGCAACACTGCACTTTATGCCACTTCACTCAATGCCAACATGATCTACACCAATGCACTTTACTCAGTACCACTTAACTCTATGCCCCTGCCCCCTATGCTAATCCTCTGTGTGGACTTCTAATCTACTCTGCACCATTGCACTCCATGCCACTGCACTCTGCACTACTTTACTCGTTGCCACTAAACTCTATGCCACTCTACCCTACATCACTCCACTCCATGCCAATTCACTCTACCCTTAAATAATCAACTCTATGCCACTGCACTCTACACCACACTACTCCACTTTGCTCTATGCCATTCTACTCTTAACCACTGCACCCTATGCAAGTGCACTCTACACAATTACACTCTATGTCACTGCACTCTTCTCTGAATTACTGTACTCTTCACCACTGCTGTCTGTTCCACTCTACTCCATTACACTCTGACACTCTGTGACATTGCACTCTCTGGCACTCAACTCTACACCACCCTATTCTGCACTACCCCACTGTCAGCTACTCCACTCTATGCCACTGCACTCTATGCTACTGCAGTCTAGTGAGCTGTGCACCACTCTATGCCACTTGACTCTATGCCACTGCTCTCTAATTTGCAATCTGCTTCACTGCACTGTATGCTACTCGACTCTATGCTACAGTACTCTGCATCACTCAACTCTGTGACACTCTACTCTGTGCCGCTCTCCACCACTCTACTCTATGCCACTCTACGCCCCTCTATGCCACTCCATGCTGCGCCACTCTACTAACCTCTTTACCCCCCTACTCTGTCCCACTCTACTCTGCCCCACTCATTATGCGCAACTGCACTCTACTCTGCACCACTCTAATCTGACTCTGCATTGTATGCTGCTGAATTCAATGCCACTGCATTCTATGCCACTATACTCTGCAACACTCTACACCAATGCACTCTACACCAGTCCATTCTACTCTATGCCACTCCAGTGTATGCCACTCTACACGACTCCACACTATGCCTCTCCACTACGCGCCAAGCTGTGCAAATCTACTCTACTCCTTTAATCACCATTCCACCCTACAACACTCAGTGCAACACTCTTCTATGCCACTTATTTTTAGCCATGCTGAACAACAGCCACACTGGTGTACAACATGGATAAAACATATTGGCAAATCCAATAGCTCTTGCATAGGTGAGACCTATTGGCTTTGCCAATGCTTGTTAAATGTAGTTCTAGAGTGATGTAGTGGACTTTCTGTTCCACTGGAGTAGACTGATTGGGAATTAAGCCCCATTTGTCTACCTCAAAGGGGAAAAAATTATCTGGGGCCAGTGGGTGTAAGGTGTGGCCCAAGTGTCTAAACAAGTCAGACCCCATCCCATTAGTTTTTTGTCCTGGGCCTTCAATGCGCTTTCTGACTTCTGTAATTGGGGGTTCTCAGACAATGATGGGGGAAGCAGTTGTTTTACCCTTTCAATTCCATGGTTTTCCAGTGGAGTGGAGTGGATTCATAGATTCATGGTTTGTCCTACTGTAGTGATCCCCAGACATGAATTCCCTAGGGAGTTATATGATTGGAAAAGAGATACAATATTGGCACTTTGGGGTCTCAAGTGCTGACGACCCTAGTTGTTTACTTTTTCATTTGCAATAATATCAACATGCATAGCACGCTAATTGTTAATGTGGCTTTGCATAGCTTAGTAAATCTCACTAAAGGGCTTGTGTTGCCTTGTGTCACCTTGTGTGATGTAAGGGCAACACAAGCTCTTTGTAAATCTGCGCACTAATGCTCAGTAAGCTGGGCAAGGTCGCAGTGTATCGGGTCCTATGCCTCATGCTGGTACATTCACTAAGTCTTAGGTACCAGAGGGTCTTGAGGACTCTATTGTGCCCTACCCTGGAAAAGAATTCCACACAGATCAGTAGTGTTTTGGTCCTGTCTGCCCACAGCTAATGGGCAATTTACCAGCAGGCAATCAATGGCAGGTCCATCAGATTTATATTTGTCAGATCCCTATTAAAACACCCAAACCCCATCAGATGGCCAGAAGCGTCAAAGACTCCTGCGTTTAGAAGACACGCCTGTCACTTGGAATGCTCATTAATCTGAACGCCGTTCAGCATCCATTCTAAGATGCTCCTTGCTGCCCCCGCATGCATGTGAGCACTCGCAGGCTCCCCAGCCGGACCAACCAGTTTACCGCCAGCACTTTCTGTTCCTTCTGCTTGCAGGCAATGTGAGCTGGAGCGCCGGCTAATTACAATGTGTGCGCACCAACCGCGTAAATGATATCGCCTTCTCTGTTCTTCGCATGTACAATGTAAAGAAGGAAGCTGGAATTCTTTCAAAAACGTGACCCCGAGGGTTAAGCTCCCACATCAAGTGGTGATTCAGATTTCCTGACCTCGCGCTGGTGCCAGGTACGCTCAGCTGTATACCAAATGCAGCTAAGCTGCACCAGAACCAGTGGGCTTATCTTTCATTCTTTCTGGATTTCCGAGTAAAGTGTTTCCCGTCGCTACCCCTGATGCTAGGGCGTCTTTAAGGATTAAAGCAGCTGCTGCAGTAATTGTCATTCATCGTACTGTACACGCAGGGGAATGTGTCTTCAGTGAGGTTTCTTTCTGTGATGGCAGTTCCTTGACTGGCTTTCTAAATGATGCTGACAGCTTAAATGTCACCAGAGCAAACTTCATTTTTCCCGACCCTAGAGTGTTTGCTATCACTTTCCAAACAATATACATTCTTTGGACAGTCTACTACCCCTGTTTCTTTGAGGAGGGGTTCATCTGTGCAGTGAACACCTGCTTATTGGCACTATATCCCCGACCCTCCTGGTAGGATGCTCTCTTCACCTCTTTTTGTGGCAATATTGTAATTAGCAAATACCGGTACAACAGGGCCCTTAACTTATCGGGTGTACCGTGCACCTCAGAATGTGGAATAATACAGCAGTCGCGCATGTTTTCACCTGTTGCAAGATAGCAAACTCAGAATGTATATTTTTTCCCTCCATACATTATAACACATTTTACTTGTCTAAAGTCCTGCAGGCGGAAATCCCGACGAGACTGGGGATCCTGGTTCTGTAGCAAACGAGAGTTGGAGCTCAAAATGGGTTTCGCTCTGCAGTCCTCGTGAGGCCTTAGCTGTATGGCTTTTCTTAGTGAGACAGCTTGGAGATAAATTCTCACTGTTTCTATTTGTGTCCCTTGAGTCACACAAGCTTGAGTTCCGGCAAGGTCAGAGGTCAATAGATAGTATGCTATTAAATTTGGTAATAGCAAGGCCTGCTATTTGCTGCTCCCAGAAATACAAAGACTGTGTGAGCACCATCTGAAGCACAAATTATTATCATTAAATGCCAAACTAACGACCTCTCGTTGGGAACATTACCCTTATTGCTGACAGAAGTCTGTACAGTATCTTTAATAACTATATTTTCTCTGGAATGTGCCTTTTATTTGTGATTCTTTCTTTCATCTGGGGGTTATATTTCAGCTCCTAAACTACTCTCTTTTAGAGAATGCCAGCATATTTGTGGTCATACTGGAAATTGGTAATTAAGTCACTGCATCCAGTAATTGACATATCCATACACGTGTGCCTTTAAATTACTTTCAGAATTAACGTTTCAGCATTTTTTTAACATTTAAAGTTTCAGTGGTAGAACCAACCTTTTCTTAATATACAACAATTCCCTTTGGTGAAATGTTGTAGTAATGAATTAGTGCACTATTAGTATTTCACGTTAAAAAAGCAAAAAATATTATAAGTGAGACGAGAGTCTATTTACCACATGCTTGACAGCACTTTTGTGAAAACTGGTCCCTGAAGAAGGGTCAGGGTATGTTCAGCGTGACAGTGCTCATCAAGACACATCTGGGGCCATATTAAAGAATCTTAGGTCCAGATTTAAGAGGGCCTAGCGCCATCTACCAAAATATTAGTTTAATTGTTTTGAGGCTAATGTGGTGTTAGATGGGCAAAAACGTATCTCCATATTTACAAAGTGGCGCAATGCATACATTGCACCACTTTTTGACCGTTTGCGCTACATTATACATGCGCCATGCATGATATTTGCAAAGGGGGCGTACCCCCATCAGTGGGGGGGCAAAAAAATGGAACAAAGAAACAAATCTTACAATGGCCCCTATGTACTGTTCAGGGCTAGCGCCAAAAGTTTGGTGCTAATCCTGAATGGTACATCAATAGCATCAAAAATGTTTGCACTTTTGCCCCCACCATGGTGCAACGTATCTTAGATGCAGCGCACACATGGTGGTAGTAGGGGGGCGCTAAGGGACACAAGGAAAGTGGTGCTGCACAGGGTGCAGTGCCACTTTCCTTAAATCTGCCCCTCAATACCGCAGCAAAATAAACATGCTTTGACAAAGCCAAAAAGTCTTGTGTTGTCCGCCAGCCTTCTGACAATGTTTGTTTTGTTTTGCAAAACATAATGTTTGGGAATACACCAGGCCCTCATCAATCCCCCCAAAAAAATATATATATAAATTGCTGTAGGAAAGAACGGTTTTTGGTCTCCGCAAAACCACACATTACCATTGTACACCCAGGCACTGAAGAAAATACTTTTTGTGGGCATGTGTTCCTTGTGAAAGGGTGGCATGCCATAACATATAGTGAAATCAGGAAATGCCTGAAGTCGGCTAGTAAATAGTCCCTTAATGGGTGGAAGAACAAACTTCATGACATGAACCACAGACTAGTGGATGAAGTCTGGCTGAAACCCCTAAATGTAACTATGATATACACATAATTTAGTAAAATCAAAAGGTCTTGGCTAACACAGGTTAAAAAAGTCAATCATGCTGCAAGCCTCTTACCTTTAAGAAAGATGGAAGGAAGAAAAGAAGGAAAGACGGAAGGAAAGAAGAAAAGATTGAACGAATGTGAAAGTCAAGAACAACAACAAGAAAGAAGGAAAGAGAAAGTAAGAAACTAGAAAGAAAGGACAAAAGAAAGAAGGAAAAAGAAAGAGAGAAAGAATGGGAGAAGAAAAAGATGTAAAGAAATGAAGAGAGAAGGAAAGGAAAGAAGGCAAGAAAAGGAAATGAAGGAAAGAGAAAGAGAAAGAAAGAAAGAAACACAGAATGAAAGAAAGAACAAGAAACAAAGAAGGAATGAGACAGAAAGGAGACACAAAGGAGAAAGAGAATGAGAGAGGGAAGAAAAATAAGGGAAGAGAAGGAAAGAAAGAGAGAAGGGAAAAAGGAAAGAAATAGAGAGAAGGAAAGAAAGAAAGAAGGACAGAAGGAAGGAAAGAAAGAAAGAAAGAAGGAGAAAAAGGAAGAAAGAAAAAAGGAAGAAAGAAAGAAAGGAAGGAAGAAAGAAAGAAAGATTAACTTTATACAGAGCAGTTTCAAATGGACACAGTCTAATCTGGTACACTGTGAAATAGCAGCAGTCAGAAAGGCAAACCACTCCACAAGGAATTTGCAACAGTGCACTGCACTGTCAGATGGAATCACATAAAGATGGAACATGCTTCATAAGCAGCCTGCTATCTCACATTAGGCTCCTAACACAAAGATCACACTAAAGTAATTATAAAGTAAAAAACAAAAATACTGGCGCTGAAGGGAACTAGCTTCTGTGTGGAGGTGATTCTTGTGAGACAGCAAAATGTAGCTACTTGGCTTCAGTAGGATCACCCACTGCTCCGTGCTATATGCTGAAGTGGGTGAGAACAAAATGTCAATGACACAACAGACCAATGGATGAAAAGAGGTGGCTGAAAGCCCCTTTATGTAATTATATCATACATATTTAAAAAATCAAAAAAGTCTTAGCAAATGCCAGACCTGAAGAGGCAAATCCATATAGAGTTGAAGTGACTTGTAAGGCAATCAGGCAGTGTCCAATGGGCTTGTCTGGCAGCTCAATGTGTCGGCCATTTTTAGTTTCTTTGTGGGCCTGTTTTATGTTCTGTTTGCCAGTTTTTACTGTTGACTTCCCAGATATTAAACAAGTATGGCTGACAGCAAGCTCAAATCTAAGTAGTCTTCCATACCTTGCAAAACACATATGCAGTTCAAAACTGACCACATTTCCAAATATAGACCACACTTGTAGCTATTTAATTCACCAATTGGAGACACTTTTAGCTTGCCCAGACCTAATTTCTATCCCAGTCCGACCCTGCATGTGTAATATTTGTACTGCTTCTATGCTATGGACAGAGGCAAGCACAATATTTCCCCTTCATTTCATAGCAACATTCTTACACCAACGGGAAAATGGAGGGCATTGTGAAACCACATTTAACACAAGTATTGCTTGCAAATATCTTTAAATGAGGAATGGAGATTTAAACAAACTAAGATTAAATAAAGAAATACCAGTCCCTCAATAAACCATTTACAAAATAAAAGCAAAAAGTAGAGCAAAACAATTTTGCATTATTTTTCAACGTGCGTAAGAAAAAAGGAAGAAATGTAACCTCATTGATAGTCCATTTTTCACGTCACTAAACCCTCACACAGGCCAAAAATTACAACCTACTGATGTCCTACAGTGCCATTTATTTCTGAAGTATGAAACTAGCAACTGATCTCTCTCAGAACAACTGTATCAATTCGGTTTGTTGAATATTCCTTTCCAGCGCTTTGGCTCCTCGTCACGGGTGCAAGCGCTATATAAATCACATAACAAGATAATATTATATAGTTCTGCTTGCGTAACAGATCACTACAGATGAGGGCCTTCTCTTGGTGTAAAAACGAAGGATTGATTGGGATTTATTTTGTCATTTAAGCGGCATAAATATATACTAACGGTCGGTAAAACAATCTTAAACATGCAAACCATTTGTACTCCACAAGGGGTTCTAAGAGCTTACTACACTATAAGTAGGATGTCATCTGTGTCTATCTTACAACAGGGACTATAAGAGATTCAAAGGTCCTAATGCAAATCCATTGCACGTCCGTAGAGTGTCCTAAACTCTCATATAGGAATAGCCAAGGCTCTAGAGTTTCCCCTCATAAATGTATAAATGGTTGTTGCAAGAGTTATGGAAACTACACAAAGTGTGAAAGATGGTAAGAGGAGAGGAGTCTGTGTGAAAATTAGTACTTTCTCAATGCTTTTTATTGCCAGCTCTCCATTTTCACATCTCTTTATGTGAATATGATCTCACTTGGCTTTCCCTCATGAGTGTCCACTGTCCAGTCTATCACAAATCAAATGTACACAAGTTATGCATTTGCGCACAAATAGCTTATGGGTTACAGCCATGTGAAGCCACATCCCAAAAATTAATTTCACTAGATAAGTAGACTGACAGGCAGAGAAAAAAATGTTGAGAACATTGCTATTGTAGAGCATGTGGTGCACACCCAAGTTCATAGTTTCTGTGAGACATTCTGCTCCAAATAAACCCATTGAGAAAACAATACAAGCTCTATGTATATGTATGGAAAATGAGAAAAAAATCAAGCTTCGGGTGACCCAGCAATCAGGGTCTAAGTGAGACTGTCCTTGCATAACTAAAACTATGCACACTCCTACTCAAAATCAGTTGGAATTACATAACTAAAAAGATCCACTGTCCTTTGGCATTTGTCTGCCCAGATCACAATTCTTTTCAACAGTGATTTAGGAGGGTCTTAGTGTCGAAAACCTCAAAAATTGTGGAACCTTAGGAGCCTAATGCTACCAAACAGAATAGTACTCAAGAATTGTACTTAACATAAGCATTCTCGATTTCTTAAATGCTACAACAGGCTCTTCATGAATCGTTTTGAAGAAGTTGCATGGCGATCTTCAAACTTATCATACAGGATATGCCTTCCTGGAATGGGGACAATAGATTTCGAGTGGTGCTTAAATAGCAGTAATTTATTCAATATGTAAGGATTATATTTAATTGTGTTATTTTCAAGTGATGCTCTACTAGACCAACTTACAGCTCACATTGTAACAACTGATGCAACATACACGCTAATAGTAGTTGTTCCAGATATAAAAAAAGAAGGTGAATACGTATTTTAATTTAATAAGGTTGTTACACTTGGTACGCTAAGGATACAGAAATAAATCTGAACATTTGAATGGTTTTTAAAACATTTTATCACTTCTTATAAAGTAAACGCACAAAAACAGTTGAAACTCAATTTTCACCATATTTGCCATGGTGCACATACTATTTTCCTTATTTATATTACACACGAGGCAAAACAGTGTGAATGGATTTGCTCTGCACTAAGTTTGCCGAGCATGACTGCTAAGTAATTTTGAAATGAGTCTTAGCATTCTGGCTGATACAAGGAGAGAAACGAAACCAATGACAAATTTGTCAGTACAACCCCCCTAAATGGTGGATGTCAACAAGACGGCCAGCCCATATTCTGGTGGGTTTTCTCCAGCCACCAAACTATCTTATAGAATTTTCCATAGGCATGAAGGTGATATCTGTCAGGTCTTCAGGGCCACAGAGGATGTTAAATGAAAAGCAAGTTATGATCTCTGTACGACCTTTCCACTAATGGACACTGTTGAGTAAGTGGTACTGATGATGCTAGTAAATTCACCTACCCTACACTTCCCACATCTAACTTTTCTAGGCAGTAATGGAAAACATAAAACATTTGCATCATCTGACCTAACTGGAAGTCAAGAGATGCAAAACGAAAAATACACATGAACTCCCTTCTCAAGCTATCCCAGAATTTGGGATAATATCCTGCCAAACCTCAGACTCAACCTTTCTATCCACTTCAGAATTCAACTGAATGTACGTCTCCTCAAAAAACATCAACACCACTGTTGCAAAGAACCTGCAGTATCCTTGATCATCCAATGTCATGGGCGCAGACAACTCTTCCCCGACGTGCACACAAGTATGGCTCTTTCCCCTTACCTAAAGTGTAGAGCTTAGTCGCAACTTGAATAGATTTTCACTGTAGTAGTACCAGTGTATACAACCAGGCGTAGATACATGCATTTATGTACCACACACCCTTCACTGTATTGCTTAAAGACATTCCAGTACTTTTTGATAATATGACCTAGTTCCATGTTACTTATTTCTTCAACATTTACAGAACTCAAGACTGCATGAAACAATGTAGTTGTTTTCAGAACCTGAGACTTATTGGTGTTTGGGTGGAAGTTTATTTCACAATTAACGGGAGTCAAGCTTGGTGGCTTGGACATTTGTTTATGGCGTCAACTGACCTGATACCCAGATTCTGTTTTAAACCATGTAAAATGTGAATGATCCAACTCAATTACTACTATAGCCCAAAACCGATCTGACCAGTGACTTTAATCCTGAAAATATTGTCTTCTGCAGCCACAGATTATGTGTTTACTTCATCTACCATAATTGCATACTCTCTTAACCAATAGTAAAGTGTCTTATCCCAAAGTAATAGTTTATGTAATTATTGTCTCGCTTTACAATAAACTCCTTCATTTAGAGTAACCTCTCTATGATGAAATGTGATGGTAGGAGGAGTGATGTGTCTGTATTGATGGTGATCAGAGGTGGTTGGTTGGGCTTATAACTGGTTTAGTAATTATCTCTTGGTAGACTCCCAGACCAGTAGGGGACCTGCGCACTGAATGGGATTTGGGGTAAAGGACACCATGACCATGCTCAATAGGACAAGTGGTCTTTGTATGGATGGCCAATAAAGAGAATGCTGTGGACAGTTGTCAGGGCTTGTAGGACCTGTAGCTGGATGGCTAGTGGAGATGCACTCCGGAGATGGCCTGCATTGCCTACTGGTTTAATGTATTTGAGTGACTTCTAATACTTGTATTTTAGCTCTGCTCATATGGTGAAATGTAAAACTATAACTAGCATACTTTGAGGTGCAGAAAATCACAACTTAAATGACCCGTTTATTTCCCCTAGGAAGTGAGGGAAGACTCTCTTATCACATGACTCAACCAAACATCCCTTGTCTGAATCAAATAGGTGCCATATTCTTAGCTCTTATAGTCCTCATTCTTAACGTTTAGGGGTCTAATGGTAGTAAGAAAAATTTATTTTTCCTTTGCATATTCCTGTCACTTCTGAGACTTAAGTATAAAGTAATGGATGTCCGCCTTACATAGGCATTTGCCTGATACACGCGTCCTTCTGGCTACGGTCCAGGTTGGCACTCTAATGCTTGTTTATGGGTTCTGAGAGGCATGTCCATGTTACTCTATTCATTATGATGTTTATGGTGACATGCCCTTAAGGTTTTGTTTGTCCTCAGCAAATAAGATCTATCATCTCGTGATCAAGAAGAGGCCTTTCAGACTTAGTCACATCTTTCTTGTTTATTTAAGCATATGTCCCTGCTTGTAGTTCTGTGGTGTCATTTGGCAGAGGAATGCTGTGAATTACTAAGCAGGTATTCAGCAAACGTGTGGAGGGAAATACCACATATAGCTTGAATGAAATCACAGATTGAAAGTCTTTATTACTTTGTAGTTTGACTTAAGGCTATACAAAGATGTGTAAAGTTGACAGCTTTGCGATCCTTTGCCTATGGGTCTAGTGTTTTGCAAAAAACGCTTTTGTGCAAAAAGTATCACAAAACATATATATTTTTGATTTGATAGTTGTATCTCTATTGGTGGGTTATTGCTGTAGACTTTCTAACTTTCTAAATTAAAATTCTCATCTTGCAGACAATTTTGCAGCATTTATGTGTTTCAAACTTCATAACTTTGTGGCACGAACTTAGACCCAAACACGTCTACAAATACAGAAATCTGTGCTCAGCAAGTGGGTCACAGGCTGGAATCCAACAGGTTAACAAGTAGTCACAACACCCATGGAACCCGACTGAATCAGACTCATTCCCAGATTTATGAATCTGGGAAAGCATCAGATTCCTACGCCACCTCAGGGGTGGCATTAAATGGGCGCAACAAGGAGAAATTATTTCTCCCCGTTTTTCCTCTTTCTATGTGTGCTGCATTCTAGAGCACACATAGAAAGAGGAAGACACCATTAATGATTATCTGCAGGAAGATGTCCCTTCCTGCACGTAAACAATCATTCTTGAAATGCAGGCAGCCTTGCACCATGGTGCCTGGGTGCCTGTGCTGGCGCTAGGCAGCAGTTTGTGCATCACTGCAGGGTACAAGGGGATTCTCTTGCTTCGAATTGCTGCGCCAGCACACGGGACAAGGACCGGAAAGGGCTGTATCTTATAGTTACGGTGCATTCATGCTCTTTGGTTTTGATGCAGGGTGGCACAGCAAAAAGGCCTGCACCAAAATTTAGTAAATTAGGCCCTTAGTAGGTCAACCCTTGCTGCCCCTGCAAAGCCACCGACTGACAAATATTTGCATTCGAAAATCAAATGTCCGCCACAAGTGTGTCTGGATGACACGGAGCTAGGTGGAATCTTAGCAGACACAATGCAGGCTATTTACAAATGTAAATGTAAAGACATAGATGTTCTCGCGTGCAAATTTACCCCTGCACTTAGGTCTAACTTTACACTTTTTCACTAGTCTCTAAAACTGAATGATTGATTGATCAAAAGTACGGCATGATGGCAGGAGGCATCCTGGTAATGAACCATCTGCTGCTTTATTCTCTCATCAAAGATACTTAGATTTACAGCATATTTTGATTCTGGGGGAATGTCTTGTTTAAAACAAATTACCAATGTGACCGTAACAGCTCTTGGGTTGCACATTACTGCACTCTCTACTTTCTGTGGAGTTTTTGCAGGAAGACTGACATAGGTGCTGCTGTAGTGGTACATCACTTGTGAGTGAGAAAAAAAAAGACAATGGTTTGTTTGCAAATCCTCATCAGCCCCCGTCTTAATGACAAAATATAGATACTTTTCAAAGTTTAAGAGTGCCAAAACTGACTTGCTAGCCATGCATGCTCTTAATTGGGGGGACATGCATACCATTAATAGGACAGTTCAGAGAGTGAATCCCGATGGCAGCCCACATATGCCTTATTACTGGACACATAGACACATTGTGACAGGGTCTGCTAGAATGAAATGTCAGAAAGAAGCCAGACAAATTCAGTGCTGTGCTAGCCATGCAACAGAACCACATATTTTATGAGTGCAGAACAGGGGTACTAGTCAGTCCATGGTCATTTTTAGTGAAAAGTTACTTTCAAATGACCTAAAGATAAAAGTGGAACAAAGGGCCAGATGTACGAGATTGCGCGTTTGCGATTTCCTAATTGCGTATTTTAGCGATTTGCTATTAGGAAATCGCAAACTGCAATTTACAACAGTGTGTTTGACACTGGGAGGGATTCTCATTGGATCACAATTGACCCTGTCTCATCAATATTCATGAGGCAGGTCGCAATTTGTGACCCATTGTGAATGGCTACAATAACAGGGATGGTGGCCTGCTGGCATCAGCAGAACACCGTGTCTGGGATTGCTTTTTAAATAAAGCATATTTTATTGTAATGCATCCCGTTTTTCTTAAAAGGGAATGGGATGCATTACAAAAAGAAAAATGAAACTTTTTCTTTTCATTATTTAGGAGTAGGCAGTGGTCCGTGGGGCTACTGCCGCCAATGCCTACTCTTAAAAAGGGTTTGCACCCCCATTCGCAAAGAGGAAGAGGTCACAAGATAGGGATTTGTACATTAAAAAATGTTTTTTTTCTGGTCGCAAACGGCTCAATTCTGTAAATCTAGCTGTTTGCGACCAGAAAAAAGCTTTGTACAACTGGCCCTAAGAGTGATAGTTATTCAGAATCCTATTTTGGTTCTTTGGTCTAGGTTGGATGTTTCGGAATTCTTTGCCACAAGTTAATTCTTTCTAGAAATTTCTGCTCTAAGACAAAGGCATCCCTGAGAAGTGTTCAACCTTTTCGATACAAGGCACAATGAGGGCCTCATCACGGTGGTGGTCATGACTGCTGCTGGTTTGGTGGTTCGCCCGCCAAATTAAGGGGCATATTTGTACTCCATTTCTGCCAAATTTGCATCTTTTTTTTACAAAATTCGACGCAAAACTAACTCTATATTTATATTTTGAGGTTAGAAACGTCTAACATCAAAATATTGAAGTTTGCACAATTTTGTAGATGCAATAAACCTACCTTGCGTCAATGGGATGCAAGGTAGGGGTTCACATCTAAAAAATGGTGCTAACCCCATAGCCCCATATTTATCCCCCATGCTAAAATGACGCACGAGTGGCAGGAGGAGCTAAATAATGGTGCAAAGCTTGCTTCGCACCATTATTTAACGCCTGGGTCAGACCAGGCGTTAGGAGACCTGCGGACCCATTTCCATGGTAATACACTATGGAATGAGTCAACAGGAGCCCTCCTAAAGCCCCAGGGACACCCCCACCCACAGCAGAGGGACACCGGAGGATGGGGGACCCTATCCCTGGTATGTAGGGCAAGTATAGGTAAGTATTTGTTTTTAATTAAAGGGTCATTGGGGCCCAACTTGGGGCCCCCTGCATGGCACAGGGTCCTCTGTGCTGGCCACTGGGATGGTGGACATTACTCCTGTCTTTTCTAAGACAAGAGTCATGTAGTATGGATGGTTTTGCGTCAGAAAATGACGCTAGGCTGGTTAGAGACTTTTTTTTTACTCTAACCAGTCTAACGTCATTTTCTGGTGCAAAACCCCCTTCTCCCATACCGTCAGCCCCACCCGGCTAATGCAATTTTTTTTACAGTAGCTCACCCTTTGCACCGCCTTGTGCCATTCCATAAATATGGCACCTGGCTGGTGCTCAGGAATAGCGCAAGCCAGTTCTAAACTTTTTGATGCAAAACTGCGTTAGTGCAGTTTTGTATCAAAACGTATGAATATGCACCTAAGAGTTTGGTGGTCGGACTGCCAAATGATGCAGTTACCACCGGAACAATGTTCCCGACCGGCTGACAGCAATGCAGATTGGAATCAGCCAGGGCGGAAAAAAGCAGGGAAGAGTGGCAGCAGTAGTCCACCACAGGTTTGTGAGTGGTTTACGACTACAGATCTGAGAGTGGTTTAGAAGGAGCTATGAATTGTGGAATAGGTGCAGACTCATGAACCCAGAGTTTGTGATTAGAGTTACAGAATCTATGATAAAATTATTTTCGAGCAATATGGATGAGAGAAAGCATGGCCCCAAAGATTGGAGAAGATATGGCAAGCATGAATAATAATTTATACTATATAATTTTATGTTTGTTCTGCTTCTGGATTTATTTGGGGACTTAATAAGTATTGCCTTATTATAATAACATATGAAATATTATGAATTATTAATTAAAAAACATGTAATTATTTCCCATTTTGTAATCTAAAATCAACTATATATTTTAAAACATATTGTGGTCATGTACTTCTGTTTTATAGATAAAAAAAAATAAGAAAACACATTTCATATTTTTGGGAGGGATTAGGTGGGCATGTCATTACTATTAGGAAGATTAACTGAGAAAGTAATTGGTGCATTGAAGTAACATTAGTTTAGTTTTATACTAGTATTGTCAGTTTTTTTTTTATGTTTTAAAATGTTTTATGTAATAAAAATATTTGTGAAGTAACCTTTGCTTTCAAAAAAATACAACAAACTATACGAACATTAAATATATTATAAAATTAATTCTTACAGTACATTTCTATTTAATAGTAGTACGAAGATATATTTCTAACAGCATATTTAATTAAATTATATAATATATTTTCATAAATCTACTTATCTTGAACTAGAAAATGTAATTAGAAACCACCATCTTTAAATAGCCATAATGTCCCCAATGCAAATTACACACATTAGAATAGTAATTCAACCTGCCACTCTAGCATCCCTGTACTTGTCTTTCTGCAATGTTCTTGGCACTGGAGGTAGAATACTGTATCAAACGTATCCAAAATATAATCATTTTCCAAAATGTTTGTGGTATTGTCGTTAAAATAATATATATGTGTCCATCAAAATACATTTAGTTAGTTAGTACTTAGTTGGACTTGAGTAAGCATAAGTTAACCCCACACTTAAAATATAATTACTTTCCCCAATTTTTGTGGCACTAGAGTTAGAATAGTAAAATTGTTCATATATGCACATTCGCCAATTTATATCGGACTAGGGATATAATAGTAAAATACCACTTGTGCCAAATTTGCTTGAGCATAAATGTTTATAAAATTGTGATAATAGCGTGTTTTTTTACTTTTTTGTTTTAGTGATTTTCTCTTTTGCTTCAAATTTAAATGAACATATTTATGTTAGCAATGAAGGCATTCGAAAAAGAGTAAGAATATGTTTAGTAAATTATTGCTTACAAATATTTCCATAGCTGATGAATGGGTTTAAAAATATTTATATATTTATATTTATTTTTATATGTTTATATTTGTTAGGAATTACACATTTTGTTATTGTTCCTTAAATTGATAAAATGTACTGCTTTTTTTCTGCAGGAAAAGTTACAATACAATAACTATCTTTAACAAGTATTTACACTTTTCTTTCAAGTTTATGTATCAATATTATTTAAAAATATTTTTTTTTGTTTCATTGTAAATTATTTTGCAATATTCTTGTAAATTGTTTTCAAGTCGATATTTTTTGTTAAATACTATGTTTTGTAGGAGATACCTTTGTAGTAGATAAGTAGATAGTTTTGAATGCAATATATATTTTTACAGTTCACATTTTTGCGCTTGATATTTTGGTACCTTACTTGTAACTAAGATTGATTGTTGTTGAAAGTAGTTGTGATAGTATTTTTGTGGTTGATACTGTGACATACAACCCATCTACCTCTGCTGCAGAACTCCCTTTGCAAAGCAGATGAAATTCACCTGACACAAACTCTCCTCGCTTTGCCAAGTAAAGGCCTTTCTCCCAGAAGTAGATATTATAACGTCTGTCCATGCATTGATTTTGCTTGCCTCAGTACCAGCATCTCATGTACTGCTGTCCTACAAGCATATCTGTAACCCAACAGGGTCTTTTTACTGTGGCCTAACCCATTGAAGGTTGATGGAAGTATAATATGCTCTCTGCAGCAATCTAAAAGATTAATTGCCTCTCTCAGTCTGGCCACATCACCTTCAAAGACTCTTGCATTGTTTACAAGGCATCATCTCAAACACGATCAAGATCTCTGATGCATCTAACAACAATCATATTAACAGAATTTCCATGGAAGAGTCTATAATGTGCAGAAAGGATATGGCAATATGACAAGCCTTCTTGTGGTATGCATCAGAGATCTGTGAATGGATCCCAATCCAGATTCGCCATGCTCCCTTTCTCCACTATTTACGTGAGGAAATTGGAAATACTCCACTTCAAGCAACATTTTGTTTCTGAATTGAATCCATGCCTTCCACTATTTCCTTGTAATTCAATTGGAAATGGTTGATAGACATTGATCCTTGGATCGTGGAGTTCAGCCAAAAACTCTGCTAGCCCCGCCAGCTATCCCCGCCAGCGGAGCAATGCATACTGAGTGCGCACTGCAGCTCATTTATGGGCCACACAGCGCAAGCGCAGACAGTCTGCACTTGCACTATGTGGCCCATAACTGGGCTGCAATACACACTCTCAGCCGGCATTGAGCTGCGCTGGTGCCAACTCCGGATCCTGGCCTTCCTCTGTCAGAAGCCCAGGAGCAGGAGGCAGAGAGAGGCAGAGAGCCAGGCCCCTGGGAAAAAGGACCCTCTGGAGGACCAAGGTAAGTCCTCGTTTTTTTTTTCTTTCAGGCCAGGGTCATAAGCAGCAAAAGCTGTTGTTTTAGGCCTCTTGTGCACCCGCCTGTCCAGGCCTCTTGTGCACTGGCCTGCCCCGTGTACAGTGCAGTGCACACGGGGCAGGCCAATGTACAAGAGGCCTGAAATGGCAGCTTTCACTGCCTATGGCCCTCTCCTGAATGCGCCCGATCTCGGAAGCGCTAAGCAGGGTTGGACCTGGCTAACCAGGCCCGACTCTGGTTAGGGCGTCCAAGATCGGGCGCATTCAGGACAGGGAGTGACTAGGGCAGGTGACAGTGGCACTCCACCACTCACTGAACTCCAGCTCTGTAGAATTCCATGGAGCTGTAAATCAACTCCGCAGAATTCCGTGGAGTGGAACTCCGTGTACTCCACCCAGGCCTAAAAAAAAGGAGTAACAGGATTTGGGAGAGTTGTGTTTTGGTCAATGGATGACCCAAGAATGGCCTACTTCCTGTCCCTTTATGCAATTTCCTGCTTGTTTTGGTTGACCTGGAAGCTACTAATTCTACCAGGCTTCTCTTTTCTTTTGCCATCCTGCACATATAAATTGTGTTTTCTATGTTACTTTTGTCACACAGCACCCATATGTGAATGGAGAGAACAAAAAAATAAATGAAATGGTTACCATGCATCACGACACATGCCCCATGCACATGTGTGTCAATATATGCGGATGCATGCATACTCACACAGTGCTCATCTTGGAAATAAACCTTTCCAAAATGGTCACTGTGTGCAAATACCCTATGACATTGCATGCATTCATGTATGTCACAACGTGTATGCATGATGCTGATGCATGTGTTCTAATGCATGGTAGCTATTTTTTTGTTTGTGTTATTTTCCACATCCAACATGGCCAGCAACCATGGAAGTAAGAATATTAGACTACAAATATTTACTAAGTCAATAGGTCAGCACAGGCCTTTGAAAGTCAAGAGCTGTTGACTTTGACAATTGGTGGTTTTTACTGTGCTTAATTCCATTGCGTTGAAATTTAACAGTATGTAACACATTTTTTTTACAAAAGGAATATTGATTTGAACTGTCCTAATAGAGCACTACCACTACAAACACAAATGGCGCAAAATAGCACTCCACTTACAAAATCAATAGTATGGTGCCAAGCAACACCTTAGTCTTATTGTGTTTTTTTATATTTCTTTCATTGATAATGATAAACAAGTGTTTCTGACAGCTGAACATTATACTTAATTTTCTTCATGTGTGCTTAATAAAGTCTTATAGCCTGTTGCAGTGGGCTATACTGGCCATTAAAGGCCCTCTCCAGAGTTAAACGCCTGAGCCAAAGGCAAAGGGACTTTAACAAAGGAGCAGGCCTTTAATGGCTATGAGGCCATTAGAACATTCCACCCCTAGAGGTCAAAATGTTGTAATTACTAAAACAAAGGTCTGGTGGAGCCATAGGGGGTCAAAATACCCTCCAGCTGAGGCCTTGGTTGAACGACAACATTGGAATGTTGAAGCTCCGGGCTTCTACCGGCCATTAGAACAATTTGAAGACAATGGAGTGCTCCGAGCAATGGAGCTCCCAACATTCCATTGTTCTAATACCAGATAGATTTTATTATATAACATGATAACATTTGGCATACATTACTTTAATATTTATTCATCTTGCATTCACGGTGTGAATCCGATGCACCTAGACATATTTTTGAAAATATAATTTTAATAAGGGTTATCTTTGCTTGACTACAAGAAAGCATGTAGAACGACTACATTATTTTTGTTCTATCTTTTTAGATAATCGTGCGCATTGTTCGACACCATTTTCTGTCTCAAACAGCACTGCGGGTAACTTCCATTTTCTTTCACTTTTGTAACAATGCTGGGGTTTGTGTTGCAGCACGTTTTTTTTTCTGTGGGAATGTTTATGTGATTTCAGCATATGTGTGGGTGGGAAGCTTATAAAGCGGGAGCTCAGTGTTCATATGCAGGTAATGGGAGTGACTAGTTCAAATAGTTGTACGATTAGGAAACCTTTGTGCTTTTTGGGAAGGAAGAAATACCTTTAAGATTAAAGCTTCATCATTCGGAATGGTTCACCACAAGAGATTAGAGGTTTGTGGAAAATATCTACCTCGTAGCATGGGATGCATAAAGGAAGTCAGTGATTTGTGAAAGGGATGTAAGAACTGCTTTTTACCATACACCCCTAAAAAGGAAGTGAGCATGCCAGGTGACTTATTCGTATGAAATTAGGGAGTGGAGAAGGCAAGCTGTTTTTCAGATTTCTAAAAATATATTTGCGCAGTGAGTTAAGGCCTGCTGTACTATTTATTATTTCTGGCACAATAAAGAGGTAAAAAATGATGCACCATCTTTTTGGAATTGGAATAATAATTTGCGAACCAACCTACATACTAATATTTTAATTCACAAAATAACAAGTTGTCGGGTTGTAGAATGACTTGCCTAATACTCATTCAACAGGCCATTCTTTGCGATCCCCGGTGACTGTCTGCAATCTGCCCGCATTCCTTAAAAGAACTAGGTCTGGGGATAATTCGTGTTTTTTGTTGTTGTTTTTCAGGAACAAACTTCTGCTTTGGGAGTTGCTTCTGAAAACCCAAAAAATGTTAAAAGTTGGTGGACAACCATCACAGCCGACGTCCACCAAAGTTTGTGTAAATTAAAGGAAACCACTGTGGCAGTGGTTGCTTTCAATGTACAGGGATGGCAGCTGGGTTGGTGGTCATGAACGGTAGTCCATTAAACCCACAATCAGTCCTTATATTTGTATCCCAGTTTATGACAGCAACATCAAAGGTTCTGTGCAGGAAAGGTTTCTGTCCTCCACCCTGTTTGTGTCTATGCCCGTCCTTTGTTTTAACTTATCAAGTATTGTGCAGGCAGTTTTTGTCCCAGCCATAACATGAAACGTATTATTAGGCTGAACAAGCAAGCTGCTTCATCAGCATTAAGGCTGGGAGACTGCCTAGGAGCAATCTATCAATGGATGGCTTATGATTTGTTCAAACTCCTTACCAGCAAGGACATGATTTTAGGGATCATATCTGATCAGGAGGTTTTGCTGAAAATAAAAATAGATTGTATGCCAGCTCTTGCTCTCACTTGCTACTCTTGCTAAAGAAAATGGTTCTTCTTCCACCTGAAGCTCACCATACCTTCCTCCTTGCCTCTTGTGTGCATTACAGATTGGAATGTTGATATGGTCCCTGTCTGAGTCTACCTGGCTACTCATTGACATCTCTCCAGAGTGTTCAGAAGGCCACTGGCAGGGTGGTCAAAAATATTAGGATATCTAACCATGTATCAACTATCAATAAAATCTAAATTTAACTAGCTATACCAGAAAGTATGGTAAATGTTTCTCTATATTTCATGCCAGGTTCTCTGGACAAGAAAATCACAAACTTTTTAGTCTTTTACAACACTATGCACGGGTAATCTTTGAACCCCTTCCTTTCTTTTCAGCTTTGCATTCGGAGAGTGATGGGAGAGAGTACAGATGGTCACTTTTTCTACAGCTTGACCTCTGAGCTGTGGACCAATCTGTCATTACAAATAAGAAAAATCAAGAACTAGATGGCCTTTAGGAAGGCTACCAAAATCTTTCTTTCTGTGGGTCTAAATTTGTGTATGTCTGCTTTCTTTGGATCTCTCTCTATATAAATAACGAAGAAAATAAAATGAACACTTTTTTAAGTATCAAAAGAGCAACTTAGGGCTTGGTTAGATCTTGGTGGTAACAGTCCACCATCAGTTTTCTGACTGAAAACCCATCCACTGTCTTGGCAGTTCATCTGCCAGATTTAGATTTTGGTGTTCCCATAAGCGATAGCCCGCCTGAGTCCCTCCGACTCCGCCAAGGATTCCAATCCATATCAATGGTGCCATAGGAAATGGTGGCGAGAGGCAGGACTCCAGCCACCCTTACCTCAGTGCTGAGTTGGCTGATTAGGGGAAAATTGAGGTAACAGCTTTCCTTTTTTCCCGATTCCACTTCCGTTTTCGACTGGACACGACTGGACAACACCTTTCGTCTCTGCTGACACTGGACCACAGAGAAAACACAACCCTCCTGTCACCGGACTCGAAGGGAAGGAACCCGCATTGCCTGTGTCCATTTCTGTGGCCACTGCACACGAGCTCAGGACCACTACAGTCATATACATGTCACAATCATTTTCCGACATGGATGGGGACACAGTGGTACAAGACACACATCACACACATACAGAACTGTCATTATGGTGTCAGTATTCATTACCAAATGAATGCATGCACCACAGTGACATTACAAATACGCTTGTCAATTATGTCTATGTGTGCACGTTGCAAGGGGACCTGTACCTGTCATGTTGTGCTTAAAGTTGTGTATGTGAGTCAGTATGTGTATGTATGTATGTATGTGTGAGATTGGATTGGATGGGTGAGGAGCATGGAGCTGGCGCTGGTGGTGTGGTTGTGTCAGTATGTGTGCCACCTGCATATCGGTCTGTTGTTGAGGTGTATGCTTTCGAGATGCGTGTAGTTGTGCCTTTGTGTGAGTGTGTTTGTGTTGAAGACTGTGTAGTTGTGTTGGTTGTTGTGGTTGTTCAGTGTGTGGGTGTAGCATCAATATTGTGTGTATGTTATGTTATGTATGCATGTCAATGTGTGTTTTCAGCATGTGTGTGTTGTGTGGTGTTGGAATGGCAATTGAAAATAGTGAGTATGTGGTGTGTTGTGTTGTGTGTTGGACACATATGGATAAGGTACAATGTGGGTGTGTGTCTTACCTGTATTTCATAGCCATTGCCATTGTTCAATGTCCATTGGGTCCAGTGAGGACCTCCCTCCATCAGCAATCTGCCAACAGTACACCTCCTGCAGGACTGTAACATCCAAATATGGTCATCAGGAACCTGCCAGCCTGACATCTAGGAAGAGCAGTCCGTCGTGGCGGCGTGGTGGTGTGCTGCTCAGCCACAATACATCTAAATACAGTAGGCAGAACACCGTCAACTCGGCTGTGTTCCTAGGTCTGCCACCACAGTGAACTGGTAGTAATACCACCAAGATCTAAATCAGGCTCTTAGTTGGTATTGTGAGCAACAGTAATGGTTACAATTAGTGTAATTATACACACACTCTTAGGCCTGCATCACTTTGGAGGCCGTGAAGGACTATGGCAGGTGACAACTGTGCAGTGCCATCTTCACAATAACAAATATGTCAGTGTGGTAGTTGTTAGCTGCCCTGGCATTTTGTTTATGTTTTAGGACAATCCCCCATCTCTCCTGGTCAGGGTGTTGGGGTATGAAGCACCCAAATACCTTCAAAAAAGATAGGAGGTTACGAAATACCTCCCCTCAGCCATGGGTTAAAAAATAAATACCCTTCTCATCAGGCTAGTCAGAGAGTTTCTGCCGATCCCTCTGGCTAAACCTCCTGGCTCTTAAGCAGGGCATGGATGGTCACAGTCACCAGCCCCAGCTGCAAATTTGATATTTGTTCCTGAGTTTGACAAAATGTTTACAGAACTCATATAAATAATTGACAAAAAACTTCAACTGATAAGACCATATGTAATAAATAAGAAAATAATTGATAATGTTCTTTAGTAATGCACTTTTGATGTCACTTTTGATTTTACTATTTTTTTATAAAACAATTTCTCCTGAATTACTTCAAGGTCCCAACAAACTTTAATACCTCACCTATTCTACAGTCCTTACCTTTGCTACGACTGCTAAGCTTTCCTCCTGATCTTTTGATTATTCATCTATCAAACCTGGGATTGAATGGTGAATATTTAACACAAATCATCTTTGTTCAAATGTCTTACTTATTTAGATATAGTACAATATAAGGATGTTGCAAGTCACAAAGGAGTTCCATAGTTAAATCGAGGAATGAGGCAGAAAGCCAAGTTTTTTATAAGGTCATGGAACTCCAATGTGGCCTTCAAAATATTTTTGATTTACGACAGGAGGTACCTTATTCCTTATACATGGTCACATTATGCTCCATGACTCATATAGTAGAGTGATTCCGAGTAGGATGTCAGACTATTGAAAATGTTAGACAAATAGAAGTTAGAATCATATGCTTTCTTTCCATAATATTTGTTTTTTCTGTACCTTCGCAGATTTTGACAACTTATTATTATGGTGTCCACATTACTTTGCTGCATGGTAAAATGTGTACCTCATATGTACCTTTAACCTCACTGTGACATAAATTAACATTTGTTAGTGTATTAATAAAAAAAGGTCTAGGCACATACAGTGGTGTGCCATGATCCCTTAATGGATGGATTTGCTACGCAAATTCAGTTCATAAGGACCTTGCCTGCTTTAGAGATATTCTTTGTTTCATGAAACACAAGGTTTCCATCTATTTTACTGTGGAAACTGCTGTTGCACGGTATTTTACAACTGAATGTTCCTCTCTCAGTTATTTTCTATATGTTTTGGTCACTTCTCTAAGGTCTCAAAACCTATTTCGATGCCTAATTTGTAGTTTTGAAGTTGTGCACATCTATGGCCACTGGAGAGTTCTTATCCCTCACACAGTAATTATGATTGAATGGGCATTGTTGTTGTTTGTCCAGTATCGATAGTTATATGGGTAGTCTAGTCTTCCACACAATCATGGTACCTACCTGAACTATTACAATACATTAGGCACTCTATCTGGGAGAACAAAACAAGCTGTGCTTTTAATATACTTCATTGTGTGTTGAGCTTTCCCCAGCTCTACGCTTGGGGTAAGATCTTGTGGCAGGAACATTATAGAACGGAGGCCCAGGGCCACCCAGCAGAGACATCTTTCAACATTACCAGCCTTGAGTATCCACCTTTCACTTGATGTTCAAGGCCAAACTATAACCATCAGTGACCTACTTTTTAATTCTGCCACCCGTATTGGGAATCACTGTGGTTTCTGTTAGCGTCTAATTGAAAAGCTAACACCTGACAATTATAAAGTAGATTTGCGGAATATGCCATCAAATAATGACAAAAAGTGAACTTTCTGATCAATGAACCAGCGTTCTACTCATGTCAAAGATGAGGTGTTTGTTACTCTATCTAAAACCATTCATTTATTGGTGTATTTAAGATCACATTGAAAATGTCACAATTAGGTCCACTTTAAATCTATCCGGGATTTCTACTTCCACTCTCTCTATTATTCCCAACTATAACATAATAAATACAATAAGCACACGTTGAACCCCAAGCGGATCTTTTAGTGCTACAGACAGACAACAGACAGTTATTGTTAACCAACCATACCCATTGTATTGGCCTCAGAGGATATTAAACGAAGCCATTCTCTGGGATGCGAACGAGCGAGTATGGAATCAAACTCAGTCTGTGCTATAACTGCATTAGTCAAATGAACCATCAGACAAATTTATGGCCACCTATCATCAGTAAAGCGCTGTTTCATCCACCATGTGGAGATTCCCAGAATGATAACCGCATACGATTAATGCGACTATTTTAGGCTTTCAAAGTTGAACATCAGTGATGCAGGACAGTGATTATGGAGCTCTTTTTCAAAATGTTATTATTTGGTACATGTATTTCCTCCTTAATTCACATTTATAGACCATCCCTCCTTATCAGAAACGCGCAGATTTCTAGCTTCTGCTTGGTGTCCCCTCCTTTCTATACAGACCAGTTTATTACCTAGACAGATCACTTCCCTTCCAGACAGGGCAGCTTGTTTCAGTACTCTTAATGGATGCTGCAGCTTCACTGCTTTTCAAGTTCAAGAGGATATCCTCTGACCCAGTAGTATGTCTCACTTAGATTGTTTGTCTATAGTTGTATGAGGAAATAGCAATAATTCATCACAGGGTCTCTGATGTTGCCCCACCTTATGACATTCAAAATGAGCGCCCGCATCCTCTGAACAGCAGGACTTAGCACAAAGGATACAGAAATATGATTAAATAGCCTGATGTCTGACCCTGGGGATCCTGCCTTCTGCCTGCTCTACAGTGGTAAGAAATTCATCTTTTATTTGCACTATCCTAAGCTATATCATCCATTTAAAATTGATCCATTCTGCTGCCTGAGGTGATTCTCTGGGTCTCAACAGTGAAGGGAATGTGCACTAGTAAATAATCAAGTAGAAGTATATCTGAAGAATAGTTCACAAAGCGATTATTACTGTGGTGGTGACAGTGCATGTCAAAAGTGGGCCCAGCAGTGAAGAAAACATTTGAATGCGTGGAGACCTGCATCACATCAGATTGTACAACTGTACCCATGTAAATAATGTATGAAATGATTTCAAGAAAAATAAAATACACCTTAAAAAAAATCTTAAGAGTTGAAAAATGTATTAGGCAATCCCATACATTTTAATAAAGATTAAGATCATATCATTTTCTTCCATGGATTTATTCAATGAATCATATGATCTATGCATGCCAAAGGGAGACTCATATCTGACATCTCCCCCCGTAAACGCATCAAAGCATAGCTACAGTGTTAACTTTAGAAACAAGCATTGGCAAAGCCAATAGATCTCGTTTTGGACCCTACTGGCATTGCCAATGATGTTTAGCTATGCTACACAGCATCACTTTTGATACTGTCTAGCAAGCAGTCACTGCATTGATGCATAGGAACTTGGGAAGCAATCATGTATGCCGTGTACCGACCTGGTGGCTCAATTCAGTTCAAAGCACCAAATGCTGTTAAATTGCACGGGCAGCCAGGTCTGAGTCTCGGCATCAGCTCAACATCCTGTGATTCTGAGCAAATCACCTAATCACTCTGTGCTTAAACAAAACAAAAAAAAAACAATGTTGTTTAATGTGTTCCCGTGAATAAATAAAAACGACAAAAACTCATGAATGTAACGTAACTGGAGCTCATGTAAAGTTCCATAATACCTTCAGGTCAAGTTTGCGCTGGGGAGGGGCACGAAAGAAGCACTCGGCCCAAAGGGGAGTGGAATGGGGAAAAAAGAAACAGTACCTTAATCATAGCGCGCGCAACTAAATTAAGTGGAATCAATCTGTGTTTGGTCCTTGCTAGGAAGGGAACGAAAGTGATGGTTTAGCCTGTGCTGGCCATAAAGCAGCACAAAATAAGAGTGACAAAGGAGCCCTCCAATGGTAAGCAATGAGTGAGCTACAACCACCTCGTTATACACAATAGTGTCGCAAGCGGGAGCACATGCACAAGAAATGCATGTGAAGATACAGGCTCGACCTAAAAATGGTAACCAACAGGAGAGCTCAGCACTAAAATGTAATGCAAAGGAGGACAGTTCTAAATTTCTAATTCCTATACTATTTGATTAAATTTGCTACAACGTGGATATTTGCATTATGAATGGAATTCCATGCACACGAATTAGTTTTCTCATATGTGTTCAAATTAATTCTAAATGCCTTGTGTTTCGCTGTACTACTGATTTACAGAGTTTTATCAAGGCTGTGAAATGAAATGAGAGGTAAGAGAAATTGATGCAATCTCCGAAGACCCCAAAATATCTTTGTGCTACAATAAAAGCTTATTGTTAGCATGAGTGAGGAAGGTATTTACATACAGATTACAAAAATCATAGAATGTTGCTATAAATTCAAGGTGTGTGGCATGATAAAAATTAAGGTGGTTAACCATGAATGAGTCAGCTCATTTCATTCATTTATTTCATATCTCTGGAATTCAGCACGTCATACATTTAAAAAATGAAATTTTAAATAAAAAAGAAAAAGTGAAACATGGATACTCGTTGTCCCATGAGACTTCCAGGAACTACAGAGGTATTGTTAGCCATTGTTATTGTAATGCAAGTGAGTGAAATAAGTGTAGTGATCGGCTGTATGGCTATTGGTTAAAAATCACTAACATGTTAATGACATTGCATTCTTGATCATTTTTAGGTAAGAAAATTGGATAGTTGCAATTCACATGGATGTGCGCAGATAGCTTATGTTGCTGATAACCACTGTGTGTGAGTCTCATGCAGTGTAGTGGCATTCAGTTGGAAGCTGTTATGTTCTTACATCCTGTGTTTGGACTAGAGACGTGCATATAACTGTCCTGATGTTGTAAAAATGTTGTTGTAAAAATGGGGCTATTGGTTGAGGAGGGAGGAAACCCCACTCTTGTGACAACCACAATCCTTGTCAGGGTGAACCACAAACTTCACTAAATTAACCTTTCCTTAGCCTTCTGGTAGCTTGGCACAAGACAGACAGGCTTAACTTAGAGGCAATGTGTAAAATATGTATGCAGCACACAAACAGTAATAAAGTGAAAGCACAGCAAAACAGAAATCCCAAATCAATTCCTAAAAACTAAATTAAATTGTACTGAAATGGGACAAAGGCACAAATGCAGGCTAGCTGTGATGAAGCGTGGGCCGATTACAGGCACCAAGATAGTCTCGCTGAGAGTGTAACTTATGTCCTTGATGCAAGGCTTCAAGTCGCTTGGTGTCGGTTCCGATCAGGAGCTGAGTGTTCCAGGGATGCAAAGTTCTCTGTTGAGTTGTGTAGGGCTGCGTTGGTTCCAATAAGGTGCTGCGAAGGCTGCAAGGCAAAGTCCTGCTTTGTGCTACATCGGCCCTGATGAGGCATCAATCAGGAACTGCGAATGGCTACGATGCGATGTTGCATTAAGTTGCATTGTGCTTTGCCAATTCTGATGAGGCTGCCTATCAGGAGCTTTGAGGGGCTGGGATGAGAGATCCTGTGTCACGCTGCATTCTACTGTGTCGAATTAGATGGAACCCAAAGTTATGCTGGAGGAGCACACTGTGATGCCAGCCAAATTCCAGGATCTAGGTGGCCCCTCTTGGGGATGAGGACTCACTCCAGGCAGATGACATCAGCAGGGCTGAGGCAGGTCCAGTTGCATTTCTAGGCAGGTCCAGTGCTGTAGGTCAGCTGGGCAGGTGAAGGGAGATCTCTAAAGCTTGTTGTCTTTCTTCTGGCATACACAGGAAGGCAACCAACTGACCCTTGGAGTCATTCTTGTTAGTTTAGGAAGAAGGCAAGCAGGTCCAGTCTCCATTCTCAGACAGGAAGGCACTCCTTCAAGCCGCAGGGCAGTCCTCTGGCCGTCCAGTCCTTCTTCTGTAATTTCCACCGACTGTCCCACCTGTCAAACAATCATAAACTGGCAGAAACTACTTTTTTGTCTGATTGCTAAAGTTAGTTACTCAGTTCCTGAAGTACCCGCTCTGCTGGCGGAGTGTGTGGAGTTTTGCCTACTCTGCTCTCCGTATGGAGCATGGAGTTCCGTAAAACTCAGTGGAGCGGCACAGAGCAGAGTTTTTCCTCCCTGGTGGCTCCCTAACATTAGGTTGGCGACCACGAGTGGGAAAAATCACATGCTAGACCAACACCCGGCAAGATTCCTCAACACCGGCGGTCTTAGCAGGTCGCTACCGCTCGCATTGAAAAACCTGCTGCTCGCGTTGAGGAAGCTTCCACTCAAGCAGAAAATCTACTCGAGTGGCAGAAAGAAGCAGCTCACTCTTGCACTGTGTATTGTACCATTTGCAATGATTTTACAGTGTGGGATAAACTCTCTGTGCTAAAAATCAGAGTGAGCAGCTCGTGGAACTCTGTGGAGCACGATGGAGTTTTTTCGGTACTTCACAGAGTTCTTCATATTAGAACTCCGCAAACTCCGCCCAGGCCTGATGTAAAATAAGTCACCTTGAGCTCTGAAGAGCAGTATACATCTGGCTCTTCTTACCTATAAAATTACAATATGTACTTCATGAATTGTATAGTATAATAAGTGCAAACATGTATAAAGCACTATACAAATGAAGTGGTACAAAACAATTGAAAACAATGGAAATGTCTGCAAGATATGGAGATTTAATGCACAATATTTGCCATACATTAAAGTAGAAACTTGCATGATTCACTAATTAATACTAGAGTGTACGAGTGGGATACTAAACTCACTTTGAGAATGTGCATCAATTTAATTTCGAATACATACATTTCAAGCAGGCTCAGAGAAGAGAGGAGTCAGTGTAAGTGAGCATCTGTAACACCTACGCTAGTGTACATGCGTACCCAATCCTCTCTGCAAATCCTCACATTGATATACCTTGGTCAATGCCATGATTTTGCAAGAGGGTGTGGCATGGTGAAATCTACTGCATTTGTAAATCTACACAATTCTGCCAAATGTTCTCGTACCTTGAAAACTTGATTGCATACTAAGTATTCAAAAGTAGTCACCAAATCTTTAAACAGGTTCCTTTGTTTGTAGGTTTGACGTTTGCAACAAGCACAAACTAGCCCCAAATGGTGAATCATAAGCTGAAACATCAAAAATTCATGATGAAAGGGCAATAAACATGCAAATCAATAGATCTTTCATGACAGGGTGGTGTGGAATTTCTTCATGGGATATCTTCACTAGATTAAAAAAAAAACTTTTTTCCGTTTGGAATGTTCATTGCATTCATCAAAAGTACAGTAGTTAACTAAGACAATAATTCTGCTATGGCAACAAACCCACGCCTGGGTAGGAACAAGCAAGCTTT
The DNA here is from genome assembly GCF_031143425.1 of Pleurodeles waltl. Lineage (NCBI taxonomy): Eukaryota > Metazoa > Chordata > Amphibia > Caudata > Salamandridae > Pleurodeles > Pleurodeles waltl. The sequence continues at coordinate 1,005,179,881 of NC_090439.1, read as the reverse complement.
TAGGACAGTGAAACATTCCTGCGGTTTCCAGTAGAATAAAGAAGAAAAGCAAAAGTGGGTCAGCGGTCATTCACATCTTGGTTGGCGTAGGAGGTGGGAAAAGAGCTTAGGTTGGTAAGTTTGAACTTTTGCCTTGAGCAAAAGCAAACACTTTGTTTTCTCTGTACAATGTTTAACCGATATCCATGCAGGTACTTTCACAGAAACAAGAAAAGCTGAGGTATCCGCAGGCCATGCTTTACTAAGCAAAGAATGTGACTTGCCAGGCTGACTTCAAAGGAGAGATGCGCCCTGGGCTGCAAGCAGGCTTCACAGCAACATGCTATAGTTTTGTTTCTCGTTGTATCTGCCACACAATCATGAGGCAGCTAAGCTCTCTGGAACTAACCATAATGGTTAACATGTTAAAAGCTGGTTCTTAGCATGAGTGGTGAAGGTATTTGCATACAGACTACTGGAATTGTAGAATGCTGCATAAATTCAAGGTGTGTGACCATCATAAAAATTAAGGTGGTTAAACATGAACAAGTCAGCTCATTTCATTCATGTATTTCATTACTCACCGGGTTTTGAATATCTCTGGAATTTAGCACAAAACATACATTAGTGTTGTGTATACTTGTCCCAGATGGGCGATAGCAAGAGTTGCATTGGATGCTTTCAGTACAGGGAATATGATCCCTTCATGTAATTTATTAAAGTATAGAGCAAGCTTTGCTATAGAGCGTTGTTTAAAATAGCAGGACATAGTTGTCTATTTTTATATTTCACATAAATTCTAAGGTTCCTGTTTCTGAATAAAAGGGGCATACATAACTGTGGTAGTCTGTGATATATTCATGATAAGGAGATGGCATTTTCATAATTAATGTTCAGGCCCACTTTCTTGTCCAATCCACAATTTGTCATACCCAACTATGCAGAAATATAAATCAGTGCGCATGGTGACATGTTTCGGTCAAGTATGGTCATTTTATGTGACCTTCACCAGATTGGAAGGTGCTGTGGCTTTTTGTATGTCATCATGTGTTAGAATTCTACTGTGGAGTAAGAGTCCTGTCATGTTATGCTGTGATCACTGAATTGTCAAATTATTATTCCCTACAGCTGATTGATTGAGAAAAAAATCTTGGATGTATTTGGCCACAAGTGAACACAGTTTGTATGGAACATGGATTTGAAAACAACATCTATCTGTGGAATGCATCATGATTTTACAACATAGCACCCGAACCTAACAAAGCACTAGATAATACTTAAGCTTATGTAAATGGTTTGGCTTTTATGCTAAATTTCTTTTTATAATCGTGTTGCTTCTATTAAGGGATAGGTGTTAGAAATACAATGTCCTTGGGTCAACCCATTTCTGTGCGGTGGGGTAAATTTCCCAGCCTTTTTCACGTCTCATAGGACTTATGGAATACAACACATACAGGGCTATTTGGCAGACTCAGTTCGTAACACTAGTAAGTTGTGGTTCAATTTAGAGCTTGCTGTGTTTTTCCCACAAACATGTTCTTGTTATATCCAATCCTCCTAAGTTTTGGCTGGCAACAACTGTATCACATTCTGGGTACTTATGTAAACCTTATTTGGATTCTAACCTGTATCCTTGTTATTAGTTTGCTAGGAGCCTCATTTGGTAAAATATTTGGATTAAGAAAAATGGAAAACCTGTAATGTGGAAGAAGTGGATGAACAAAGGCATTTTTATCATCTCATGATTATTACAGAATAACTCTACTATTATTTTGCCAGCTCTCTCGTGTGTATGTAATCTACCATATACGACGGATATGCAATGAAGTGAGTTGACAAATATCCTCCAAAATGCACTTAGATCTATTGCCTCCTCCACTAATGCTAATAATGATATGTAGAGTAATAGATTTCTCACAACACTCTTTCTAAAGCAACTGTCATATAAAAATTACTCAAATTACCTGATAGTGACAGATATAAATCTAAAATGAAGGTCTCAGATTATCCAATTTTCAATGTGCGTGGCCTGTTTTAATTTGTGATAAAAAGTGGGCGAAGGTACTTTTTCAAGTCTAACAGAAACCCTATTTTTCCTACAATAGACTGGTTCGTGTGACAGTTTTTCTATTTACAAGTAAGCTAAATAAACAAACATTGTAATTCTCGTATGAGTACATTTATGCACATGCTTTGCCTGTGGCCAGAACATTCTGAACTTTGAACTCGGTTTTGGCAAAAAAGTTATTTATAATGGATACATTGTTTTTGAATGGGGTGTTTTCTGTATGGTATCATAATATGGTGTAAGGTAAACTTGTGGTTCTTTTATTATCAATCACTTTACAGGTTATTATCTCCAACTGGAAGACCTTAGACAGTATTAACATCCAATGCTGGTGAAAGCTAGCGTGCCGTAACCACAGGCTGAACATGTATATTTTGAACATTTTGCAGTTAGCAGATACATTTGATACGTTGTGGTTACCACTTAACAATGACCTACTTTATAATATTATTGTTATTAATACCTTTATGTCTTTAAAGATGTAGTCAGCCTGTTTCAGAATATGAGTCTTCATACTAGTTTAGTAATTCACGTTTTATTCCAATTGGATATCTAATGCACATTGTGATATTGTTACTCATATAGTATAAGTTTGTCTCTCTACTTATTACATCTACAGTCTTTCTTCTTTTATTCTATCCTGTCTCTCCTTTTTTTCCTTTTCTTTCTCTTAGCCCTTCTTCTTTTTCTCCCTATGATGATTTATAATCTGTACTGCATAATTCACTCAGTTTCTCTTTCTAAGCATTGCTTTATTGCTCACTCTTTACCATGTCCTCAAAACCACAATACAACTCTTTGATGTATTGCCATTTGTTATATTTCCTTGGTATAATTTTTCAATAAAAATATTAAGATCAAAAAGTATAAAGCACAGTCCAGGAAAGAGCCTTACAGTTGCTACATTTGTTTCTTGGATTGAGAAAGAAAATAAACATGCATTTTTAGTAAGTGTTTAATTTGACAGAACCTAACCTATTCTTTAAAAGTACACAGTGGTCCCATGACTGAACAGAACCTGTTCATGTCCTTTCCCATATAGAATTTGTAAATACCTAACACAAGCACTAACTATGGTACTATGTATGCATGTTCATATATTTAGAAAATCTGAAAAATCTGAAAAAATAAAACAACCGGCAATGTTTCTCTTGGGTGACTATATTCTAACAGCTGGATTCTCAAACTGCACTTCAGAATATGTTTAATAGTGATACAAAACATTCTTAAAATGTACTACAAAACGCATTTTTTACATATACTTATATGCACTATACAAAAAGAAAGGGGGGGGAGTAGCCCATATAACCCTCTGGAGCCTAGTCTTCTCCACTTACATGAAAAGAATAATGGGAGCTCTAGCAGAATTGATATGTAAAGAATTTAAATCAGAGGTTGACTTATTATTTGTCGCCTCTAGCGGATTAACTCACTTTACACAATTAAATAATTTTTATTCAAATAATATGAATGCCTTAAATTATTATGGAAGTATTGTTGCACCACAACATTTAATAAAAGGCTCTGGCTACATACGTCATTTCTCACGTAAACATTGACTTATTTCAAGATTAATTTTCTGCTTTACAAAACAACTGCAGAATGACACGAATTGAGAGGTGATAATGAATATCAGGTGGTTTTACAAGCTTGTGACAATGTTAGAAAACACAAGAAACACCCAAATTAATGCTTTAAAAATAGATGAACAATGTAATCGCAATGTCAGATAATGTGCCGTTGTTAATGCAACTACAAGAAAAAACTGTCTCTCAGTACCACGTCTATTTATAATAGAACAAGATATACATAGCTCACATTAATTACATACAACAACGCTTTTTTATTGGTCTATAACACTTTCGGTTTTATGCCTATGGGGGTTATTACAACTTTGGAGGAGGTGTTAATCCGTCCCAAAAGTGACGGTAAAGTGACGGATATACCACCAGCCGTATTACGTGTCCATGATATCCTATGGAACTCGTAATACGGCTTCAAAGTTGTAATAACCCCCTATGTTTCTTCTTTGAATGGCATTGGTCCTGGATGGTAAGGGCCGACGCATTTCAGCCTTCTATTTGGTGGCCTCCTCAGGACAGTGCGGTACAGAGTCACCCCAGCTACGGCCGTGCAGCAATCTAAATAAATAAGGACGTTTCTTAAAGAAAATCATCTTGGGTGTCTAACGCTTGAAGAAAGAGGCCGTCTGCCAACAGTCTAGCCTGGAATGAGCGATGCCCCAACTCAGCATGGGGAAAAGGAGAACTTCAACCGGTGCACCACTGGTAACGTATTAAAAGTATGATTCTTGCTGTAGTAAGTCAGAGTGGCAGAACAGCCTCTCAAATAGCTGGTTTGGGTTGCGTCCGCCATCTGCAAAGTGGCATGTGCAAATGCTCAGTACGCTTTGTGCAATGGACAGTGTTCTCCTTTCCAACCAGTGCTTAATTTGTGCTAGTTGTTTCCGGTGCTGAGCACCGGCACTTAATTTTGAGGGCCGGTGCTTATTCTTCTGCCTCAATCATTTGCAGCGAGCAAAAGTCACGTTTGGGAAAGACGGAGGAAGGGAAAAACGAAAAAGCGTCACAATGGGAGAAAGTAGAAAAGGTGCAGGTGTGAGTTGAAGGGGCAGGTAGTGGTTTTAAATGGATTAAAGAGGCCCGAGATGGCTTTGGGATTACGCTGTCTCAGTATTCCCTGTTCGTACATTTCATTGCAGCAGCCGTGTGTTTAAGAAGAGGGGTTTGAGCACCGGTCCCTTTTTATTTACAAATTAAGCACTGGTTCCAACTACAAAGTTTCCACACATGGGCGTATACCTTTATGTCGGAAATGTGGGAGAGACACACTGGAGAGCGTGGAAATGGGGCAGAATTAGTACTAAACGGGATGGAATTATAGAGGAGCAAGGGGGGATTTAGGGAAATGCAGGGAGGGATTTAGGGAGACAATCACCCACCCACACAATTGCACTCCTTTGGGGGAGGAGACCTGTAGCTTAGACTCATAATAAGTTTGCACTTGGAGCTTGTGAATACTGAAAGTAGCAAACTTGGTACAATGTGTACATTTACTCAAAAGTGTAACATGCCTTTTTGTGAATCAGGCCCGATGTATCCTCCCAGAATGTGGTGTTGCATATCCGCCTATTAAATAAACAAGATTTGTATTTTTTCTAGATGTGGGTAGCTCTTGCAGAATACACTTCACATCTAAAACCACTTACGAATAAAACCTTCATTGTTATCTTACTTAAAATCATTACAATATACGAGACAGGGGAGATGAGACATCATAAAATAGCAATTTAAAGATAGTGTGCAAGGAGAGTATACATTTTTTTTTTAAACGCTTGGCATGTTAAAGTTAAAAAATAAAAACGAATTTTGTGCTACAGTTTTGACCAGGATCCGTGTGCAGAGGGCCCTGTGCCAGATGGCCAGAGATAATTGCTTACGCTTAGACCGAAGGGAGTTTTGTGGCAATGGCCAGTGTCAGGGCCCGCTCAATACCTGAAAGGTGCTTCACTGTTTGGGAGATTGTTCTCTGGTTTGCAGAGCTGAGGCAGACCACAATGGCTTGCCTGCAGGTGCTACCCTCAGTTGGTTCCAGAGCGGATGCAGCCATTGTCAGCGTATTGCCAAAGTGGCGTTGCAAAGGCAGAATATGTGGACGAGAGTTTCTGAGGGAAGCTCCCATAGTCAACCTGGCAAATCCCTTTCAGCCCTCAGCCAGGGTCTATCATGCGTTGTAGGTGGTAAGAGACAGAGACGATTGTTCAAGTATTTATATTTTGTTCTACAGTTTAAAACTTCTCCTAAGTGCTACTGTGGATTCAGGGTCTTATAGCTGTTTAATGTCAGCCAGGCACGGGAGCATTTCTCTAAGGATGCCCTGTCTTCTAATGAGAAGGTTGTTTTTGTAACTTTTTGGACTGTTCTTTTGAAGAGATCATGATTTACTGCTGCAGACCGTAATTCTGCCAGGGCTAGCTTGTCGCTCGTATCGTAAAATAGTCACGAGCTGATGAACATGACTTTTTTGTAATCTCCTCCTATATATAGTGGTTCATAGTGTTAACATCAGCATTTTTCAGTTTGCGACAGAAAATTGCAAATGCTGCACGCCTGGCATGGGACTGCTTTATTCGACCAAACTCCAGCCTGATCTGGGCTGGTGAAGTAAATCGGGGGAGCTTGCAAATGTACCTATACATTCGTATTTTTGTGGCATCCAAAACCATGGTGCCTGCCTCGGACGGCCACGCTATCATAGGATAGGGCCTGGACGTCATTTAGGGGTCGCCAGGGGTCACAGTTGCGACCCCTGGATTGCCCCTTGAGACCCCTGCCACTGGCTTTGCGACCTCTCTCTTCAGAGGTGGGAAAATCAGTGTCAGGAACACAGCGGAGCTCGTCCGTATGGGCGACAGTTGGGACTCCATTCTGTTTTCTCTCAACATTTTTATTACGCTAATTTTGGTGTAACAAAAAATGGAGTATAATTAGCTGAAACATAGCCTTCCCGGTAGCTGAGGTAAGTAAAAAAAAGTTATTTCAAACGTATGTTGTTTGCAAGCTTGCAGGTGTGTGTTGTTTATGTGAGAGAATGTCAGTGCAAATGTGTTTATTTGTAAGAATGCGCATTAGTGTGAAATTGAGGATCAAAGGGCGTGTGATGTCACTTCCGCTGCTCCTAGCATTTTGGTTAATTGACGTACATGGGCTAGGGTCGGGACCACCTTTACTCTAGCTATTTCTAGCATCGGGCTAACCGAGTACCCGATGACTTTCTCAGACAAGGCCAGAAAAGTTGCGGCCAGGGCAATCCCTTTCCTCTTAATTTCATCTTTAAGCGATCTGAAAGAATCATTACTGTCAATTAAGAGGCCAAGGTACTTGTAACATGCTGTTTCATCGATTTTGCTCCCATCCAGGTGCCAGATGTCCTTCCCTTTTAAAGTGCTACCACCAAGAATCAGGATTTCAGTCTTTTTGTTATTTATTTTCAAACCCTTCTCCAGAGAATAGGCTTGGATTGCTACCAGAAGGCGCCACATGCCAACACTGGTTCTACTGAGTAGTACCAGATCATCAGGGTAAAAAAGATTTGACAACTGGATCGACTTTATCTTGGGAGCATGCAAATTTATGGAGGACAGAGCAGGGGAGAAGTCAGCCAGAAAGAGGTTTAATAAAAAACAGTGCCAAGACACACCCCTGTTTGAGGCCTCTTGTTGTTGGAATCACCCTTGATAGATTAGCACCGGTCCCTAGTTTTATCCTGATCCAGGTGTTCCAGGATTTGCCAGTTCTTATGTTTTTCCGAGAGCTTGCAATGACTGAGACTGTTGAATGCAGCTTTAAAGTCTATATAGCAGAGGTGGAGTGGAAGTTTGGTAGCTTTTAAAGAGTGAAATATTAATGATAAGGCCAGCGTGTTTGTTTCAGTGTCTGACATCTTTGTGAAGCCTGTTTGGTTTGGAGGGATGGTAGAATTCTGTGTGGCCCATTCACAGAGTTGCTCAAAGAGAACTCCAGTGTAGTATTTCCACTCGTTGTCTATCAATGCAATCGGCAGGTAGTTCCTGGCTCTGATTTATTCCCTCCTTCAAAAATAGGGGAGATTATTGATCCTCTCCAGGAATCTGGGATCTGTTACTATTGTCAGTGAGTGGTTGAAGAGTGGCACTATGGCCTCCACCCATTTTGATGGATCTGTCCTGTAAATGGCCTGTGGGACACTATGTGGGCCTCGTGCCCCAATTTTACTCCCCTTTGTTATCTGCTGATGACCGTCAGCAATCATAAAGTTGTAGTTGCTGACTGCTTCCGGCTTCAACTGGTGACCCCTAGCTAGGTCAGGTCCCTGCTGATCAGCTTTTTGGTTATATGCAATTGTGCATGCTCTGTTATTTGATTTTAAGTAAGTGTCCCAATCTTCCTCTAGGATACATGGTTCAGGCTTGCAGCAAACAGAGCCTATCAGGGTATTTAACATTTTCCAGAACAAGCTTCAGTTCTTATGCTTAGTGTCCGAAATGATCTTCGCCCAGAAAGATTCTTGGTTTTGCCTCCTAATAGCCCATGTTGCCTGCTTGAAGTCCCGTTTGGCTGAACTCAAGAAGCAATATTGCTTTGTTTGTTGATCGGAGAGCGTGGTTGTCCTTCTTCTTTAGTTGTCTCAATATCCCCGTTTTGTAAAATGTTTGGCTTTGCAAGGGGAAGATTTCAGTACGCTCTCTGGCAGGGCTAACCTTTTTGGCAAATTGCCCCATATAGGTTTTGAGGAATGCTTCCCATTGGTCTTTGGCTGATCCTGCAATTTGTTGCAAGTTTTGCAGATGGTGTTCTGCCTCCTGGGCCAGAGTGCTAATTGTGTCGTAGGACCACTTAATTCTTTTTAATTAACATAAGTAATTAGACCAGGCCGGTTCTACTATACGCTTCTTCACCATAGGGGTAACAGTGAATTCCAACTCCTGGGGAAGATGGTCCCTTTCAACTCTTAAACCCATTTTGAAGGAGAGGGTCAGCTGTAGTAGGGGTAGAGAGACAAGTGTATAATCAGTTAATGAGTCTCCATTTGTTGAGTGGAATGAAAAGGAGGGTGGAATGTACCCATTAAAGCGGCAATTTAGCACCCCTAATCACAGATGCTTTTACATCCCAAGCAGAGTTAGGCCCATTAAGTCCCTTTTCCCAATGTTAATTTGAGTTTGTTTAGAGATTCTCCATTGTTGTTCTTCCCTTACTTTCATATTGACCAAGTAACTTCATATTGAAGTCCCTTGTTATTATAAATGGCAAACTTGGGTGTAATCTTCCCAGTTGGAGGATGTATTTTAGTACTTTTTTTTTTACGATTCCCAGCATTCTTTCCACCCAGGTGGCACATAGATGTTAATTAGTATGATTCCCAACTCCATTCCCCTAATTTCAAGAGTTATGAGCAATGTTAGAAATTTGCCTTGTTCGGTTATCAACACCTTATGTCTGACTTTAAGTGCAGTTGTCAAGTATATTCCCAGGCCTTCTTTACATCAGTCGAATTTTCCTTTGTTGATGGCAGAGAGCAGAGTGTGCAAATAACCCGGGATTGATATTGGCTCTGGGGGTCCATGTTTCCTGCAGGACGATCACTGCAACACTTTGAAGATATCTTAGTGTGTCAGAGTCTCTGAGCTTGCCCTTCAATCCGTGGATATTCCAGAAGCAAAGTTTTAATTTTGGCAGCTTCTGATCCGATACTCTTCCTGAGCCAAAAGTTAACGTCATGGGTTGCTGCTGGTTAATTGTTTTGGTGGGCCAACCCCATTTACTCCTCAAGTAATCATCTCCCAGCTGGATTGTTTGAGTATAGTATGGGTCCTAGCCTAAGTCCTTAGTTGGTTCCATTGAGGATGCCTCTTTCACACTTCTAAGAACTGAATACAGCTTGGATAATGCAGCACTTTGTCTCTATGACCTCAAGGGGTATGGGTAACCTGGCTCAGAAAAGCTCCCAGAATAATCCCTCAATCCTTAAATTGTTTGCTTTCATTAAGAATTTCCTGGGCTGTTTTGGGAGATCTCTAAGTGACTTTGGTTGATTTGCTGTATTGCCCCGGTGAACTCGACTGACTCGATTTAAGCTGAGGAAACTTCAGTTAGGGCAGGGATCAGCCTTAACAGCTTGAGTATGTTCCTACGATTTAAGATGTCTTCATTCCAGAGAGAGCAATATTTTGATGGAACAGGGTTACACACGCTGGCTCTTTCTTTGAGTTGTTCACAGCAATGCTTTTGACCTGTGTCGTGTAGGTGGTAGTTTCATTAAATTGGTCTGTATTGTGATCAGATGGGCCTTGGGTAGAAAGGTTTGTAGCCCTGCTTTTCGTTACTTTCCTGTGCATAATGTAGGCAGACTCTGGCAAGTGAAACTCAGTGTTGCTTTGTCTGACAGGAGAATCCCTAACAGTTCTTTTATGTTGCTGTATGACTTGTTGTGACCCGTAGTTTCATGCTCCAGGTGATTGTATAACTACCAGGCTGAGATTTTCAACTGTCACTTGTATCGCAACGGAGCTATCAAGATTTGTCGGTCTCGGAGGACGGTTTGCTATTCCAAAGGTTTCCTGCCCCCTTAGCAACATAGTGGGAGCTCCTCGATCCTGGAATAGGGTGACCACTTTCCTGCTCTGGTCACCATTTTGGTCGAAAAGACAGCTCTCATTCTTGTGTGATCTGGCCTCGAGGGGGTTTGTTGAGTTAGTCTCCGGGGCATATGCCACAGGCTGGAGAGGTCTTCAGCATGGGCCTTTTGTATCGCTGCAATGGTGCTTGGGCTCACTGTCACTGTGCTTGTACTTGGGTTCAGCGGCTTGACTTCTTGGTTCTTGGTTGGCATTGATGAGGAGAGTGGCAGGTTCCACTATAGACGGCAGGCTATTGTTGAAATCGCATGTTCTTGAAGCAGGCTGATCGAAAATGGCATAGTTATGCAGCCACATTGTTTTTGGATAGTTTCTATAATGGTGTTTCCTTTTTTGGCACCTTATTGATTTTGTTTTGTTCCCTGTTGTAATGATAAGGTGAGCTTTTCTCTTTTTCATTGATTGCCTTAGCTTGAGCTAGCCCCTTTTGCTAACTGGCCTTGTATTGGTCCTATTTTTGATGACCACCATGGACCTGTCAGGCTTATCTTCACTGGAGGGTGTGCCTTTTGTAACCTGGTCTGTTATCAGGGGGAGGTTGTTCTTGCCCACCCGCTATGATGTTTGCTTGCTGGCTACCCATGGAGTTTTCACAAGGGGCTCCACTTCCTTTCCTCAGATTTGATTCCACATTTGCTTTTGACATGTTATTAGCTTTCAAATCCTTTAGTACCTCCCCCAGTACCTTGGGTAGTGAGGTTAATTTTTCCACGACTGGTGAGCATGTACTTCTCAGAGTGAGTTCCATGGTTTTCTCTTGAGCTCTCTTGGTTAGATTAATTAGTTCAGTAATTTGTTGACCAATTCCAGCCACATGGACTGCAACTGTAGTCAATACTTCAATCTGAACATCCATTTTTACAGAGTGGAAGTTAAGGCATCAACCATGGATTGGTTAGTTTTCAACATAGCGGACCGTGCACCGTTTTCAGGCTGATCTGGGGGCTTTTTAGTTGCACCGGGGGATAAGCACCTTGGTGTGTAGTGAGGGTCAGCTGTGTCTTTAACAACTCCTATTGGGCTCGCAATTGGACTGTTATTGTCCTTCTCTGACACATGCTATGCAAGGAGCTCAATCCATTTCGCTTGTGTTAGATCAGAAAATTCAGTCCCTGCTTCTGCTTCCTCCTCAAACAGGGACTTAGCTAAAGATGAGTTGTTTTAGGTCATGTCAGCAATAAATTTAGGCCCATATTTATACTTTTTTAGCGCCGCATTTGCGTCGTTTTTTGACGCAAAATCGGTCCCAACTTCCAAAATACAGTTGTATGTTGGAAGCTTGCGCGTAAAAAAATGACGCAAATGCGGCGCTAAAAAAGTATAAATATGGGCCTTATTGTTTTGCTTTTTGCTGGTTCCAGCTTCCGTTTTCTGCTGAGTTAGATCATTTGTATTACTTGAGGAAGTCCTTTCTGATCGCTCCAATGCTGTGCGGTCCAAGGACCCATTTAATGCCTGATGTGGAATTTCCTGCTATAATGACTGCATTTTGACCTAATGAGGTCAGGGTCTCATCTGCAACAAGGTTAATTTGGTCATTACCCTTTACATTCCTTGCCTTTTACTTTCAACATTAATTTTGTTGTTTGAGCTTTCCAACCCTTGAGGACTGCTCCTGCCTTGCCTGTAGAATCAAGCATGGGGAGTAACACTGTGCTTGGATCACGACATAGCGACTGACTGAGAGATGGATCTTTCAATTGGTGTGACAGGAACTGGTAGTCCAGCAGTTGGTGTGATTGTAGAGGAAATGGCAGCTCCTGCATCTTTTAATAATTGAAATTTGGTGGTAATTTTTGGTTGACCAACAATGTCTCCTAAGTCGCAGACATTCGCAAGTGGTAATGTAATGTTGTTGGATTTCTTCCACTTGCCACTTTGTTGCGGGGACCTTCTCGACCTCCCTGACCTCACTGTTGACTTTGCTGCTGTGCTGATTGCTGTTAGACTGATGGGCTGTTTTACGTAACAGTGCAGACTCATGTAGTCTTTCTCGGTGCTTCTAGCACATTGGTCTAGTCTGATCAAAAGCAATGAGGGGCGTACCCTCTTCCATTCCCTGCTGGTGCTACCAGAACTTACCTACCGGTACAAGAGGTGCTGCTAGAGCTGGTGCTGGTGTGAAAGCTGAATTCATTAATAATAAAATCTGCATTGATTAATGGTTTAGAATTGACATGAATTAGGCTAATATATAGAAATCGAGTGTTTGGAAAATGTGCCCACTTAAGTGGCCACCATGACGTGTACGACATTAATATTAATAAAGGAATAACATTTACTGTTTAAAATAATGTGCACATATAGAATGAAATGTATTAGTGGACCATACTAACATTTTAATGACATGTATTTGCTTAATTTTATTAGGCATAGAGTAATTGTGAAATTTTGGGCCTAGTCGACAAAGCCTCATGTTAAGTTTCATTGGCATAAATAAATGTTCGTAAATACTTTCTGCTTCAAGCAAGGAGCTTAATTTGTTCATTGTTCTTTGTTCACACAGTGTTGACCAAATAGATGTGCAATGTTGCAATGTTAAACTAGATGATGTCTTAAACTTTCTTGTGAGAACTGTCTGCTGTAATACGGTGTACGAACTACCGTTACATTTGTATCTTTGGTGTGTGTGAAGCTAAAGTTCCCAGGGCCTGACAATGGCTTCACTGACTTGGAGTTGTGAATTGCAGCTAAATAGAAACTGGTGACAGAAACAGAGAAGAGAAGCGAAGCCAATCATCGACGTGTGAAAGACTGTCTAACTATATCACAGATTTAAGAAATAATGTTTATTGGTTCTACTGTGAACAGCCGATATTCTGACCAATGACAACTTGAGAAATTACTTTATGGATCTGAACTTATCTCGACCGCACTTACCAGGAGCAGTCCTGTTTTTCAAGGGTTCTGTTCGAAAGTTAGTTCGAGTGATGTCCCAGGAGAAGACCCAGAGCAGTCCTAGGTACCTTTTTCTTTTAGTCGCATTGTGTAGTTATTGATTGTTAATGCTATTAATGCTATGTCCTTAGTGTGATGCCCCTTTTAATTTTGGTTCAGTTAATCCCCTTCACTTTCCCCACTTCAGATGCTGACCAGACGGATGTCCAGCTGACAAAGAAATCTCTACTTGCTTATCCATTCAAGAGAGGTATAATGAAACGAAATTGTATTTATCATAGATTTTTGTTCTTTCTTTTAGGTACAAACCACTATATTATTACTAGAGCCATAGCTAAATGTTTTGTAAGTTAACTTTTGTCTAATTTTTCTTTTTGAATGAAGGCCAATCATGCAATTCAAATTAAAGGGTTAGTTAGTGTAGTGATCTTAGTTTGGTAGTTTTTGGTAACAGCCGGTAGGTTATGTCTCTTTAAGAGGCTACCATGACTTTCCCGACCCTTGGGTTTTGCCAATGCTTGTTTGAAGATGTTCTCAGCGTTCCCAGTGTGATTTAAGAATGAAATAGGTTTTGTTCTTGCACTGCATAAGCAAATCGCAGGTGAATTGTGATGTTTGTGAGTAGATAGGGAGTTTGTGTATTCCAATGAAGTTGTTTAGGGAGTTTGCGTACTCCAAAGTGCGTGTGTAGGGAAGTCGTCGAACTTCACATGTTGTGCTCAAAAAAATTGTCCACAGGGTTGTTGGTATATGGACCCTTGTGGTCTAAGACTCCAGAGTACTGAATATTGGTATTGGTTTATGTTGTACTTTGTCTGTTTAATAGGTCAATCAGGCGTGGTTGGTGATTCCTATGTGCACCAGGAGAATCCGATGATCAGTCAAGGGTAAAATTTGCTGGTCAAACTTTGCTTGCGAGTCAGGGAGACTAAGATCGAAGGAGTATCTGTTAGAGCTAAAAGCTACAGTTGAAAATTCAGTTACATTTAAAAAGCAATTGTGTTTCCTACTTGTAGTAAACAGACAAGTTGAAGATGGAACTATGGCCGATAAACGACCTACGGGGGAAGGTACGTTCCATAGCAGCAAGACATCAGCTTGCCATACAGAGGACTGGCGATGAACCCTCACCTCCTCCCCCACAGCTCACAGCATGGGAGGAGCAAGTACAGGAAATACTGCGTCCTGAGGGACTCGCTGGAGTAGCCGGAGGACTGGACACTGGTAAGTCTACATTTACTAATCATCACCCCCAATACCTGCATGCCATCTCACACCCTCACCTCATCCACATCACTCCACTACATCTCACACACTCCACCAACCCATCTCACTAATCCCAATGACAAGCCCTGCATGCTATACCAATGCATGGACACCCCTCCCAGCCCTGCATGGACACCCATAACTAAAGCAGGCACAGCATAGGGAAACAATCCCACAATACATCACCATACACAAGCAAAAGCTGGCAGGGTAACACCAACTATAGAGGGGAAGCTACAGAAGTACAAATGTCATACACTTGAAGCATAATACATGATTTACATCCCCACAGGTACCCCAGCCAATGTCAGTGGAGAGGAGGTGCCACCACCTTCCAGTCCCCCAACAGGAGAGGCCCCCAGTGATGACAGTAACGCTGGACTTCTGGATCTGGATGACCTACCTGGCCCATCAGGGACCACTGGACAGTCGGTCACCCAAGGCCACTCACAGACCACCACAGAGCCTCCCCCATCAGTAACCAACACCACAGCACCCACCCAGCGTACCCACGCCTCTGTCCCAAGGACACGTCAATCAGCAGTGTGCTCACCTGTACAGGGATCCCAGGGAACTGAGGTCAGTGGCATTGGGCACACAGCTCAGGGGACAGAGGCACAGGCCAACAGGGACACTGGGAGGACTATGTGCGCCAGGGGGAGGACAGGCCCAGGGAACCGACTCTCCAGGATGCACTCTCCAAGATCCTGAGAGCCTACCAACATTCCCAGGACACGATAGGCCAGTTCCTAGACAATGTGCAGGGGAACAGGCAGCTACAGGAGGGACATACCAGGGGATCAGGAAGGACTTTCAGGCCATCAACACCACCCTGATCTCCATAGCAGGGGTGCTGGCAGACATGGCCAACATCATGAAGGCCCCTACCACTAACCAGTCAACTGAACAGCCCTCCACTTCCGCTGCCGCTAGTGGCCAGGTGGCCCCGCCACAGGACCCACAGGCCACCTGCATCCCTCCCCCTGCAGACTGGAACGATTCCCTGGACTTTCCTTCATCATCACCCCATTCCGTTGCACTTTCCCCTCACTTTTTTAGTACTTCAAAAAATACCCTTGGATAAAACTCGATTACTAGTATTTCAGTTATTACAAATTTGTATTGATTGAAACAGCTACAACCATTGCAAATGAACTGTACATAGTGAGAATATAGAATGAATGACCTGTTGCTGGCTGTCCTTGTTGTCATATCACCAACATCTGTAGAATGAAAATCCATAGGTAACAGTAAGTAGGGGAAACAAGTGGGTCATGCCAGCATGCCAGTGTCACACAGAATACAACAATAGTCATAGAAATGGGAAGTTGCACTCTCTCACCTGTGTGTCATTGGAAGTACTGACGGATCACTAATGTTCTGTGGTCCACATCCTCATCCTCTGCCTCCTCATCCTCACTGTCCTCAGGGTCCACTGCTGCCACAGGGGCATCTCCAGTCTCCTCCTCCTGCAGAAAAGGTATATGCCGTCTGAGTGGCAGGTTGTGCAACTTGCTGCATGCCACTACTATCTGGCAGACCTTCCTGGGTGAGTAGCACAGTGATCCACCTGTCAAATGGAGGCACCTGAACCTGGTCTTCAGGAGGCCGAAGGCTCTCTCAATTATCCTTCTGGTTCGCCCATGTGCCTCATTATAATGTTTGTCCTGGCATTCCTCACAGGGTCAGCAGCCACAATAGGTTTGGGTAACCAGAGTAACCTGCAAATATTGAGGGACCACATTTAGCCACACACTATCCTAATTGGCCAACAGCATAGGCATACACCAACATAAACTGGGTGAGGACCAAGGCTCACCTATAGGCTCACCTATTAGCCACACCCTGTGCCTCTGTAGTTGGGACATCACATTTGGGATGCTGCTATTCCTTAGGACAAAGACATCATGCACCGACCCTGGATACTTAGCATTGACGTGGGAGATGTATTGGTCCGCCAGGCACACCATCTGCACATTCATGGAGTGGAAACTCTTACGATTCCTGTACACCTGTTCATTTTGCCGTGGGGGGACAAAAGCAATATGTGTTCCACAAATGACCCCGGCCTTCCCAGTGGCCAAATCTTCCAACTGGGGGAAAGCAATGTCGCTGCACATGTGTTTTATCAGGGCAGACAAGACTCTTGCCAGCATTATTGAGAACATTGGCTGTGACATTTCTGCTGCCAAGCCCACTGTCACTTGGAAAGAACCAGTTGCCAGGAAATGGAGCACTGATAGAACTTGCACAAAAGGGGGGATTCCAGTCGGATGACGGATAAGTGAGATCAGGTCGGGCTCCATTTGGGCACACAGCTCTGTGATTGTGGCCCTGTCCAGTCTATAGGTGAGTATTATGTGCCTGTCCTCCAGTGTAGCCAAGTCCACCAGGGGTCTGTACACAGGGTATGTCTCCATCTCCTATTCATCCGCAGTGGTAGGTATCTAAGGGACACAAGAGTGAGTAGGCTGTCACAATCTGAACAACTATACCACAACAGCAGTCCACATCGTGCAATCATGTTTTGGGACAGTGGAATTTTAAAGTGTGTGCTTTTAATCCTTTGATGCAGCAATTATCGGTAGGGCTGTTCACCCCCCTGAAATGGCGACTACCTGTCCTGTGTGGAGGGGCAGGTGGAAGTGAGATAATTCAACCAACGTTGTGCGGCGTGGTGGTAGGCGGTCGTGAACCGCTGTGCAATTCGTCACTGGATAATATTGGGCCCTATGGGGTACAGTGTCCAATGGGGATCTACGCCGGCGGTGACGGTATACACTGCTGTGGACGTGACCGTCATTTTATTTTACATTCCTCACCTGTTTCCTAACCTTCCACAGGAGATGACCTACACTGCATGTGTTGCTTTGACCCATGTCTGGAACCTACCATGGCCTGTGTGACCAGGGAAAGGGCCCCAGCCTTCACTTCGGAGGAGTTGGTGGTGGATGGGTCCTACCCCAGTACGGACAACTGTACAGTATGGGCCTCCAGACCAACAGGTGAGTACACTGTGGGCACGAAGCATGTGGTATCAATGCATGGAGTTGTGTGTGAAGGCAAAGTGTAAGGGTGGCGGGGTGGGTGGATTTCCTCTTGGCGGTGTACATGTTGTGGGCTGGCCTATGTGTTTTGCAATGTTGATAGGATCGGGTATGGTGGGCCATGTGTGTGACAGGCTCGACTGTTCGTTTAATGGAGTTCTCCTGTATGTATTACCTCTGCAGGTCAGTACCCATCAAAAGAAGGGATTATGGCATGCCATCGCCAAGGAGGTGCGGACCATGGGGGTCTACGGCAGGCGGAGCACCCACTGTTGGAAATGGTGGGCTGACCTGAGACGCTGTGCACAGAAAACCGCGGAGGCCCAGCTGAGGATGGCCTCCCAACGAGGAAGGGGTGGCCGTCGGACCCTGACCCCACTGATGGCCTGCCCTAAGCTGGACGGGCCCTTGAGGGCATCACAGCAGCCACAAGGGGGTGAGTACAGTGGGTATCATTACAACTTATGGCTGGTGGGGTGGTATCCGGGTGGTGGTTGTGTGTTCGTGGGTGCCGATAAGGCCAGGCCAGACATAGCAGCGTAGGTCCTATGGAGGCTATGGGTTGAATGGAAAATACAGGTATCCTAGCTTGTTAGTATTCACTTCTAGGCAGGACTGCAGGGGTCCCAGGTGTGCTGCAGTTGGTGGTGCCTTGGAGACTAGCTATTTTACTGGTCTGGCACCAGCTGCGAGGAAGGGGAAGGAGCCTGCACCACCTGTGAAGAAGGGGAAGGAGCCTGCACCGTCAGTGAAAAAGAGGAAGGAGCCTGCACCAGTTGTGAAGAAGGGGAATGAGCCTGCAACAGTTGTGAAGAAGAGGAATGAGCCTGCACCACGAGGCAAAGAGGGGAAGAGCCCATCCACCCCTGCCAGGAAGGGTAAGGGATCCCCAAGCCATGAACAGGAGGACAAGAGGCACTCTATGCCAGCAGAAGGTGTCAGGCAAACACTGCCACCACCTGCAGCTGTCATGGGGCCCCCACCACCAGCCATGGATGTGCAGCTATCAGTGAGTGTAGGGGCTGCCCAGGATCCTCCCCAACCACCACCACCATGCAGCCATCAGTGAGTGCAGGGGCTGCCCAGGAACCTCCCCCAACCACCACCACCATGCAGCCATCAGTGAGTGCAGGGGCGGCCCAGGATCCTCCCCCAACCACCACCACCATGCAGCCATCAGTGAGTGTAGGGGCTGCCCAGGAGCCTCCCCAACTACCACCACCATGCATCCATCAGTGAGTGCAGGGGCTGCCCAGGAGCCTCCCCCAACCACCACCACCATGCAGCCATCACTGCCCGCGGACGCTATATAGTCCACCCTCGAGGGGCTACTGTGCCGGCTGCCCCCTCCAGAACCAGTGGACAAGACACCCACTAAGAGACTGTGGCCTTGCACTCCCCAGGACAAAGCAATGGGCATGTTGCCCCCTCCAGAACCAGTTGGCAAGTCACCCACTTGAGAGACTGTGGCCCTGCACTCCCCAGGACATAGCAATGGGCATATAGCCCCCTCCAGAACGAGTGGGCAAGACACCCACTTGAGAGACTGTGTCTTTGCACTCCCCAGGTCAAAGCAATGGGCATTTTGCCCCCCTCCAGAACCAGTGGGCTTGTTCCCGTATCCGGCTGAGGTGCCCCTCCTCCCCCTGATGTGCCTGCCTATTTGCAAACTGATGAACCTGCAGTATTCTATCCAGATGTGCTCAGGATTTGAGTTTGGCCTTCGACTGTGCCCTGTGGCCATGTGGGCCCTTTGAACATTGGACTGGAGAGAGAGTCCCTTTATTGTACATGTGTACATATCTGTTTCATTGCCAAGTCGGATTATTAATTTTGATGTTGATCAGATTACAATCACTTTCGTCAATTCCTGTTGTCCTTGCATTATTCTGCCAATTTTCAGCGTTAAATTATTTTTGTAGTGCAGCTGGTTGTGTGTATGGTGTATGTGTGTCGGGTATGTGTGGTGCGTGTGTGTGTCACTCTCGTTTTCTTCAAACCCTCCCTTGTGTGCTAGGCGGCTGTACTCACTATCGTCTTCTTCGTCAGCGTTGGTGTTCCTGGTGGTGCATAACTTTGAAGATCATCGGGAAAACATGCAGTTTGGGTTCCATGGTGGCGTGGTTCTTCCCTGTGTCTCCAATGGTGAGTCCTTTCACTTCTCTGCTCTGTTTCCGCCAGGCTTTTGTTGGAGTTGGTACAGCCCCAGAAAAGTTGGTAGAATGCAAGGTCAAAAGATGGTGGGCGGACCTTTTATCTTCCACCTGGCTGTTGGTGGCTACGGCAGTGGTGGCTGTTGTTTCCGCCCTGGTGATGGGTGTGGTACATTGGCTATCTATGGGAGATATCACCGCCATAGTCATAATTTGGTGGTACTTACTGCCAGCCTGTTGGCAGTATTACCGCCACTTTATCATCCACTGCCAGTGTCGTAATGAGGGCCAAAGTCACAACCTGAGATCTGGAGACTGGGATGTGATCTGGAAACACATGAGGAAGACTTGATTAGAGGCTTGGTGGAAGGCTCCCTACCAAGTAGTAGTAGTTACTACTACTGCTGTGAAGTGTGCAGGAGTTCCAAACTGGGTGCATGCCAGTCACACTTGAAAAGTATCCTTTCCTTTGGATGACGAAGAAGAGTTGTTGAGAGTACCAACAACATCCAGACAAACTCCAGAAGCCGAGAGAGAAACTTGAGAATCAGAAACAGATTCTGAGCACACAGAGGAGAATCCAGATCTATAAGAGGTGAGACTGAGGACTTACAGGAAATTGACTTTGAACCAGTCTCAACTGAGGTAGCAGGAGAGTCTAGTCAGAGGAGGGCTCTCCCAGAAGCAGACGATCTGAATAAAGAGACCGAACATCCCACTGACCCGGTGGAAGTGGTTGAAGCAGAACAGAGTCAAACGGATCTGACCCCTTCAGAACCAGTTGCAGGTACTTCAAGTCAAAATCCTGCTGAGCGAGGAGAAACTGCAAGTCCAGCACTAAAAAGAGCATTGTCAAAAGGAACACTGAAAGAAGACAAGTGGCCAAAATCACAAGTCAAAAGAAAAGAATCAAACATATTGTCAACAATGGAAGAAGAAGTAGACACAACAAGAAAAGAAGATTTGAGTGATGGAGAATTAAGTGGAGATCAAAAACTGAAAAGAAAATGAGTTGCAAATCGAAGATATTAGGACCTGAATGGGCAACATCTAGTGAGTGGCAAAGTGATTTTGTTATTTTGTTTTGATTGTGAAATTCCAGGTCAATACTTTGGCACATGAAGTTGGTCTATGAACTGAACATAGAGAAAATTCTGTGAAACTGATAAAGGGAAAGAGACATTGAAAGATAACGTGAAAAGACTTTGAACTAAACTGAATTGACAAACTGCTGAACCGATTTTCACAATTACTGATTTTTGACTGAAGCTTTGGAAAAGTGACTGAAATCTGTAAATAATTGCAAAGGCGATTGAAGATTTATTTTGAGTTTTTGCTGCATAGTTGACATTTTTATCTCTTTTTTTAAAAAATTCTTTATAGGTCATGGATAATCATAAGCAGGTTAGGAGCAAAAGATGCTGTAAATACATAGGTATTGGCTTAGCAATTGTATGCATGACAGTATGTTTGCTATTGATTGCGAGCATGAGCTTCCTCAATAAAGGTGAACCAATCACACCTCTTCTGTAGAAATTACTACACTTACAGAATTAGACAAGTTTAAGCAGGATGAGAAATATTTGCACCTAGATAACTCACAATGAGATCTTCCCTCTAATGTTTTCTATTGCTTGCTGTATGAATATTGAGGCAATGAATGTGAGAGAGTGTTATGAGTTTGGTGCTTTGCAGGATTAGCACCAAAACCTTTGATGCTAATCCTGCAAAGCACATTGAGACCCATTATAAATAATGGTGTGCCTCCTTTTAATGCCTGCTCTGTGCAGGCGTTATAAATGGTGCAAAGAAATCTTTTAGATTTCTTTGCAACATTTTTTCCACCACCCCAAACGTGGGAATGCCCCTTTACATACATTATGCCTGGCACAGGCCTAATATGATGCATGGGGTTACAAGTGGTGCAATGCATGCATTACGCCACTTTATAAATTTAGTGCAGCGATTTTAGCCTCATTGGGCCACACTAGTGTAAAAAATGATGTTAATGTAGCAGAAGAAGATGCTAGTCCCTCTTAAATCTGAGCCATAATCTATAACATTTCCTCACTAAATTGCCTTTATATGAATGTAAAATATTGCTGAACAAAATAATTACTCATAGATATTTTGTTACAGATATTCTACTGGTAGTTACTTTTCCTGTTGTTAGCCACACTTTGAAGACAATATGAGCCAAATGTAATGCCCACTGACCAGTGCAAATAATGCCTCAATACACTGGGAGTACATTTTGTGTAACCTCTAAACATAAACATATTTTCAACATACATTTCTTTTTGTATGCTCAAACATTTGATCTCACCTTTACCCTGTACCAGACAACCCCTGAAACCCTTACTTATTTCAAACTCACAAACTCTCACTTGCAATTCAGGAACTCCATAATACAGAGCACATAAAATAGAATCCTTGTTTTCACAAGTGCATGGGATGTACATGTACATTTACAAATACTTAAAATAAAAATGTTGTTTAAATATTTTATGCATTTTCCTGGAAGTCATCTTAAGACGTACATCACATCAATATGTATTTTCTTTTCACATGAAATGAAAGAAACGCAAGAAAATGCTTTAGTAGGAATATTTGACAATGTTAACATATAATTTGCTGTGAAATACTTTTGGTCATCAGAACGTGACTTTTTACAGACTTATATAAAGCTTGAGTAATGCACTTTAGTAAAAGAGACAAACATTGCTTTAATGCAGCAGTACATTCATATCTATTTGGGAAATACCGATCTACATCACAAAATGTACTGTCATTTCACAGGGGAGTCCTGCATACCTTTGGGTCTTTTCAAATAATACAATTCTCTGAGAGTAGCCCAATTTCACATATATCTAATCTCTTGTTTATTTATATATTACACACCCAATACTTCAGCTGTGGTTTCTCACTTGAGGTCATTACTGAACTTAATAATGGATAGTATTGTAAGGTAGCTGGAACCTCATTTTTTCATGTGACACATTACCATCATTTTTTTATGCTAATGTGGCGTTAGAAGGCCAGGAACTCTGTGCCATATTTACAAAATGGCGCAATGCATGCAAAGTGCAAATGCATGCATTGCGCCATTTTTTAACCCTTTGCACTACATTATGCCTACTTTTAGAAAGTAGACATTTTCTTGCTTAAACCATCCTGTGACTCTGCCTGTTTTGGGGGTTCCCTGTCTGGGTTAGTTTGACAGTTGGGCTGTTTGCACCTCTTTCTAGACAGTGACACACAGGGAGTTTGAGTGTAGCCTGCATATCCTGATGAGCCATATCTGCTAGGAGGGAGGGAAGGAGTGGTCACTTACACCTGAAAGGGCTGTGCCTGCCCTCACACAATGCAGTCTCCAACCCTCTGGTCTGGTGTGTGACTGGGGCCTGGGCAAGGCAGGATCTCACAAACAAGAGAGACTTTCCTTTGAAGTAGGCCTACTTCAAAGGCCAAAATGGGTATAAGAAGAGCACCCAAACCCCTGAAAAGTTAGATCACTTCTGGAAATCAAGAGGAAGAACCCTTGCCAAGAAAAAGAGCTGAAGAGCTGAGGAGAAGTGCTGCCCTGCCTTTGACGGTGCTTTGTAGAGCTATCCTGCAGTTGCTGCTTCTACCTGTGAAAGGGGACAAAGACTTGACTTTGTTTTGCATTCCTACTTGTGAAGAAATCTCCAAGGGCTTGACCTGAGCTTGCCTCTTGTTGTTGAAGTCTCAGGGCCATCAAAGACATCTGGACTCTCTGCTGAGACTCCTGCCCTGGCAAGTGGTGCCCTATCCAGTTCCTGGGCCCTTGAAAAGTGAAGCTGGCAGACAAAGACTGAAAATCCACACACAGACCGCCGTGCGGGGAAATTTTCGACCCACCTTCCGAGATGCGGCTGACAAATGATGCGCCATCAGCGTTTCGGCTGAAATCTGCGCTCCACCTGCATCGCAGCTGGAAGGTCAATGCAACACGGCTGGAGAAACGACACGCAACACCCACTGACGGATGCTGTTAACATTGCAACCCCACATAGCGTGGTTTTCTGATACCGTGCGACCACATTTTTGACGCAAACCTGCTGGGCGCGGAAAACCAATGCAAAGCCTGCCCGGACCCAAGATGCCTGTCCGGATCGATGCATCGATCTCTTGCACAGAGGAAAAACAACGCACGCCAACCTGAACGGAGGAGGAACGATGCAAGTGAGAAATCGATGCATCTCTGGCCTTTTCCGACGCACACTCGCCCGTGCGGTGTTATTTTGATGCAACTCAGGTACTTTTGCACACTAACAGTGTTAGCACTGTTTTCTAAAGGATTTAAGACTCATATTGCTTTTTAATTCATAACTTGACTTGTGTATGGTGGGCTTTTGTCGTTTTGGTCTTGTTTTGTTTTAATAAATATTAACTATTTCTCTAAACATGTGTTGTGCGATTGTGTAGTGTTGTCACTGAGTTACTGTGTGTGTTGGTACAAATACTTTATACCTAGACTCTGAAGTTAAGCCTGCCTGCTTGTGCCAAGCTACCAAGAGGGTGAGCGGGGGTTAGCTCAGGTTGATTCTTCTTTACCCTGACTAGAGTGAGGGTCCTTGCTTGGACAGGGGGTAACCTGACTGCCAACCAAAGACTCCATTTCTAACAGTTTCCAAATGGGAAGAGATACCCCCCCCCAAAGTTTGGTGTCTTTGGAATCACAATTTAAAATCATTACATATAGTGAAGTCGAATTTTAAATTGCAATTCTAGAAATGCCACTGAGTCTACCCTCCCAAGTGTGCCATCTCAGTCCTGGACCCTTGGGAGTGAGCCTAGGGTGTTTCCCAGTGGAACTGATGCATCATCTCTGCTGAGCAGCGCATCCCCAAGCAGAACTGATGCATCTTCTCAGCTGAGCGGCACATCCTTGAGCAGAACTGTTGCATCACCACTGCTGCGTGGATTGGACCCAGCACAGAAGACTCGCATCGCTGCTGCAACCCGCATCTTGGGTTCAATGCATTGCCTTCAGAAGCACAACTGTGTGACACTTCTTCAGAGCAAGTCCTCGTATTCCTCATCCTCAGCAGCCTTGATGATGCCACTGAAGCTTTGCATTATACCTTCACCCCCATCCTCAGAACCAATGCATCGTCTTGACTGAACAGTACACCCCGACATCGGCCTTCGCAATGCAAGCCCTGCCGGTGGTATCCATAACGATGATACAACAGAAACTCTGCATCTTTGCCTTCGATCCATGCAACCATCCACATCAAGGATTTAAAGTACTTTTGTTTGGCACACCTAACTGGGTCCTTGTAGCTTGCCTGCACTGTATCACAGTCGGCCAGAACTTTTGACTTTTTTGTGGTCTGGCACGACCAGATATTCCCCGTTGGCGCTTCTTGCCTCTAAGAGATATTCTCCAGTTTATTCTTTTACAAATGATAACTCGAGTTCTACTGATGGGTTGTTTGTCATTTTGGTTTTCTTTTATTTATTAAATTAAGTTCTATTTTTATAACCTGATATGGGATTCTACTGTTTGAAGTCTTACACAAATACTTTACATAGTGCCTTCAAGTTAAGCATGACTGCTCTGTGCCAAGCTACCAGAGGGTGAGCACTGGTTAATTTGGAGTTTGCTCGTGCTTTACCATGACAAGGACTGTGGTTTCTTTTTGACCAGGGCTCATACCCCAGTCAACGAACATCCCAATTTCTCACACCATGCACCTCAGTTGTGACCCAACCATATGCAGATCTGTCTTGACCAACCTTCAATGCAAACAGGCCAGTCTGAACTGCCAGGCTGGGTCCTCAATGAACCAGAACATGCGGTTTCATAGTTATTAGGGTTCATTAGCCAATTATAGCTTGGTTCTCATGACACAGTGTGCATGGAACTAATATCTCTCTTAGGGCAACGCACTGAAGTATACAAAAAAGTTATGAATGGAATGCTTGAATTAATCTCAGCCACTGGTCACAGTCCATTATTATTTCACACATCATGCCACTTCAGTTTGGACCACGCCATATGCAAATCAATCTTGACCCTGCTCCAATGGAAATAGTTCAGACTGAACTGCCAATCCAGGGCCCCCCTGAACTAAAACACAAGCAACCCTGGACCAGTTTCAACTATAATAGGGCTCATCAGCCAGGTATAGCTTGGTTCTAATAGCACAGTGTACACAGGACCCATAACTGGGTATACCTGTCCCACATAGGGCTTCATCTGCAACAGCAACAAGTTGATGGATGGAATGCTTGAATTAATCTCAACCACTGGCAACCGCTCAAGCCCACATCCCTGTCCATTGTTTTTTTCCCACAGTGCCAAAGGAGTTAGGACTCAGTTTTGACCCTGCTTCAGGCTCAAAATGCTCAAGTAAAAAATCATGTCATGAATATAAGAAATTGCAAGAACATTTTTTGAGGGTCTGCTGGCATACTAAATTATAGGTAAAATTAAATTGAGTAAGAATGCTTTTATATATGCATAAATTGCTTTGTTCTTAAAAAACACCTTCTGCACATAGCTGAGTAAAGAGGGGTCTTTCATGTTTTTAATAAGGTATTACAAAAAGAGATAGATGGGGGTTGTGCTGGAGTTGAATTGAATCATGTATGGGTTTCAGCATGTCAACCTATCCACATTTGGTAACGTTAGGGCGAAGCAGCTTCAGCTAATATGTACTTTGCCTAAGGAGTGATGAGTAATGGGAACAGATGATTTCCGGAAATGCCACTCCACCAAATCCTTTGCATTGTGCAAACTTGGCAGAGTGTATTAATGAATGTTTGTTGTTCTATTGAAATGGTTGAAAGTAAAATGTGATATCATGAAAGGGCATGTCTAGAAAAGGGAGAAAACCCATTAGTAGTCTGTGGGCTTAAATCTTTGCATTGGCTCTTTTTGCAGAGGTTTTGCAAAAAGAAGCCCTAGGTCCTTTCTCTTTACTTGTAATTATGTTCACTCAATAAACCCATCACTGCAGTCACTTAAAACAATTTGAGGTGGAAAATGTGCCTCACATAAATACTGATTGATATAATGTGACATGATATAACACAACATGAAGCAACAACGTAGTTTGACAGCAAAAAAAAGTAGTAGCTCTATATAACAGTATAGTGTGGAGAGCACATCTATTATATGCAATTGTAAGACTTTCAAAATGTTAAAAGGAAACTGAAGGACTTTCTTTTTCATTGACCCAGCCATCCCCAGCAATCTCAATAGTACTGTCTTTGTTAGTCATCCCAATAGCTGCACCATATCTAACCAGTGCTACTTTCCTTGCATTCCATATGTTCTTTGATTTCTATCATTGCTATAAGTATGTATAAACTCCTGTTAGCTATTAGACATATTTAAGAGCCCCTAGTGCCACCTTAGCGCTGCCATAGCATAATTTTTTGATGCTAAGGTAGCGCTAACGTGGCATTTTCCCTGCGCCATATTTACAAAGTGGCCCAATGCATACATTGCGCTACTTTCCTAACCCTCACCCCACATTATGACTGCCCTAAGCATAATATATGCAAGGCAGAGCTCCCCCAGTAGGGGGGGTGAAAAAATGACAAAAGTAAATTTAAGAAATTTCCTTGCACCTTTTTTTTTTGGCACTTTGAACGCCTGCTCAGAGAAGATCAGGCGTTAAAGGGGGGGCATACCATTACTTATAATGGCCTCCTATGTACTCTTCAGGAGAAGCATCAAGATTTTTGACGCTACTCCTGCAGAGTACATCAATAACATAAAAACGAATCACGCTATTGACCCCTACCCTGTGCCATGGGGCATGCTATTTTAAATACGGCGCACCCATGGTGGCAGTAGAGAGGTTCTAGGGGGTGCAAGGAAAGTAGCTCTGCACTAGGTTCAGCAACACTTTTCTTAAATCTGCCCCTGTATCTTTTCATTTTAACATTTCTCTAGCTGTAAACCCTGCTCCTGGGTTAAATGATCACATAATACTCTATGGAAGCTGATATATCTCTTCCTTTATGTCTGTTACATAAATCCCAAATTTGGTACATAGTAAACAGCAGCACAAAATACATTTAAAAAATGTATTATTATTCTTGTAGAAAAATTGACATGCACCTAAACCCACTTACCATCAACTAGAGTTACTATAGTAAAGTTAACCAAGACCTAAGCTAAATGGTAAATAAATATGGTTGGCTTTAGGGATTTAAAGCAGGTTGATATTTTTGGAAGGTCGAGGTTTTGTCAGTGTATATGTTTGAGTACATGTGTCTGTAATCTGTAGGGCCTAGTCACATAAGAACATCTACATTCAAAGATCTCTTGACACATATATTTCTGCTTTGGTGCAATTTACCAGGTCTGGATTGTGACACCCAGTAGTAGGAGTACATGTCTCCATACTCATAAATGAAGGTGTAGAGACTGTAAAACTGAATTTATGAAAGCAAAGTTACCACAGACTTGTTTTAGGTGTACATATGCAGCTTAGGGCCTGGTTTACAGTTTGTAGGATAGGTTACTATCCCATCCGCCTTACTACGATTCCCATAGGTTATTATGGGATCATAATACAGCGGGGGATATCCATCACATTTGTGACAGAGTAACCCCATCCACCAAACTCTAAATCAGGCCGGTAGTCCTGTGCAGACGGTCCTTCAGCAGCAGGGCAACAACCAAGCCCTACAACCTCACGGCACCCAGCCAGTTATGCCTTACTGCTATTGTCACAACCACATTATTGGATTTAGTCCTCTATGAATGGTCATCCCCAAATGTTTTGCCTTCTTCCCTCCTGAACCCATTTTTTGGCTTTATGACTCTGCGCTCTTGACCACTGCTAACCAGTGCTAAAGTGTCTGTGCTCTCCCCTTTACGGTGAAATTAGCTTACACACACTTGACAGATTTCATTAACTTGTAAGCCCCTAGGAAAGTGGCAGTACATGCACTTATGGCCTGTAAATTAAATGCCACTAGTGGGCTTGCATCACTTACTGTGCCACATTCTTAAGTAGTTGTTTTAAATGTATCTGTCTGTGGCCTGCCATTGCAGCCTAGTGTGTAGTTTCAAACTGCTCCTTTGCCTGGCAAAATAAACTTTTTGCCAGGTTTAAATCTTCTATTTTGATTACATGTAAGACACCACTAGTTTAGGCTCTAAACAGCACTTATAGCAGGATGCATTTTATTTAAAAAGTTGAATATGTACTTTTAGGTTTTACTTGTCCTGGTGGTGAAAACTCCTAAATTAGTTTTTGATTTTTTCAAGGCCTACCTCTCCCACAGGATAATATTGGGGTAGTGCATTACTATTGTATTACTTAATAAGTGATGACTTTTGATTATGAGCAGTATGAAAGTCGTGTTTGGTGTCTGGGGAATTGTAACTTACAACCCCGCAAACGTTTCCTGCGACCCAGACAGAAGCCAGAGACACATGCCAAGACCACCACTAGTAAATGAGACTCTCCTGATTGTCCCCCTTGTGTTCCACACTGTTACCTTGTCCACTTTGAACTGCCTTTGCTCCCCTTCCTATGACCCCTTGGACACTGGACCTGGACCTGTGCAACAAACAGACTCGAACAATACCCTAGACTTTCCTCCACCATCACCCCATTCCATTGTACTTTTCCCTCAATTTCACAGCACTACAGTAAACACCCTTGAACACAGCTTGACTACTAGTATTTTATGTGTTGAAAACGTGCATTTATGGAAACAGTTACATCTAGTGCAAATGGTCTGAACATAGTGAGAGCTTAGAAATAATGACCTGTAGCTGTCTGTAGTCAGCACATCAGTAAACAGTTGTTATCTCACCAACATCTGTAAAATGACAAGCCATAGGTGAGAGTAAGTTGAGATGCAAAGGAAGTTAATGCCATCATGATACAGCCACACAGAAAACATCAATAGTTAGAGGAATGGTGAGTTGCACTGTCTCACCTGTGTGTCATTGGAAGTACTGACGTATAACTGATGTTTGGTTGTCCTCATCCTCTGCCTCCTCACTGTTCTCAGGGTCCACTGCTGCCACAGGGGCATCTCCAGTCTCCTCCTCCTGCAGAAAAGGTACATGCCGTCAGAGGGCCAGGGTGTGCAATGTGCATCATGACACTACTATCTAGCAGACCATCCCAGGTGAGTAGCACAGGGATCCACCTGTCAGATGGAAGCACCTGAACCTGGCCTTCAGGAGCCCAAAGGTCCTCTTGATGATCTTTCTGGTTCGTCCATGTGCCTCATTATAACGTTCCTCAGCCCCTATCCTGGCATTCCACACAGGGGTCAGTAGCCACGATATGTTTGGGTAGCCAGAGGCACATGCAAGTATTGAGAGACAACATTTAGCCTCACACAATGCTATGGGGATGACACATGAAGGCATACGCTAACATACAGTGGGTGGGGATCATGGCTAACCTATTAGCCACACCCTGTGCCTCTGTAGTTGGGCCATCACATTTGGGATGCTGCTATTCCTCAGGACAAAGGTGTCATGCACTGACCCAGGATACTTGGCAGTGACGTTGGAGATGTACTGGTCCACCAGGCACACCATTTGCAAGTTCAGTGAGTGAAAACTCTTCCGATTCCTGAACACCTGTTCATTCAGACTAACGCAATATGTGTCCCTTCAGTCGTCCCAACAACATTGGGGATATGTCCCATTGCATAGAATCCAGCCTTCACAGTGGCCAGATCTTCCACCTGGGGGAAAGAAATGTAACTGCACGTGTGTTTCACCAGGGTAGACAAAACTCTTGCCAGCATGATTGAAATCATTGGCTGTGACATTCCTGCTGCCAAGCCCACTGTCACTTGGAAAGAACCAGTTGCCAAGAAATGGACCACTGATAGCACTTGCACAAGAGGAGGGATCCCAGTCGGATGACGGATAACAGATATCAGGTCAGGCTTTAATTGGGCACACAGCTCTGTGATTGTGGACCTGTCGAGTCTATAGGTGAGTATAATGTTCCTGTCCTCCAGTGTAGCCAAGTCCACAAGGGGTCCAGACGTACACAGGGGTTTGTCTCCTCCTCTTTTTCATCAGCAGCGGTAGGGATCTAAGGGACACAGAGTGAATAGGCTGTCACAATTTGAACAATGGAACCACCACCTCAGTGTACATAGTGCATTTATGTGATGGGACAGTGGGAATGGTGAGGTATGTGCTAATCTAGGCTGTAACGCAGTTAAGGTTAATATGATCATTGTCCACCACCATTAAATGGCGACCGCCTGTCCTGTATGTAGAGACAGGTGGAAATCAGGTAACTCCGCCGACGCTGGCCGTTGTGGCTGAAGGCGGTCTTGCATTACCGTGCAATTCCTCATTCGATAATATGGGGCTCTATGGAATACAGTGGCCAATGGGGATCAGCGCTGGTGGTGACGGTGTACACCGCCGCGGATGTGACCTCCATTTTCCATCTGAATCCTCACTTGTTTCCTGACCTTCAACAGGTGAACACCTACACTGCATTTGCTGCTGTGACCTGTGTCTGGAACCTACCATGGCCCGTGTGACCGGGGAAAGGGCCCCTGCCTTCATTGGGGAGGAGTTGGAGCGATTGGTAGATGGGGCCCTACCCCAGTACGGACTATTGCAAGGGCCTCCAGAACAAAAGGTGAGTACACCTTGGACACGATGCTTGTGTGAAGAATACATGGAGATTTGTGTGCAAGCATTGTGTCATCGGGGGGTGTCTTGTGGTGGTGTACATGTGTGTGTGTGCCAATGGTGATGGAAACAGGATTGGTGGGCTATATGTGTGACACGCTGGATTGTATGTGTAATGGTGTCCTCCTGTCACCTCTGCAGGTCAGCGCCCATCAAAAGCAGGTATTATGGCTTGCCATCGCCAAGGATGTGCGGACCCTGGTGGTCTATGGCAGGTGGAGCACCCACTGTTTGAAACAGTGGGAGGACCTCAGATGCTGGGCACGGAAGACTGCGAAGGCCCAGCTGGGGATAGCCTCCCAACGAGGAAGGATTGGCCGTCAGAACCTGACCCCCCTGATAGCCCGCATACTGGTGGTGGCTTACCCAGAACTGGATGGGCGCTTGAGGACATCACAGCAGCCACAAGGAGGTGAGTACAGTGGGCATTACTACAATAATTGGTAGGTGGCATGGGATCTGGGTGGTGGGTGTGAGTTAGTGGGTGCCCGTTAATGCCAGGTCAGACATTGCAGCGTGATCCAGCTCAAGGGTAAGCGGTGTATGGCAAATGCAGGTAACATAGCTTGTTAGCATTCCATGTCAGCCAGGGCTTTGTGGGTCCCAGGAGGGGTGCAGTTGGTGGTGTGTGACCCTCATCTTGCCATGGCATCTAGACAAATCACTGGCAGTGCAATGCATAGTGCTCAATCCTGATCCCTGTGTGTGACAGTGCTGTGGTTTCTAACTGTGGTTTTGGTGCAGTAATTAACCCAGTGTCTCCTTTCTATCTCTCCCCACCTTTTTCTTCTGTCATCTTGTCCATGTGTGCATTAGCATTATCTGGCGAAGAAGCAGGGGCACTGGTGTAGGAGGCTGGACTGGCTTGTAGTGAGTACCAAGGGGTACTTACACCTTGCACCAGGCCCAGGTATCCCTTATTAGTGTAGAGGGGTGTCTAGCAGCTTAGGCTGATAGAAAAGGTAGCTTAGCAGAGCAGCTTAGGCTGAACTAGGAGACGAGTGAAGCTCCTACAGTACCATTAGTGTCACTTGCACAATATCATAAGAAAACACAATACACAGATATACTAAAAATAAAGGTACTTTATTTTTATGACAATATGCCAAAGTATCTCAGTGAGTACCCTCAGTATGAGGATAGCAAATATACACAAGATATATGTACACACTACTAAAATATGCAGTAATAGCAATAGAAAACAGTGCAAACAATGTATAGTCACAATAGAATGCAATGGGGGCACATAGGGATAGGGGCAACACAAACCATATACTCTAGAAGTGGAATGCGAACCACGAATGGACCCCAAACCTATGTGACCTTGTAGAGGGTCGCTGGGACTGTAAGAAAACAGTGAGGGTTAGAAAAATAGCCCACCCCAAGACCCTGAAAAGTGGGTGCAAAGTGTACCTAAGTTCCCCAAAGAGCACAGACGTCGTGATAGGGGAATTCTGCAGGAAAGTCCAATACTAGCAATGCAACAACAATGGATTTCCAGACGAGAGTACCTGTGGAACAAGGGGACCAAGTCCAAAAGTCATGATCAAGTCGGGAGTGGGCAGATGCCCAGGAAATGCCAGCTGTGGGTGCAAAGAAGCTGCCACCGGATGGTAGAAGCTGTGGATTCTGCAAGAACGACAAGGGCTAGAAACTTCCCCTTTGGAGGATGGATGTCCCACGTCGTGAAGAGTCGTGCAGAGGTGTTTTTGTGCAGAAAGACCGCCAACAAGCTTTGCTAGCTGCAAAGGTTGCGGTTAGGGTTTTTGGATGCTGCTGTGGCCCAGAAGGGACCAGGATCGCCAATTGTGGGTGGAGACAGAGGGGGTGTCCAGCAAGACAAAGAGCCCACTCAGAAGCAAGCAGCACCCACAGAAGTGCTGGAACAGGCACTACAAAGTGAAGTGAACCGGAGCTCACCCAAAGTTGCACAAGAGGGTCCCACGAAGCCGGAGGACAACTCAGGAGGTCGTGCAATGCAGGTTAGAGTGCCGGGGACCCAGGCTTGGCTGTGCACAAAGGAAATCCTGGAAGAGTGCACAGGAGCCGGAGTAGCTGCAAAACACACGGTTCCCAGCAATGCAGTCTAGCGTGGGAAGGCAAGGACTTACCTCCACCAAACTTGGACTGAAGAGTCACTGGACTGTGGGAGTCACTTGGATAGAGTTGCTGAGTTCAAGGGACCTCGCTCGTCATCCTGAGAGGAGACCCAGAGGACCGGTGATGCAGTTCTTTGGTGCCGCGGTTGCAGGGGGACGATTCCGTCGACCCACGGGAGATTTCTTCGGAGCTTCTAGTGCAGAGAGGAGGCAGACTACCCCCACAGCATGCACCACCAGGAAAACAGTCGAGAAGGCGGCAGGATCAGCGTTACAAGGTCGCAGTAGTCGTCTTAGCTACTTTGTTGCAGTTTTGCAGGCTTCCAGCGGGGTCAGCAGTCGATTCCTTGGCAGAAGGTGAAGAGAGAGATGCAGAGGAACTCTGATGAGCTCTTGCATTCGTTATCTAAGGAATTCCCCAAAGCAGAGACCCTAAATAGCCAGAAAAGGAGGTTTGGCTACCTAGGAGAGAGGATAGGCTAGCAACACCTGAAGGAGCCTATCAGAAGGAGTCTCTGACATCACCTGCTGGCACTGGCCACTCAGAGCAGTCCAGTGTGCCAGCAGCACCTCTGTTTCCAAGATGGCAGAGGTCTGGAGCACACTGGAGGGGCTCTGGGCACCTCCCAGGGGAGGTGCAGGTCAGGGGAGTTGGTCACTCCCCTTTCCTTTGTCCAGTTTCGCGCCAGAGCAGGGCTGAGGGATCCCTGAACCGGTGTAGACTGGCTTATGCAGAGATGGGCACCATCTGTGCCCATCAAAGCATTTCCAGAGGTTGGGGGAGGCTACTCCTCCCAAGCCCTAACACCTTTTTCCAAAGGGAGAGGGTGTAACACCCTCTCTCTGAGGAAGTCCTTTGTTCTGCCTTCCTGGGCCAGGCCTGGCTGGACCCCAGGAGGGCAGAAACCTGTCTGAGGGGTTGGCAGCAGCTGCAGTGAAACCCCGGGAAAGGTAGTTTGGCAGTACCCGGGTCTGAGCTAGAGACTCGGGGGATCATGGAATTGTCTCTCCAATGCCAGAATGGCATTGGGGTGACAATTCCATGATCTTAGACATGTTACATGGCCATGTTCGGAGTTACCATTGTGACGCTATACATATGTCGTGACATATGTATAGTGCACACGTGTAATGGTGTCCCCGCACTCACAAAGTCAGGGGAATTTGCCCTGAACAATGTGGGAGCACCTTGGCTAGTGCCAGGGTGCCCACACACTAAGTAACTTAGCACCCAACCTTTACCAGGTAAAGGTTAGACATATAGGTGACTTATAAGTTACTTAAGTGCAGTGGTAAATGGCTGTGAAATAACGTGGACGTTATTTCACTCAGGCTGCACTGGCAGGCCTGTGTAAGAATTGTCAGATCTCCCTATGGGTGGCACAAGAAATGCTGCAGCCCACAGGGATCTCCTGGAACCCCAATACCCTGGGTACCTCAGTACCATATACTAGGGAATTATAAGGGTGTTCCAGTATGCCAATGTAAATTGGTGAAATTGGTCACTAGCCTATTAGTGACAATTTGGAAAGAAATGAGAGAGCATAACCACTGAGGTTCTGGTTAGCAGAGCCTCAGTGAGACAGTTAGGCATCACACAGGGAACACATACATATAGATCACAAACTTATGAGCACTGGGGTCCTGGCTTGCAGGGTCCCAGTGACACATAACAAACATACTGAAAACATAGGGGTTTCACTATGAGCACTGGGGCCTGGCTGGCAGGATCCCAGTGAGACAGTGAAAACACCCTGACATACACTCACAAATAGGCCAAAAGAGGGGGTAACAAGGCTAGAAAGAGGCTACTTTCTCACAACTGGCGACAGAGGGAGCTGCATCGTACAGGACCCTGGAGGCAGAGTCCACCGACGCCGAGGGAACCAGTGGGACAGAGGGCGAAGGGAGCACCACGACGGAGACAGGAGGCGAAAACACAGACTCTGATACCTCCTCCGATGGAAGCTCCCTGGTGGTGGTGGACACCTCTGTGACCACCCCAGCTGTAGGTAGAGCCGCCACTCCCATACCAGCATCACCCTCCCAGTAGCCCCTTAGCGAGTTGCCCATGCCCACTCACCCAGGAGGGTGAGCATCTCCTTCACCCCAGGCACCTCAGACCATGCCCCAGTGAGACCTGCTGCCCTGAGTGAGAAGGCTATTGACCTCCTGAGATCGATCTCTATAGGGCAGTCAACCATTGTGAATGCCATCCAGGAGATGGCACCCCAGATGCAGCAATGCAATACATTCCTGGACGGCATCCACAGTGGATTGGCGGCCCAACAGAGATCGATTCAGGCTCTTGCCTCCTCTCTGATGGCAGCCATTGTCCCTGTTCCTACCGTCGTCCCTTCCAACTACCACTTCCCAGTCCCAGTCTCCTCAACTGCAACCCATCCCATGCACACATAGAGACGAGCATGCACACAAGACAACACACAAGAGTGGCACAGTCAAAGACAGGCACCACACTTCATCCCACAAGCACTTATGCAAACACCAGCCAGTTGCAGACACAAACACATCCACTGCCACCATTGTCTCCCCTCCTCCTCCTCTGCCTCCCTCACAGTCACGTTCACACTCACACCTGCATGCACTGCATCAACATCCACCACCAGCATCACCACACCAATCAGCACACACACCTCACTAGCAGACACCTCCACTACATCCATCCACCACATCCCCTGTGTCCTATCCCACCCTGTCTGTCCTCCCCCCTCCTAAAGAACAAAAACGCAAGCACTCAGACACCCAACAGCCATCCACCTCACATCAGCACACTGCCAATGCACCTGCTCCCAGGTCCAGCAGACATACACCTCCAACAATCACTCCCTCAACATCCACTCCTATCCCTCTTACCTCACCCCACCCCACCGTCCCTAAGAAGCTTTTCCTTGCCCAACTTGACCTCTTCCCTCCCCTCCCCCCGTCCTGTCCATAAGAGCAGGGTCCCAATGACCCAGCCCAGCACCTCAGCCAAACAGTCAACGCAGACAGTGGAGGCACCTCCCAGTTGTGGTGGCAAGACAGTGAAGGATCCCATTCCACCAGACAGGAAGGTTAAGGATCCCACACCTCCTGCCATGAAGGAGAAGAAGCCCTCAACTCATGCCATGAAGGGGAAGAAGCCCTGGACTCCTGCCAGGAACGCTAAGGAGCCCACTCATCCTGCCATGAAGGGGAAGAAGCCCTCAACCCCTGCCAGGAAGGCTAAGGATCCCACACCTCCCGCCATGAAAGGGAAGATGCCCTCGACTCCAGCAGAAGCTGTCAGGGTGACACCACCACCACCAGTGGTGACGGAGCCCTCACTACCAGCTGAGGAAGTGTAGCCTACTCCTCCTGCAGAGGCTGCCCAGGAGGCACCTTCACCTGCTGACACAGTGCAGCCCTCACCTCCAGCAGAGGCTGTCAGGGTGACTCCACCACCACCAGTGGATACAGAGCCCTCACCGCCAGCTGAGGAAGTGCAGCCCATTCCTCCCGCACAGGCAGCCCAGGAAGCACCTTCACCTGCTGAGCTAGTGCAGCCCTCAGCTCCAGCAGAGGCTGCCCAGGAGGCACCTTCACCTGCTGACACAGTGCAGCCCTCACCTCCTGCAGAGGCTGTCAGGGTGACACCACCACCACCAGTGGTCACGGAGCCCTCACTGCCAGCTGAGGAAGTGCAGCCCACTCCTCCTGTAGAAGCTGCCCAGGAGGCACCTTCACCTGCTGAGACAGTGCAGCCCTCACCTCCAGCAGAGGCTGCCCAGGAGGTACCTTCACCTGCTGACACAGTGCAGCCCTCACCTCCAGATGACACAGTGCAGCCCTCACCACCAGTGGAGGGCATGTAGGCCACCCTCCAGGGACTGCTGTACAAGGGGCCCCCGCCAGAAGAGTGGGAATGTTCCCCACCTGAGAGACTGTGACCTTGCACTCCCCAGCACAGAGAAATGGGCATGGAGCCCCCTCCAGAACTAGTGGGTATGTTCCCCACCTGCGGGACTGTGACCTTGCACTCTCCAGCAGAGAGAAATGGGCATGGAGCCCCCTCTAGAACCAGTAGGTATGTTACCCACCTGAGAGGCTCTGACCTTGCACTCCCCAGCAGAGAGAAATGGGCAGGGAGCCCCCTCCAGAACCAGTGGGCAAGTCAGCCACCTGAGAGACTGTGACCTTGCACTCCTCAGCAGAGAGAAATGGGCATGGAGCCCCCTCCAGAACCAGGGGACATGTTCCCCACCTGAGAGACTGTGACCTTACACTCCCCAGCAGAGAGAAATGGGCATGGAGCCCCCTCCAGAACCAGTAGGCAAGTCAGTCACCTGAGAGACTGTGACCTTGCACTCCCCAGCAGTGAGAAATGAGCATGGAGTCCCCTCCTGAACCAGTGGGCAAGTCATCCACTTGAGAGACTGTGACCTTGCACATCCCAGCAGAGAGAAATGGGCATGGCGCCCCGCCCAGAACCAATGGGCGTGTTTCAGTATTCGGCTGAGGTGCCCCCTACCCCATCCCCTGAGTTGCCTGCCTACTTGCAGAGTTCTATCCGGATGATGTCAGGATTCGAGTTAGGCCTTGGACTGTGCCCTGTGGCCATGTGGGCCTTTAATACTTTGGACTGGGCATTGGCCCTTTGTGCACATTTGTACAGATCTGGTTTTTGTATAATTGGTTCATTTGGTAGCTGTTCACAATCAATACATTCTCATTACTGCATTCTTGTTGTCTTTGCATTATTATGCCATGTGTCCTGTGCCATTGTTTTTCATCTGCAGCCAGTCTGGTGTCTGTGTGGCGGGTGTGTGTCATGCGTGTGTTTGTCACTCTTTTTTTCCTCCCTCCCTCCCTTGTGTGCTAGGCGGCTGTACTCACCGTCGTCGTCTTTGTCGGCGCGTGTGTTCCAGGTGGAGCATGTCGTAGATGAGCATGGGGAAGACTTGCAGTTCCGGTTCCATGGCGGCTTTGTCCTTCTCTGTGTCTCCGACAGTGAGTCTTTGGTCTTCTGTGTTCTGTCTGCACCAGGCTTTTGATGGCATTGGTACTGCCCCAGAAATCATAGCGGTTTCCTGTGTCATGATATGGTGGGTGGTACTTTGTCTTCCGTTTGGCTGTTGACGGCTACGGCCGTGGTCAGTGGTGTTAACGCCCTGGCAGTTGGTGTGATACATTGGCTGTCTATGGGAGTTC
Organism: Pleurodeles waltl; assembly: GCF_031143425.1. NCBI lineage: Eukaryota > Metazoa > Chordata > Amphibia > Caudata > Salamandridae > Pleurodeles > Pleurodeles waltl. Next base: position 1,005,141,301 of record NC_090439.1, on the reverse strand, counting down.
TCACCGTCATGGTCATAATTTGGCGGTAATTACTACCAGCCTGTTGGTGGTATTACCGCCACTTTATTACTCACCGCCAATGTCATAATGAGGGCCTAAATGTTCACTTGTTCCCAATCAAAAGTTAGCACAATTTAAATGCAATAAGGCAACCCAATGTTATCCTATGGGAGAAGTAGTCGTTAAAGTAGTGAAAAACAATTTATTTGTTTTTCACAAGCCAGAACATGTAAAACCTAAAATTACATGTGCAACCTTTTATTTACAATGCACCCTGCCCTTTTGCCTACCTAATGCCTACCTTAGGGGTGACATAAGAAATAAAAGGGGAGTTTAAGGCTTGGCCCGGGCGTTATATTGCCAAGTCGACTTGGCAGTTTAAAACTGCATTCTGGCTGCATTGGCAGACCTGGGTCATGGTTGAAGGGGCTACTTAAATGGGTGGCACTATACGTGCTGCAGGCCCCATAGTGGCATTTAGGGGCATATTTATACTCTGTTTCCACCATATTTATATTATGACGCCCGACCCCGCGAATGTCAAAATTCCTCTGTGTGCGTCATTTTCTGGATGCAGGAAACCGCATTGCGTTAATGACATGGAAGGTAGGCGTTCCCATCCAAAAAATGAGTTTAAGGCCTGTGTCATTGTGACGCACAGGAGGGGGAGGGCCTTAGAAAATGGCACCCAGCCTGATGTGTGCCGTTTTTTAATGCCTGGGTGAGGGCAGGTGTTAAGGTACCTGTGGGCTCATTTCAAGGGGCTTTGACCATGGAAGCAGTCCACAGGTGCCCTTCCCTGCCCCCAGGAACACCCCTGGAGGACACCCATGGAGGGGGGACCCATCCCAGGTAAGTACAGGTAAGTTGAGGTAAGTATTTTGGAAAAAATAATTAGTGGCATAGGGGCGCCTAACTTGGGCCCCCCCACATGCCAATGTGCCTAATGGCCATGCCCAGGGGACAGGAGTCCCCTGGGCATGGCCATTGGGCGGGGGGACACGACTCCTGTCTTTGCTAAGACAGGAGTCATTTCAATGGTGTTTGTGCGTCAGAAAATGGCGCAAGTCCGGTTAGAGACATGATTTTTTACTCTAACCTGACTTGCACCATTTTTTGACGCACAACCTCCATTTTCCCATAAGCCGGCGCAGCCTGGTTAGAGTCTTTTTTTTTTTACTCTGACCAGCCCGCAGCGCCGGCTAACGTCACTCCATAAATAAGGCGCACACCCGGTGTGTTGGAATGGCGTTAGCCGTGGTAAATTTTTTGACACAAACCAGCGCAGGCGCTGGTTTGCGTCAACAAGTATAAATATGGGCCTTTTAATTTTCAGGTACTGGGTATATAGTATACTACTTTACTAGGGACTTATAAGTAAATTAAATACTCTAATCAGAGGTAAGCCAACTATACCATGTTTTGGGAAGTGGGCACAATCACTTTAGCACTAGTTAGCAGTGGTGACATGCACAAAGACATAAAGCTAACAAAACAAATTCAGCACACATAGGAGGGGAGAAGGCAAACAGTTTGGAGACAACTGTGCAGAGAAGGCCCAGTCCAACAGTTGTTGAAAATGATGCAGCAGGGAGAGGGAACCTCTATCAGTCCCTCATATCAATTAATCAGTTAGCCAAAACATTCTGGCCCACAATATGCTAAAAACTGGATCATGGTAATCGGAAAAGCAATGCCAAAAGTAACACCCTTCAAAAGACTGCGGAGGGTCCAGAACCCAAAAGGTAACCTACAAATAAGAACCTGAGTGGTTGGTGTTAGCATGAGCTGGTTCTCCATAGATCAAGTTCTTCCCAAACAAGCTATCAAAAGACTGCAACTGTTGCTGAACAGTGTTGTGCAAGCCACCTGTAGACTGATGGCAAAAAAACATCTAATCCTGGAATTAGTCACCTTTACTGCTAGCAGGCATGTGCATTAAACATCGGGGTTCGGGTGGAAGGACAATTAATAAATCAACAAAGTTCATTTAAGGGTACAATATGTATGCTCAGTTGAGAAAGGAGTCTTCCTCACAATTTAAGGTAAAATTAAATCATGTTTTCCAGTTTGTCTGTCTTTTTTCAAGAGAAGTGAAATATATTTTTTTTAAACACAGTACTGAATGTTGAAAGTAGAGAAAAGATATCACCCTAGAATGGAAATACTTGGCTACTATCAGAATAATACAATCATGCAATTAAGTCAGGAAGAACTTTGAGTACACTGATTGTATCAGGTTGTCACCCTTAGATTTTAACATCACTATTGCTCCAGAGCCGGAAGACTAATGACATGCAGTTGTAGTGTAAAATAGACATAACTGGCAATGGAACAGCAGACGTAAGCATTCGCCGTACAGAACAAGGAAGTCAACACTTCCTGCACTTAGCATATGTCTAGTTTTAAAAGAAATGGAAAGCGTGTTTTTTTGAAGTGAGATGCTTTGGGTAACTAATCATGGCAGAACAATCTGCATACTTGCCAAACGAGAGAAAAGCTTTGATCAAGTGCAGATGAGCCCTAGTCATTCTTCCTGCAACTCCTGGTGCTAGAATTTTTACTGCCCTATGCAAAGTGACATTTTCCAAACCACGCTTGTCCAGATGATTGTATATAGAACCAACATGTCTACCTGGAGCACTATAGACTGCAAGATATTGACTTACACAATATTGTCAAAATATGTATACTATACGCGAAGATGTACTGTTCTAACTCCTCATCTGCTTACCTTGACAATACTTATCTTGCAGTGCATATTGTTGCAGGCTGATATTTCGAACTCAATATTATGGTACCACTTGTTCTAGAACAAGCAATATTTTACGTTATTCCTGCACTTAAATGGATTCTAGCTCACTTCTGTTTGAGGCTCCTTGGGCAGTTACCTTATTGTGCCATGGCGAAGAAAAGGCCAACAACTCATCTTAACCATACCATAGATATATTAGGTGAACTGCTCTTGGGCATATTTTGTATGTATGCATATATATATATATATTGGCTATATATACTATTTATCTAGTCCTTCAATCATATTGATTGATTGCATGGATGTCATTTAGGGGTTGCCAGTGGTCGCAGCTGCAACGCATGGCCGCGTCTTTGCAACCCCTGTCCTCAGAGGCGGCAAAATCAGTGTCAGTAACATAGAGGCATTTCTTTCTCATGGACCTCAGTTGGAGTGCCACTCTCTCTTTTTTCTACCAACATTTGTATTACACTAACAGTGAAAAATGTTTCATTATTCACTGTTCATGTAATAAAAAGGAATAACGAGATCATTTAAAAAAATGCTTTTAAATGTATGTTGTGTGCGTGCTTGTGGGTGAGTGTGTTTTTTTGAGAGAGATTATGGCCCTCATTATGAACACAGTGGTAAACACCGTTGATCGCCGTGGTGACAGTGAACAGAGGACCGCCATTGGTGGTGAACAGAAACCCGCCATATAATGATGCAAAAATCTGAATCCCACAAAAATCTCCCTGCCAACAGTCACCGCCAGGACCTCGTCGGCGGAAATGCTGGACCTCCCACCCCGGCACTGCCGAGCACACAAACACCCGTCCTTCAAATAATGAAGCACAAATCACTGCCGCGGTCAGTGGAAGTCGAACGACCATTGGCGGTGCAGACCGCCACGGGCGGCAAGTTGACCCAACAGCAAGAAATGCATACAATGGTAAGTTTGAAATCCACACACCTGACACACATCCACAACACTATAAAACACTCACAGACACACCCCACAATCCTTTGCAATGAAAGTAGGCCAAGTAATACAGAGAACACCAGAAGCAGACACCGAACACCACAATCCACGATACTCACACCCAACCACACAAGAGCACCCTCACCTAGATCCACACAACACACCATTCACAACACTCATCATGGCACCCCCCAAACACCCACGCTTCACAGAAAGGGAGCTATGGACCATGGTGGACGAGATCCTAAAGGTCGAGCCACAACTATTCAGGGCACAGGTCCAGCACACACCCATCGCCAGGAAGATGGAGCTATAGCAGACAATAATCAACAGGGTCAATGCAGTGGGGCACCGTCCACGCACCAGGGACGACATCTGCAAGAGATGGAATGACCTGCGTGGGAAGGTCAGGTCCATGGCATCAAGGCACCACATTGCAGTCCAGAAGACTGGAGGAGGACCCCCACCAACACCACCCGACTACACTGTCTGGGAGGAAAAGGTACCGGCCATCCTGCACCCTGAGGGACTCACTGGAGTCACTGGAGGAATGGATTCGGGTAAGTCATTTACAATTACCCCATATCCATCACACCTAGAATGCATGCACCACCCCACCCCTCCAACTACCACCAGCACCACAACCCCACCCAGGCCACAAGCACTCACTCCAGTCCCCCTGCATGCCCACAAACCCACTAACAGGCCCATATCCCTCCCCCTGTGCACAGCCACCCACCCCTGCAAGGGAACACAATGGCCTACAGCACCCACAATGCACCTCCACATCCTAAGCAAAAAGCAATGTTAACCTCACCAAAGCATCCTGCGTGGCCCCAAAGTGTGTAACCTGCACAAAACCGCCCAGGCCTGTGCACCCCATCTGATCATGCGAATGTAACAGACATGCCGGTTCTTCCTAACAGGCACCACCACCCATGCCACCCTGACGGACAGGACAAGGAGTGGCAGTGCCCCACAGTGAGACAGAGGCGCATCCCAGGACACTCGGGATGGAACCCTGGACACTGACGATCACCCTGGCCCCTCACACAGTCCTGGACTGACACCATCCAGCAGCTCCACCCAGGATACCACTGGCACCTCTACCACCCAGCCAACAACATCAGCCCAGGACAACCGTCCCCACACCTGTGTATCCAGGCCACAGACTGGTGAAACACAAGTACAGAGGCCACAGTTACTCCCTACCAACAGGCAGGAAGATGATGGCCCCAGTACATGTGGTACCGCCAGACCTGTGCAGGGGACACAGGCATAGGGGGCTAGGCCCAGTGGGAGGGCATCAGTGGTCCAGGGAGGAGGCCACAGGATGGATGCTGCAGCCCATGACGTGATCTCTGAGGTCTTAGGAGCATATCACCATACCCAGAACAGATTGGCCCAGATAGTATCCATCCTGGAGCAGAGTCAGAGGATGCAGCTAGCACACCACCAAGAGGCCATGGAGCACTGGAAACTGCACAGTGCCACAATGGTCAGCACAGCAGGTGCGCTGATGCAGCTTGTCCCAACACAGCCTGAGACCCACAAAGACCAGGAAGCCCCTACTACAGGCCAGGATACAGACTGGACAACAACAGCATCAGCAGCAACTTCACCTGTACCACCCTCTCAGGACACACAGGGGACAACCATCTCAGCCTGTACCGGCCAACACCAGGTGCCCAAACTGACCCTCAGGCCCATATATGGCACAGGAACACCTGCCAAGAACAAGGCCCCCTGAAAGAAGTGACTCTGCCAAAATCTGTCCTCCAAGTGTCCCACTGAATCAACCACCAAAAAGTGTTAAAAATACTACAAACTCTTGTAACCATGAATGGACCTACCACTACTGCCAACAATGCTGCGACCACGTTGCCATATTGGACAACCACCAGTAGCCCACTCCCACCACTGTAATCTGCACGATTTATTCCCTGCACCAAATAAAAAACCTTTTCACCTATTACAATGTCCCCAGTCATTAAGTTTAAGCAAAGTGAAGTATGGATGCAACTGTATGATAACTTTTTTATTGGTATCTGAGTAGCAGGAAATGCACCACACGCCTTACATGTTGTTGTGCCTACAGATGTGTTGAACTTTTAGACTATATTGTAATCTATCCTATGCTGACATGGTCACAGTGGCAGTGAGTATTGACCCAACCCGCCCCCCCAGATGACAAGGCACACTGACAGTATGATGCATGGACAGCAATCTCATCCAATTGTCCCACAAAGTTACTGGAAGTAGAGTTGTATCAGTTGTGTCCTGGTATTTACATCTTCCCCCTCCTCCTCATCACCATCACTCTCATCCCCTCTCTGAGGAAGCTGGTCTGGATATATAGCACCCTCCTCCTCCAAGAGGGGGATAGAATTTCTCACAGCCATGTTGTGCAGCATGCAGTAGGCCACCACTATTCTACACACCTTTTCAGGCCCATAGGCCAGGGAACCACCAGAGATATGTAGGCAACAAAATCGAGCCTACAGGAGACCTGTTGTGTGCTCTATCACCCTCCTACTACGTCCATGGGCCTCATTGTAATTCCTCTCTGCATCTGTTCCAGGATTCCTCACTGACGTCAGGAGCCAACACAAGTTTGGATAGCCAGAATCACCTACAAAACGGTGCAAAACAGGACTTTCATTGACAACCCTCAGAGGCAGAGAGCCTGGCTGTCTTCTATGTGGCAATAAGTGTCAGAAACGCCTACCTATGATCCACTTTCTGTTCTCTTGTAGTTGTTCCATCTTGTGTGGCACACTACTGTTCCTCAGCACAAAGGAATCATGGACTGAACCAGGGAACATGGCATTCACATGTGAGATGTACTGGTCTGCAGTACACACCAATTGAATGTTCATGGAATGAAAGTTCTTCCTGTATCTGTACACCTGTTCACTGACTCTTGGGGGGGATGATAGCTATGTGAGTGCCATTGATGGCACCTATCACATAGGGTATGTTGGCAAAGGCATAGAAGTCTGACTTGATGGCAGGGAGGTCAGCACTTTGGGGAAACCTCACATAGGACTGTAGGTGTCGTACAAATGCGCTCAGGAATCTTGACAGTATAATGCTAAACATTGGCTGTGAAAAACCTGCACCCATGCCCACTGTCACTTGAAATGAGCCCCTGGCCAGGAAATGGAGTGCAGAGAGCACCTGCACTTCAGTAGGGATGGCATGCTGATTACGATTTGCTGGTGTCAGTGCTGGATCCAGTAATACACAAAGTTCAAGAATAGTTTCAGGAGAGAGTCTGTAATTAATAATGATGTGACGCTCCACCATGGTCCGTAAATCAACAAGTGGCCTGTACACGGATGGGGCCCTTCCTCGCCACAAGGGTCCGTACCTAGGAGGAGTTGAAAACACGTGTGAGGAACACACATACATCAGCACACATTGTTTCACATTCAGCACTGCTGGCATGATTGTCGACGAGACTAATACATAGTGTGTGTGACATAACGGCAACATGACCACAATGGCATATCAGGGTTGGTCAGGTGAGGTAATGTTTATTGTTACATGCCTATGGGTGTTTAGTGGACAATAGGGCCTGCATTGTGCAGATGAGAGTTTTACAACTGCGTAGTTAAGCCAAAATGTCTGCCCCCTGTAATCCAGAAGTGTTGTGGTGGAAGTGACCTCATACCGCTAGTGGTTGACGTAATAGCGTAAGGCGGTGTTTACCGCCGTGTGCAAAATCATTGGTTAACATGGTTGTCAATGGGGATTCTTAGCGTATCATGATCGCCACCAGCGGTGACGGTGCACATCGTCGCAGTGCGTACACGAACTTGTCACTCCAACTTCACTTGACTCCCTGATCTCGTTCATGCAGGTACTCCACTGAGTGTACTGCAGTGTCCTGCCTCTGGTCATGGAAATGGCACGTGTTGCAGGAGAAAGGGCCCGGCCTTCACCCAAGAGGAATTGGAGAGGCTCGTGGACGGAGTCCTGCCCTTGTACGCCAAGCTACACGGTCGGCCAGAGGTATAGGTGATTAGGAGGATTGGGGGCCATGGATGTGTGTAGTGGTGGGTGTTGGCTGCATACGTGTGCACTTGTGACACTGTATGGTCCAGGGTTCCTGACATGCTGCCTGTGTGTGTGCTGTCCGGCGGTTTGAAATGTCCATCCCGTAGTGGACGTATAGCCAGCTGTATATGATTGGCCAGTGTCTGATCTCAGTGTTACTTTTCAGTGAGTCCCTTATAGGTAAGCGCTCACCAGAAAAGGGGACTTTGGCATGCTATTGCAAAGGAAGTGCGGACCCTGGCTGTCTACAACCGGCGGAGCACCCACTGCAGGAAGAGGTGAGAGGACCTGCGGCGCTGGGTGAGGAAGATCTGCAAGGCCCAGCTGGGGACGTCCTCCCAACGGAGAAGGGGTGCGTGCCGGGCACTGACCCCCCCCAATGCAACGCATCCTGGCGGTGGCATACCCGGACCTGGATGGGCGCTTGAAGGCTGCACAGCAGTCACAAGGGGATGAGTACACATACCATATTTGGGCCCCTTGATGGAAGTGTGTGTGTGCATTCGTAGTTATGCAGTCTAGTTGCAGAGACTATGGCTGATGTCCATCTACATTATGGCCCCCGTGGGGAGTAGGGGTGTTTGAGTCAAGTCAACAATATGTCAGGTCCTTAAGTTAGTTGGGGAATGGCTGTAGAGCAGGGTTCTGACCACTAGTCAGGGGCATTGCCATGTGTATAGCGTTAGGTGCTGCCTGTTGGAGGGTTTTCTGGGTGGGTGTATGTGTGAACCACTAATGTACCTCCATTCAGCTATTAACATGTGTCTCTCCTGTTTTGTCTCCCCATCCTTGTTCTCTTGTGTTGTCTGTGTACATCAGCATCATCTGGCGAGGGAGCTGAGGCACCGGTGAGTGGGGATGCAGCGGCCCACGGATCCTCGGAGGCAGAGTCATCCAACGCCAAGGGGATCAGTGGTTTGGAGGGCGAGGGAAGTACCACGGGGGAGGCAACTACCACTGGAGGTTGTGACTTCGATACCTCCTCTGATGGGAGCTCCCTGGCGGGGGCAGACCCTAGTGGGCCCACCCCTACTGTGTCATCTTTTGTCACCCCCATACCATTACTGCCCTCCCAGTTGCTCTGCACCGATTTGCCCGTGCCCGCTCACCCAGAACGTCTCCTTCGCCCCAGGCACCTCATCCCCTGCCCCAGTCAGCCCTGCTGCCCTCACGGAGGAGGCTATTGACCTCCTGAGAACCATCTCTCTAGGGCAGACAGCCATAGTCAATGCCATTCAGGGTCTAGCATCAGAGATGCCGCAGACCAATGCCTATCTGGATGGCATTCACTGTGCCGTGTCTGGCCTACAGAGATCTTTTCAGGCTCTGGCCTCCTCTTGGATGGCAGCCAGTGTCCCTGGTCATTCCGTCCCCCCTCCAACCACCTCTACCCCTTCCAGCACCCCACTCCCTTCACCCGTCCAAAGCACACATTCTGACGCAGGCACACACCTCAACACAAAAGAAGCACACTTCAAAACACAAGCACCACACCTCCCACCACAAGCATACACACAGCCAACATACACATGCACACACACCAACATCCACTTCCCCCAGTGTGTCCATCTCTTCCACCTCCCTGTCTGTCCCCAGTACATGCACACCCACAGGCACTGCACCCTAATTCAGTTTTGCTGACCCTATTCCTGCAGTCACTACAATAGCACAAATCCATTCATGCACCTGCACTCACCACAACTACTTTAGTTGGCACATGCAGCACACTCACCAGACTTGCAGACACCCAGACAACAGCCATTTACACTGGCAGCCTGTCTTGTCCCATTGTGTCCACCCTACCTCCTCCCAAGACACTAAAATGTACCAAAACACCCACTCATCACACATCCACCACACCTCAGCATACTGTCCAGTCACCTGCACCCACATTACGCACACCTACACCTCTTACGACCACTCCCTCTACCTCCATTCCCACACCTTCCTCCAGGTCCACCCCAATTGCACCTAAGAAACTTTTCCTCTCCTGTGTTGACCTATTCCAACCCACTGGCCTACCCCGTCTCATCCCTAAACGTGCTCACCTCCTTGCCCTGTCCACTCCTCCCATGTCATAGCCCGCCCGTGTCCCCCCTTCCCATTCCCGTGCCCCTTCCCCAGTGAGGAAGAAGCCCCATGCTGAACCAGGTCCATCTGCCACCCCCCGGTCCAAGCCCACTTGCCCACTTTCCAAGGGTGCAAAACCAAACCCCCTCCACCTGCCAAACAAAACTCTAAACACCCCGTCATAAATCCCCACCCCCATGCCCCCCCGGCCCGTTCCCTGAGGTGCCTGGATGCCCCATTGTTGCCCCTATGAGGTGGAGTACCGTAGCACTTGTGGGAATCAAGTTGGGGCCATTGTGGCCCATCGGACTTATTTTACTATGGACTGGCCATTGGCCTTCTATGCACTTCTGTTGCTCAGTGGGCATAATAAAGGTTAATGTGTGGCCTGTGTTGTTAGAGGCACACTCTGGAGCTGTGGTCTCTAGTTCAATTGTTTGTGGGTGTGGGGCACATGTATGTACTTTGGGCAGGTTGGATTTGCCTTGTGTCGGGTAAGTACCTCTTGCTGTGGGGTGTATGGCTTGTGCTGCTATGAAGGGTTGTGGGAGCGTTGCAGGGTGGGTGGAGTGGGTGGTTATATAACTGTGCCCTTTCTTCCCTTGTTTCGTAGGTTCCGGTACTCACCATCGTCGTCTTCGTTGGCGGTCTCGGTTGTAGAGGTATATGGCAAGGAGCAGGGCTGGCATGATCTGCAACTCTCTCTCCATGTCTGCTTCGGCATGTTGTGTGAGCCTCAGGTGAATGTTTCCTTATGTTTGGTACGTTTCCTCCTGGCTTTGCGTGGCGGTGGTTCCCGCGCTGGGACTGACGGCGGTTTAGTGCTTCATTATTTGATGGGCGGGTAGGGCCTTTCCGTCGGCCTGTGGGCGGGCTCTGCCATTGTCGGCACTCCTCTGCTGGCGGTGAGTGGTTTTCAGGCTGCCTGTGTTTCAGTTGGTTCATTATTTGGCGATTCGGACCTTACGTCTGTTGGAGGTTGTTACCACCACCGCCGGCGGTGCGGTGTTTTCCGCCGTGTTCATAATGAGGGCCTATGTGTGTAAGTTGAAATGTGTGTATCTGTATGTGTGTGAGTGAAATTGAAGGTCAAGGGTGTGTGGTGTCATTTCCTTCAGCCCTGGCATTTTGGTAAATTGACATTCATGTGTGCTTGTCGCGTCATGCTGCTGTAGATTAAATCCACCACAAGCAGGAGGCCATCTTTTTTGCAAGACCAGCCTGGGGGCTCAAGGGTTCTATGCGTCTGGAAGTTATATGCAGATTCTTGGAGGAATAATAAATAAGATTTGGATAGTCCCTATTTAGGCTGATGAGAATTCAGATTATAGATTGGTGGGGAGAGATGAGATGTTAGGTTTTTTTACGAAATTGTATGGTGGAAATCTACTCAGATGTGGACTGCAAAGACATTCCATAGTCTGTGACATCTCATTGTAGATTTATTACATTTAGAAAAATACAGTTTTAAATAAATGTTTGCTTTTTCACATATAGCAGCTTGTTGTATTTCTTTAGGCCTTAAATTACAATAATGGACTTACCTCGTTTCAGTCCATTATTGTCAACAGTTACTTGAAATAACTCTAACAGCTGAATTTCCATGGCTTTGTGCGTGTAAAATCAGTCCCTGTAACCTTTGTTTTTAGTGAATATATACATATATATTTTTATATATATATATATGTGTATATATATATATATATATATATATATATATATATATATATATATATATATATATATATATATATATTTGAAGCTGGCTCTTTATATAGTATACCAAAAAAATGAGGTAAAAGAGTCCACGGGTTCCCTTATAAGTGGGCAGGGGATTGCTCTAGCAATCGCAAGATGCTTTCTTGGAGGGTAGGATGGTCAAGCAGGCTTATCAGAGAGGAGTGTTAGACATTTACCATATATGCACACAGTCAATGCAGGACACACACACAACTCAAAAAGGAGATCCCTAATAATGTATTCAAATAACAGGTATCTTTATATATATTTAGGCACCAGAATCAATATGATTAGGTAAGTATATTTTGCAATAGAAATTATCACAATTTTGAAAAGGCGTCACTGTGCAATTTTCTGGAGCTGCAATGTTACTCTATGGGAGTGAATGAAAACATATACAGCAAACAGGTACTTTACAGCAACTTACAGAACCAATCTTCCAGACTTAAGGTGATTATAGGCCAGGGTCCTAGGCCACACTAACAGATGTATGACGGAATATCGAATGCCATTACCATGAATGGCTTTAAAACACAAGGGTTGTAATGAAAATGTCTTTCCAATGAAAGGCTTTTACAACAAGATTTTTGTAACGAAAATGCCTTGAGAACGAAAGCCTTTACCACAAAATGTAAGTATTTAACAAGTATAAACCCTTTCTTTAGATATATATATATATATATATATATATATATATATATATATATATATATATGTATATATATATATATATATATATAAAGTGCTTATTTCATTTTTACTTGTAAAATACATATATTGTGGAAAGGCATCTGTTGTAAAGATATTATTTTTTTTAGGGTTTGGGGTTATTAGTTGAAAGGTCCATGTGTGTGTGTGTGTGTGTATATATATATGTATACATATATATACACCCTTGGACCTTTTAACTAATAACGCCTGAACCCAAAATAAAAATATTTTCCCACCCCAAAATTCCCTTACCACCCAAAAAAAAACATGCCCACCCTTAACCCTAAAAATCCCATTACCAGCAAAAAAACGATACCCACCCCAAACCCTAAAAAATTCTTCACCACCCAAAAACATATACCTACTCATAAACCTAAAAATTCCCTTACCACCAAAAAGCTTATACCCATCCCAAATCCTAAAAATCCCCTCACCACCCACAAATCTATATCCTCCCTAAAATCTAAAATTCCCTTACCACCAAAAAACCTATACCCACCCTAAACCCTAAAAATCCCCTTACCACTCAAAAATCCATACCCACCCTAACCCTAAAAATGTCCTTACCACTAAAAAACCCATAACCACCCTGAAACCTAAAAGCTCCCTTATCACCCAAAAATCCATACCCACCCTAAACCCTAAAAATTTCATTACCACCCAGAAACCCATAAGCACCATAAAACTTAAAATCTTGCTTATCACTCTAAAACCTATACCCACTCTAATCCCCAAAAAAATCCTTACCACCGAAAAAAAAAAACATAACCACCCTAAAACCTAAAAGCTCCCTTATCACCCAAAAACGCATCCCCACCCTAAACCCTAAAAGTTCCCTTTCCACCCAAAAACCCATGCCCACCCTAAACCCTAAAATTTTCCTTGCCACCCAAAAACCTATAACCGCCCTAAAACCTAAAAATTCCCTTACCAACCAAGAACCTAAACCTTCCCTAAATCCTAAAAATCCCCTTACCCCCCCAAAACCTGTACCCACTCTAAACCCTAAAAATTCCATTACCACCCAAAAATATATTCCCACCGAATATCCTACAAATTTCCTTATTACCCAAAAACCCATACCCATCTTAAAACCAAAACTTGCCTTATCACGCAAAAATGCATCCCCACCCTAAACCCTAAAAGTTCCCTTACCACCCGAAAACCCATACCCACCCTTAACCATAAAATTTCCCTTACCACCCTAAAATTTATGCCCACTTTAAACTCTACAAATTCTCTTACCACCCAAAATCCTATACCCACCCTAAACCCTAAAAATGTTCTTACCATCAAATAACCTATAACTGCCCTAAATTCTAAAAATTCCCTTACCACCCAAAAACCAATACCCACCATAAAACCTAAAAATATATATTTATGTACATATATCTTAAAAAAAAAAATATATATATATATATATGTGTGTGTGTGTGTGTGTGTGTATACACATATAAATATATTTAAAAGCTGTTTACTTACCTTCAATATACTTACATTTTTTCCATGATTTTAATTGTAAAAGGCATCTGTTGTAATTGTACAATCATTGCAAAAGTTTTTGGCCTAGATTTAAGAGGACCTAGTTCCTCCATGCGCCAGATTAGTAACATTTTTTTACTCTAATGTGGCCCAACAAGGCCAAAATCGTGGTGCCAGATTTACAAAGTGGCCACTTAGTAACCCCTTGCGCCACATTATGCCTGCACCAAGCATAATGTATGCAAGGGAGGTGTTGCCCTAATAGGGGGGGGCGAATAAATGGTGCAAAAAAATCTAAATGATTTATTTGCGCCATTTATTTTGGCATTTTTAATGCCTGCTCAGAGCAGGCGTTAAAAGGGGGCACCCCATTGGTTACAATGGGGCCCTACATACTGTTCAGGATTAGTGTCAACATTTTGGCACTAACTCTGACCAGTACATCAATAGCGTAAAAAATTCAGACACTATATCCCCTCCCCTGCGCCATGGTGTGCCGTATTTTAAATATGAAGCACACTTGGTGGTGGTAGGGGGCCGCTTAGGGGCTCAAGAAAATTGGTACTCTACTGGATGCAGTGGCACTTTTCTTAAATCTGTCCCTTTGTTCTAAAAGCCTTTCATTGTAAGGGCATTTTCATTATAAAGCCCTCATTGTAAAGGCTTCTTGTTCTATAGCTTTTGTGATAAAGGCTGTTTCCCCACACCAACAGGTCACCTCAGGTGGCACTGGGGTGGCTGGGTGCAGTGGTGTAGTTCAGTCTCAGTTGCCCCATGGAATTCAAAGGGGATCGGTCCAGTCAGAAAGATGCTGAAGGTAAGGACTGAGGGACCAGTCCGGGTGAACAAACAAAGGGATTCAGTTCTGGCGATACTCTAGGATGTAGGGACACCAGTGGTCCTTTTCTCGTTGCTCTGGGGTGCCTGGATGCAGGGGTGTCTTGGACCATCTGGTTTCCGTCACCAATTGCAGTGGATGGCGCCTGCAGAAAGAGGCTGCAGGCATGGACTGTGGGTTCAGTTTGACCTAACCAACAAGTGGGCTCAGATCTCATGAGGCTTGGGGATGTGGGGACACCATTGGTCCTCTTCTTCTTGGTCTAGGACATCTGGGTGCCGAGGTGCAGTGGTGGGCAGGTTTCCATCACCGGAGTCGGTCTTGGTAGAGGGGGGGTTCTGCAGAAAGAGGCTGCAGATGCCATCGGGAAGTCCACAGTGGGCAAACTCAAGGTGGGCTCCATCTCTGAAGGGCCTGGGAACCACACTGACACCATTGGCCCACTTCAGTCTGGTCTAGGATGCTCAAGTGCAGTGGTGCTATCTGCTGTTGTGTTTTTGGTGGTCCCGGTCCTCTCAGTTCATCTTGGGTGATTGAAATTTGCTGCGAAACAGCTCCGCTACTCCACGGAAGTTCCTGGTTCTTGGTTGAAGGCTGGCAGCTCTCCCAGGCTTTTGGAGGCACAAGCAGTTGCGGGACGAGGTGACTTTGGCACGATTGTTGAAGTCAGCAGGCAAGCTGACAGGTTTGAGCAAAGTCCATCACTGGTCTTCTGATCTTGCATTTTCATCTTAAGAGTGTCCTTCTTCTTCTTTCAGGTAGGCAGAATCTGATTTCCTAGTGCAAGGGGCTCTCTTAAATACTGAATTTAGGGGCATTTAGGGGAGTGCAGGGTAGCAGCCAATGGGCTACCTTCCCTTGGGGTCACTATGCCCCCTATATGACTACTTACTGTGGGAAGTGAGCAGAACTCTGTCCCAGAATTCCTAGTTCTGCCATCCCTAAGATGGCAAAAGCAAAACGAACGGATGATGGACGAAAAGCAGAACAATGCAAACGTTCACCCCCAGTCACAAAGATCCAGGTGTAATCCATTGTTTTTTGCCCACCACCCCAGTTTTGGACCCAGCCTTATGCAAATCAGTCCTGACCCTGCTCCCCATGGGAACAGCCCAGCCTGAACTGCCAAGGCAGGTCCTCCCTGGAACGGAAACAGGCATCCTAAGACCGGTCTAGGGGTATCACCCCTCATCAGCCAGGCTACCTTGAGTCTAGTGTCTCCCTAAGTGGGAAGGGTATACCCAGAGGTGGGTCCCGGGCTGATAAGGAGTGATACTCCAAAACTGGTCACAGGATGCATGTTCCCGGTCCAGGGAGAACCTTGCTCAGCAGTTCAAGCTGGACGGGGGAAAGGAGGGAAGGGGCATCAATCTAATCAAGCAGGACAGGCAAGAGAGGTTGTGGCAATATAACAAACCATTGAGGGCAGAGGGAAGAGGCAGTGGCAGTTCAACCATACATGCCAACAGACCAGATTCAGGCAGAAGACTCCCAAGCTCAGAAGGGCTTGATTTTATCTGTCTCCTGCCTAAAATCTCCTCTTTTTCAGGGTAAGTCAATGGGGAATATCAGTTCCCCAAGTTTTTTTTCTTCAAAATCTCCCTCTAACCAAGTTCAAAATGTAGACAAGTATGGTACATTGGATCACAGAGGGCAGGAGGAATGGGGTATGCACATGGACTCGGATCAGAGAGGGCAGGAGAGAGATGGGCAGGGGCACCAAACTGACCTTACAGGGCAGGTGTCAGGGTTGTAGCAGCACAATACTCCACACAGGGCAAGCGTGGCAGTAGTGCAGCACAACGGACCACAATGCAATAGGGAGGGGACATGGCATTGCACATGGACAAAAGAGAGCTGAGGGGAAAGAGGCAAGGGCAGCAAGCTGACCATACTGTATAGACAGGGAGAACAGTTGCAGCATAACGGATCATGAAGGGCAGAAAGGATGGTGCAGGGACACAACAATGTTGCAGGCAAGGCAGGAGGGAGGGGATAGGGGCCTGCACATGGATGATAGAGGGTAGGGGGCAAAAGGGGTGGGGCAGGAGCAGCAAGCTGACCATGGAGGGCAGGCAGGATGGGCAATGGAAGCGCAACACACCATGGAGGGCAACAGTAACACTATAATGGCATACACACAGACAACAGAGGGAAGGTGGAATGGTTCAGGGACAACAAGATGACCACACAGGGCAGGTGAGAGGGGTTGTGGCAGAACAGAAGACCATGCACGGCAAGGGGAGGGTTAGTGGCAGCACAACGGCCATGGTGGGCATGAGGGAGGGGGCAAGGGCATGCACAAAGGACCATGGAGGACAGAAGGGAAGGGGTAAGGGCTCGATACAGACAAGAGACAGCAGGGGAAGGAGCATCACAACAGACCACGCAGGGCAGGCGGGAGGAGCAGTTGCAGCAAATAGAGCATGGAGGACAGAAGAGAGAGGCAGCAAAATGGACCCGGACAGGAAAGGTGGAGGTGGCAGGGACAGGCGACAGTCACCTGACCATGCTAGGAAGGTGGGAAGGTCAGTGGTAGCTCAATAGAACACTGAGAGTAGATAAGGGGGGCAGTGGTAGGTCCATGGAACATGGTATCATGGTGGGCAAAAAGGAGGGAGCAGGGGTATGAACATGGAGGGCAGGCAGCTGGAGGGTAGGGGCAGCAAGCTAAGCACAGAGGCTAAGCAGGAGGGCAATGATGGGGCATAGAATTAGGCAGTGGAAGGCTGGAGGAGTGGCAGGGATATCAAGATAAATGAAGGTCAGTGGCAGCCCATCGGACCATGCCAGACAGAAAACAAAAATAGATATCTGGACGGTTGAGTCTGCAAGAGTCTTGAGAGGCTCTTGCGGGCATGCCACTTTACAAAATAATGCATTCCGATTGGTCTAGGGTGCTTTATTTCCCTTGGGTCATCTTGCTCCTGCAGGAGTCAGACTCCTGCAGGAGTGAGCACTCTGATTGGCTGCCAGCAACATGAGAAAAATGTTGCTGGTAGCCATTACAGGAGTTGGAACATGTAAATATATATATATATATATATATATATATATATATATATATATATATATATGGGGACAGGGAAGGGAATCCCTGAACCCCTAAGCCTCATGGGCGGGACCCAGAGGGACCCCCGGGAACATAAAAAAAATTAATCTGCAGAAATTGGTGCTATTTTGCAAGACTACTGCAGGATTAAAAAAAGACACCCAAAATGTGGGCCAGGACTGCTTTGTTCAATTACAGGAAATGTTTAAGCGCGCCCCCATCCCTGCACCTTGAAATTCCTCATGGAACCCACCCCCATCCAATTTACTTCATTGAGGGAGTAAACATCGGTTTCCCGGCTCACTCTGCTGTGGGCAGGGAAACAACTGTGATCCAGGGGCTCCAAGGGAGCAGGGGCCACTTGGCATCAGTGCTTCCAATTCAAGCAATCTAGCAGTGTCACCAATGTCCCTGGCAATACAAAAGAGTTTATCTAGTTGTCTTTTTGTGTTTTTAAAGGTAAACTATTGCGATCGAAAGCGAATCAAGGTGCAATTGTACTGAAGCAAGGGCGTGCCCACGTCCAAGCCCTTCGAGAATATGTAGAGTTATGAAATTAAATCAACGCCTCAAATGAAATTAACTCATGATGCATTATTCGAACAGATAATCCGTTTCATAAAATAAATATGGTATGCACCCTTCTTCTTAGAAGAACATGTCCCAACATAATAAATAATGACATAGGTGAATGACGTGTGCCGGTGTGTAATAGCTTCGCATTAATAATGTTAATTTGCAAAATATATCTATTGCTTTTAGTTTAGAATATTGCCCCTGGCTTGGAAGAGTGTTCTGCTTACCGTTTGGCACCATTTAAGCCCCGTCATTAGACATCCATTACTGGGCACTGATAACAACAGTGCCTGGAAGCCTTTGGGGCACGGTGTCTGTCAGATGAATGGCGTGTGTCCTAAGCAGACCTATATTTGCTGTATGAATAAGAAAAAATCCTGAAGCTATCAGATATGAGCCATTTTCAGAGGCCAGCCGGATGTTTGAATTCAGTCAGCCATCAACAAACATTGATAGCTCTAATCCCAGATTACCCTCAGAATAAAAATAAACAGACCGTCTTTGTGGAAGTGAGTAATAGGACCCGCGGTGCGTTTTTCTGCGAGGCAGGATGGGGTAATATTGGGATATCCGGGATTTTTATGTCTCTACTACAATGGGTGGCGAGGAGAAGTTGAACAGTTTAAGGTCACCCTGAGTTTGGACGCGCCTCTGTGTTTCTCTCAGTGCACTTCTTTTTTTAATGGGAGAGGCTGTGATACGGAAGCGCCCCAAACTCTCCATGAACGCGGTGATTGTAAAACCAGGCACGCAGTTTTCTGTGGTGCTTTGCCAAGATTAGCAAATCAGCTCGGATCCGCCTTTTTATGTCCTGAGGAAGTGGCTGTCATAGGAGAAGTGCTTGTGGAGTTCAGATTGTGTAATAAACTTGCAATACTACAACGCTGCTGGAAGATACTCACTGGTCCCTATCCTGCTCCGGGACAGACCAACACTGGGCACTCAAAACAATGGAAGGGCCTTGGCAAATATTTCTGCCCTGCAGGCACGGCCGTATTTAACGAATTCTGTGCAATTCGAGAGGGTGACTGTGCAAGTTGGTTCAATTAGAGGCTGGCTGATGGCAGCTGCTGTAGGTTATATGTTTGGGTGTCAGCAAAGCCAACTCAGCTTTCCATCTTTCTGAGGTCGGTTAATTGAGTACCATTGCATCGGATGTTACTAAATGCTGACATTCACAGTGCTTAGAAAAACTCGCGGTATGGTATGAAGCACTACTTAAATCTAGTAATTTCCTCATAGGTTCTTAACTCAGGCAGGCCTTGATTGCAAATCTCCTTATTTTATAGTACACCTATAAAAGGGTTTTGGGGACCGTATGTCAGGGCTCCCCGGTTAGCAAGATCAATGCACATAAGGAATACCGAGGTGAGCCAGTCCCGTTTTCTAAGTGGGCTAATATGAAGATATCTATCGTCCTTCTTTCGAGTCACATAAATGGGGCAATGGTTCAATGGCCAGAGGAAAACGATCAGGGAAAGGGGAACACCTTACCATGCCCCTCTCTTAAATGAATATGGCCAAGGGATCAACTGACCAGTGCAATCTCTTGCTCTGGGCTATGAATATTGTAAAGACAGTCACTTCAGCATTACTGGCCCATGGCCCATTCCCCCCGGACTGGGAACAGATACTTTCAACTAACTGTATCAGTGGCTGTTTCTAAGTTCACTGCATTCACTGCTGAGTGTGATGTTTCTGCTGTCAGCCCTTCCAGGAAATGAAAAAAGCCTTATTATGTTTTGTGTGTTATGCCTTGGAACAAAGCCAATCTATTTAATCGGTTGTAGTGTCACTGGTGGTAAAGGTTTTTGTACCTTTATATTTTCGTGCATCAATAGCAATGTACAGAATCTAGCTTTACTCTTGGTTATACATGTACACACTGATATTGAGCTATTGTCTCTGAAACTCATTTCTTTTGATATGTAGAACAGTGTTTAAAAAAATAAAAAATCTAGTTAACTAGGACTCAATTTATGTCTGGGCACAATCTTTCTGAGAATGGATGCTTTCCCCTGCACGCTTCACTTTATTTCTGCAGCACACAGTCAAGCAGTCATATTTGTTTATTTCCATCGACATTTGTTCTTTCTGTTCTCTATAAGAGCTTTTAGAATGGCGACAATACTGTCTTCCTTCAATAATGTTTGACAAGTTCACTGTGCCCTATTCATTCATAACAGTTTGCTGTTGTTAATGTATCTAGTTTGTCTTACCATCTCTGGAAAACATTAGCAAAGATTGGGCAGAAACAATATTCACACAGTAGGATAGTGCTTAGGTGCTAAGGCAATATGACAATTAATAAAACTGTGCTCTAATTTACTAATAAACACTTGCTCACAACATGAAGTATATGTACTTTTTATTCTGTTCCATGAAAAGATTTCCTATATAATCCCCTGATAGTGGGGGGATGACTGAAGACTTTATGATTGTAATAGGAATGCTGTCCGTTTCTCTGCTGATTTTGCCGCTCATTTGAAACTTAGGGTCAGATTTTTCAAACTTGCATGCAGCGCAACACAGCAAGCCACCTTGCTGCGGTACATTAAATGGAAAGGGCAGGAATGTGCCATATCTCTCAAGATATTGTTCATCTCTGCTCTTTGTCTGCGCTGGCACAATTAGCAGCCTAGCATCAATGTAGGCACCCTTGCACCATGGAGCAAGGGTGCCTGCATTACAGACAAGATTGCTTTTGTGCAGGAAGGTGTACCTTCCAGCACAAAACCAATCCTGTGAGGCAATTTCTCATTCAACTTGTGCTGCAGAATGCAGCACACGTAGAAATCAGAAAAAAATAGGAGAAATAAACATATTTCTCCTCATTACGCCACCACTGGGGAGGCGTAGGATGTTGAGGCATTCCCAGGTCTACCACTAATGGTAAGTCTTTGAAAGCAACAAAATACATGGGGCAGAGTAATGCAAGGCAGCAATGTGTGCTGTCTTGTGTTACTCCAGATTTATCTAGCCACTCAGGGCCACACATGGTGGTCTTGCGTGACTTGATAAATCTGATTTAGGTTTTGCATCACCCTTGTACCCCCTTGCATAGCTTAATGGTGATGCAAACCCATGATAAATCTGCCCTTAGTATACTTTTGATTTTGCATTTATACTGTCTGCCCTGTTTGACAGACTAGACTACGGAAACACCCTCTACGCTGGTACCACAGTCAAGCTTCAGCAGAAACTCCAGCAGATCCAGAACGCAGCCGTACGTCTCAACCTGAACCTTCCACACCATGAACACATCTTCGCCCACCTCAGATCCCTTCACTGGCTACCCATCAGCAAAAGGATCATTTTCAAATTCCTCATCCACGCTCACAAATCCCTCCACAACACTGGACCAGCCTACCTCAACGAAAGAGTGAACTTCCACACTTCCATTCGTCTCCTCCGCTTTGCTGACCTCACCCTCGCCACAGTCCCCCGCATCCAACGCACCACTTCCGGAGGCAGATCCTTCTCCTACCTTGCCTCCAAGACCTGGAACACCCTCCTCACCAACCTACGCAAGACCCAGGACCTCCTGACCTTCAGAAAACACCTCAAGACATGGCTTTTTGAACAGTAAATCGGTTCCCCCCCCACAGCCCCTTGAGACCCTCCCGGGTGAGTAGCGCGCTTAATAAATTTTTTGATTGATTGATTGATTTCCAAAGAGTCTTCATAACAATGACTTTGTATTCAGCTAATCTAGAACTCAATTATTGAGTGGGCCTTTATTTAATTAACTGTAAGTTTGATGTGTTGGGAAGTGCCTTTCCATAGAAACACATTGCCTCGCGAAACTGAGGCTTACCATCGCCTCGGATTCATCAATCCATGGGCGTTCAGTTGAGGTGTAAGTTCGGGGTGTCCAGTTTTAGGGGACCCTAGTGTGCATACTGTCAAGAATCTTACCAAGTATCTCATGATCTATATTCAACAGGGAAATGGTACCTATGAAGAGATATCTAATATCTCCTGCTTGTGTTTTGGTAGAGACACTATTAAAGTCTCGCAGTGGAGCTGGGAACAATATCCTTTGTGCATACATAAGCTTGTTTAGGCACCCGTATGACTGTGTCTTTATGATATAATTCAGATGGTTACTTTAGCCAAGTCTGCTTTGTTTGCATAGGGGAGATCTTTTATTGCGGTTGATCAGACAGACATATACCCATCTTGACCCCCTCTGCAGGTGTTCTCCTGATATATTTTCTATGATCTGGGCATCTTAATCATCGCAATGGTATGTCATGATCCTCTTCTTTTCTCCTTGAGAGTATGACTGTATTTTGGTTTTTCAATCATTCTTTCCTAGCTCTGTTAATTGAGTTTTACTCACTTTTGACAACCTTTCTAATGTCCATCTTATCCCAAAAAGTGTTATAATACAGTGTTCCCTTCTTACAACCATAGAATGTCCCATTCAAGCATCACATTTGATGCCAATGCCATAATCTTCTTTAAAATAGTTCTGGATCTCTTTCTCTATTGTGTCTCAAACGTCAAAGACATCTAATGCATTGCACTGTAATCTCCAGTTCAAAATGGTACTCCCATTTATTTCCTTGTAGGGGATTCCAATCTTATAGTATTTCACAGAGATACTTCGCTTGTCTCACTAAAGTGTGCTTATGTTATCCAATCAAACCTTAAGATTGTAAACCAGAGAGTAGAAGGGCTATACTTTGTCAATGGAGGTAGCTTTGTTTACGTGAAGCTACTGTTTCTCAATAAGCCAGACACTCCTTTAATGAGTGTGTCACCATGATAGCAGGAAAACCCATCAGAGGTAGAAGACCTGTTCAAATCCCCATCTAGGACACAATTGAAAACCCTTGCCAGAATAAAAGACATTTGAGTTAACTTTACTGAGTTCCTAGGTAATTTGCTTGATTGACATTTGGGAGTATATTCTGACTCTTACTACATCTATAACATTCAGCATTTCTTGCACTATAAAAGTTGAATCCCTTTGTCTATTAACAGTGTTGGACCTGTCCCTTTTTGCCTCCTTCCTCCTATTTTTCCTGACCTGTTTTTATTGGCTTTGAACTCTGAGCACTTTGACACTGCCAACCAGTGCTAAAGTGCATATGTTCTCTGTGTAAATTGTATTGTTAATTGGTTTATCCATGATTGGCATATTTGATTTACTAGTAAGTCCCTAGTGAAGTGCACTAGAGGTGCCCAGGGCCTGTAAATCAAATGCTACTGGTGGGCGTGCAGCACTGGTTGTGCCACCCACATAAGTAGCCCTGTAATCATGTCTCAGACCTGCCACTGCAGTGTCTGTGTGTGCAGTTTTAAACTGTTAATTCGACTTGGCTATTGTCCCTAAATGCCAGGCCTAACCTTTCCTACATATAAGACATCCCTAAGGTAGGCCCCAGGTAGCCCCATGGGAAGGGTGCAGTGTATGGATGAGGTAGGACATAAAGTTATGTGTTTTATATGTCCTGACAGTGAAATACTGCCTGGGGGCTGCCTTTAAATATGATTAAAGTGTAGATTCCCTTTGGGAGCAGATAGAGATGTGGAGTTTGGGACCTCTGAACTCACAATTTAAAAATACATCTTTTAGTAAAGTTGATTTTGAGATTGTGTGTTTGAAAATGCCACTTTTAGAAAGTGGGCATTTTCTTGCTTGAATCATTTTTGTGACTCTGCCTGTTTGTGGATTCCCTGTCTGGGTTAGTTTGACAGTTGGGCTGTTTGTACCTCTCTCCAGACAGTGACACAAAGGGGGCTGAGGTGTAGCCTGCATATTCTGATGAGCCATCTGTGCTAGGAGGGAGGTGAAGAGTTGTCACTCGCACCTGA
Organism: Pleurodeles waltl; assembly: GCF_031143425.1. NCBI lineage: Eukaryota > Metazoa > Chordata > Amphibia > Caudata > Salamandridae > Pleurodeles > Pleurodeles waltl. Next base: position 1,005,117,228 of record NC_090439.1, on the reverse strand, counting down.
AAGAGCTGGGCCTGCCCTCACACAATGCAGACTCCAACCCCCTGGTGTGTGTCTGTCTGAGGCCTTCACAAACAAGTCAGACTTCTCTTTGAAGTAGGCCTATTTCAAAGGCCAAAATCGGTATAAGAAGAGGACCCAAAGCTACAGACTTTAGACACTTCTTGGGGTAGACACTTTACCTCACAGACACTTCTGGACAAGAAACCTGATGGTGAAGAATCCCTCAACCAGACCTGCCAAGAGGAACGGCCTGGCTGCCCAAAGGACTCACTGGGACTGCTTTTCTGACAAGGACTGCTGACTTTCTGTTGCCGTGCTGTTCCCTGGCTGTGCTCTCCAAGGGCTTCCCAAGGGCTTGGATAGAGCTTGCCTTCTGTTCCCTGAAGTCTCAGGACCAAAAAGACTTCACTCCTGCAACTGGACTTCTTGTGCGGCGACAATTCGACGCACAACCTGCCCCATGGTGAGAAATTCACCGCACGCGGAACCGGACCGACGCAGCCCGATTTCGCAAGGAGAAGATCGACGCAGCTCCTGCATTGCGACCGGAACTTCAACGCACGGTCACCGGTTCGACGCACAGCCGACCCGGGACGATGCAGCCTGACTTCCAGAGAGGAATCGACGCAGCGCCTTCAGTGCAGGAGAAATTTCCATGCAACGTCCACTGAATAGACACAGCACATCAGGATTCCACGCACAGTCCCCGGGGTGCCAGAAAACCCTACAACCTGAAGAGTAACCAAGTCCGCATGCCGGAAATCGACGCAAAGCCTTCCCCTGCATGGAAAATAACTACACAAGTCGGTGTGCGAAGAGGCAAAACCAACACACACCTCCCCGTTTTCCACACATCACCTCCTCTGTGGTCCCTTGGGGAGATTTAGAGCACGAACCAGGTACTTTGTGCTTGCAAGAGACCTTTATTGTTTTTAAGAGACATTTACTTGTTTTGCAAAGACTTAAGACACTTTATATCACTTTTACAGTGATATCTCAACATCAACTTATTGCATTTTAATTGTTTTGACCTGCATCTTATCAGATGAATGTTATATATTTTTCTAAACACTGTGTGGTGTATTTTTGTGGTGCTATATGGTGTTATTGTATGATTTATTGCACAAATACTTTACACATTGCCTCCTAAGTTAAGCCGGACTGCTCTTGCCAAGCTACCAGAGGGTGGGCACAGGATAATTTGGATTGTATGTGATTTACCCTGACTAGAGTGAGGGTCCTTAATTGGACAGGGGGTAACCTGACTGCCAACCAAAGACCCCATTTCTAACATTGGTGATCAGCGGTGAGGATTGGACTTGTATTTGTGCAGTGACATACAGTAGCTAAGTATTTCACTACCTACCCACAGTTGAAGGTCAACTTGATTTTTAATCTTTTTGCTTTTGGTTCTCTGATGTCCCCCTGGATATATTGTTGATATTTTTGGACTCTTGTTTTGGATTGTACCTGTGAGGCCTTGGCAGAATGGAAGTCAACTTTTGGCAACTATTCATCTATAACGACAGGGAGCTCAAAGGTTTCTGCAAGGAAAGGGGATTGGCTGTAAAGAAGTAATCCAGAAGGGAGGATCTTGAGTTAGCCCTGTTTCAACATGAGTTGAAACGCTGGATGGCAACACTACCAGTTGAGTCTGAGGAGGAGGACTACTCAGATGAGGAAAGAGAACCAGTGAGAGATGAATGGCTCATAGCCCAGGAGCGGAGGCTGGAAGAGCTAGATGATGAGATTGAGAGGGCTGAGGCAGAGAGAGCCTTAGCCCGTGAAAAATAAAGGATTGCAGTTCAGGAGCTGAGCTGTGAAGAGCTGAAACTGGAAGCCAGGAGGGCTGAGTCAAGTTCAGATGGTGGCAGCAAACATCTTGCAACCAGTACTGCTGAAGGAGTGCACATGCCCAGAGATGTGGTGCTCTACTTGTAGAAGGGAGTTGATACACACCAGCAGGTTCAGGAGTATGAAGTAGTTCCCGTAATGCACAGGGTCCATGAGGAGGATTGGGGAACTGACACAGGGAGTCATATTCCTACTGAGGGGAGGGACACTTTACTGGCTCTAGGAGAGAATGACAGGAAGAAGGGTTCCCCCCCAGGTAGAAGTCCCCACTTCCCAGAAGAGTGTGGGTTGAGTGTCAGGGACAGTCAGGTACTGTCTCACCAGTCTCAGGAGGGTGATGTGGAGTGCTTTTTCAAGGCTGAGTCACTGGATGGTTGGGTGAAGGGTACTTTGGTTAACACATGTGAGGGGCTGAGTGATGTAATTGCTGGAGTGCATATGTCTAGTCCTAATTTTCCAGAGCTACACCAACACCAGGTAGAGTGTGAGTTCTCTGACCCCAGGCAGCTTACAATGGAGGCAGACTTCTGGGTGAGTATCAGAGAGTCTGAAGAGGCATTTGGGGGTGATCCTGAAGGGAGTGATCTAGGTGTTTCCCAACCAGGTGAGGTGGGAAAGGATTGCAGTGTCCCAGGTAGGTCCCAGTGTAGTGGGATGGGTGAGGGACCCCATGTCCAGTCTCAGAGGAGAGGGAATGGGGATGGGCTGAGGCCCAGGGTGCCCGAGATCTGGTCCCAGGTCCTGGAGGGTTCCATGAGGGAACGCCAGGAGGGGAGCCTAGCCTGTACCGTTGCACCATCTGTTGAGGGAGATCCCACAGTGTCAGGAGAACTTGGGGGGGTGGCTGTAGCCAGCATCCCACCAGTTCTGGTGTCTGGCAGTACAACTTCTTGTGAGGGGGTGCAGAAGTCCAGACAAAGGGTTGAGAGGGGGCTGCAGACCCCAGTGGAGGACCTGGAGGGTCAGTGGTCAGCTCTGAGAGCAGAGCCCCCCAGGAATGACCTAGGTGAGACCATTTCTGGGTTGAGGGGATCCAGACTCTGCCAGATGGGCAGGGATCAGGAGACCCGCGCCAGCCAGACTCTTGTGTGGCCCTTGGGGATTGTGTGGCCCTTGTGGGGGGTGAGTGTGCCGCCCAGGAAGTCCTGGCGTGACAGGCAGTAGTTCAACCTCAGGGTGGTGACTCTGGGTTGGACAACCAGGTTCAAGGGTTAAACTCTGACCTGGTGGGGGATTGGTGTGCACCCCCAAGAAGTCCTGGTATGCCAGGCAATGGTTCAAACTCAGGGTGGTGACTCTGGGTTGAAAGACCAGGTTCAGAGGGTAAACTTTGACCCGGTGGGGGGTAGGTGTGCCCCCCCAGAAAGTCCTGGTTTACCAGGTGGTGGTCCAGTCTGAGAGTACATACCCTGGACTGGAAGGCCAGGTTCAGAGTGTCCCCCCTGACCTGGAGGAAGGGGCTACTACTAAAAGTGCTCCTACCATGTTTTCTTCTGGGGGGGCACTCCTAGTTGGGGGGTACAGGATCCCAGGAGGGAGGGCAGGGGGAGGGAAGCCTCGCCCCAGGCCCTAGTCCAACCTGAAGGTACATACTCCAGGTTGGAAGACCAGTTGCAGGTTAACACCCCTGCACTGGTGGTAGAATTGTGCAGGACTGCTTCTATAAGCACCCTGACAAGTTGGACTCTGGGGGTGCCGCTCCAGGAGGGAGAGTACAGAGCCCCAGAGGGGAGGACCAGAGTCAGGCTGTCATCCCTGACCTGGTGGAAGGGAGAGTGCTCAAAGGGTGCCCAGCACCTGGGGCTACCTCCCCCCACTCTCCACAATCACAATGGTTAGAGAGCCTTAAGAGGCCTCGGGCCTAACTCTCATCCCTGACAGCTGTAAGTGGCCACTGTGGCTTGCTGTCCTTGTGGACAGAGTTGCCCCTGAGGGGGAGACAAGAGTCACATCCAGGGGGTGGAGTGGGCAACACCACTGTGTTGGCCCTGGTGGTACTATCCGGTCCCTGGGATAAATCTGTGAGGAAAGTGAGGTTAGGTGCTGCACAGAGAGTATCTGCAGGGAAGGAGAAAGGCTCCCTATGGGTTAGCTTAGTGGGCCATGAGAGTATGAACATGCCCTTGCTGTTGTGGGTCTGGATCCTTGTTCTATCGCCTCAATCAGCGATGTACATCAGGATAGTGATTGTTCTCCCCTGGCTTTAGGCTGGTGGGGGTCATGTTGGACCTGGCCCTTTTTGCAGGGTCATCCCCAAACTTCTTGCCTTCTTCCTCCTATTTTTCCTGACCTGTTTTTGTTGGCCTTTGAACTCTGAGCACTTTACCACTGCCAACCAGTGCTAACGTGCATATGCTGTCTGTAAATTGTACTGTTAATTGGTTTATCCATGATTGGCATATTTGATTTACTGGTAAGTCTCTAGTAAAGTGCACTAGAGGTGCCCAGGGCCTGTAAATCAAATGCTACTAATGGGCCTGCAGCACTGGTTGTGCCACCCACATAAGTAGCCCTGTAATCATGTCTCAGACCTGCCACTACAGTGTCTGTGTGTGCAGTTTTAAACTGTTAATTCGACTTGGCACGTGTCCTTACTTGCCAGGCCCAAGCCTTCCCTTTTCCTACATATAAGACACCCCTAAGGTAAAGCCTAGGTAGCCCCATGGGCAGGGTGCAGTGTATGGTTAATGTAGGACATATACTTATGTGTTTTATATGTCCTGACAGTGAAATACTGCCAAATTTGGTTTTCACTGTTTCAAGGCCTATCTCTCTCATAGGTTAACAAGGGTTCTGCCTTTAAACATGATTAAAGCATAGATTCCCTTTGGGAGCAGATAGACATGTGGAGTTTGGGACCTCTGAACTCACAATTTTGAAATACATATTTTAGTAAAGTTGATTTTGAGATTGTGTGTTTGAAAATGTCACTTTTAGAAAGTGGGCATTTTCTTGCTTGTATCATTTTTGTGACTCTGCCTGTTTGTGGATTCCCTGTCTGGGTTAGTTTGACAGTTGGGCTGTTTGCACCTCTCTCCAGACAGTGATACAAAAGGGGGCTGGGGTGAAGCCTGCATATTCTGATGGGCCATCTGTGCTAGGAGGGAGGGGAGGAGTGGTCACTCACACCTGAAAGGGCTGTGCCTGCCCTCCTACAATGCAGACTCCAAACCCCTGGTGTGTGTCTGTCTGAGGCCTTCACAAACAAGTGAGACTTTTCTCTGAAGTAGGCCTATTTCAAAGGCATAAGAAGAGAACCCAAAACCACAGACTTTAGACACTTCTTGGGGTGGACACTTTACCTCACAGACTCTTCTGGACAAGAAACCTGCTGGTGAAGAATCCCTGAACCAGACCTGCAAAGAGGAACTGCCTGGCTGCCCAAAGGACTCACTGGGGCTACTTTTCTGACAAGGACTGCTGCCTTGCTGTTGCCCTGCTTCCTTGCTGCTCCCTTGCTCCCCAAATACTTTACACATTGCCTTCTAAGTTAAGCCTGACTGCTCAGTGCCAAGCTACCAGAGGGTAGTCACAGGATAATTTGGATTGTGTGTGACTTACCCTGACTAGAGTGAGGGCCCTTGCTTGGACAGTGGTAACCTGACTGCCAACCAAAGACCCCATTTCTAACGAATGGCTTTTGAGCAGTAACGAGGATTTCAGGGTGAGCTCAAATCAGTGCTCATGTTGCATTAAATGAGTAACCAGTGCTAAGTAGCTGTGCTGTCCACATTTTTCCAATCTTTTGGTTTCATTATCTAATAAGGTGTTTCTTCTTTATGAGAATTTTGATCTGCCCTCTCTCCTTGAGATGTGCATGTATGTTGTATATTTTAAGAGCATGCGTGTTAGAAATGGGGTCTTTGGTTGGCAGTGAGGTTACCCCCTGTCCAAGAAAGGACCCTCACTCTAGTCAGGGTAGGTCACACACAATCCAAATTATCCTGTGCCCACCCTCTGGTAGCTTGGCACTGAGCAGTCAGGCTTAACTTAGAAGGCAATGTGTAAAGTATTTGTGCAATAAATCGTACAATAACACAATATAGCACCACAAAAATACACCACACAGTGTTTAGAAAAATATATAATATTTATCTGGATATTTGCAAGTCAAAACGATCAAAGATGCAATAAGAAAATGTAAGGATACCACTGAAAAGTGATATAAAGTGTCTTAAGTCTTTTAAAAGCAAACAAATTCTCTTTCAAGCACAAAGTACCTGGTTTGCGTGAAAAATCTCCGCAAACGGGCCGCAGAGGAGGAGAAGCGGGGAAACAAAGGGGTGTGAGTCGATTTCTCGGGCCGCACACGGTCGATGCGTCGTTTAGTTTCCACGCAGGGACGGCTGTGCGTTGATTTCTGGTGCTCGGTTGTGGATCATCGACGGGTTGCAGGGTTTTCAGATGCCCCGGGGTCTGTGCGTGGAATCCTGGGCTTGTGACAAGCTCTGTGTCGTTCCAGTGGGTGGTGCAGGGAAATTTTTCCCGCACGGCAGGCGCCACGCCGATTTCTCCTCTGGAAGTCGGGCTGCGTCATCCCAGGTCGGCCGCGCGTCGATCTGGTGGGCCGTGCATCGAAGTTCCGGTCGCACCGCAGGCGCCGCGTTGATCTTTTCCTTGCGAAGTCGAGCGGTGTCGTTCCGGTTTGGCGTGCAGTGAATTTTTTACCGCGGGACAGACTGTGCGTCATTTTTGGCAAGCTGTGCGGCAAATTTTTGCCGCACAAGGACTCCAGTTGCAAGAGAGAAGTCTTTTTGGTCCTGAGACTTCAGGGAACAGGAGGCAAGCTCTATCCAAGCCCTTGGAGAGCACTTCTTCACCACAGCCAGGGAGCAGCAAGGCAGCAGGGCAACAGCAAGGCAGCAGTCCTTCACAGAAAGCAGTCAGGTGAGTCCTTTGGGCAGCCAGGCAGTTCTTCTTGGCAGGATGCAGGTTCTGTTTACGAGTTTCTTCCCCAGGAAGTGTCTGAGGAGGTAGGGCAGAGGCCCTGTTTTTTTACCCAAATGTGCCTTTGAAGTGGGGGAGACTTCAAAGAGTGACTTAGAATTGCACCAGATCCCCTTTTAGTTCAATCCTGTCTGCCAGGGTCCCAGTTGGGGGTGTGGCAGTCCATTGTGTGAGAGCAGGCCCTCCACCCTCCCAGCCCAGGAAGACCCATTCAAAAAGCAGATGTATGCAAGTGAGGCTGAGTATCCTGTGTTTGGGGTGTGTCTGAGTGAATGAAGAAGGAGCTGTCAACTAAACCCATCCAGACGTGGATTGTAAGGCACAGAAAGATTTAAGTGCAGAGAAATGCTCACTTTCTAAAAGTGGCATTTCTGAAATAGTAATATTAAATCCAACTTCACCAGTCAGCAGGATTTTGTATTACCATTCTGGCCATACTAAATATGACCTTCCTACTCCTTTCAGATCAGCAGCTACCA